>NC_052962.1:17270801-17980801 GCF_013358895.1 Oreochromis aureus
AGACTAAAGGAGCGAGTGCAGGAAGAGAGTGGACAGAGCAGGAGACTCTTTTGCTGTTAGAGGTAAGACCAGTAACTTTATCGTCACATGCATTTTGCATTTTTTATTTATGAGATCTTTTATGTAATGAGATCTTTTACGTAAGCCCTTAAGCCTTGTTTGTCTTGGTCTCTCTATCACCACCTCTACGTTTCTCAGGCCTTAGAGGTTTACCGAGATGACTGGAACAAAGTTTCAGAGCACGTGGGCTCCAGAACGCAGGACGAATGTATCCTCCACTTCCTCCGTCTGCCGATAGAAGACCCTTACCTAGAAGACTCTTCGGCCTCTCTTGGTCCATTGGCATATCAGCCTGTGCCTTTCAGCCAATCAGAGAACCCTGTTATGAGCACCGTGGCCTTTCTGGCATCTGTGGTGGATCCTCGTGTGGCATCAGCCGCAGCTAAGGCAGCACTGGGTAAGACTACAGAGGGAAGAAGGTTCATTTCTGTGTAATCTAGGTTTTTAAGTACCTCTGGGATAGTATATGGTATACACAATGTTTGCAAAAAGGGGAAATGTGTGTTGTGACTGTTGCTTTCTGTTTTCAGAGGAGTTTTCTAAAGTGCAGGAGGAATCGACAGAAAAAGCCTCTGAAATGTTGAACCAGCCAGAAAAAAATGGTAATGCTGAAATATAGAAAGGCAAAACTGCACATTACTCTCTCACTGTGCTGTCATAATGTAACATTTTATTGCTTTGTATCTTATAGAATCGGTAGATGCAGAAAAACTTGAGCCAAATTCTACCCTTCATCAGGTAATGCACCAGTAGGAGCTCAGAGAGAGTTTATTGTGTGTGCTGGTGGAGTATGTTGCTTAACTTGAGCGTGTGTTTGCATTTCAGGTTACTGTGAGGACTGATGGGCTCCAGGTGGAACCTAGCGTGCCAAAAGTGGAGGGAGTCAAAAGAGAAAATGCTGAAAATATACTTGCTGAGGAGAGAGATGGTACATCAATATGTGCACTACAGTGAATATACATCGTATGTATGCATATGCACATCAGCGGCTCTAATAACGAAATTTTCTCGTGTGCGCTTCAGCAAGGGGAGATGGCGACGAGAACGCAGGCCGGCGGGAGGGGGATGGGGACGACGGGAGGAGAGTGATGGAGCTGGAGCTGGTGGAGGGCAGCGTTGCCACGGCAGCAGCAGCAGCTCTGTCCTCGGCTGCCACGAAGGCCAAGGTAAAGCCCACCCACTGGCTTAAAATCCAACCAATCGCGCATATATAAACTGAAGAAATGCTTAAGTGGAGGGTTTGGTTTTTTTTTTTTCATTTATTCCACAGGTTTCCTAGCAACCAAAACAGATGTAAAATATCTTGAAGGTTACTTGAAGGAAACTCTCCCACTTTGCATATAATTGATTGGGGGTATATAAAGAATATACTGTATATTTCCCAGTGTTTGTCTCCACTTCCTGTGGTTGTTTTTCCTGTGCTACATTCTTAGCTATTACAACCACCATACCAACTACTGTTGTCTTCTATCACTGTCTTTTTTTACTCTGTATTTGAAGCATTTGGCAGCAGTAGAAGAGAGAAAGATCAAGTCGCTGGTTGCTCTTCTGGTGGAGACCCAGATGAAGAAGCTGGAGATCAAGTTGAGACACTTTGAAGAACTTGAAACCATCATGGACCGCGAGAAAGAGGCTGTGAGTGATAACGATGTCTTCTATTATATAGTGAAAACCAAAACAGGGAAACTTTACATAAATACTCCCTGTCTTGTTGCTCATTTGTGAGCTGTTACTCCACACTCCAGTAGATCTCTGAAAGGTTTGTGTCCACATAGAACCCAAAGACAATACTTAACACCTGTGCATATGTGTGTCCCATGCAGTTAGAGCAGCAGCGGCAACAGCTGCTGACGGAAAGACAGACTTTCCACACCGAGCAGCTGAAGCAGGTGGAGATGAAGGTTCGCCAGCAGAGGGAGCAGCAGGGGCAGCCGGGTTACACAATGCAGCATTCAGGTCTGGACATGGACACCGAAACCTAAGCATCCTATAAGTCTATAAATATGGTTAACCCTTCAATTCTTTATATAAAACACATAACATGATCACATTGTAAGGTGCATCCACTGTCACTTAGAAATCAGTGTTCAGTCCTGTCTGTTAGTCTGCCATTGAATTTTAATCCTTTTTCCTCCCTAGGCCAGTCCATTCCTAACCGAATGATGCCTGCAGGAGGAAATGCGCAATCGATGGCCCCTCGACACCCTGGAGCTCCAAATGGCATGTGTGAGTGTTTTCAGCTGTTGTCCTAGATTTATTATTTTATATTATTTCGGAGTGTACTGACACAAAGTTTTTCTGTCACGGTCTCAGACCCATCCTCACAACCTGATGGGATAGCACCAGCTCCCACCGGTCCTCCATCATCCAGTCACAGCTGAACTCATCAGAAAACAGCACGTGCAGGTGTGAATACATCAGTCCTCTTTCAGTCTAAACCAAGTATCTGGAACAGCTGCTCACAATTAAACTCTGCAACGCTTCAGTAGTTTCATTTCAACACTGAAGGATTCACAAACAGGTAGACTCAGTTGATATGTATTTGTTCAACAGCGCAGCTCATCCACTCTTTGTGAACTGTTTGTGCTCTGATGTCAGAGTTGAGAAATCTGTAGACTGAACTCTGCTCATTAAAGTTTCTTTTTTATGAAACAGTTTTGTTGAGCTTTTATCCTCGTTCAGCTGGTTTCATTGTGTCTTTGTGCTATTTGCAGTGGTCCACTTTCCAATCCAATGGCATGTTGGCGTTACACATTTGCCAGAATATCATTTCAAATTAAATTACAGCCTGTGATTTGAGCTTTGAAATCATTATCATTACGTGTGGGGGGGGAGTCTTCCCACACAGCCATCTCTAGAGTTAACAAAAAATGGTTAAAAAGAAAAAAAAAGAAAATATCCACTGAGTGGTGGAAACGCCTCGTCTGCTTTGAATAATGAGGTAATAATGAAGAAACTGGCCAGACTGATTCAAGCTTATAGGAAGGATGCAACTCAAATTACTCACTACAACCAAGTTATATAGAAGAGCGTCACTGAATACACATGTTGAACCTTGAGGCAGAGGGGCTACAGCAGCAGGAGACCACACCAGGTTCCACTCCTGCCAGACAAGAACAGGAAACTGAAGCTACGCTTGATAAAGGGGCATATCACAAAGTTTAATTCAGCTGGTTTCTAGATATGTTACATGTTTTTATATGATTGATAATTATGTTAAAGCTGGATCAAATTATGTATGTATTAATTTAACCTGATCACCTGAATTCTACAGTCCCACAATGCTGGCAGAGATTTAAGAGTCAGTGATGGCTGTTCTGTGTTCGTGTGTATCATAAAGAAAGTGCACACATCATCTTCCAATTAAAGGCATCTGCATGGTAGAAATGATGAAGCTTATAGGAGATCTCTAACAACACTGCAGTGGCTGCGACCTTTTTTTCTCTCTCTGCATTTAGATAAAATAATTCTCTCGGTTAGTGAAACTGCTTTTGCTGTTTCTCTGGCGATGTTTTGTTAGTGCGTAGGAGTCGTATGTTTGCATTCACTTGCCTTGTAATTTGTAATATATGTCAGGTGTATTTGTTTGTTTACTTTTTATATTGTTATGTGGTATACTTGTAATTTCTGCTGCCAGGTCTCTCTTGGAAAAATGAATTTTGTAATCTCAGTGAGGCTTCTACCTGGTTAAATAAAGGATATACCCATCCTCTTCCACTTAGGATAAGTGGAAGAGGATGGGTATATCCAGACCCCCGTGACCCTCTTCTACTTGGAAGAGGGTCACGGGGGGTTTGGAGCCTATACCCACTGTCTTAGGGTGAGAGGCAGGGTACGCCCTGGACAGGTCGCCAGTCTGTTGCAGGGCTAACACAGAGAGACAGACAACCAGACGACTGATTGATTGAATGATTGAATGATTGAATGATTGATTGATTGATTGACTGAGTCATGACCCAGTAAAAAAAATGTGATGCATTATAAACCAAATGAATAGCCTCAGTTTCCTGTTTTTAGCTGACAGCAGCGGCACCCAGTGTGGTTTTCTACTGCTGTAGCTCATCTGCTTCAAGGTGCAACATGTTGCACATTCAGAGATGCTCTTCTGCATAGCATGGTATGCAATAAGTGGTTATTTGAGCGACCGTGCTCTTCATATCAGCCCAATCTCAGCAGATCAGCAGTTTCTGAAATACTCAGACAACAACCATGCCACATTCAGTTTCTTCCTCATTCTGATTCTCAGTTTGAACTTCAGGAGATCATCTTGACCGTGTCTGCATGCTTAAATGCAATGAGCTGCTGCCACTGGGCGATTAGTTGAAGAGGTCTACATAATAAAGTCACCAGTGAGGGATTATGTGAATTAAATAAATGTTCACTCAGATGTCTAATAAGATAAAATGATTACATGGGGAGATTTTATAACAAGCAAATCACAGGGCCGTTCAGGCAGACAGGAAAGAAAACTACAGTTTAACACCTGCATCAGCTCATCACTCTATAAAATAAGAAAATAACAACTGATCAGCAAGGTATTGGCAGAGGGAGGCTGCCCTTTGACCCCATATGAAGGTCAATGAGAAAAAAACTAAACTAAACTAAATGGTTAAAAAATGTGTACAGATGTAGACTCACTCTTCATGCCTTCGGTCACCACGCAGTAACCAAGGAAGACCATGAGGTTATTGTTGTTATGGGCACAGCTTCAAACGTTGGAACTGTCTCACATGCTACTTCCACAGTCATGCCTCCAAAAGTAAGAGCTATAACTGTCCAAAAAATGAAACCATAAAAAAACAACAAAAAAATAATAATAAATTCAGACTTGCATTCCCACAAAGCAGTAAAAACAAAACATTTAAAGATTTAAGACTTAGAGAGTGTGGCAGCAGGCTATTATCCACGCACAGAATAGCTTCATTTCAGTAACAATAGTGACGTAAGTGACTGAACTCTCAGCTGAATTGACTTCATTATTCTGAGAAATGTTTCAGCTGCTTGGTTGATAGCTTTGGTCCTTTCAAATCATTCTCATTCCTTTTTATAAAATTTCATTTGAAAATTTTATACAGGACAAAATTCCATTAATAGGGAACACGTGAACTCCACCAATGACCCTAAACAGGCCCGTCAACACAAATAGCAAGCTACTAAAATCAAGACGATTAAAGTGAAGAGCAACAACACTGCAATGTAACCAAATCCTCCAAATTAAAAAACCTCAGGATGACCTTGTACATCAGTTTCATATGTAACCCATATAATGCATAGAACCACATACTTGCAAAACTAATAACATTTACACTAAAGCTAACAAATACTTTGTGTATTAAATAGTTTCATAAACAAAAAGATGCTGACTAAAATGATGTCCAACCATCCCTCCAGTTCAAAATGACAAGCCGACTGTGTGTCACGCACACACCCATTATTGGGTCTTTTATGAATTTTCGCCACAGCATGAAAGCTTCTTAAAAAAAAACTCATCTGTTAATAATCCAACCAACATACGATGTTTAAAAATACACAGTAGACCACATACATAGTGACACAGTTGTTTGAAAAGCCCCAGGCATCCTGCCAATCCCTAGTTTTTCCTCCTTCTAGGAATATGATTCAAATTCATGTGATGTTTGTGTTAACATTTTCTCCTTTCCTGTATGAATTCCTGGCATTTGAAAGCATAAAAAGAGTTAATTCAAAAAAATGCTGTGGATTCAAAGTGCTGGGCCAAAGGCTGGAAATCTTGAAGGGCGGAGGTACAGTACTGCAAGAATTTCACCAATGATTCACAGATGCTCTCAGAATCTGTCTGCATGAATTCTTTTACTACTGACATTACTCCAGCTTCCCCGACATAAAGCTGTGAGATGTTTGGCCTCCTGAAATCAGGGCCGCTTCTAAAAAGACAACAGGTCAAAAATGGCACCTGCACTGCATCAGCGGGAAAGAGGCCTGTGTTACTAAGTATGAGTATCAGAAGTGGTTTGTATGTATATTTTTATAGATCTTGATAAATCTCTGAGGTTATAGAGGTTATACACTGTTTATGCCATAATAGAAATCATTTTTTCAATATTATTCAAACTCATCTCTAATAAATTCTTGACAACATTGTTTAAGAAGTCATTTAAAGCCAATCATTATGCATAGAAACCAGGTCAGTGAATGCTTTTTTAATTTACTGCGCCTGTTGTTGTTACCCTTTATTATCTCTTATCCCTTCAAACAATATTCATCACACTGCGACGCTTGTGCTGGGCCACAAATTATAAGCTTCACATACTGAGCTGTAAAATGTGTAGCTTGTTCACCTCATGTTCCTATTCCCCTTACGCTCAGCACGATGCATCAGAAGAACAATTTGTTGGTGGAAAAGGAGGGGCGCTAACGAGTTCATGGGTGTGCGACGTGATTTGATTTGGCATCAGCTGTTTCTCAAGGTAGGAGAAATGAAAAATGAAAAGCAAGGCAAAATGTAAAGTAAGAGAGTGACTCCAGGACTCCAGCTCAGCAAGAAAGCCACCCAATTAAAGGATGTCGCTGGGCAGCCTTCACTGCCCGTTCGGTGGTATTCATGAGACACGTTTCTGCATCTCTGCATTGTTATTAGTGCATTCAAGTTACAGAGCTGGGATGTTCCAAGCAAAACGAGTGGGTGCCTCCTTCCTAACCCCTGCAGAGTCAGCTGATTTTTGTACAATAAAACAAGTGAGCATTATACAAATGCACAACGTGTGCAAAGTTGGGAACTGTCAGATTTTACTGATTTCACATTGAATGACTTTGCTGGCCATCTGTGTCAAGGTCAAAAAACATTGATGTGGGAAAAGTTAGAGCTTTCTTCTTTTCATGATACAATTTAATAGATTATGGATGTTAAACCCCTCTGAAACCCCTATTCTCTTTGCAGTGGCAGTGCAAGAGTCTGCAGGTGTTGCCTGGGCTAAACAGACCACACCTGGTGTGGTGTAGATAAATGCATGCCTGAGGCTGACTTTGGAGAGGCACACCAGTTTTTTTTCATTATGCTCTTGTCGGTACCAACAGTTTTAGCAAATTTATTATGTAATTAAAATAAAACCTCTTCTTTGTGAAACTGGTGTTACGCTCCGTCTTTATGTTGCAGCTTTTGAGCCAGATCGTAACATGGATGACAAAAGTGTTGGTAATATAATGAAGTCTCCAGTTTTTCTGAATAGATGAGTTTCTAGGCTACAATAGGACAAAAACACTGCTTCACTGAAAGGACCACACACTGTTACTTACCAAGCCCAAGGCTTTATGGGTGTGGATGCAATTCAAAAAACAGTCTCGTCTTCGCCCTGTGTAGGTTGGTTGTTGCAGCATCTACAGTGACACGCAGAATATGCACTTGGAGGGTGTTTTGGACATCCTGTTCACCCCTCACTGTTCAGCCCAGGAACAGGATGGAAAAAGCAACGTGGAGCGAACGCAACATGCACGCACAGAGCTTGGCGTCAACTAAGGTGTGTTATTCTTCCATTCTGGTTCTCAGTAAGATCCATCTGTTCATCCTGCACAGTAATACACTCCTTTCCTTTTGGTCCCCAAACAGCTCTCCCTGCAAATATCCAAACAGTCGAATGAATTCAATCACCAAAGAAAGAGGGACAACTGAAAGATGACATACATGTGCTTGTGTACATTTATTTTGATCTATCTATCTATCTATCTATCTATCTATCTATCTATCTATCTATCTATCTATCTATCTATCTATCTATCTATCTATCTATCTATCTATCTATATCTATTGTGTGTGTGTGTGTGTGTGTGTGTGTGTGTGTGTGTGTGTGTGTGTGTGTGTGTGTGTGTGTGTGTGTGTGTGTGTGTGTGTGTTTTCAGGGGCAATAGTTGGGTGCGGAAGCAATTTTGTTCTGCTCTGTTTGGCAGTGCATCTGTGAACATTTTTCTGTTTCTCGATTTCCACCACTCTCCTGTTTCCCCCTTTTCTATGCACACACATCTCTGTCCAGCCCCTGAATCCTCACGTCTCTCTCTTTCTCTGTCGTCCTCTTGTGTGGCTGTCCCCCCATCCTGCTAGCGCCATCTCATATTTAAAAAAAAAAAAAAAAACTAAACAAAAAAATCCCCCACTGTTCTGTTGTCAGGACTGTAGACTGACTGTGTTTGGACTCTTTAGATTTTAGTGTTTTTTAGGGTAACTGATGGTGAACAGCAGGAGGGAGCGCACAGTGTTGGCTGGGATCAATTCACTCCTGATTTAATGAGTAATGAGGAAAAGTGTAATTTGTTCACTAGGAACAGAGCATTTGGTCCTAATTATTTCATAATGTATTTGACATAATCCCATTTAGGAGCAGAGCAGATACTCTGCCCTCCACAGGCCATTTCGTGAGCTGTTTGTGACTGTAGTGCAGACACAGAGATGGGAGAAGGGATTCGTGTGACAGAGCAGTGATTACACTGTTTTAGGAAGCAACTGATTTAGGAAGACAGAGGGGGAAAGCGGTGCATTTGGGGTGGGATTATGAAAATCATACTTTAGGAGATCCAAAGGGGGTATGTTGGTTTGATCACAGTGTGTGTGTGTGTGTGTGTGTGTGTGTGTGTGTGTGTGTGTGTGTGTGTGTGTGTGTGTGTGTGTGTGTGTGTGTGTTGGGGGGGCCAGCAGATGCTATTGTCTGGAGTCTATATCTCAATATAAGACTAAGAGGATTATCTAAACACACACTCTTAAAGAAGAACAAACCTCTCTCCTCTGTCTGTTGGCCAAATGCATTATGCACCCAAATAACCCGGTGACATATGAAAACCACACGGAGAAAGAGAGAGAGAGAGAGAGAGAGAGAGACTCTTGGACCTAAGCTCACACACACATTAGCTGTGGCGTAAACTGGAGCATATTGACTTCCAGTGACAGCAGACGCTGTTTAAATCCCCCACTCACCCCCATTCTGCACAAGCGACAGCAAGCTGAGACTGGACACCGGGAGCATTTGCTCGAGTGATTGTCTGTGCGCGTGCGGCCTGGCACTCTGACACCGAGGCGCACTGTGCGCGCGCGTTCTTCGCCGGTGTAACCAAAAGCTGGGAAAAGGCGTATCAGTTCGTAGGGAGGCGGCGACGACCCAGTCTCATTAGAATCTAGTCTGCAGACCCTTCGCTGGTCGCGCGCATTTTACTACTACAACTCCTCACGGTGACGCTTCAGCTGTCGACGGAGTGGCACGCGCGCAAAAGCTGTGGAGAAGAGGGCACCCGCCCGGGACAATGGAACCGAACCCGAGCCGTTAAACAGTTGACACACACGCACGCGCGCACACACTGCAGCTGAGAGAGAGATCAGGCGTTTGGAAGGATAAAGGCGACATGGCGAAAACGGACAAGCTCTGAAGTTTGGAGGTTCTGCTGTGAGGATTATTGTACAGTCCACGGTCTGACCGGCGAAACGAGGACCAGAGTTTGCATCACTGTATCCAAGGGAATAAGCCCACGTTATGGCGCGCGCTGACAGCCGTTTGGGGACCTGGCAGGTGCTCCTGACCATCTCAATGGTCATCCTCCCTGTGTCTGCTCACGGTAAGTCCGCGGATCTACCGTGTCCCACCCTGTGCGTGCGTGTTGCCTGTAATTATTTCTGTAAGGAAGCACGCGCACGTGCGTGAATCCCAAATCACACCTGCTTTGGCACAGATTGGAAATAATGACAAATCCAATTGTCCGTGCATGCGCCATGGAAATATAGATGCCATTTAAAATGTGGGCATTGTTGGCATTATCCATTATGATTATTAAGCGTTTGCTTAATGATGGTAACTTGGTAATTCTGTTTTGTGAGGACACATTTTAATGCATTGATTAGTTTTGCCATTCGCCATTAGAAATGCCCAAATGTTCACATTTTTATAGCACGAACAAAATTGGATTCTCAGTACAACCAATCACTACATTCTGCAGATAAACCTTATATTTTCTGTCTCTCATCCTACGGGCTGCTATATGTACTGATCACTAGTGACACTTGAACCACTAGCTGTGGGCAGGGTTCAGCCAATATCAGGTTCATTAAGCGTGTGAAAGGCGGGGGGGGGAACCTCCCCCTGCCTGTAATTATGTTAATTCAAAGATGCTCAGTAAAATCTACTACCCGGCTGTACATTTTTTTTTATGAAAAATAATGAGATGTCTGTGGACAATCACAGCGATAGACACATTTCACAGTTCAGCACTGCAGCTGCGACCCGCCGTGCCGGTGCGTTCCCCAGACAAAGGCGGGATTAGGTGCACCGTGGCCGGGCTACAGGAGGCCCATTCATGGTGCTGAAAGGACTGAATTCCTCCAGACATTGAGGAGAAGGAGGGCTGGGTGGCGGGGGGGGCGAGACGACTGGACAGGCCAACCCCGCTCCCCTCTCCTCCTTCTCGTTTACTGTCCATCCCCTGGGATTTGTGGGAACACAAATCTGACACAGACGGTTCCTGCTCTGTGTGTCTGTCTGTCTGTGTATCTGTGTGGCATAGACACGCGCCCGCGTGCTCCCCCCGAGTGGTGGAAATGTGAAAAATCCTGGAAATGGAAAAATGAGCGCTACTGCTGCCGCTGCCCAGCAACAGGGTGGGTTGTGCACTCAGAGGGTCGTTGGGGTTCACACGAGCACGCGCATCAGTTGTATTCCCCCCCCCACGTAGCCTTGTCTCGCGCCCTCAGTGGGTAGCGAGGCGTTAACTCTATGTCATATTGACCGGCAAATATATGCCTGGCATCCTGTTTCCCATGTTTAAAGCCCGCAGACCACATGCCTGGGGACATTTGTTTAATTAAGAGTACCGGGGGCCTACAGGGGATTCTTATTTCATTGGCTGCCTGGGGAGATGGAAATCTTTTAGATATTTTGCTTTCCACTAAACAGTTACCTGCTCATCACATAAAACGAAGAAACAAGGAAAGTGATTCACTCCTGCTTTAGTATTCCTGCGGAGTCCCTTAACATGCAGCACCTGCTGTCGTAACTTCATTTTCAGCTCAAATTTAATACGTTCTTTTACTCATGCAAAGAGGTTTGCTTCAGCAGACTAATGTTTTTATAATATACGTTTTTTTCATTACTGGCTAATTAGTTTTTATTTATTTAGTCTATAAAATGTTCACAAGTTCAGTGCTGCCTTTAGTCAGGGTATTTTTGTCTAACGGGGATGTGGTGGTGGTGAGTTACCATCATAAGACACAAAGTCACACCCCAAAAAATCTGTCACTTTTACTTGATTTTAATAAATTATCAAGTATAAACTGGAGATTATTCTTGCAGTCAGCTGATTGATTAATTGGCTAATCATTTTGAGCTCAAAGCTAGTCAATCCTCACACACACAAACACTCCTGCGGGAATAGATTTCTCTTGCTGGCCATGCCGGTAAAACAATGTGGACTGAATCCAGATCCCCGGTGTTCCTCCATGTGAGTATGTGTGTGCTTCTGTGTATCCAATGCATAATGCAAGGTCCATCTGCCCCGTAGCCCCAGAAAGCTCATGATATGTCAGAATACATCAGATGATCAGCATCTCCTTGATTTTCTTTCCTTCGCAGCGATGGGGAGGAGGAAAAAAAAATCTTGAATGCCCACGGATCAATGGGCGGAGGCTGCAGGTTTTCATCATAAATGAATGTTTGATTGTAAAATAAATCAATGAGGCTCAAGTATTGATACATTCTTAAATTTGGATGTTGCAGTTTTGCTCAGTAGGCACCTTTACCTGACTGCTGACTGTGAAAATAATAGCTGTAGTCAGCATCTTTTAGGTTTATATTGGTGGTCAAAGGTGGTTACAATGTACTTGTATGCAGGGTTCCTTCCCACTGTGCCCTGATGGTAAGGCTGCTGGGAGTCTGCACTCCAACCAATCACAGTGACCTCAGGTAAAACTTGTTACCATGGTGACATGCTCCGTGTGATGCCAGAGGTTAAGAGCCGAGCGGCAGCTAAAGGCACAAATCGCACTGTTTCTAAGACTGCTAAGCAAGCTGGGGCTCGTGCATTCAATTCGATCATCTTGCTCTTGTAATCTCTTCCTGTGCCCCTTTGCTCTTGTAATCTCCACAAAGACTGCCAGCTGCTAACAGGATACGCAGCATCCGCGTCTCAACAGAGAACAAATCGGCAGACTGAACCTTTAAATGAAAGCAGAATTCATTGTAATCAGATTTAGCCGGTGGAGCCTGTCTCTCCTCCAAAGCGTGAGGCATTGCAATCCTTGCCACCTGAGTTTTCCCAGAGATGGAGCTGGCATAAAACGCTGAGTGACTGGCTGGCTGATTGATCGAAAAACAAGAGAGAGCACCAACACTAGATTCTCTGTTTCCACTGCAACTCCCTCGCTCCATTCCTCCTTTCAACCTGGCACCTCTTTACATCTCACCATGGCAACTGCACTGTGTGTGTGTGTGTGTGTGTATGTGTGTGTGAGGTGAATCTCATGGTTCCTCAGCCACCGCTAGTCTCCGTGACTCGAGGCACGTTCAGATGGTTTTTGTATTAGTCCTGAATGAAGTGCCAGACACTGAAAGCAGGGATCTCATTGGACACGCTGATCTCACGGTGCCGGTGGGAGAGAAGCTGTCCAGCCCAGCCAAGTTTGGCCATTTGCAGATGTACGAGCCAGTGGAAAAGTGTGAAGAAGTGGCTTCTTGAAATGTAGTGAACTGTGGGAACACTGCAGCCAGTTCTTTCTTTCTTTCTTTCTTTAAAGAAAGAAATACTTTGAACCACCATTGACATTAACTTTAATAGTGTCCAAGACATAAAAACTTTATATACAGGATCACCGGTAAAATCTCAGGAACACCACTTAAAAAGTTTTTTTGCTTTGCACCCAGAAAAGTGTTTTTTTCAATTCTGTATAAGTTATACTTCTACATCATTAATGCTGTTGCACAATCCTCTGATATGCTTTAATTCAGGATTCGTTCAGTGCTCCTTTATGTGTGTCTAAAACTTAAAAGCTAAAGCTTTTAGTTTAACTCAGAACAAAAATGATAAACATCAGCTCACCTGTTGTTGTCCAGCTGCAGAAAAAATACTCTTTCCATTACCTCCAGAGTTCATAAATGAACAAATTACGGTATCTCGTTTGTTTAATTGCAGCAAAACATATGTGTAAAAACGATATGTTGTGTTTTTTTAAGTGCACAAAGAGTTCATGCTCAGGTGCGTCTCCTGCAGCAATCAGCAGCGCCTCCTTGTTATGTGCTAATTTGTGAATTTCACATTTGGGGAATTTTTACCTTTGGATGTCAGGCTTGATTTCTCTCCCTGTGCCCAAATGAATGCCAAGCTGACAGTGTTACAATTTAGTATAAATAATGCTTTAAAATTGTTTCAGTTTAAATAGATATCCTTAAAATTTGGCCTGAGTATCTTCGGTGTGGGAAGGGTATCGTTTGAGTCCTGGCAAGAAAGAAAATCTAAATGTATGAACACAGCATCATATGCCAGGCAGGGAGTAGCTGAGCTCACTCAGGCATGTATGCTGCTCACCCAATCAAAAAGTTACATTTTTTCAGCCAATGGAAAAACAGCACTGTGCTGTTTCTAATTTCTTAGCAGGAGCCAGGGAATCACTTAGAAAGAAGAAGAAGTACTGGGTAGCCTGCAACCCACCTCCCACACATCCAGTGCCCACCCTATAGTTTCACCGTGTTTTAGAAAGACAGCTCTGAAGCGGACTCCACAGGAGTCACACACACAAACATACTGCACTCTAAAAATCACTCCAACTTTTATGGAATAAAACAAAAATAATCTTGTAATGTCTACATTAAGTTTTAGTGTAATAACCTTAGTCTAGTCAGACATCATGTACAAAACCCCCCCAAACAGAATCCCACAGGCAGGAGGAGATCCCAGCAGCTGGCCACTAATCTTCAAACTAAAAGCCTGCTTTCCTAACCTCTGAGCTATTACTACACCTACCTTCCTTTTTACCCACTTATTATTCCTAGAAGCCCTCAAATAGGAGGCTGAAATTGCCTTTGATAGTATCCTGTTATTTCCTTATCTTGCTTAAACTATTTGCAAGATTTACTGAGGCGATACGATGCTCATGCTGGCATAAATCACAGAGACTCTGCGTTTTATAGCTGCACCATTTCACCAAGTGGAAATTTGTCAAAATATCAAGTGCATTTTTTTTCACAGTCTTACCAAATTCTTTTGGAAATACGTGTCTCCACTTGAATTTAAAAGAGAGTTCTGTGGGTTTTAATTATGTGTGGCTGCACAGAATGAGCATGCAGTGAGGGGCCAATTAGCAGTCTGCTGCCTGGTGGAAGGTTTTAAGACTTTTCTGGTGATATCTTCGCCTTTCTGCCTATGAGTGTGCGTCTTTCTCTGTAGATTGCCAAAAGCAAGAGAAGTTTCCGGCCAGGCGGCTTCTAACCTACAACTCTAACCCCTAATCTAATCCTCACCCGGTCTCGGTCACTAGAGCACATGACTCAGGCGCTAATCCTACATCACCATGCAGTCTTCAGCTCTTGTTGACATTTCTTTGACAAGTAATCAGTTGGCTTTTCAAAGGGAAAGCGGAGCCAAGTTTTTAGTAACACTTTCACTCACACCGAATAGATTTTGTATTTTTTGGTTTATAATTGAATAATGTTTTAAAGCTCAGAGGAGTTAATAGTCAGGCTAATACAACTCTGAAGCACCTCTGCACAAGGCTGTGGTTGTAGTGGATCTACCAAAGCCATTCACACTTTATCCTTGGGCCTCAGTCTTTATCATACAAAACTAGACTCAGCACCTTGGGACTGGTTAAATCTATATATGAAAACCTTTGTATGTACTTTTTGTGAAGAGTAAGACCACAGCAAATAAAAGCCAAAACAATTCAGTTTTCTGTTATTCTTTGGTGTTATGATTATTAATTATGTCAGGGTTCCTCAGTTGTACACATCAAAGTAGGTTCATCCAATAAAAGGCTTTTAAAGCAGCTGTTTATTGTCTTCTTTGTCTAACGTGAGCTTGGTGGAGTACGGACTGCCATAGCTTGGGTCTAGAGGCTACAGATTTTAATGGAAAGCATGAACTGCATGCTTCACAGTTTCCAGAGTTAAAAGTCAAAAGTTGAGCTCTTAACCCTTGTTGTGTGTGATTGACAGGGAGGCATTCAATTGGCAAACATCACCATCATCGCAACCATTCATCTGTCAACAAGGAGGCCTTGAACACCAGGATGGTGCTAAGTGATGACTCAGCAGAGAGAGACCATCTGATTGGAGCAGGCCTTGTGTTTGGCGCCAAACTCCCACTCAGCTCCACCAAACACCACCACTCACATAAGCGCGTCCACTTGGATTTTGTAGAGGAGGACCCACCGGTGGCGGAGGAGCTAACCGCAGGAGGTGCAGGTCCAGATCAGCCCGGGAACCCGTTATCCGATGACGTCATCACCGTGGAGTTTCACAGTCCTGCCCCCGACGTCGTGCCCTCCGATGCTGCTCTGGGATGGGCGAAAGCCCCCAAGCCCCAAAAGCAGAAGGCAGGTGACCCTACATCATGGACCCTTTCTGATTTTTACGACTATCTATCCCCCGATGATGACGACCCCTCGGCAGTCGATACAACCCCAGAACCCGAACCCTCCCCGTCACCTCCAGCAGAAATGGAGGATGAGAATCCGCTCCTGGCTGGTTCTCCTGCTGTTCCCGACAAGGTCAAGCCTAACGTGGACAGCAGGCCACCCTTACCAGCTCCTCCCATGTCAGGGCCAGACCAGGACGAGGGGCTAGGCTTAGGAGGTGCCATGGGGGAGGGTGGCTGCAGGCTGGGCTTTGTGCAGTCTGGGCCCGGGGTGTGTGTATCTCAGTGTGACGTCGAACCCAATTTCTGCTTCAATCAAGGGGTGTGCACCGTAGTGCCAGGAATGGGAGCCTTCTGCAGGTGAGAGCTATGCAAACACTGCAAACACAGGATCATACAGTCTTCCTTTTTCCATCATGCATAGTAATTTAAAGGCAGGATGTGACTTTTTGGTGAGCAACTGGCATTTGTGTGTGCCATTGTGTGCATGGCAGCAGGGGTGCCTGAGAGGGTCGTTAGGTGCTAAAATATTCCCCTTTTTAATTTGTCCTCTTGGAATAATTTCCAATATGCTTGTTCTCCCACACAATTGAAAAGATGTAGCATAAACACTGGAAACACAGACACACACACACGCACAAACACAGAAACAGAAGGCTGGCCTGATGTGTCACAAGGGTTTGTCAAGATCACAGCAGGGTCCCCAAGAGATAATCTCAGTTTTGGGTTTTGGAGGCAGGGCGTAAGAGAGGGTGTGTGTGTTGTTAGGCTGCTGGCAGCTGACAGAGATACACAGCATGCACAAATAGAAAGTACGAGAAAGATGACAATACGCTGAGGTCACACAAACACGCGCGCTCGCACACTCCTCATGCGAATGCACACGCATTCATTCACGCCTTGATGGCACCATCTGCCCTCTCCTGCAGCCTCTCTGTAAGCCTGGAGGCAAACTGTTGCTTATAATATCATACCTGCTGAGTAATATGCACACGCACACACACACACGCATGCATATGGACACACACACTTACATATGCTCAAACAGCAGTGAAAAAGTTGTAAGTAGTTTGACAGAAAAAGATCAGGAATATTAAAAAACGCACACACACACACACACACACACACACACACACACACACACACACACACACACACACACACACACACACATGTTCTGATCCTTTGATCTCATTAAGGGGCTAGGCTGCAGGCCAAATCCCTGCTTTGCTGGAAAGACCTCAGGACAGCATGTCAACAGCTCTGAGTACAAGTTCACACTGACACGTTGTAGGCATAATTCTGGCACACAGGCACACACCTTCTTGGGCATTTGCCTTTTTTATATTGACTATAGAAAGAAAGACAGAAAGTTAATAATAATAAATTAATATGGTCTCTTTATATTCCTTCTTAATCCAGGTGCAATGTGCAGGACTACGTGTGGAACAAAGGCGCGCGTTGCGACTGGGCCGTCACTGAGTTCCAGGTGCTGTGCGTGGTGGTGGGCGTGTCCTCCGTGGTCCTCCTGCTGCTTTTTATGATCATCGTATTCTTCGCCAAGAGGCTGCACCACCTCAAGAACGAGAACAAGCGCCTTCGCAAACGCAGGTGTGTGTGTATGACCAGGAAGTGAGAAAATATTTTTGAAAAGAGAGCTGTGACTCACAGTTTGGTCGGTGCAAAGCGAGGTGACAACCTTATTACAAGCGCATGGCAGTCAAAGCAGAGCACATGTGAAAGGAAGTCTATAGTCAGTCTGCTAAATTATTTGGTTTTCACCGAAGTGACGTGTTTTGTGCGAGCTGGTGTATGTAGTAGAGAAAAAATGCAGACCTTAAAGATATGAATGCAAAAAACAACCATATTACTCCAAATATTTCCCACACAAATCTCTCTCTCTCTGCCCTCCTGCAGTAAGTACCGCCCACAGAGCAGCGAGCCACAGACGGACGGCCTCTCAGTTTCCACAACAGCTGACGGCTCACAGCCAAACGTAAGGAAACTGTGTGACACCCCTCCGCCCGCTCCCCAAGCTCATTCTCACAACCTGGCGTACTATGACAACATTATCTGTCAGGTATGCCCAGCTCTCCTCATGTTTGGTCTCGTCTCTTTTTTCCCCCTTTTTCTTAGTCTTTCTTTCATTTTTCTGTATGTTTTTTTCCCTTCCCTCCTCATTGTGTTCTCTCCTGTGTTGTCTCCCTGCCAGCTTCACTTGATGATTCAGTCTACTGTATGTTTCTGCTGCTCTGTTCTTGTTATTAAACTGCTATCTGAAGTTTGCAGGCACACCAAAACGCACCATAATGTTGTCCTGTTACATCAAGACATAGATGAGAATGTAGGGTATGTCTGTGTTTAATGTTTTTCACCCTGACCGATTCCCCTCAGAGGCCATCAACAGCCAGCTTTACCTGGGACTATAAACCCAGAAATTCTTATAATCAACTCCAGGTAAGCACAAAGGAGATGCCCACATTGCCTGCATTAGTCTTCCTCCCTGGCTTTGCTTAAAAGTCACCGACTGTGCAACTGCTAGAAACTTACAGTATTGTGCAAAACCCATTATTCCTTTATATTTTCTTTCAAGTAGCCAGATATTCCCATGTGTTTTAAAGTTTTCTTGAACAATAGTTCCCCAGGCTTTGTGAGGGTCATTCAGAGTTTTTCCATTTGGCACTTGGCTACATTTTCACCCATTTTCAGTCCAGTCCTTGGACTGGGGTTCAAACCTTCATCAGTATGTACAGAGTAGGTCAGGAGAGAGGTACAACATTGTCTACAGCCAGCTGTAAATCATGGTTTGCATATTAATTTCAGCCAGTGGTGTTGGAATTGTTGTCAAAACTGATGAAATTCCAAACACAGAATTTAACATGCAAAACCATCTGGAAAGCATTAGATCGACAACAGCTTCATTTTTCACCATGACAATGATCACACTTCCAATGCAGTAAATACCTGAAATAGACAAACACACAGTGAAGCACTATCAGTCATGGATTGGCCTCCCTAAAAAACTCTCTTCCAAAGAAAAGCTTTGAATGTCCTTCAAGAAGCCTGGAGAACTATCCCTGAAGATTACTTAAAGAAATTACAAGAAATCTTGACTAAGAGAGTTCAGGCTGTGTTGAATGTGTGTGGATTTAAAGGTAGAATTGTACAAACTCTGTTTTTTTTGCCTTATTAGCATGAATACTTGCACATTTTAATAAATCACCACATCTATTTCTCATTATCTCAGCAAAATATCAAGAAATGAGATGCGGACTTTTGCACAGTACTGTAATTCTTTTGCACTTTATACACTGCAAGCTGTCACTTCCACGACCTCTTCCCGCACCTGATCTCGTATCAGCTGAATTCCATGTAGGTGTAATGATTAATCACACCCTGCCAGGCTTCCTGCAGCCAGTTGTTCGGAGGTGATATGTAGGCATCGCTGTGTGGATAAACAGCGAGTTCCCGCATTTGCTGCCTCTCCTACCTGCGCCTCTGCAGCTTCCTGAGAAGCTCGCTGAGGAAATTGAGCCACCATTTTGTCTCAGCTGCTTGCTCTCCATGCAGCTCAAACAGCCATTTTGGGTCCCCCTGCAGCAGATTTCCTCTTTTCTCCCCAGTATCCTTCCACAGGTTGTGCATTCTGTAGCATGCAGTGATGCATTAATTTCTGTCCACAATTCTTCTGTGTGTGTGTGTGTGCGTGTGTGTTGTGGGGGTGTTGTGTTTGCAGGGAGATGTGTTTGTTCCCCTGTTTACATCCATCAATCGCCTGCTGGGTTACTAAGGCAATAAAGAAGGTTACTGATGCATGAGTAAATTCATACTTAAAATTCAGTGTGGATTCTTTTGAATAAAGGCGGATATAATCGGAGAATAACATAAACGGCTTAGGAGGTGTAGGAGATCAACAGCAAGAGCACGACTTTACATTTTCGGAACTTGTTTTGATGTGAAAGGGCGTTTGGCGAATTGCGTACAACAGTAGCCAGTGCAACTGATCGATTGTGCCCTACTTACCGCCTGATGTGACTTTGACCTTCAGATGTTGGTGAAATGCCAATCAATGGATAGCTTGAACAATTACGAGCCTGACACACGGACACGAAACACAGTAGATTTGCATTCTTACAAAAACAAGTCTCTGGGACTGACTTCACATTTGATCTGCAGAAATGAAAATCCAAATCATGCACCGATTCTCAGTTCATTAGCGACACTTAGCTGAACTACCTGAAGTGATCAAATTAGGATTTTTTTATTTTTTAAATAAGCTGCTGCTCTGAGAGCCGTGCTGGCATTTCAGTGCAGTGATTACAGCTACTTTTCGGTATCTTCCGGATCCTCTAAATGTCAGGTCGGGGGGTTAAAAAGCCCCTGCAGGTACATGGCCTGTATTGCAATTTTTTTTAAATGTCATAGGTCCAACAGGTTTTTTTTTATGCTGCAGTATGATTAGCTGATTAGATAAAGGCCTGGATGTGAAGGTCTGGTGGTGGTTTTTCCGTGACTTTCAAGAATGATTATCTCGAGGAAGCAACAGGGGAGTTTTCTGGGAGGGTTTTTTTGTGTTTTAACCAGTTCTAAATATCATCTTTAAGTTCAGTTAGGCCAGTTACTCTCTCCTTGTCTGGCAGTGTATTTCTGCCAGTTCAGATTAAGTTGTCTCTGCAAAATCGTAATGCACAGCGATGTGCCACTATATTAGATCTTTTCCCAGCACACACTAAGCAGTTTTTCCCTGTTAAATGACTGCCTGAGCAAGTGATTGCACACTCTTGCAAACAAGTGTACAGTAAAAGTTCAGTTCTGTAATTAAAGGTGCAATCTTACACAAAATAGACCCCCCTAAGGCTGATTATTACACCTCAACATAACTTTACCTTCTCCAGGGCCAAAAGTGTACATATATCTATATTCCCAAGCAGTAAAAGATGCATATCTGCACAGCTAAGAGAGTAAAAAGAGTAATTTAAAAAGGAAATCTCACTATTATTATTTTACAAGAATTCTGTTTAGCTGGATTTACTGACCAAAATAGATTTTTAAAAAACGTACTTGAGTGTGCTTGTGATTTTTCAACAAAATACTGTGCACTCAAAAAAAATGTATCTACATAAGACAAGTATTTCACAGGCAAATGACTCAAATAAACTTAAACAGTTTCTTAGGAGCTACCTAAAAGAGTTGTGTGGAACCACTTGACATAACTTTTTTAAAAGTAAATCCTCCAAAATTGTCCAAATGTTTCACCAAATTACCCCCAAAATAAAAAGAACTTGTAGATTTTTAAGGTTCTACTAATTACGTGATTATATAAGTTAGATAAAACACATTTACTACATTCTGGTAAGTTTCTTGTGTGCATGTCTTGCATATCAGCAGCACACTGGTGTAAAGGTTTTCTCTCACAGCAACAAAAAGTCCGGTTTGGAAGTTTCCCGAGGCCTTTGTTCTCCGCTTGCCTGCTGGATTGTCCTCCCACAGTCCAAATACATGTGGGTCAGGATAATTGGGGATTTTAAGGTGCCTGTAGGTGCAGATGTGAGATGGAAACTTTGAGTTGTCAGTAAGACTGGCACCATGGAAGTGTTGTTCTATTTCCCAGTGTGTGAACGAGAATAGTTTTGTACCTCGTCATTAAAATTTCGTGTTTTCTCTGCATATGAAGCATCTGTGAAGCGTAACCAACTTTCTCTGCAGGATGAGCCGCAGAAACAGGAGAACCAAGCCAAGTCCCCACAGCCCAAGGAAGAGGGGTCTATGAACATCCTCAACTCTCACTCCCCGAAGCACGAGAACAACCGCCCGGCCTCCGCCATCCAGGACCACGGCCTCACTCCTAACAACACGGAGGAAAAAGCCGAGGTAAACATGCTCCAGAACAACCTGGTATAAAGCTTCACCTTCTGTTAAAGTGTGCACACACACTCTCACACACACACAAACGACAAAGCGCCAAGGCTAACATCGTTTACACCATGCAAAGTGCATACTGTGCATTTCTAGCAGTCTGATGAGACCTAATGTAAAAAGTAAGCACAACATGAATTAAAGATACAACTTGAAAAGCACAATAGTCTTGTTTACAAGGCTACCATGCCAACACTGATCACATAGTGGTGCCGCCGCCTCCTTCCTTTCATATCCGCCCCTTATGCTGGACTAAAACCTCTGGCTTGGACCAACTATTGACTGACTTTCCTTTCTGCTGATGCCCTGCCTTGGTCTTTGGCCAATGAAATCCTTTGCTGTCTTTTCTCACGTTTCCCCAGCCCCTCCTTCCCCTTACCGCTGCTTGCCCCGCCTTATTGTCGCTCTCTGCCCGCATGCATTGGTGTTATCAATGAAAAGTGTCTGAAAACATAATATTTGCAACAACAAAAAAATAAAAAGAAGTACGTGGAAATTAAGTGGATCTGTATTTGCGAAATATTAATGTTTGCTAATAAGTGGATATGTCTAGATTACATGAGGTCAAAGTAACTGCTCGGAGTTGATATACTATATACAATAGATATATTACACACGCCGTGTCTTGATTTTCAGTGTGATTTATAATGCTTTAATGTACCTTGCTATTCTTTTGTACTTTTTTTGGTATACATGGAGGATTACAGTTCACGGTTGTTGGAATAAATCTTTTTAATTTTACCCAGCTTGTCCCCGTGTGTTGTTGTGAGCTTTCCTCCAGACTCTATCTCTCTGTCCGACTCTTTCTTTCTTTCTTTCTTTCTCTGCATGTCTGCCTATGATGAAGCTAACTACTGCCCAGCTGCTCTCCCGCTAATAATAACTGAATGCTCGGCTGACCCTGCTTTTGTGCAGTAGGCTCCTCACAGATTGCACCGTCCGCACACACAATGGTGACTGCCCATTCAGAACCATGGACAGCTCCCTCAAATGAATAGAAACTGCAATAAAAGCTTCAAATGAAACATGTTTTGTTCAATATGAAGAAATTTAACGCAGGCTTTTTAACCAGAGAGGGAAACGGGATTTCTGAGTTTTCTTTTGTTTTTTAATTTTTGATGTAGTAATGTCCTTTATCTGTACTTACGATGTATTAAGAAGTACACGTTTCTGTTTGAATACCCCCCAAATTCACTCTGTACTTACACTGATGAGAATTTAATTCACCATAGTTATTTTTTATTCATCTACACTAAACACCTATTCTGACAGTATCCTTGCAGTGTTTTTCAGTATCATATACACTCACCTGACACTTTTTTAGGTACACCTTGCTAGTACCAGGTTGGAGGCCCTTTTGTTTCGATAATTGCTTTAATTCTTTGTGGTGTAGATTCAACAAGGTGCTGAAACATTTCTCAGAGATTTTGGTCCATATTGAAATGACAGCATCCCTAAGGTGCTCTGTTGGATTCAGATCTGGTGACTGTGGCGGCTATTTGAGAACTCACTGTCATGTTCAAGAAACCAGTTTGAGATGATTGAGCTCTGTTACATGGTGTGTTACACTTCAGGATAACAGGGATGGACATGGTCAGCAACCAAAAGTAGATCTCCCCCACTGTTACAGCACCACCACCAGCCTCAGCTATTGATCCAAGGCAGGATGGAGCCATGCTTTCATGTTAATTACACAAAATTTTGACCCTCTAATCTGAATGTCGCAGCAGAAAGACTCATCAGACCAGACAATGCTGTTCTAATCTTCTGTTGTCCAATAATGGTGAGCTCGTGTGAATTGTAGCTTCACTTTCCTGTTCTTAGGTGACAGGAGTAGAACCCAGTGTGGTCTTCTGCTGACCCACCTGCTTCAAGCTTTAACATAAAGCGCTGTGCATTCAGAGATACCTTGATGGTAATGAGTGGTTATTTGAATTGCTTTTATCTTCATGTAAGTTCAAAGCAGTCTCACAATTCTCCTCCAACATCCGAGAACATCAACAAGGCCTTTTCACCTACAGAACTGCCACTCACTGGATATGTTCTATTTCTCCAACCTCTCTCTGTAAACACTAGAGATGGTTGTGTGTGAAAATCCCAGCAGATCATCAGTTTGTAAAACAGTCAGACCAGTTCATCTGCCACCAACAAACAATGCCACATTCAAGGTCACTTAAACCTCAGTTCAACCCCATTCTGATGCTCTGTTTGAAACTCAGCAGGCCTTGTCTGCGTGCATAAATGCACTGAGCTGCTGCAGTGTACCTGTCTAAAGTGGCCAGTGAGTGTATATGTCATCATTATTTAAAAAAATATTGATATTCAGAACAGTTTAAACTAAATTCTCAACATTTTTATAGCCACTTAGTCTCAAATTTTATTACTGTTTAACTGGCTATAATCATTATATTTCTATTATGTATCTAATGAAATGATTACCTAACTGTGCAGTTTCCCTGAACTCCATGAAGCTCAAAGCGTCTCTCAGCTCACTGCTTAGCTAGTTAGTCTGTAACTCTTTGGAGCTACTGCCTCTTACACCCTTCTTCAGCAAACAGACACTGATCTTATTCAGGAGTTATCGGGAACAAGAGCCACAGGAATTTGAGAGTGAATATTAATTGAATGTTGCTCTGTAATTGCCAGACATGTAAATCAGTACAGTATTTGTCATTTGGTATTTCTCATCATTTTCCCCCAAAAGCTAATGACAGCAAGAAGCTAGCTTTCAGCTATCCAAGGGGCCCAGTGTCGTATAATTCAGCCACGCCTGTGCTTGTCAGTGTAACTTGATTTCATGTTTTTGCCTTCATTACTCTTCCTGCATTGTTGCAATATTCTCCACTTACCATATTTCAACATCAGGATGGAGTGACTATTGGCCTGGAAGTGCTTCTCCCCAAAGAGGCCAAGCTCCACCCAGAGAACAACCCGCCCCTTCAGTATGATGTCTTCCTCTACAAGGTTGCCAACAATGGAGACTCTGCCTCTCCCAGTCAAGGCCTCACCTCTCACTCATCCAGTTCTTACTCCACCACTCATCCCATTCCCAGATCACCCAATACACCTAAGACATCCAAGGTGCCTAAGTCACCCAAATCCCCCAAACAGACCAAGGAACCGCTGTCAGGGAGGCACTCTTCACCTGGCCGGCACCGCTCACCCGGTCGCCATCCATCGCCAAGTCGCCACTCAGCTCCCGGGTGTTATTCTTCCCCTATCTGCCATATGTCTTCCCACCACTCTCCCTCCCATTTCCGGTGCATGCCCACCTGCTCACCCACTCCACCTCAGCTACGCAGGCCCAGAGGTCGGTCTCAGGATCCGGGAGCTGAGGCCTCAGAGACTGGGCGAGAGTACTATGGAGGACACATCCGCCCATTCCCATCATCACCACATCTTACCCAGCCTCCTCCATCACCATCCAGGGGGAAGTACTGCCCGGTCAGTACACGATCCCTGCCACCACTCTCCTGACCAGGCCTTTACTTAGTCCAGCCATTCAAACGCACAAACATCTGTCATGATCTACACTGTCCAGTGATCTGTGTCCATCGTGTCTCTAACTTTTTTTTTAATTAGCTATTTATAGTTTTTTCATCCACCTATCCATCTTTGCACCCTGTGTCCCCACTTTTATACCCTTAGGATAAGGAAGACACCTAAACCTGTTCTAGAAAACTAAATAACTGGGACAACCCTGCACAGACCACATTCACTGAAACTGAAACATGGATGGACCAAAAATACACCAATAAATCACTGCATGGTTGCTGCAGCTGCATATTCACACCTCTCTGTAAAAAAAAAAAAAAAAAAAAAAAAAAAAAGCCCAACATCTCAAGGCTCAGGATTCTGCTCACAGAATAAACTCTTATATGTGAACAACACTCTCATAGCATGGTGCCAACATCAGCGACAGCTGACGATATTGTCAATAAAAGGTTTCATAGCCTTAGTGTTATCAGCAGTTTATACAAATCTTTTGCTATTCGATGTATTTTTTCATGTTTTCATAGGTGTTTTGAGTGTCTTTTTTCAGTGTTTCTAATCCTTAATAAATAGGATACAACAAAACATGCAGTACTGTTTTCTGAAGATGGAGAAACTTTCTGTGTGGTGGATGTTCGTGAAATATGAGGGACTCTGCTGCCTCCTTGTGGGCAATGCAAACATTGCAACGAATGGTCTTTGGGAGTGGTTAGATAGATCCTTATACTTTGAGACAGTGCCACGTTTTACATGAACAACGAAAATAAAATAAAAATGAAAACAAGGTTATTCAAAGAGTAAGATATAATAGTGCAGTTTGCGTTATTAAACAATATGCACATTATAAATGTGAGAAAAAGCTGTAAGAAGGTATAATACAGAAATATTTGTTTGAGAATTAAAATGATCCTATCAGGGAAATCTGATGTTTTTTGAATAAACCCAGAAAACTAAAAATTCTTTTGATGTTTAAAAATATTTTACATTATTTTTTATTATTTGAAATGAAACCGTGGGAGAGGCTATATACTTCTTTGAAGTGGTGTGCTGGTGTCCATGCTCATAAAACCAGCATATAACTGGAAATTTATATGACACCAGTTAACCTTCATGATATTTAAGGTGCTGCATGAGTAGAAAGTTAGTAGATAGTTTGCAAACCAGTACATAGCCTTAGTAGCATTTGTACCACTGGATGTTTACTGTATCACTCTTGATATTATACATTTACATAAGGAGACTCATGCTGCAAATAAATTTATGGGGTTTTTTGTTTGTTTTTTAAAATAAAAATAATACAAACTAATGCCAGTACGTATGGCAGATATAGAGGGTAATGACACTGCCTTTTTTGTGCATGAAGAACAGCTCAGGTCAGGATTAGGAGAAAAATGTGCAACATAAACAGTGTGTTTAAATGATGACAAAAAAAGACAAAAGAAAAGATTTTTTTAACCAAAGTATTAAAATGCATCTAAATATGCATCAAAACTCATATTTGTGATTTAGACTGCAGCTATGTATATAGTTAAAAAAGCGCTTAAATATTCTGTCTAAATTATTTTCAAAACAAACACAGAATGAGAGGGCGTGATGTTCCCCTTAAAATTTTGAAATGTATTTAGTATTGCACTTTTTCTGGCTGGGATAGGCTTCAGCTGTTTAAGTGAGTATCCCTGTAACGTTCAGGATGTGAGCCCAATCATCTCTAGCAGCGGTACTTTTGTTTCTTCGGGTGATTCAGATTACAATTTCCTACAATGTGACCTCTTTTGCAGCAGCAGTTAACACCTGCAGGCTGCAGCGGTTCAGCTTTACTCTTCTCTGATGTTTCTCAAGGATGAAGAGCACCTTCTGGTTCCAGATGGAGAAGGTGAAAGAGAAGTTATTCTTTCTGCTCTTTCTATTTGTCAGAAATGGACACAGAATGAATAATTGACAGAAGCCTGCAAGGTGCCCACAGTGTGTCCTTTGTACGTCCTCGGTTTCCACTTTTTAATTTGCTCTTGAAGTATTTAGGGTTTTTTGAGAGTTTTTCCTACAAGGACACTTAAAAGGTTTGAGAGTGTGAAAATACAATAAGAAGAATTTCTCTTACCAAAGAAACCTTCAATGTTTTTCTGCACTAATAAAAAAAAATCACATTAACCATGGACAGAAAAGCATTTTGCTATGGTGAAGTACCTGAGGTGGATGGTTGAAGGTAACTGACTACATGATCATATTCACATGTTCCTCCCTGTCTTTAATGCAGTCTTTTATTCCAAAGAGTCTGACCTCCACAAACAGCTGTTTAAGATTTAAGATTTAAAGTAGAGTGACCTTAACCATCCACATGAAGGAGTGCTTGTAAGAATATGAGCAGCTGCCCTTACATTTAGATATAAAACTCTAGAGAAAAATTCAAATGAACCCTTGCTGAGTAGCTTTCTGTTATGCCTAAGTGCAGCCAAACTGCAGGAATAAACTAAAGCTAAAGGGTGTTAAAGTGGAACTTCAAAGTAGTTCCAAACAAGGCTCGAGCTGTCAGCTAGGTTTCACCTCTGCTCATTTGTGGTGTATGGAACATTTTTAACTGAATAATTTGACAAATAATTTGCATTGCTGTGAGGTACAGATGGTCTAAGAGGTTTGTGCTGCAGTGATGGTGAGTAAAATTCTAATATCAGCTGCAGATAGCAGCTCTAATTAGCAGGCGTCTGCATCTGTGCAATGTATCCATACACTCCACATGCAGCCACATGGATAGACCTGCTAATCAAGCTTGCCAGCATTAGTTGATAACTAGCAACCACTTGTCCAAATATGCTTACTTAAGGTTTCAAAAATGAACGAAATGGGCCAAAATGTTAATGCTGAGGGTTCAAAGTTAGCTCTGCATTAAACACTGAGTGGCTAATTCTTCATCCTTAAAAGTGAATACAGTCAGATACATTGATCCGATTGATTTCAGAACACAGAATGAGTGAAAGAATTAAAAAACTGATATGATGGTTTTATTTGGAGTTGATAGAACTTTAAAGTTACAGTGTGTTAAATATCTAGATGTCAGTAAATTGCAGATTGCAGTCAACTGAGGTTTGTTTTCTTACCCCTTTCAGTTCTAGTGCATAATCCTAGCTACAGTTGCTGTAGGAAAAACATAATTTAGTCAGCCAGGAGATATCAAAACATTAAATTTAGATAGGATATTGCTACTGCTGTTTGTGTTTAGAACCCCCCCCCCACACACACACACACACATTATATTTTAACATATCTGTATATCGACACTTAGCAATCAATCAGGAATAAAACACAGATCTATATCAATTAAATATTTTGGCGCATTTTATGTTTTTACCCCAGAGTCACCTTAAAAACGCCAGTCATGGGTCTGAAAAGTACTCAGATAGCAAAGTGACAGAAGTGGCCCTGGAGAGTTTTGCTATCTGTACAGACTGTCAGTCCACTGTTTATCTTAGCTGTCAGTATGCCAGGTGAGAAGCATCCACCTTTATTTACTTTGGAGGAGGCTGTAAAAGACTGAAAGCAGTCTGATATGAGTCGATGAGTCACTGAAGCTCACTTCTGATCGGTGACACCAATACTGAGGTGAGTTGTTGAGGATATCCTAAACTTTTCTGTGGCTAAGCGCTGCTGTTAGCCCTGTTAGCTGCTGTTAGCTGCTGTTAGCTGCTGTTTGCTAGCGTTAGTGAAATTTACTTTGAAGTGGAACTGAAATTGCTGAACTTAGTGAATGAACTCTCATATATTGTGATGTATGATGTAATGGATGTATTCAAACTGTTTAACAGAGAGAAAGTGTGATTTTTAAGACATTTAAGCCTAACATTAGCTACATTAGCATAATGTTAGCTTAGAAACTTTTGTTTAGCCAGTACATGACAGCTGTCCAAAGATGAGATGGTCATGTCTAATGTCCTGACAATAAGTCATTCTGACAATATCAGGAAGAAATAAACATGTTTATGCACGTTTCTGTATGTTAGCCCTCTGATTTAAGTTCAGGAAATAAGGGGTCGCGATGAGGAGGGAGAAGATTCGATTTTATCCAGATGCCAGTCGCACTCTCTTTTGTTTTGACATTTTTGCTCCCTTGGTGAAGAGGACCCCATGTCTGCTTATAAAACATGTATGATCCTTCATATCTTGAGTCTGAAGATGCAGGGAGTTCTCTTCTCCATCGCCTTTGGCGTATTATGTATGTCATTCTAAGTTTATGAGAACGCATCAATTTATTGGAAGACATATTTACACATTAATCAATGTGTAATTATGAGTACAATACTATTTTTTTTTCTATTTAATGACTTCAAAAAAACGACTGTACCTTTGAACTAAGCACAAGCTCACAAGTTTTTGCTGACCTCTAGTGGAGACACCAGACCTCACTGTATGGTCTGTGCCGGGCATGGTCACAGTTGTGGTGGAACCCACCCAAGCACTAACAGGCTTAAACATAGAGGTCAGATAGCGCTGCGTTTTAGGTCAAGTTAACTTTGTTATTTTTATTTTTGTTGTGTAATTTTAGCTGCATTGCTTCTATAAGATGCTTTGTTAAGAAATGAGAGTTAGGGATGTAATGACCCCAGAATCAGACACTACAGGATAATAAAGTGAATCTATTAAGCAAAGGTACAAGTGCAGAAGATAGTTCTCCTGCCACTGTGTGGGTTATTCACACCGCAAATCTTCCACCTCAGAGGAGAATCCCGGGTTCATTACTAATCCAGCAATACACTTAAGTATCTGGCTGTCTGCAAACGCTCATTCTATTATCTTAGCAGGGTGTACAGTTGAAGGTCAGCCTAGTAATGATTTCTCTGCATGACTTGATTAGAGTGCAGGTCAAAAGAGTGATCAGAGACCTTTTTCCACTATACAGTTTTTGTCCTATTAAAAGGTCATCTGTCAAAGCCAGATGTGGGAGCATTACAATCTGCTTGAACAAAGACTCCTTTAAAATAACCTCTCAAGCTTGCTCTGTGTGTCTTACAGAGAGGGTCCATAAAATATTTACAACAGGCCCTTCATGAGCGCTCCCCAGTTTTTCTTTTCTAACAAGCCGAGCTGAGAGTTTGATTTCATGTTTTCCGTCCACAACCTACGACTACACACACACATACACAAAAAGAAGCATCAGCATTTCGGGTTTAGAAAAATAGCACTGGAGTTGTACTTGAGGGACCCATCTCATCTCATCTCTGTACAGTTAACTCCTCTGAGATTTTACCTTGCACAACCTCCTCCTCAACCAGCACGCCCCACTTCTCTGCGTGCACGCAGCTCCTGCTCGATCCACTGAGCGGCAGCCTTGCCCCACAGTCTGCCGCGCTCCGCCACCGTAGACACACATGAAGACCCGCTGGCACTTTGAAACCGCTGATCTGCATCTCCATTTGCATTCACTCTGTGTCGAGCGAAGGAATCTGTGCTGATTCAACACGATGCTGTGATAATTGATTCTTGTTATCGTGTAGATTTTGGGGCGATATCTGATGATCTCCAGCTTTGCAAAGAGAGGAGATGAGGGCCAGGATAGTGCACAGGTGTGTGTGTGTCCGGGTGTGTGCAGGAGAGGATACTTTGCAGTTAATGCTGTGCAGGGCTGATCAGTTGATATGTCAGCACACTGGGAGGGTGGATTGTGTGTTTTTGTGTGCGGGGGTGTGTGGGTGAACCACTTGGGTGTATTGCTTTTTGGCAGCATCATCACTGCCTCTTTAAGTAGGGCTATAAAGTATTTTTGCTGACCCAAAACAGATGTAATTCCCTTTGTCTTACTCCCACTCTGCCCATCCCTCTGTATGTAATGTACACACACACACACACAAACACACACACAGGTCTCCTGAGATGCCTCCACTGCAGATGAAGGTTTTTATAATTAGAGGAGTACAATGCAGTGACTGTATTTTCACAGAAAACTGACACACATTAAGAATCACAAATCTGGACAAAGACGCAGAGTTATTGCATGTGTTGTCCGTCCACAACAGAAGCGGCGCACGTTGGTTTTTAAAGTTTCTAAAGCGATGCCTTCTAATGTGTTAAGCCTCCACTGTATTATGAGACCCCCTACTCGCAGTCTTTCTCCCGCTCTCTTTGTGCCATTGCTTTTGTGTCCTTCGGCTTCTTGTGAGTCAGGTTAAATGGCTTTCTATTCAGGAGTAAGAAATGTCATCACTTTGTGTGCACTCGTGGGTGTGCGCAAGAGAAGAAGTGCGTACTCTCCGAGATACGACCACATAAAGGGTAATTGCATCCAAATCGCAAAAAAAAAAAGAAAAAAAGTTCCCATTTAAACTATCCATGTGGTGTCCAGCCATGCAGTTTATTTGATGCTCTGAGCAACACACATATACACACATGAAATCCTCTTCATCTCCAAACTGTTAGGGGGTGATGACAGAAATCTGAGCAGCACAAACTGCCAAATTATTTTTATTGGCACAAACTGCCAATAAAAATATGTTTTCGTGTTCTTTGTGTGAAGACAAGCCAAACACGCGCACACAGCAGACGAGTTCCATTGTTGCGCTGGATGACAGTCGTTCATTACAGTTAAATCCTGACGGCATGAAGTATCATCAAATGGATGAAAGTGACTATTAAAATATGGTGGTGCTTTTCTGGGGGGGCAGTTTTAATGCAATTTATACAACAGATAACAGGATTTTCTGTGTGGTGAACTGTAACAAACACTTCAAGAAGTCAGTGCTCAGTTATTTTTATTTTTTTTTTTTTCATTACTTTATGTTGGCAGTGAGTAGCTAGTCTGTGTATCTGTACATGCACCGCTGCAGTCTATGGATGCACACAGGTAACCATGCTGCATAGACTGTATATATAAAAAAAATGCACATAGCCACCACAGCATCCCTCACTTTAAAGCTCTTAGCTGAGCCGGTTGGCCATCAGCATCTTGATGTTTTGAAACCGCTCCTCACAAGCAGTGGAGTGGATCTGACTGATGAACCGAGAGACACCTCACGACTGTGTGGTGGTCACTTTGCAAGTCAGACCCACTCTAATGCATACCCTGTTATGTCATCTGTTTTTACTCTAATGACATCACCTTGTTTGAAATTAATGACTGAGACAAAAAAACACATCATCCATTCATTTAGAATCACTAGTTAACCTATATTTATGTCTTTGGACAAAAATGTGTATAAAACCAGGACTTTCCTGCTGTGCTAACCACTGCACCACCGCACCACCATATATCACCACCAAATATCTCTGCCAGCTTTAGGAAAGAATGGCTGTTTAAAGCACTTCCACCATAGCTTAAAAGGCTTTTCAGACCCCGAAGCTACATCCATCTTTTATATACAGGCTATAGTTAGCTGTTAACTTAACGCTCCACCCTCTCTTTGTGAATATGCTTACTTTGGTTTTCAGAAAAAACAAGATGCCAAAGGCCATAAAGCCAAAGTGAAGGATTGAAAGTGTGCATCCACAGACCGACTAATGCGTGACATCACAGTAGCTACATCCACCTTTTATATACAGTCTATTATACTCACAATGTACAAAATGTTCCCAGAAAATAGTCCCCAGAGAAAATAGTCTATTTGACATATTGCTGAGTTTGTTTGCTTTTCATGGAATAACAAAGTCGTGAGATATCAGCAGCCTTGTCCTTTAGGGTACTTACACATCTACACACCTACACGCACAGTATAATGTCACAGATTAACCTCAAAGTCAGGAAAGAAGTTAAATTAACCTCTGAAAATCAACTTTCACTTCCTTCATTAGTCTCCGCTTCCCCTTCTCATTTTCTTTGGTTTTGCAGTGATAATTTTGCAGTAACGTCCCTCTCTTTTTGCTCCCACCCCCTCTCTCTCAGCCCTCTCCCTTGGCTTTCATATTGATTTACTCGATATCCCGTGGTCACATTCTTGTGGCGAAGGTTTCCGGCTGAAAACCGCTGACATTTACCTCCCAGTCTCAACATGGCTCATTTAAGCCCCACAGAAGTGCACACATTTAGGGTACCTGCAGTGGCTGTGAAATGTAAAGGATGATGTCAGACATTTTAACAGGGAATGGGCTAACGAACACCTTACCTATATGTGAAAAGTGAGGCAAAAGGCTGAATGCTTTGACGATAAGCCGTCTCCTGTATCCGGGCAACCACTCACAGTTTGTGACCCTATGTTGGAGTTTAAATTTTTAACTTTGCTGTAAACGGAAGAACCGGGTGGGTGAAGCATAATTTTTTTTCCCAAATGTATATTTGTACATTTGATATTTTTTGAATACTGTTCATATTTTTGAATACTATGTTGTAATAATATGTATATAGTGCTGCAGAACTGTGCACCTCACCCACCCACCCCCCACCCTTTTCTTTTCCCACATGTCTGCAGAAGGAAGGAGATGCTCTGTATCTCATTGTACATGTGTATAGTGACAATAAAAGGCATTCTATTCAATTCTATTCTATTGTATTTTGGGGTTTTTTGGGGGGGTTGTTTGTTTTGTTTTTTGGTCTGTCAGAGCTCCTTTGCCTTTATATTATGTTCTCAGTTAAAATCAAACAGCAACATCTCGAGCTGAGAAACTAAGCCAAGATGGAAGTGCCAAAATCTGAACCTTCTCCAATGGCCACTTGCCGTTTCAGAACTGTAGACGAGCTGTAAATGTAAACATTTATTTAATGAACACTAACAAAATCAGCATAAAGGAGAATCTAATTAATAATTAAATTCAAAGTTTTACTTTTATGTAACTGGTTTCTCAACTTAAACTTTCTTAGGATAACACATTTCGAGTGGTTGAGGTTTTAACCGTTGGCACACAAAATGCTGAGGCTGTGTCTCAGGCATATTCCCTTTGCTACAGGTGAACACAGAGTACCAAAAAAAATGGCTCATCTCTTTCCACTCTTCCCTTCTGCTCCATCATTCCTCCATGAATCCTTAATAAATGTGGAGAAGATCTTTTTGGGGCTTTATTTGAGGGGAACTAAGCGAGGGATGGTGAAAGGTAGTTATAAACACTGCTTTGTGGTATCATAACTGCAACACACACACACACACACACACATGATCACATCTAAAAGCAGGATAGGAACACCTGTGGAGAGGGAAGGCGGGGACACAAAGGATGCACCCTGCTCTCACCCAGTGGTGCTGGAAGGAAGGAACCCAAATTTACCTACACGGGTGGGAATCATCACACACACACACCCCTGAGACCCAGGTGTGCACAACTGGGAGGGGCCCGCCACAGCAGGACTATCAGCAGAGCAGCTTAAAGGGACGTGCGGCGATAATTGTGCATGTGAAATTACTAGCAGGGTGCGTCTCTCTTTCCACATTTAGCCATGAATTCCTATTGGATCAAATTATAATAAACAACACATATACAAATATTTATATTTAGAAGCTCTGTTCTGCATGATGCTGCCAAATGTAGGCTACACATTGTGAGGATCTGAGCCGCTGGTGCGGTTTTCTCTCAGTAAATGTGCCAAGACGTCCATGATATAGTGCAAGAGCTCAGATGGTTTCCTCTGTAAAGTTCAAATGTCATTTAGATGCATGTATTTGCAGACTGAGATCGTAGTTAGACTATTGGAAAATGATTTTAGTGCTCTGTTTCTGTTTAAAAGATTCATTTGTTTTATCCCTGATGTGAGAGCTTATATAAACACTTTTATAATTGCCTGATGATACAAGCCAGTGTGAAATTGCATTAGCATTCTTTCATTCCCCTCTTCACTTCTGCTTAGTGACTCTTCACTGCTGTCACTGTAGACTGCTGTAACTGGCTGTCTAACTGAGGCACTTAATGTGCTCAAGAGCCAGCTGTCCCTCAAATAACACACTCAATAATTCATATTGCGTGGCGCACGCCACCACACACATACTCACTGCGTGCGCCTTTGTGCGTGCGTGTTGTTAAGATGCAGGTCAGACCCGGAGTTTGTGTGTAAACTCGGCAAGGAGGCAACAACATAAGTGCTGACCAGCCTTGGAGAGGGAATCTTTGCTCGCTAAGGAGGCATTAAAAGTGTGTATTTGTGTGTGTGTGTGTGTGTGTGCAAAAGAGATAGTGATGGTCACTTTAGGTGTGTATACAAGGAGAGGCTGTGTGTGTATGTGTGTGTGTGTGCGTGTGCCCTCTTTACTAATGGAAATCAGATCTCTCATGTGTTGAGCCAGCAGAAGTAGAGCAGGAGATCCATCATGTCAGACCCGGGTCAAAGTAGCAGGCCAAACCTCTCACACACTCTCCAAGTAATTTCCCCAAAATGTTTAGATTCAGCCAAAACTTGGCCAGCTCTTTAATTAACTAATAGAAGTGCATTTTGAGATCAGATTCAAGATTGTTACACAGGCAGGAAAACTGGTGAGCGTGGCTGGTTGGAGCACTTAAATATCTACATTTGCAAACTTGTGCTTTTCTCCCCAGCGATAGCTACACTCCTGTACGCTGTTTTAAGAGAGTCGTGGAAAAATAAGTCTTGAATCGAGTCCAAATAAAGACAAAAGTCCTCATTAGCAAAGTGGAATTGAGCACTATTTCTTCATCAGTCAAAGTTACATGCACGGTCAACTACTCTTTCAGCGCTAATCAATTATAGAAACTATTCTGATTTGACTGAATTACTATTTTTGGTCCAAGTGATTTTTGGTTATGGACTTTCAGTCAGGACAAAAAACAGTCGACAAGAAGTCAGCGTGCCCTCTCAAAACCTAACAGTGTAACTTCCCCATAGTTTTCTGGGATGAATCAAACAAACTTGTAGAAATATCACACGTGAAATTATTTTGCTGCAGCCCAAGGCCAATCGCATTATTTACTGACAAGTTTTCAGGGCTTGGCTGTCTTTTTTTTCTGTCTTTTTTAAGGTCACATTTTCTACTCATAATCCAAGTCATGGTTTAGCAGCAAATCTCAATAAATACAGATTCAAGTCATTTTTAAATTGCTTTCTTGTGACTGAAAGCCTCTAGACATCTTCTACATTTTTCAGTATTGCTCTAGTAAATATTTAGTACTAATAATATCTGAGCCGTGTGTTCATATAAATTAGGGATTTGTGAAATAACAAAAAGTGCTAAGCAGATTATTCTGTATTAATGGAGTGACTCCATCAGTTATGATCGAAAACAACTTGGAAAAATTGGTTTTCGGTGAATAACCCATCTCGCGTTTTTCCTGCATAGATGACAGATTTCAAGTTTCAAGGTTTTTGTGGAGTAAAAGAAAAAGATGCACATAAATAGCAAAAAAATAGTTAAAGCTTGGAGCTTGGAAGGCTTAATGAAAGACAGCACAGACAGCACAGTGCAATATGTGCACTCATCCACCCCTTTATTAAGGCAAATATCTAATCAGCCAATCACACGGCAGCAACTCAATGCATTTAGGCATGTAGACAAGACGATCTCCGGAGGTTCAAACTGAGCATCAGAATGGGGGAGAAAGGCGATTTAAGTGACTTTGAATGTGGCATGGTTGTTAGTGCCTGGTGGGCTGATCTATTCATAAAGTGTTGATCTGCTGGGATCTTCTCATACATCCATCTCTAAGGTTTACAGAGAATGATCTATGAAAGAGAAAATACCCAGCGAGTGGCAGTTCTATTCTTTCTTAATATTAGGAGTCAGAGGAGAATGGCCAGATTACCTCAAGCTGATGGGAACTAAAATAACCACTTGTTACAGCCAAGGTACGCAGAAGAGCGTCTCTGGATGCACAACACATTGACTTGAAGATGACAGGTTACGGCAGCAGAAGACCACACTGGGTGTCACTCCTGTCACCTTAGAACAAGAAACTCACCCTACAATTCACACAGGCTCACCAGAACTTAACAGGAGACTGGAAAAACATTGTTTGGTCTGATGAGTCTCGATTTCTGCTGAAATGTTCAGATGGTAGGGTCAGAATTTGGAATAAATAAGTGAAGGCATGGATCCATCCCACCTCGTACGACTGGTTCAGGCTGGAGTTGGTGTAATAGTGTGGATGTTATTTTTCTTTGGAACACAGTCCGGGCATATTTATTGATTATTCAAAAGAGGTCTTTTTTAATACATCAAATCTAATATAGTTTTAATAGGGTTGCTGACTTATTGGACTGCTTACCATGTGAAAAACAGCCTGGTCTTGTTTCACAGGCATAAACAGTTTACAGTCCAGCACACCTTGCTCTCAGGTGAAGGAAGAGTCTTCTGAAAGTCAGGGGAGACCGCGGCTTCCCAATCCTGGCCGGACTTCATCGTCTTCTCTTTCTGCTCTGCTGCTTTGACAGGCAAAGACCACCCCACCCTTTTTCTTTCCCTCCCCGCTCCGCTCTCCTCTCGTCCACCCCCACAAAAGGCAGATGATGTGCAGGCTCCACAGAGCAGGACTTTCAAACGATATCATTACCATTTCAAAGAACCTGCTGCTGTCTTACAGACCTACAAGCTGTGGTATGCTAGACGGCGCAGGACTTAGTTTGCCACAAACTGCGTCATCACTTTGTACCGTTTTATAGCTAAATGATAGCCAGCTCCTGCATGTTACACATTTCAGACAGTGGGAGGGCAGTGCAGTGTTTCAATTAGGGAAAAGAAATCGATGCTGTGCGCATCCGCAATTGTTGCAGCGGATCCTGTGAAGCATTGCTGCTTCTTGTCAGTGTTTCAAACAAAACCCTGTTTTGTTTTTTTCTGCTGCTGTCAATTACATGGCAGATATGGAGCAGAGAGGGACTGATTCACACGCAGGCCTCTGAGGATACACACTAAACAACAGTCAAACAGTTAGGAGGACATGATTTTCATCTGATAATTTGCTACCCACAAAAAAAGGCGTCCACACTGTGCCTAAGGAGCTGCGTTAACCCACAGTCTGCCTCATTTAAATACTGCTGAACATAAACACACAAGCACAGACTTAAGCACCCAGCAGTTCCTCCTGCAACATTAATGTCCTCATTTATCCTCTTATGCACAAATGTCAACCTTTGTCAGCCTTCATCCCTGCCTCTCCCTCTCAGCCACCTTTAGCTGCCCTCCACACCTTCACTGGCTCATCTCCACCTTTAAAAAAACAAAACAAAAATAAAACTCCTTTGTATTTGCTTCCCTGCTTTATACCCAATTCATTACTCCTCCCATACCAACCTATTTCTTCCCTCCCGTCTGTATTCCCCTCACTGTTTCACACTCATTTCCATCCCTCCCTCCTCTTCTGCATAGATATTGCACAGTTCTCCAGCATGCCTGCCTCACTTCTCCCTTGTTTTTGTTTCATTGTCTTTTTTTCTCCCCCATTTCTCCCTCTCTCTCTACTTGGGGATCCTCTAGTGACATCATCACTCCTACAGTTACCATGGTTTCTGAGAAGAAGAAAAAAAGCCAAGAGAGATGTAATAACTGTTTGGATCAGACAGACATTCTTTGTGCCAGCACATCACATCACATCACATCACATCACATCACATCACATCACTCACACACACACACACACACACACACACACACACACACACACACACACACACACACACACACACACACACACACACACACACACACACACACACACACACACACACACACACACACACACACACACACACACACACACACACACACACACACACACACACACACACACACACACACACACACACACACACACACACACACACACACACACACAAGGCTGGAGAGAATACAAGGAAATACTCTTTTATTACAGGATCAAGGTACAGTTAGCAGGTTTGTGTGAAACAGTTGTGTGTGTGTGTGAGGGAGGTCAGGTCAGTGTTAACGATGGCTCTGTGTGAACGAACAAGTCGTCGTCGTACAGGTCTTCATCCAGGTCGCCGTCCTCTTCTGTGAAGTAGGTCGGAAAAGGAGGGTTGAGCAGGGTGGACCTTCTGTTTGGTAGCACAGTGTCTCTTACCTGGAACACATAGAAACACAGGTACTTAATGTTCTTAGTGACTAAAAACTTATTTATGAAGCAAAAATATAAATATATATATATAAAAAAAAAGAAGCAAAAGTCAGGCTACTGAAGATAACGTTACATGTGCAGTGAGGTGTTTTGTTTTGTTTTGTGAGCGATCGAGCAGCTTCTTAGTGTGATGGACGAGCTGCACGACGGTATCTGATACGTGATTTAGAGTCTCTTATCTTCTCCTCCAGCCTCCTGAAACCGTTCAAAGACAGACTGGACAAATGCCTCGCGTGGGCTGTCTGCTCCTTGATCTTAAACTGAAACCAACATGGCAGCTTCTCCCGAAACTTTCAAAACTAGTCCCGTAAAATGAAAGCATTTGAGGAGAGTAATAAGCCATGTAGTTGTTGAATGGGTCTCCATTTCAGTTTTTTCTTACTAGTTTTTAAAGATGTTATGTTTTATCCTCTTGGTTGTTTTTTTTTTACTTTATGCAAGTAAACACCACGCTACCATAATGCATGAGCTTTCACAGATGATCATCAAAACTGAGCTGGGGAGAGATGTAAAGTTAAAACATTAAATGAATTATTTATATAAATGCACAGACCACCCCCAGTAAACAGGTAATACTAAAGCACACATGCATGAGGAGGTGCATCAGTAACTCCTCCTAAAAGCCATCATCTCAGCTCATGGCAGTCTTTCCATGCTATGCATGGGGGGAGGGTTGCCCCACAGGAATGCATTACTAGTTTTAAATCCATTGTTGTTCCTCAGAACATAACTTTTCTCCCCTGGCTCTTCAACCTTTTTTTATTTCACCTAGAGTGGAGCTAATACACCGCTGTACAAATTACCTCCTTTAGTCATTTATAATTGGTGGTCGGTCGTCTACTCTGCTAGAAAACAATTTGCTCCATGAGGAGCATTAAATAAATCACGCTTGAAATTATTTCTGACTGACTAGTTGTTCTATTTAGTATTTACCTACACCATTAGTCTTACTGAACCCAATGTCAAATTGTACTGAAACGCAGTGTGTGTGTACAGATGTACGAATTGCAATCAAAGACTTCGGCACCTGTGCCCATAAAAATCAAAAACTATGCCTTGATCTCCCCTTTAAGATCACGTCATTGTGCACCTTCACATCATTTCTAGTCGCGTTCCAACCGCATCCATCCATCAAGAAACCCACTCTCCCTCCCTCACCTCTTCCATCTCATCTGGTGGTACAGTGAGTCATTCCCATGCCAGCTGAGAAATAAAATCTCTCCAGTGTGTCCTGCGTGTGCCACAAAACTTCCTGCCTGTAGTACAAGCTCGAAAAACCTCGTTTAGGAGGCATCCAGGACGTATTCTAGTAAGATCCCTGAATCACCTCCACTGGCTCATTTTGACGTGGCACAATATCGGCTCTTCAAAGCAACCGTTTGAAGGAGACTTGTTTTCATCGCTTGTATCCATGATCTCATTCTTTCTGTCATTAAATAGAGGTCATGGCCTTTGGTGAGGGTGGAAACTTTAGGCTCAGCTGTCTTCACCACCACAGACCAGCAAACATTTGCATCACAGCTGGTGCTGCACCAAAACATCTGTCAGTCTCCTACTCCACATTCACCTGTGCATGGTTTTTACACACTGGATCTCCCTTAAGTGTGTTACATAAAAGCTTAACTTTAAAACTGTTTTGGTAAAAAGGACAATCATGGGGATCCAGATCTACAAAGTACAGTAGGTGGTGAGCACTGATTGTGCAGATGTGGACAAAAACTTTTCAAGCAATGTGAATGGGCAGATGTCCTCCTCACACACCCCAGCTTGGAAGTCTGCATTGATAGTCTGGCCGCAGATGAACACATGCAGGTGGTCAGAACAGGATTTCCTCGGAGTGAACAGGAATGCTGAAATGCTCACAGCACTTTGCAGTTGCCAAAATTTAAATAAGGATGAGGATTTTATTTTACCTGCAGCAACAAAACTTCTTGACAGCACCTTTCCATCCCTCCACCCCTACTCTCCTGACCCAACATAGAAACCAAAGTCCTAAGTGATTAATCAAACAGTCAGCACTGAAACCAATAATAAAAATTATCATTAATTGCAGCCATAGATTTAATTTAAATTAATAAACAATGACTGGTCCTCATGTACACAGGGACATTAGGGCCCCGCTGAATGATTAAAAAAAAAAACAATGAACAAACATTAATAACCTGCATGTGTGTCCTTTGGGGCTCTATAACCAAAAATGAATCCAGGTGTGTGTTTGTGTTGCACACAGCTGAGCTGGGTGAAATGCAACACGCATTTGTATTCATTATCGCTTGTCTGCAAAACAAATAATAGCCTGCATCTATGTTTCAGCAATACACACACACACAAGGCAAGCACAACATGCTGAGTATGGAGATGGATGCTTTGGGTAATCCTAACATCATTAAGGAGCATGCTCCCATTCCCCCACAAAAGCCACACACACTGCTGATCCAGCACTGCACCGACGAAGACTGATCACACTGTCTTGCAGGTGTGACGGTGTTTTACAGGTGCAAGGTCACTTGTCTCTGGATGAACACTAAGCATGCTGGGGTTGACCTTCGACTTCACTCCCCCCTTTGACTGTGTATGATTATATTTACCTTTAGTAAGCAGTTCTTGTGCCCGGGGACAGAGCCGTTAACGTACAGCACATTGTACTTGGTATTGACCCTCCAGATCTGGAAGCGGGATAGACAGAGAAGAGGCAGATGAAAGAATATTGAGCTGAAATTGCAGGCAAGGACAACCAAGTTTAAAACCAAGGCTCTTTGTGATTATGTGTGTGTGTGTGTACCTTCAGTCCATAAGCAGTGATGTAGGTGTTGCCCATTTGGCCGGGCATCTTCTTCCCTTTGAAAACTTTGGCTGGATCCTGGACACAGACGATGAATATCACACATGCTCATATTAATAGATTTGGGGGAACCAAATGTTCACGTTTGGCATGGATGAGCATCTTAACGTGTGTGTGTGTGTGTGTGTGTGTGTGTGTGTGTGTGTGTGTGTGTGTGTGTGTGTGTGTGTGTGTGTCTAACCCCTCCTGGTCCAGAAGCTCCCGGTCTGCGATGAGTTTTGGTTTGGCCGTGAGTGGCTGGTTGACCTTTAAATCCCCATCTCTTCATTACACCTTGAAAACCCTTACCGATTCTACAAACAAACACGCACCACAAAGTTTATTTACACACGCTCAGATTTCCACATTGCTTTTATGTTGACATGTTTCTCCAGAAGGTAACAATATTTAAAAAAGGAAAGAAAAAAGGACAGACATGGAATTTCTTGTAAAGTCAAAAACTGAACTCTCTTCAAAACGTGACGCTGGGAAAGGGTAAGAAGCAGGAACAGAAGCCAAGTAGAGGAGTGCCAATGAGGAGCTGGCAGAACATAACTTACGATTTGCCCGTGACGTCCACATACTGGCCAGGACGGAAATGTGCTGCATACAGAGGAGTGCCTGAACATGCAACAAACAAGCCTGCATTACCAATCATGCACAAAAACCTGACAAGTGATCTTTCTTTGCAAAATTCAATGTCATTTCATACCTGGCTTGATGATGGCACTGTCGGAGACTTTAAAGGCAGTGACTTTCTGCTTTGGAGGCACTCCTGCGTTCCTGAATATCTCCATTTGCTTTTCAGACCTCTGTCAGGCATAGTGACGGAGCGCAAGAGAAAAATAAGAAGGAAGGAAATAAGGTGTTAAAAGAAGTAAATGCAGTAAGAAGCAGCTGGACTTCAGCGTTTTCAAATTAACCACGGGCCTGTTATAACTGTATGGGAGCCAAACACACTCGCACACAAAACGCACTCTAGCAAGCGTACGCGCACACACTTGGCACTGAGAGTCTCTGACATTTGCTTTCACTCGGCTCGCTCTCATCTTAGCGCCTCCAGTCACTCTAAACTCTCTCTCTCTCCCCCCTTCTGTTGACTGAAAATCCGTCTGCCAAAGCCTCTCACTCCAACAAACTCTGCTTCTGAATAACGAGTGATGTGGCTGTGTGAAAAGGATTCAAAAACAACTTCACGTTGGACAAGTGAAATCCTGACACTGGCCCATTGAGCATGTACTGAGGCCCAAAAAAATAAATGACACCCTAATGTATTCACACTTGTTCCTTTGTTTTGCATTTAAAAGAAGGAACATTTCGAGCATTTTAAAGCCATAATCCTCCTTAGTAGGACATTCTTTTTAAACCTGTTTTGTAGGAGGCAGGTTAGATTGCTGTATATGTTTATCAGCCAGTGATGCTGTCTTGCTTTTCAATTAATCGTATTATTGACTTTTGAGAGCAGTCATGGGGCCTTAAAGTTTATTATACTAGTTGGTACCAGACATAATTGTCATTTAATTTAATTGTTAACAGTGTAATTGATGTTATGCAGCCATCTTCAACCACATGTAGCTGCAGCTCCGGCATCATTGTTGAAAACTCTCTATATCTGATATAGAGTGAAGAGTGCAGTTATTCAGGAGGAACTCAAGTATAGCTGCTGCTCCACATCGAAAGGAGGCAGTTGAGATGGCTGCCTCCTTCCGTTACAGGCATGTCTTATGGGGAGAAGGCCACACGGTAGACCCAGGACACACTGGAGTAACTAGGGGGCATTGGTGTTACCCTGGATAAGCTGGAAGATGTGGTTGGGGAGATGGAGGTCTGGGTTTCTCTGTTTAGGTTGCGGCCATGGGATAAGCGGACGAAATTATAGATGGAAGATTTTAACTTTCATTCGTAAAACAATGTGCATCATTCATAATGCGTCACACTTTTCAGCGTTTCTTACTTTGAAACTAGTCTGTTAGTCTAAATTTTTCCTCATTTAGTCGACTAAGAAATGAATCACCATGAAAATCCCTGCTGTGTGTCCTCTTTATGCCATCATGGCAACACATCCGGAAGTGTCAACACACAGTCTAAAGCAAAGTTTAAGCACTCTCTCCCCAGCAGAACACTGCATAGTAATGAGGTGAGTGATGTCATTCATTTACACCCATCTTGTTTTTTAATAATGTGTTTGATGGGTGCAAAATACAATCACTGATTGTTAACTGGAATTTCCATATGAAATTACCAATTAATTTCCATTTGGGGGGGTGGGAAATATAGCGGGAACTAACAAATACGCGTTAGGTCTGTACAGTATGGCTGAGCGATGTTTTCAACTCATGAGTCAGCTGCATGTGGCACACATCGTTCAGACGTGGACACTCATCACTTTGACAGGATAAAGTGTTTGGCAGCAGAGGCTGGTGTTACAATTCAGTACAAACTCAACACTTTATCAACAGCTCAGCCCTCGTGTGAACACTCACCACAGCTTGACAAAGTGAAAAAATATGCTTTGTGAAAAGTACGAAACAATTAACATGAATTGCTGTTTTTAAAGGCCAGTGGCTATCTTTGCAGGATTGTTCGTCGAAAGCACAACCAGCGTGAAGCGTTGTCAAATGCACAAATTCAACCACACATTTTCTACTTACGTGGAATGGGGACACATTTTTTCCTCCTACAACGAGAGCAGCAGAGTGTCCATCATATTCTTCTTTGGACAGGTACTTTATTACATGACAATCCTGCACCTGGAGAAAACAGATGCTGCATTATCAATCAGGTAGACAGCGCTGCCGCTGTACTTAATCTAATAAGAGCCAGGGCCACAGTTTTTGCCTCCTAGTCGTGATGAACGATGATAGAAATAGATGGTGGAAGAGTCTGGTGCAATACAATAATAACAATCAGCAAAGAGATAAATTCATCAAGATACATTACTGTAACAACAACTTTGCATCATTACACGCATTGTACAGTGTGTGCGATATCTGCACAACTGATGAAGGACATACACCACGTTAAAGTTTCATAACTTCTTTTAAAACCCACCATTTTAACCTGCCCTCCTGCTCTCGTTCCATTTGTTATGACGAGCCTTTAGCTTCAGTTCAGATAAAAACATGAACCCAAAAGCTAAAGTGGTGGGAGTAATTTCAATGTTCAACTTGTCATCTTTTTTTTTTTTTTGCGTAGACCATTAACATTTCAGCTGAAGAGAAAATGACTAACTGTGACCAAAGTGAGTCAGCAGATGGGGATATGAGTTTCTTTATTGCCTTGAATCTCATATTAAAGAGACGTGATGACAAAATTCAAATATCTGTCCAACTGTTAACATTGACATTTCACTGAAAGTGAAATGTAAGTCATGATCAATAAAGAACAAAATGAGCACAAGCAGCCCAGTGGTCGCTTCAGTTTACTTTAATGACAGATAAATCGATGGGAATAAAACGTGGTCTGAATAAAGCAAACATCTAGTATCTGCTCCTCACACCTTGCTGTAAAAGAGGAGGAGCTTGTTTTAAATGTAACATCAAAGTCTGAAGGTGAGATTTCATGTCCTAACTTTGCTATTCTTTCCCTCCACTATACTGAATAATCCAATTCATCAAGTTCATACATACATAATAGACATAAATGCCCGTTATCACTCCTGAACACCTGAAGACTATCTGCAGCTATTATGGATCAAAGCTAAGCCACAGCAGAAGCGTGCTACCTGTAACATGGTGACTACATGTCTTTCGCCTGTTTTCGTCCAGACAGGCACCATCCCCAACTTCATAGCAACTAACCCGACTCTTCGGCTCCCTGGTGAGAGAACAGAAGAAAACATGGTGAAGCTGCCAAGCGGATAGAAACGAGAACGATAACGGACACAGCTCTAACTAATGCTTGCACCCACCTTCTGTCCACTCATGTCGAGGCCACGGCTCATCTTTGAGTGGGTTGAGCTTTTCAGCCGTTTGCCGTCTGTATTCCTCTGCCATGCTCTTCCTCATGTACTCCTGGTTGTCCTCTGTTAGGTTTTCTTCAAACCATGTTGTGGTTTTCACTGTCCTGATACAACCAACCAGCAGGGCAGGACTGAAAGAGAAAACAAACCATGTAACGCCCACAGTTAGAACAACAATGGTCAGACACACTTGCTTCCAAACAACATTACCACAGCCAAATATTTTAAAATAGTAAGAAAATAATCATTTTAATACGTATGCTCATATTAAGCAGTAAGTGTATTAAGCTTTAAATGTCAAGATCTACAAGTAATCCCTGTAAGGAAAAACAACCCACAGGCTTCAGATTGCCCTAAACACGCATTTTTCCCTACACTTGGCTCTGTACAATTTCAGCAATAGCACATATCCCTAATAAAGTCATCTCAGGCAATCAGCACTAACTCTGAGCATAAGCGTCCAACCTTTGCCACTGAAAAATAATTTTAAGTTTTGGTTTAATTTTTGTTTAATTTCATTATCTAAAAATTTCAACTTGATAACTCAAGATTTCAAGTTATTTCCTCAGAAGTTTGCATTAATAAGTTGAAATTCTTGGAAAACCCCAAACTCTGACTTATGAATGGTAAAGAAACAAAAAACAAACAACTTTTAGTGGCAGAAAAAAACATGTCCACCTGTCTTCTGCTCAGACGTTCTGTTTATGAGGTGCAGCCAACAAGAAGAAAGCTGGTTTAAGGTAAAAAAAAGAACTAAATGACTTTCTTCTGACAGTGGATGAACTGGGAGAGCACCAAAGCCCAGTACATACAAAACAATGATTCATGCAAAGCTTCTCTGATATGGTTCAAAACAAAAATCTGGCACTAGAAATCGGTCCACAATAGATCCACATTAATACGCTGAAAATCCTTAAAGCATCACTGGATAATCTACACTGAAATTTGCCTCACTGCTTCAGATCTCAAACTACTCCTCAATTTTAGTTTACTTAGCTAAAAAAAAAAAAAAAAAAAAAAAAAAATACCACTCATCAGTCTGCTGCTGCAGTGAGTCAGGTCATTGCAGTGTCCTTGCTGATGCGTTAACAAACAGGTCCGGACATTTACATGGACAGTTTGAGCATATTAAGTGTCACATGGGACTGAGTGAAGCCTGGTGGCTCGTTGTTATTTCAAAGTATTCTTGCCTGCCTGCAGAGGGGCATCAATATTACTGATCTGCAGTGTTACAGGTTAACGCATAACTGTAATGATGAAATCTGTCTCTAACACAGTCATAAAAGACTTTTGTTCCCAAATTCAGCAATCACATAACAGCTATTAATCAAAAAAAGTATACTGTTACAGAAGTGCTTCTTGAAACCTGCACTTTCATAGGAAAAAAGGACAAAAGCAAAATGAAGAGGCTTATAGCGTCATAAAGAATAAAGGAAATGTTGACATTTCCTTAAACTTTGCTTTTTGGTATTATATATAATATTTCAAACAAAGGTTGGTATCAGACATCTTTGTTAACCACTGCTAAATAACCAGACTCTTGATATTTATCTATAAATAGGATTACTTTATTTCTCCAGCACATAAGAAGGAACGAATACCAAGATATCACAAAAAACAAAAACAAACAAACAGTACAATAGTTGTATTGCCTAGAAATTCCTATTTCAAACATTTGCAATGACCTAGAGCTTCCCTGCTCTGTAAAGTAGGCAGGTGTCTCTATTGGTATGTTTCTGTTTATTGGGGTTTAATTTCAGGTGATGGCAGTTGTGGCAGAGGTGGTAAGGAGGTCCTTCAGTATGGATGTCATACATATTCTACGTTGTGTGTGTGTGTGTGTGTGTGTGTGTGTGTTAGAAAAAATTGCTGTCTGAATGTTTATGTGATTGGGTGAATATTATTTGTAATATGAAGCGCATTGAGTGCTCAACATGAGTAAAAAGGCGCTACAGGAGCATCACAAAAGTAAAATATTGAGGATATTAATACTTTAACTTCATACAGAGAGTGAATTTAGTGTTTTTACAACCACAATGTTGATGAATATATTACTGTGCTGACTGGGACTGCGGAGTAATTTTATGCTCTCTATAACAACCGCACATTAATTATCAAGCATGTCATGTAGAGCATTAAAGATGAGAAAAGACTACTTTCTTTATAAACCATTAAGTGAAAGTCAAACAGTATGTTAGATCAAACGGGGGAATCTTAGAAATTACAGGAGATGATAAATCTCATTCCTTTACTAGGAACAGAGGCAGTTTATTACGTTAATATTTTAAAGAGACCAACCCGCGATATTAAGCTTAAACCTTACGAAATTGCAAAATTAAAAAGCAATGTCAAACTGCAGCTTATGTTAGCATGGCTAGCCCGTTAGCATCCTTACCGTTCTGCTGGTGCACGAGGAGGGATGACACGAGTCCCCCGCAGAAGAAGAAACCGGCAGCTCCACGCGGCCATTGCGCTCTCTAAACTATACACTTATACATATAAAATTAAACCTACAGAAGGAAGATAGGCCTTCACTGAGGACTCTCATACACGCCTTGGTTTTCTGTGTAAATGTCACCCTGCATACTTCCGGTGCCCAATCATAACGGCTCGGCTCCGTAGAACCGGTGCTCAGGGCAAAGGTTCCGCTCATGGCAGCCGTCCTAACGGGATGACACAGGGGCGTATCCAGATTATTTGTTTTTTGTTTTGTTTTTTTAATTGGGTGCCAAGTGGAAAAAACAAGTATTCAGGCTTTAAGTAAAATTTAAAGTTACGTTAAAGTAGCTAAAGTAGGCATACTAGTTATGTAGACTTGCATTTTTCATAATCATATACAGTACCATTTATATACTGTGTGTATTATTTATAATTGTATAAATAATTATACAATTGTATATAATTGTATAATTATTTATCCTACCTGTCCAGAGTGTAGCCCGCCTCTCGCAGTCTGACAGCTGAGATAGGCTTGAAGTTGATAGTCATGAAACCAAAAACAAACCAATGTGTGATATAGATGAGGACAATGAAGGAAATGAATGGATGGATAATTACTGATCCACTGATATGTGGATATCTCTTTAATATCCCACCTGTTGAAGAATAAATATGAATACAGGACAAAATAATAATAATAAATATTAAATATAAATTTTTTAAATGCTAAATTTCACTTTCACCTTACATAGTTGTTCTGGGACTTTCAGTTATGCTAGCAGGTTTTGTCTAGTTTTCATATAAATGTTGATGCTCGGTGAAGTGCAAAAATATTAAACAATTATTATTATGATGATGATTAGTAGTAGCATTATTGCTACTTGTTATAATTCAGGTCAGCTAAAGTACTAGACTAGACATTTTTAAGTGGTTACTTTCAGAAGTCGATACCACAATTGTTGTTGATTATCCATGGCTGCAGACTCCCTGCACTGTAAAATGTAATTCTAGATGTTTGTTATTTCAACGTATTATTTTATATCAGTTTGACGATAGATGACTGAAGTTGTTGTTATAACATAGAATTACAAGTTGAAAACGTCCCAAGTACACCAAAAAAAGCTAACTTGAAAACTCATGTCCAGCTAAATCAGCAACTTATGTGAACTTCACAATGTGGATAAGTTGAGCACAGCAGGATTCAAAACTGTCCCACGTGACTGCTATTGAGGTGCATCATGGGGAATTGGCGGTTAACGACATGCTCACTTTACTTGGACGTTTTCTAATCGTCTTCTTTGGAATATGCTTTCAAGGTGAGTAACATTGGTTATAACTATAAGGAAAGAGAGCTACAAAAGTTGGAACATGTTTTGAATTTGTGGCATGATGTGTGTTTTTCTCTTTTACCGAAATGTTTGCTTTAGCTAATGTAACTTTAGCCGACAAGGTCCAGCTTGTGTGTCATGACCAAACTTGACCTAATAAACTGACACATGGCCTTTTTTATGGGTTTAATGTGGCACTGACCAAATCACAAGTATTGTGCCGCTAGCTTTAAGGTTGTGCACTCAACCACTGTTGCGATATTAGCAAGCTAACTCAGCTAATTAATAAAGCTTATTTCATATTGTCTCTGTACTTGTAAATTTCTTTCAAGTTCACAGGCTGTTGTATTTTGGTGGAAGTTCATTTTGGCAATATTTCCAATAACTGACTGGGTTCAAAAAGAACTTTTTAGCAGGACTCCTTTGCTTGTTGTCATCTGTTTACCCCTATGTAATCACTTAAGTTGTTATTAACTGCTGCATGCTAAGCTGCAAGAGTGCACTGAGGACTGAGACAAAATATGGTCTACAAACCAGCATTATATTAGTTTTTATCAGATAGTCCTCCAGTGTGTTTAGTTTTTGCTTTAATTATATTGTGCAGTTATTTGTTACCCTGAAATGCTTTATGCTTAACAACAGCTCACCATTTTAACTTATTTTTGAACTCTTGTGATCAGTATGACTAGATTGTGTGAGTTTCCATACTAAAAGAGCTGTAGTGATAAAATAATTGGCATCAGAGACACTGATTTTTGGCATGGTATACTGCAGAAGTTTTTTTTTTGTGTGCATAATTTACCTTTTAATTAAACTGCATTATCTGTATTGTAACAAAACTAACATTGTTTATATGTCAGAAAATTAACAAACATGAATAAATGGCAAAAACAATATAATTATAACATATATTTTTATTTTACTTATTTTAGGTCTGTTAAGCCAAACTTGATGCTGGGGATTTATTTTTGTCAGTGGAGTCAAATGGTAAGTTACAATTTGTGCATTTTGTCATACTGGAAACACCACAGATTATATTGTAACTTAATAGCTCTGTAGAACAAATGATATAAAGATTGTAGTGTCAGGGTACTTCTTAAGAAGTAATATTGCACTATTGATGATCGCATGCAGGTGGCATAAACTAAATATTCAGATGTGTTACCAACAAATGATTCATTACCAAAAGCAATGGAGCAGACTGTTTAGGTTCTTGTGGTTGTAATAACATCCATAACTGCAGGTTTGTCATTAATTTATTTTCACAGGTCTAGATGATCACATCTGACTTTGTCATTTAAATGAGGTGGACTTGCAAACTTTGCGCTCTTTTGGGTAAATTGCTGTCCACTACATATACACAGAATGTGCACAGTATTTCAGATCTAAAAGGGAGTATGTAATGGACTTGCTGGCTTTAATGTAAAAAGCCTATTGTGTAACTTTAATGAGGCAGTTGGACTAAACCAGTATTGCTCATCAAGGTAAACATCTGAGGAATAAGGAAATTGTTACTTGTCCTTTTACTCAGTGTTCTTTTAATCGCACGTTTACTAAAGTTTTACATCACATAAGTCATTTTCACAATCATTCTACTTTAAAAGATTTCAAGACAGAGCTTATTGTTCTCTGAACTTCCTTGTTTGCTGAACGGCAGGTAAAGTGCATCTTTTTGTTTGTTTGCTTTTGTGTGTTTGTGTTTTCTCTAATGGGCCTCAGATGACGGTTTGCTTAAATTTGGGTCTCAAAGAATCTTTTTTTTTATTCTGCCTGTACTCTCCACCCCTCTTCTTCTATTGCTCAGGTTGAAGCAGAATTTGCCCGTCTTACATCTGTTGACCTGAAAGGGTTCCTTTTGCTGTGCTTGACCATTATGGAGAGGTTCGTGGAGCTGTACAAAATCAAGAGCGGCATAGAAGGGCTAACTAGGCTCATAAAATGCTTCAATGATGATGTAAGTGTTCAACTGCGAAATCTAATCCTTTGTTTAAGTTTTAGGTTATCCAGTTCAACTGATGAACTCATTGAAAGAAAGCTGATAAGTAAAGTCTGTCATCATATTTCACAACTGGACATTTAGTGTGGTAACTTTTACAGAATCTGTGTATATTGGTGGTAGGTTGGATATCATATTCTACTTGAATGTCCTGATAAGCCTGATTCAAAATCTCCAATGATAATCATATATTGATGGAATTATGTATCAAAAAGCTGTGAATTTGGAGCTGTCTACATGCTTCATAAACACTGTTTAAAAAGTGTTTTTGTTTTCTTTTGACTTCTTTGACCAGAGCCCTACACAAAGGAAGAGGACAGAGGACCTCATTTTCTAAAGGAAGATCCTCACACACTTTCAAGACTGTGAAGGTTAGCATTGATTCTTTTAGTAAATTTAATAATGACAGCACCACAATGGATTTTAATGAAACATGTGGCATCTATGAAACAATAGATGCCACATGATAACATGTGTACTTTTTCTCACCAAATGTATTATTACAAGATCTTTGACACTGGAGTTGGTCTGGGTTTCAGAGAAACTAACTGGCAAGCTAGCATTGATATTATTAGTATCTTGTGTTTATTCATGTCTTCACCAGGGTCTTTGACATTTCGCTGCTGTACTGTTCACTTCAGCTTTACGTTTGATTTCTCACATTGTATATTGTAATGGCAGAGATATTAGGATATTTAAGGGGCTGCAGTGGCTGCTACAGCTGTGGGGGCAATACTTTGGTGAAATGTCCTGGACCCTGGAAAAGAGACTGTGTAGACTGGGTAAGCAATTAAAGGTTACTGGCCGAGAGTCATTGGGCAGCTGGGTAAAGGTGGATGTTGATATTCAGTGCCAATTATGCAACCTGTTCAGCCATGTCTATATGCTCTTTTTCATGCTGTTAATATAGGGGAAAAATAAACTTTAATCAATAAACTGATTAAAGAAGCATTGTCTATGGAGCCATAATCTGATCCTGTAGTGTAGCTGCAGTTTGCACATCTCATGTATTCTCAGCCAGATTTGGTTTAGAGCACAGCCAATATTTAGCATAAGTAGATTTAAATTCACACACACTGATGATGGCAAGCTACATTGTAGCCACAGCCGCCCTGGGGCGCACTGACAGAGGCGAGGCTGCCGGACACTGGCACCACCGGGCCCTCTGACCAGCACCAGTAGGCAACAGGTGAAGTGTCTTGCCCAAGGACACGACTGAAACTGTCAGAGCCGGGGCTCGAACCGGCAACCTTCCGATTATAAGACGAACTGTCAACTCTTGAGCCACGATTCAGTCATCCACCCATGTGTGTGAATGACTGAATGTGTAAAGCGCTTTGGAGTCCTTAGGGGACTAGTAAAGCGCTATACAAATACAGGCCATTTACCATTTAAATTGAAAATTTTGTGTGAATTCTGCAATTGAAGACATGCTCAGTTATTTATGAACATGGTCTTTGTTTAAAGCAAGAAATGGATTTGTAACATGGGGGTGCATATCTCATTCTGAAAAAACTAATAAGTGTTACCCAAAGCCAATCACCATCATCCAAGGCATCAGTATGGCTCTTCTTTGGAAAGACATGAATTCTTAAGCACAAGGGATATTGTGTAATTGTAATTGTGTAATTTTATTTACTTTTTGTCTTTGAACCCTTTTATAGCCGACAGGTATTGAAGACACGTTTTCTAAGAGGATGAAAGTTGGCATTGCGATGGTGAAAGAAGAAGACATCATCGATGTGTTGGTTGTCCTTGAGGCGGCAGTAATCCTGTCTAATCTGAGGGATGTCCCGAGGGCCATTTCCATGCTGATGGGCCTTCTTTTTGCCCTCAACATAGACTATCCAAAGGAACTTAAGGACATCTTTGAAGTCATTCAGAACGTCCTAATGAACATTGGTGGAAGGCAGTGCATCTCACTAGTGCATGGTCTAAGAAACAGACTCTTGCAGAAAGCCATGCAGAACTGTAATTGTATGCTCCTTAGTGTTAAGGACAGTTTTATTTTACTGTTTGTTTTTTTATTCTTGCAAGTTCTCATTCTCACTTTTGTATGTCACTAAATGACTACACTTTACATTCCAGATTAGACAATTACTCATTTGTTCATGGTTTAAGAAACTTATGTGAACAACAATATAATGGTGGACTCTGCAGATGCTTATCTCATGCAAGTCAGTAGTTTTTCCTTTGTTTTGCAATTGAGCAGACTCAAACTGATGTTTCTGAAATATCCATATTATCAAATGTTTCAGAAGCATGCACTCATTTTCAGAGATATTGGTTCTGTGGAATTTGTTGCAATTGTAAACGAAGACAAATACAAGAGTTTGATGTCTTAGTTGTTATAAACTGATCTTTACTGTCACTTATCAAAGGTTTTGTACTATTTTAATATTTCAAGTTTTATGCTAACAGGTGTGACTGAGCACAATGAAGTTTAAAAAATTGCAAATGTAAAGAGTAACTTTTCTAAAATAGCAAGTGTCCCGTTGATACATTACATTAATGCAGACTTTATGTTGTTACTTCACAAGAATCACTACTGCTCCTAGAGTATTGGTCAGAATTTAATCTTCACCCAAACTGGGCTCAAGGCCAAGTTCAAATTTATTGTTTCACAGGAGCAGCCTTTGAGTTTTGATGGATTGTGAGCCTGATGAGCTACGTCACTGATTTTTCTGTTTCTCAGATGACTAAGATGGCACAATAAATGGTGAATGTTGGGTGCTCATGAGTAATTGTCTTGTCATGTTCTTAAAACAAACTTTCTGTATGAAATGATCAGATAGACTTTAATGGAATCTGTGGGTTTTTATTGTTTTTCTGTAAACAACAGAAAATTAATTTAAAGGAATGTAGATATTTAAACCTGAGATCTAAGATAAACCTAACAGGTAGTTTTGCTGAAATGGATGTTAGAAAGCTTAAAAAAAAAAAACTTAAGGTGTTTAATACACATTTTTCTTTACATCCAGTCAATCAACTCTGATAATTAAAATGAAACTGATTTACAAGTTCACTCAGCTACCTTAAGGAGCTCAGTTAATTAATAAACTTAAATCAACTTAGCTAACAGATTATGTTAGTTAAGCTAAAATAGATTCCTAAGTTAAAAGAACTACTAAAGTATTTGAATTAACTAAAAAACCCAAGTCAACTGAACTAGGACAAGAGTTTAAACAACAGATTATTTTAATTTAGCTGAAAGGGTTTTCCCAAGTAAAGATGACAATTAAAGGAGTTGAACTGACTAACAAATCTCAGTCAACTAAACTAAGACAAAAGTTTAGACAACATGTGATTTTTCATTAAGATAACAATTGGTTGTGTTATAAGAACAAACTCTATTTCTTGACTTAACTTAAAATTTTAAGGCAGCCCTGTACCTGATATTTTTAAGTTGAAACAACAAGTTAGATTTTACAGTGTGGTTAAGCTGAGCTGAACTGCTGCTGTTTGTCATTCCCCTGCTGTCTTTTCCAGATTTCCTGTCTTACTTCACTGGAAGTCTAACAGACAGGCAAAATGCCAAGGAAAAAAAAGTTTCTATGTGATTCCTATGCTGTGAAGCTGATATTTCTGGTCTCTTCTGATGGGGCTTATCTATGATAGGGAAACAGATATCAAAAGGTTCATGAGCTGAATACAGATCTGACTGCCAGAGCCCGAGGCACGCTTGGAGTGTCCTCTTAGGACAGCCCAACTTTGGCTCGCATTAATTAAACTGTATGGAGATTAGTGAAATAATTTATTCTAGCATTTTAATGTCTGTCTAGGAATGAGTGAAGGAAAGGCAGACATGTCAGTAGGTGTCTGTGGGCTGATGGTTTTTATCAGTGTGTGAAAAGTGTGTGGCATTTGGAGATGCTGTGGAGTACGAGCTAATTTAATAACACGGCTGGCCATGTGCATTTTCTTATAAATCTAGATCTTTGGCAGGGGTTATCAGAACTGCTACATAGTATTTGATCTTTACACCATATGTTCTTGTTGTCACTATAAGGAAGACATCCTGTCATAAAAGATGAGATCACACTAAAATGAGAAAACCAAAGGGTCTTTATTATAATCAACATGCAGAATACAGAAGAAAAAAACATTTTCAGCTCACAGATGAGTATCTACCACACAAGCGTTTCTATCCTCCCAAAACTCTTTACAATGTAAGAAGGTTATTAAGAAATTATTACAATTATTCAGTTGTTCATTCCATTTAGCAAAATGTCAAACAAATCTGTAGAAAAGAACCCCAAACACCAAAGACAACCCCGAATCTTACACAAATGACAGAGATACTTTATTTCATAACTAGCAAGCAACTACTAGAAAAGGGGAATTAACAGGAGCTGAATTATGCATGCATTTATGCAGTACACAAACAGAAATGCTATCAATCCTATAAATAACATTTGCAATGCTAATTCTACGCATTTCGGGTTTTGCATCTCACATGTTAGGTTCTATGCTGACAGATAGTTTGGTCTATGCACTTGCTAGTTATCTAAATAAGGTAAGAGTGTCATTTTTTTCCCCAGTGAGCTAAGGTCTGCGTATGCATGCTGTTTCAGAAGACTGTTCTTATTTCTATAAATACCTTTTTTAATGTACAGTAGATAATACAGTAGTTAATTTCCCAGGTGATGCCACTGTGGCCAAACATGCAATAGTCATCAACAGAGTAGTTCAATTTGTATCACCAGAACGAGCTAATTCTCTGAGCTAGTCTACTGTATGTAGTATTGTTTTGTGTACATGTTTGTTTGTGTATGTGTGTGCTTGTGCTTTTGGACATGTATACGTTTTATACAGTACTTAAATGTAGATATAGGATTCATACATGTATATGTAATTGTATGTATGTGTGCACGCAGTCCATTGTCAGGGGCTGAAGGTTCTTGTGGACTCATAATCTGACATGCACTTGGGTTTAATTCCTTTCGCGTTGTAGTAATCTACCACCTGGTTAGGGACTTCTGCCAAAACACTCTTAGCAAGGGCAGCAGGGGAGGCCTGGAAAAACAAACAGAGACACAAGAGGAGACAGGTCACTAATACGCCAGTAACACCATGCATGCCTGAGTCGAGGATGCTGCTGAGCTTGATGCTGCCAAAGGTTTAGACCAGTGAGACTGATGTGACCAGACAAGCTCATCTGAAAACCTCAAAACATCCCTCCTCACCTTTCTGTTCCGTTACACCCTGGCCTGGTTTATATTTACTGCATCCATGCTGTAAAACGGCCTAAGAGACAAGTGCATCACATCCTGTACAAAAGCACTCAGTAGGCTGCAACAATAACCAACTATGTACATTAGACCTTGCTAAGTACATCAGTGGAAAACAGTCCAGTTGTTCCGATGTTTTAATGTGATTTAATTACTTTTTTTTTAATTTGGGTGGGCTCACAAAAGTCTGTGGCAACTTTCTGAGAAGCACTTTAAAAATATGAGTGGAAATACATTTTCAAACAAAGCCAAATTCACTTACTTGACATTATTAATCTAATGTGAGCTGTCAGGATGCCTGCTGTAAAAGTCATGAAAGTCAAACCATTCCGTGACTGTCATCATCTTATTTTCTCCAAATTCAAAGTGAAGATTAGATGGGATGTTAGGTTATACGAAGGGATTTGGTGAGTAGTTCATGTCAGTTATGGACAGTGCTTTTAAATCTCTATTTGACCTTTTTACTTACTACTCAACATATACACTCTTAATTCCACTTCACTAGGTACATTGTGCTAGTACTGGGTTGAAACCCCATTTTTCCTTCAGAATTGCCTTAATTCTTAATGGCATGGACTCAACAATGTGCTGAAAACATTCTTCACACATTTTGATCTGTATTGACATGATAGCACAATCAGGTACTGCAGATTTGTGGGTTATACATTCATGATACAAATATCCTGTTGCACCACATCCCAAAGGTGCTCTACTGGAGACCAGGCAGGCTTTGGTATTTAAATGGTGCACAGTCGGTATTAAGTGTGCCAGTAAAATATCCCACACACCATTACACTAGCCTTAACCAATGATAGAGTGCGGGAGGGATCTAGTCTTTCATGTTGTTTACAGCAAATTCTGACCCTACCATCTGAATGCTTCAGGAGAAATCAAGGCTCATTAGACCAGGCAACACTTCAGCAGTCTTCTACTTACTAATTTTGGTGAGCCTATGTGAATTCTGCCATCAGTTTCCTGTTCTTAGCTAACAGGAGTAGCACCCAGTGCGGTCTTCTGCTACTGCAGCACATCTGCTTCATCATATTGTGCATTTAGATATGCTCCTCTGCAGTGTGAATTTCATCGTAGTTTCGTCAACAACTTTTTTTTTCTGATGAAACCAAGACAATAACTAAATAAAAAGTAATGCACAGCGACAAAAACCGTGATGAACTGTATTAACACTTTCGTCAATGAATAAAAACAAGATACAAATTTTCTGGAGAGATGAGATCCAATCAGAACTGATTAAGCTGTACAGAAAGATGGGAGGAGTTTGGAAGTGATCCAATCAGAAATAATCTCCCTGTGCAGTAAGATTAAACTCATACATTTACATCTGCTGCCGACAAACGGGTGGTACGGGGGGGGCTCCCTCCCATGCTCCCCGTTTTTTATGAAAACATGAGAAAATACCCACAGTTGGGTAGAAGAAAAGAGTGGATATATGGCATTTAATGTCAAGGAAAATAAGACGCTTTGTAAACCGTGTGGAGCAACTTTCAGAGTAAAAGCATGACAAACTTTTACACTTTATATTTTAGTCAATTGAATCCACTTTAGAGTTAGTCCACAATAATCTTATGATATTTAGTTGACTAAAACTAGACTAGGTCTATAAGAAAAATAGACTAAATTATGACTAAAACTAAATGACTTAGTATTCAAAAGAATATGATTAAAACTAAATCAAAATGAACACCGTTCTTCTGCAGACCTGTTCTGTAACGAGTGCTTATTTAAGTTACGTTCATCTCGGTTCAAAGCAATGTGGCTGTTCTGAATATTTTCTCTTTTTCAGACTATTGTCTGTAAACCCTAGAGATGGTTGTGCAAGAAAATCCCAGTAGATGAGCAGTTTCCAAAATACTCAGACCAGCCCGTCTGGCACCAACAACCATGCCAGGTTCAAAGTCACCTTTTTCCCCCCACATTCTGATGCTCAGTTTGAACTTCAGCAAGCTGTCTTGACCATGTTTACATGCGTAAATGCATTGGGTTGCTGCTATGTGATTGGCAGATTAGATATTCGTATTAACCAACAGTTAAATAGTTGTGTCTAATTAAGTGAATCCCTAAATAAATCCCTAAATTAAAAAGATTAAGAAGATGCTTAATAAAGAATGACAAGAGTAGATAGTTGATTAAGTCTTTTAAAAATGTGTAAAATCTAAAATAATCGTGTATGTTACTGAAGAAAGAATGAAAAGAAATCCTTATCCTTTCTTCCAGCACATGTATTAACACACATTGTTGCACACGAGCACACACACATACTGCCACAGCACTCACACTTCAGAATCCTCAAAGTCAGAGAGTCTGTCGTACTCCGTCTCACATAATTCCCTGAGACAATGCATCATCAAAGTGCTCCCACCCCAACCTCCTCACCCTTCCTCCTCCTCCTCTCATTTCCACCCTGCCTCATGCTCTCTCCTCTCTGCTGCTATCTACCTGTTATCCCCCACTCTGCCTGTCACCCAGCAGCTCCGTCCTGCTAATCCCCTCTGAAAAGAAACGACAGAGCAGAAAATCACCTCTCCACCTCTGTCACACACTCCCTCGCTCCCTTTTGTCTTTAGCTCCGGTCTCTTGCTGACCTCCTTCCAACACCAGCAGCACCACCACCACCACCCATGGGCTGTCTCACATCCTCCACTCTTCATCACCCTTCCTTCTCCTCTCAGTATGTCTCTCTCTGTCTTCATACGCGTTCGTGCGGCATGTTCCTACTCCTTCCTTCCTTCTATTACTGTGTAATTGTTTAATTTCCTGACTTGTCATAGATCAAACTCACCATAACGAACCCAGCCAAACACATCTGGTCAAAGGCAGGCAAAATTAATGCCACGACAGAGACACACGCAGGCGGCGCGGACACAAACACGCACACACAAACACACAGAGAGGGCCGATAGCCAATAGTTGATGAGTTCTGACGAGCAAACCGAGCACATTACGCCCACACGGTCACACTTTCAGTCCCTCGAATACTGTCATCATATCCCCCACACACAAGCCAGAAATTCAGAGTAATAATAAAATCCCAACACCTAACACCGAAATTGGTGCTCACAAATATATACACAACGTTTGTGTTCTTCTGATTGTGTTTTTGTTTTGTTTAGTCTTAAATTACATTTTATTATTGTGCAATTTTGTTACTTGTCATACTTTACCTATCACATTTTTCTCAGTTTACACTTGCCTTTCCATATTATATTACATAAAATATAATGTAATATGAGAATTTTATATCCCCTCACTTATTTAAACCACATAAAGTGGGAGAGACGTCTGATTTTATTTGAAAGTTACTGTTGCATTCTGCATGCTATTTGAGATTAATTGCCATTTACTGTATATTTGTTTTTGAGTCTCAAGTCTGTTTGGTCAGATCGAGTACAGCAATATAACAGAACTATGTTTGAATTCATTTTCATTGGAATGAAGTGGAAATGTTTATTAACTATAATTTATTCAGAAGGAGGCACAGCTGCTGAGGTTCTGAAGCTTGTCTTCATGTGGGGATAATTAGTGATCTCCCAAACAGTTTTTTTTTATTGCCCCAGTCGTGATCCAAATCTTTTAGTATTAATGTGTCTTGAGACCAATTCAGTACTTATATCTACTTTAAAAACATGCATATGTGGGTCAGTGACGTGACATGCATATTTCTGTGTCCCGCTGCATCATAAATAAATAAATATATAAATATCATAAATATATATATAATAAAATTATTTATTCAGTCCATGATTTGCAGTTTATTCTTAATATTTTTAAAGAAAATTAATAGAATTTATAAGAATAAATTAAGAAAATGTATTAACTAAAATAAAATTAAGTGACATTTCTTTCTGTTGACGTTTGTGACTGTTTTTAATCGAAACAATCCTGTGTTCGATGGAATGTGCCAGATTGTGTCACCCTGGGATTTGAGAACAATAAAACTGGATGGTCAAAACAGTTTTAATTCTCTCAACAGCAAACTTTTGGTAATTACACATGCTGAGCGGCACTGTAGCGTAGTGGTTAACACATTTACCTAACATGTGAACCCCTCCTTGTTCGACACCCAGAGGAGGTACAAATCCCTGGGAGGGTTAGGAAGAGAGGAAGGGCATCCAGTGTAAAAATGTGCCACATCAAATATGCGCATCCATCTGCTGTGGTGAGCCCTCGTAAGTAAGCGAGAAGTCAAAAGAAGATATTTATGTATTTGATTATTTCAACAGCTAAAAAGAAAATTCTGCCAGAATTTAAACAACATTTTTAAATCTTCTTAAAATACTTAATTTTGAGTTTTAGATAGCATATCATATATATATTATATTATATATTATTTAAATGCACTGAAAATGTATTGAACCCTAGAGTCTAGGGGCTGTATTCTGTCATCGGGTGACAGGGTGTACTTCCTGGACAGGTAGCACGGTCTGTTGCAGTGCAGTCAGAGACAAACAACCTACAACCAGTTTAGAATCACCAATTAGCCTAACCCCAGGCATGTATTTGAACTGTGGGAGGAAGCCCATGCTGATGTGAGGAGAATGTCTACAATCCACACAGAAAGGCCCCAGGATTCCAGCCCAGGACCTTCTTGCTGTGAGGTGAGCGCTAAACCGCTAAACATCGACGTGCCACCACTGAAATGTGTTTAAACTAAAAAGCTTTTATAGAATAAACTGTTACAAGTCATTAATTTAATACTGCATGTGACATGACTGACTCGTATACCTCCCAATGTAAAAAACAAAAGCAAAAACAAATAAAAAAACATCAGTGCTTTAAATAGGCCCTCTTCAAAGCAACTGTTTTGACTTGAAATAGTAGGGATACACAGGTGTTACTAATCACATTAAGGCTCTGTGCCTTAATACCACAAAACTACCATTAATCTCATTAGTGCTCCCCTGCTGTTTCTTTTTCTAAATGTCTGCTGTAAAAATAGCCCTATCATAATTAAGATCTTTTAGACACAAGGCATAAAAGTGAATGGGATTTGTGGATAACTGAATGTTGGAGTAGTACAGCTGGATATCCAGCTGAGTGACAGTTATAGCCTTTTTAGTAGTGATCAAAACTTCTTCCCTCCATGTCAGTACCCTCCTTAAATTTCCAATGCTTTAATGTTGCTAAGAAAGCTTTAAGGTGCTAAATCAGGGGCGTCAAACTCCAGTCCTCGAGGGTCGTTGTCCTCAAACTTTTACATGTGTCCCTGCTGCAACACACCTGAATAAAATTAGTAGTTCATTAGCAAGACTGCAGAACTTGACTGCATGCTGAGGTGGCAATTCAGCCATTTGATTCATGTTACATCAGCTCATGCGTGAATGAACATGGTGCAATAAAAATACTTTTAGCAGTACAATTTTCCAAACACTTACATTTACATACATGTATTTAAATCTACTTGACTAGGGTTGACTGCATGCCACCTCAGCATGGAGTCAAGTTGCCAATGACCTCCTAATTTTATTCAGGAGTGATGCAGCAGGGACACATGTAAAAGTTTCAGGACACCGGTCCTCGAGGACTGGAGTTTGACACCTGTGTGCTAAATTAACCAGTCAGAGCTTTTTGATCAAAAACCCTCCCAACCACCACCACTTACATGCTTGAAGTCCTTGAAAGGGACAAACTGGACGATGTCGCGGAGGACAGGCTCGCCCTTGGGCGAACGCAGAATCCCGTCATCGCCGTCCAGGATCTGCATGTCTGTGAAGTCTGCGTTGCCCACACCAACAATGATGACAGACATGGGCAGGTGAGAGGCGTGCACGATGGCCTCTCGCGTGTCGGCCATGTCGGTGATGACGCCGTCCGTCAGGATTAGCAGGATGAAGTATTCCTGGTGGGACATAGGTAAAGGAGGCGGGGGTGGGGGGAAGGAGGGGTATTTGTGGGTGGAAGGGGGAGAAATGAGGAATACATGTTCAATTAAATTTGTGTTTTAAAAATGGCTTCTTGTCAGGGGCTAATTTGAATAAAACTCATTTTAATCCACCAGAGAGCCAGAGAGAAGCAGTAGGCATTAAGTCAGAGAGGAATTTCTGCTCTAAAATTTATGACCAGAATTAAATTAATATCAATCGCTCCAAGTTCTTTTCAATTCATCTTTTTTCTTTTTTGATTCATCCTTTAAGTCCTTTTTGTCTTTTTATTACTATTTGTCTTTTGCTTCTCTCCATGTGTGCCAGTGCAAACATCAACAGACACAATAACAAGACCAAATGAGTTTGGTTTTTTTCTCCATCTTTCTCTCTCTCACCATGGCTTCTTTGGTGTGCATTTCCTCTGAGGCAGAGGAGGCCACTTTCTGAATGATTGGAGCGATGTTGGTGGGCCCGTACAGCTGGATCTTAGGGAGGCAATTTTGATAGGCCTCCACCACACCTTGGATCCCTGCAACACACGCACACACACACGTGGGTTGTTTTTGCTGCCATTTTTCTGTTTATTGCCTGACCCTGGAGAGCCAAAAGTTCTCATACTTGCAAAAGCATCTGCTAAGATGAATCAGAGTCTGTGTATGTGACCGCACTGTGAGGTGACCGAGCATTTTGTGCAAAATATTCCCGTATTATCCTCACAAACACAGGACGACACGTGCGCGCACACACACACACACACACGCGCTGTCACGGCGGGAACGTCAGCTATGTGGAGAGAGGAGCACAAAAGCCCATTTCACACATACAGATTAGTGTTGTTTTTCTCTGTGTCCGCGAGCCTGAAATACTTCCAGCAGCATAGTGACAAACCTCCCAGCTGCGTTTGCGTCCCTGTGTGTTCGAACGCATGCGTATGTCTGTGCATATTTGTGAGGAGCAAAAACAGGGGGAAAAAATCACGGAAAAATATAAAGGGAGGAATATGGGACTGACAGCAAGGGAGATATGAGAGGCATGCAGGGGACTGCTTTGGTTGTGCATGCGAATGTTTGCGCGAGCCTGAGTAAGCGAAGTAGTGTGTGTACGTCTCTGTGTCCGTGTTTGGGGAAGGAGAAGGGTGTGGGTAGCTCACCTGCACATTCAGGATTGTCCTCATCAAAGTTCACAGCAAAATCGTGTGAAACCTTCAGGCAGGGCAGAAAAGACAGGGCCTTTTTACTGCCACAACAAACCACTCACACTCAGCACGATGCATTCAGTCCAATTTACAGGTTGACAGATGTATTCTCCTTTCATGTTGATCAAAAGCAAGCTGAGCCTCCAAAAAGATCTCAAATCTAAATATAAATTCTCTAGACCCACCCCACCCACTCTGCCCTTTGCTTTTGCACACACGTGCATGCTCCCAAATGTCCTACCTTGAAGTCAGGGGGTATCAGAGCTCCAAATCCAAATGCAGGGAACATCTTATCACTGGAGAAAAAAAAAACAGACATATTTCATTGAAAAAAAGAAATATAAGGGAAAGAGAGAAGGGTAAAAATAATGGACAAAAGCTTTGTGAGGTTCATAAAGCAAATGAAGAGGGGGGTTTTTTCATGCTGACTTTTGTGGAAGGATTTGATTCTCAGAGGGAAAATCCAGAGTGTGTCTGTGTTTGGATGCATGCCCTTGTGTCAGCATTAGGTGGAACGATGATTGATGGAGTGGATTCTACCTGTCATAGTCTTGGCATATCTCTCCTACAGCCACCAGCGCTTTGAGGTACTCATTGGGCTGGTAGGGGTGGATGTAGTGGAGGGAGCAGCTGTTTCTGGGATCTCCATTGGATGCTGTAAAATCTATCGCCACCTGAGATGGAAACACGCACGCTCACACAGGATGGGCGGACACAAACAGGCACATTAATGTAAACATTAAAGAGATTACATGTGAGGGGACTTACTGTGAACTGAATCTGGCAGCCTCCCATGATGTAATCCAGGAAGGAATACATTTTAATAATCTGTCAGGAAAAAAAGAACCCATAATATTATTGATTTACTAGTTTACTAATACTATTTATTTACTTTTCTAGTAATTTCTCCATTGGATTTACCCATTTTTATTTATTCGTTTATTTATTTTCCATTTTTTTCCACCCATTTTCCAGTTATTTCTTTTGTTTGTTTGTTTGTTTTTTTAAATTATATTTAACAAGAAGCTTCTTATTAAAAGTATGTAATGGGCTCTTTTCCTATATTGGTGAATTGACAGCCTGATTATGACAGAAAGTGCTACCTACAGTCAGGTGATCACTACAGAAATTAGCTGGACATAATGCAGTCAGTGCTGTTAAATGGGAAAATAATTAAAAAATAAACAAATACATTTTATATACAAATATAGCAATTTCTCTGACATTTGTCTGTATAGTTACAGTACTGTGCAAAAGTCTGGAGCCACCTGTCAGTCATATATATTTTGTTTCAAGTAGCCAGACTTTCTTATGTGTTTCTCTCACACTTCTCCAGGCTTTTCAAAGAGGCATTAACAGTATCTGCATATGAACAGTATCTAAAATTACTGTCTTTAAAAAGTATGAAAAAATCCAGCAAAGACCTGACCCAGGACCCAAGAAATGCATCTGGCCCTGTAGTTGATCCATCCAGCGTTCACTTAGACCTCACCAGAAATGGTCTAAGTGGAAGGATCACTGCCAAGAAGCCAATCTTAAGGAAGCGAAATAGGGTGAAAAGGCTGAGGTGTGCCAAATTACAATAGAAGTAGATTGAAAATCAGTGGCAACAGGTTCAAGTGATGAATTCAAATTGTAAGGTTTTAGTTCAAGTAATCAGGCCAGGTGAGAGGTACAACAGTGAGTGTTTACAACCCTCTGTAAAACATGGAGGAGGCTCTGTCATGGCACTACATTCAGCCAGTGGTATCGAGAATCAAAATTCAAGGAATTATGAACACAGAAGAGTGCCATCAAAATATCTGATTGGTAACAGTTTTATTTTTCAGCATGACAATGATCCAAAACACACTGCTAATGCAGTAAAAGAATACCAGGATAGAAACACACAATAAAGCACCATCAGTCATGAACTGGCCTCCAGTGCCCGGACCTCAACATTACTGAAGCAGTGTGGGATCATCTTGACAGAGAACGGAATAAAAGGCAGTCAACATCCAAAGAAGAGCTTTGAAATGCCCTTCAAGAAGAAGAACAATTGCTATTTCTGAAGACTACTTAAAGAAATGACAAGAAAGCTTATCTAAGAGAGTTCAGGCTTTGTCAAATATTGAACTGCACAAACTCTGTTTTTGCTTTATATGTGCATTTCCACGTATATTTGCAAATTTCAATAAAGTGCTGCACACTTTTCCCGTTTTCCTAGCAAAATAAAATGTATTTATAGTCGGAAACACAATGATAATAAGGTTTGTGCATTTATCATTCTCTGTTTAATATAATTGTAAAAAATAGTGTATTTAGGTCTATGAATATTAATAGGAAAAAAGTAGCAATTAGAAGGCACACCTTTTTTTCACTGTTATCTGATGCTTTAAAAGTCAAACAATTAATCCCCCAAACAGTCAGTTGAGATTTAAATTAATAAAGAAAATAACCATTTGTTACACAAAAAGGAGGGAACGCAGACAGAAAAAGCTTTACCTCACCTTACAGTGGTTGAGAATGACAACGCCAGAGTTTCTGTAATTCTTCTTCTTCATCTGATATTTAGGGTTGATGCATTCCCATTGGATCTAGGCGCACACATACACACAAGTTATGCAGATGGTATCAAGGGAGTGCAGAAGGAATTTGCTTGACTCGTTATGTATTTGCTACATAATGATGCGAAGCTATTACAAAGGAGCTCTGCTTTTATTTAAATGAGGATTATTTAGGATATGTGAATAAAAGTGACAGAGATGCAAATGGGATCACAGTGCATAAATGAATTTATGGCCCTGAGTCAGTGAGTAAACATTACTTGTTTTGTTCCTCTCGTGTGAGCGTGTGCAGGAGCTTGAGCGTGCATTTTCTCACCTGTTTGCCCTCCTGCTCTACCCTCATCTCCTTAAACGTGGTATGAAACTCTCCGATGAAGTCATGTTTTCCATTGGAGTCCCAGTCCCAAACTGTGCACTGGAAGAGACACACACATGTTCACTCATTTAGAGCACAGCTGCAACACCGTTACCTAAACGAACACACACAGGCACTCGCAGGCATGCAGGGAAATGCCATGCTGAATGATTGATAAGGCGGTGTTGGTGGGGGGGCAACAGAGCGGTGAAATATTAATCTGAGGATGCTGAGAGGTACGCGGCTTAAGCTTGTGTGTGTGTTTTTTCGACATAATAGTTTGACTCGCTCTTAGGAGCTAGTAAGCAAGACAAATTGCCTCAATCAAGTGAGGGTCAGCGGGGCAAAGCTAAGCACATCATAAAGACACAGTCCTTTCATTTGAAAGGATGGCACAAGACTCTCATATGTAGGCTGTCCTGCAAAGTCACTACAATCAATGATATTCAAAAAGGTTTGTCAATAGAGACACATGTTAACACGGACTGAAAAAACTCGGGTCTTTTGTGAAGCTCTAATGCCTGTGAATGAGTCCTTCAGCGGTGCAGTTTTGTATTGTAACCTCCTTGCATGAGGTCACCCCAGCAACCAGCGATCAGAAGCAATCCAGCAATGCTTGATTAAAAACAATGACTCGCTGTAATCCCCTAATTTCCTGTCTCCCACTTAAGCTGTTCAGAGCCCGCACCTAAAGCGTGCGTGCATGTTTGTGTGTGATCGTTTGCGGACCGCATGCATGTTTGTGTTTGCGAAAGTAATTTGTGTGCACGAGGAAGCGAGCGCTCGCTTTTGCAGCCTTGCTTCCACTTCAAACTGCTGAGAGCTGTGCTAGAGAGTAATGAAAAAATTAAGAAGCTCTGTTCCATTCACTGAATACTAACTGTTTGACAAAGAGAGAGAGAGAGACCAGCGAAAGGACAGAAAGAAAAGTAAAGAGGTGGAGAAATGGGCTCCTTGCCGATTTCAAGTACAAAGGAAGAGACGGCGAGACACTGCAGAGGAGGGTTATGCATTTATGCATTGGTCAGTTAAGAGTCTGGTGAAAAGAAAGCACTTGTCTGAATAGAAATCTCTGCCCTGCCATTTCTCACTAAAGCTCTGACTGTTCGAAACAGGTAGCCCTGGAAACCATAGCCGACGGCGTGCGTGCGCGTGCGAGCCCTTTCTCCCGCTGTCAGGAGCCACGCAGAGTTAAGATACCTCTGAATATTTAATGAACAATCTCATGTTTATTCATGCCAAAGAATAACTGTTCGCTGCGAACGTGGCGGCCACTGCTTCCAAAAAGGCGAAGAGATCTCCTCTGACAAGTAAAGGCGAGAGTTTAAGATAACCACTGAGCTCTTTAACGCCCGTCTGACTTTTTAAATAACACAATGATATCATAAAAACGCCTGACCTGAACTTAACTCCTGGAACTGAAAAGAGAAAGGGACAAAGGTTGTACGTGCCGCTGTCCTTTGCATTAATGTCATGTTTTGTACGTAGGTGAAAAAGGGTAAAACTACCTTATTTATTGTCATTTTAAGTTTTTGTCTGCATTTATTGTATGAACGGCATTTCTTTTTTTATGTTTTAAATAAATAAAATGGGGGATGGTGATGATGCTGTGTGAGCACTCGGGTGCTACTTGGCTTCGGCCCTCTTAACGAGCCTTGCATTTCACTGGAGGAACTTAAATAGTTGCATGGCCACTATGATTGTTGCAGAAAAAATATTCCCAGACTCACCTTAAGCTCCCTGTCGTGGTCTCCACTGCAGAGTGTGTTTAAGGAAACTTTGAAGGATTTCCAAACTGGGCTCAGGTTGTTCATGACCGTCTGTGCACAATAAATACAAAGACAATTCACGCTTGTTGTTTATTTCCAAACTAAAACAGCTGCCTACATCTCCACGGATGTGCGAGCGCAGTTACCTCGGTTCTGTGCACAAGCGACTCGGTGCCGTCATCATTTATTCTAAAAATCTCCAGGAAAGGGTCTGACTTGCTGAAGAAATCCTTCAGAGAGAAAACATGCATGTGAGGCATTCCCTCAGAACTCCCTTTGATCACCATAAATCATTCGAACACTAACAGAATCATTATTTCACCCCCTTTAAACCCCCTTTCTTCTTTGTTTCTTCCACCTATCCCTTTCCTGTCCTCTCCAATTTATCCACCACTCCCATGCTTCCTTCCATCTTTTCCCCAGGGCACTACTTGTTTGGATTAGTCATCCATGTCCGTGTGTGTGTGTGTGTGTGTGTGTGTGTGTGTGTGTGTATGTGCGCACATGTGCCGGCTGGAAAATTAATATAGTTATCGGTGTGTGTGGTTGGGGTGGTGAGATAAAAGAGGGTTATTGGGAAAAAGGGTGCCCACCTATCTCAGCAGGCCTCCTTTAATACCAGCTTGTACTAGTGTGTATTGTGCGAGTTTCTTCATAATCAAGTCCCACAGCTCTGCCCACATACTTCTCCAAGCACACACACACACGAACACACCAACCAGGCAGCATGCACACACAGACCCACATCTTCAGTATTAATTACCCTCATATCTTAAGGAAAACCTCAACATTTCGGAGTATTTTTGAAAGTGCACAAACCTTATCGTCCAGCTTACGCGCACTGAATGAGAGTTCAACGTAATCGTCATTTCCAGACAATTCCTCAGCTGTCACCTATACAGCGGGGCAGAGAGTGAGGGTGGAGAGGGAAGGTTGGGAGGCAAAAGGAGACAGAGAGAGATCGACACGGAGATGTAAGAAGGAGGTGAGAGAAAATGAGATGGAAATGAGCTACAGCACAGATTGAACAGGCAACATCATCAAATTAATTATCTTCAGGGTGTCTGAGTGCACAGAGGTGGTGTGTGTGTGCGTGTCTATGTGTGTGTGTGTGTGATTTCTGCATGTGTAGGAGTGTTTAACGTGGTTTGGTTGACTTTGGACCTCGTGCCATACCATACCGTGATAGAAGACTTTCCAGCAGTGTTTCCCTGTTTGAGAAGAGCTTTAGTCAGTTTCCTCTGTGAAACAATCTGAAACAAAAAGAAAGGAAAAAATCACCTCAGATGTTCCAGCCTCCGCTTAGAGTTTGCGTCTGTCTGGAGAATACAAGTCAAATATTCACTCTACTTCTGACTTGAGTCTCTAAAAGCTGCTGAAACATCTGACTTTTTAGCTGGCTGGCATTTATATTCTGCCTTTCCACTCGCTTTACACTATAACCCACATTTTCCAATTTTCACACACACCCATACAGTTTGATTTATTACACATACGCACTCAGATGCCAATGAATGTACCAGGGGCAATTTGGGACGCATCCACATGGGGACTGGAGGAGCTGGGGATCAAGCCAGCAAGCTTCTGATTATTGGATGACTTTCTCTACCTCCTGAACCACAGCTGCCCCATTTGGCACTAATATTAATAAACTGTCAATGCATTGTGCATTAACTATTTTATTTTGTTCATAGGGTTCACAAGGTTGTGCCACCATGTTGCTCCCCTTAAACCATAGTTATCAACTTAATCTGGCTATTTCTTATAAATCTAGCCCTAAAAAATAACCTCACTGCTCAGGATCTCAGAGCATTTAAGAACGGGAGCAAAGTGACATCGAGCAAACCTCCAGGGTGTCGGGATGATTCAAAACAGAACCAACATCTGGTGCAATAAATTAATATCTTTAAAAAATTAAAAGAAGTAACAAGATGAAAACATGAAACTATGGTAATATGAATAGTATTCATGATTAAAATATTAAAAGGTGGCAAAAGACATACTGTGGACCTGGGGTGACTGACTTTGCCAGCCAGTTCTGGAGCCTCCTGGGTGATGCTCTGTCGCCGCTTCACTGCAAGTCGCAGTGATTGCTGCTTGCACTCTCCCCGACCAATTTATCCTTATTGTTATTTGCTGTGGTGAAGATGGCGATGATGGTGGTCGTAATACCAGCAGAAAATCTTATAGTAGTGTTATTTTGTCAAGGACTTTCAAAGGTACCACAATTTCTCCCTTTTTCTACTTCAGCTGCACTTCATAGTCTCTTTCATAGCCTGACAACGTGCTACACAGGCAGCCAAGTGCATGCACACTCACGATGATGTGTCAAACACAGCAACCGACTAACACACAGCCCCTTCCTGCTACAGCTAAGGCATTTGTACACGTACATGCACGCGCATTAGAAAATATCTACATCCCCAACTTAGAATTTCCTTTGTATCAAGAAAGCTTATTGTGTGTTCCCGGTGCGAGTAGACCAAGTAGTCTGTCTGTGTTGCTGACAAAGAAGGTTCACATAGATCCTGGCAGATCCTATCTCCATGTCAGGGATAACAGATGATTATAAGTAATCACTGACGTGACCAATCTGGTGCCGGCATGAAGCTGTTAATAAACTCAGAGGGAAGACTGCTTCGCAGCTGGAAACAACAAACAAAACTTCAGCTCGTGTTTTTGTCAAACCCCAGAACCCCAGACTTCCTCTGAATTGTTGATAAAAAGTAAATTATATTTTAGGCATGCAGGTGAGTACTGCACCTAATATAATAGGCACTGCACTTACATCAAATACCCTGATGCACAAATACACACAGGCACTGTTGTAGATATTAATGGAGGTACAGTGTGTATAGACGTATAGACCGGTATGACATATAATGCATTAAATCAGGTGGACAACCTACTGCAATCACACTGTCACTGCATGCTAATGCCACAACTAAAGAAACCATCCACGCCTGTGTGACACCTACACTGCATTTGTGTGCAATGCCGGTGTGTCCAGGGAAAATTATTGGCATGCACTCAGATGTTTGGTCTTATCCTTAGACACCATTACCTGGCACTACTGAGGCATTTAATAATTAGAATCTCATTCATTGTCCTTATTTATTCATTGCTTCCGTTTCCCTACAACGTGCTGTCAGGGTTGCTTTTTTTGTTTTGTTTTGTTTTTTGCTCTGCCAATAAAGCAGAAAAAAACAACATTGATTGTAACAGAATTAAGTCTTACAGCAGGTATAAGTGCTTACATGCAACATGTCAATATCTGTTACAATATTACTGATGCAATGCATCTGCAACAAGCGTTTGCTCTAGCAACTATTCAGGGCTTCTATCGTACACAGAAAAAGGAAAATGATCACACTATTGCTACAAATGATATGATGTAAGATAAACATAACCTGTATTTTTTCAAATACAGTTATTAACAGAGTTATAATATGATTATATAAACAATAGCTTCCAAACAACCTCTCTAAGAAGCTTTCACACCCTTAAGTCAGTGTTATACATCATCCAGCTCTATGCTGTCTCTGATGAGTAGTAAAAAGTAAACACTTCCTTTAACCGCAGACCTGACATTAAAGATAAGGGAAACACTGGGCTGCACATCCTATTTCCTTTCATTCAATATTACATTAGATAGCAATTCCCTCAAATGCACTTATTCAAATTGTTAATGAGTAGTAGTGCAATAACAATTTTCTTTTAAATGCTCCTGGATATTGAGTGAAGAATGCAAATAAACCAAATCTTTAAATATTGATTACAACTTCTTCATTAAAAGAGGCACAAACCCATTAAGTGAATAACAAGGCTATATCGTTTAGCACAAGCACATATAAAGGCTTTGAAAACAGTTCAGGCACCCTCAGGGCTTTTTATCAGAAGCACTCATGGACAGAGAAAGCATGTTAATGCAGACAGTGCATCAACTGAACTCAGGCTGAAAGCTGACATCCTTCCACAACTGAAGTTGTTTTTTAGTCATTGAAACCTAATACTGTGTAGGTCTCCCTCGTGTGGCATGCATACAGCACCTCTAAGGATGGCCTGCGGCATCTGGCGCTAAAATGCAGGCAGGGTATCTCTAGCGCCATGCAGGTTGTGTGCTGAGTTTGACCTCCATATATATCCCATGGTTGCCCGATTGGATTGGGATCTGGGGAGTTTTGGATGCCAGGTCAATGTCTAAGGCTCTTTGTTTCGTTCCTTTAACCGTTTCTAAGCAGGTTTTGTGGTGCGTTTGGGGCAATTATCCTTCTGGGGGGAAGAAGTGCTGCTGACACTGTGGGCGTCCTTGGTCTAAAATAATAATCTTATTTAGTTACACTCACATAAATGCCAAGGCCTGAGGTTTCTTGAGAAAAAAATAGCCTTGTTACGATATCATCAGTATAATTTACGTCACCTGCTGGTGGTTTTAACGGAGTAGCTGACTGAGCATACTCAAGTAGACGATTCTTATCCGAGGAAGATTTGTATGCTTTTCACTGCACCTACTGTTTGCGATGCACACGGTAAATCCAGTTCGGAGGTTACGAGCGCATTTCTGTCATGCTTTCACCTCACATCACACACATTTCTGATTGTTTCTGAACTCCTCTCACATTCACTGACCTACCTCACACTCTTTAATTTTCAATTAATTTAAGCTTGACTTATAGGAGCTATGTGTTATTTTTGTTTAACTTCCATCTGGGTGAGAGTAGGAATAACAGTTTGTAAAGTATTGTGACTGTTTCACTTATGTTTGCACTCATCAGTCACACCTCTTTTCCCAATCGACTTGCTTGCTTCATGCATGCTCTCCCTTTAGAGTGCACAATCCAATCAAGACGCTCACTGACCTGTCCTAAGGTACACTCCATGGCTCCCAAGAAGTCAGCATCACGGAGGCCATTGTTGCCGGAGCTGATGTCGTGAAGTTCAAAGCGGAGCCTCTGGACCTCCTCAAAGTAATAATCCACCAAGAAAATCTTGGAGAAAACCGGGCCGCTGCTGCTGCGAATGACCTCTGTGCGGTCCACCTGCAAACACACACAAACAGCTTCACAACACTATGTTTAAAGCATCTGTGGCACCTAATAGAACAAAGCTTAAAGTAGAGAAAGCAACAGTGAGTTTTACTTCTGGTGGTTCCAAATGTCTTAAAAACAGAAAACTTGGTATTTCCGTTTGTTTCAGAAACATCATCATGGACTGCAATCATTCCTGTAAAAATCACTGCAGCCCACCAGAGTGATTATTGTGAAAATCACACAGATGCTTGGCAAATGTTTGCCACAGCAAGAATCCAGAGGGCTACATAAATTATAAAAGAGCTGGTAAATAGAAAAAGAAAGAAAAAATAGAAAAATACTTCCCCTGTTAAAAAAAAATCAGTTATTTATCATTTTATTAGGTCATCATTATCTATCACGATAAACAATAAATAGCAACTCTGTAACCACTATTTACGGATTTTTATATTTGTTGTACCCCTTTTTACAGATTCGGTTATATAAGTACTTGTTTATTCAAACAGCAGAATCTGAATTGATGAACTCTTCGTAACCTTTAGCAATATCACTGAGATCTTTTATGTGCATTGGTGAAAAAAGAAAACCAATATCAAGACGTTCGGCAAAACCTGATTATTCTTCTTCACGTGGACACTGGATTCAAGCTTTCACGAAATTTCATTAAAGAACATCATTTATGGTTCTTCTGAAAAAGCAGTTTCATAACACTGTGCTTTTTACTACAGGCAGTCTGACTTTAAATGGATTTTTTATGCTCTTTCCAAAGTGAACTAAAGTATGAAAATTGTACATCAGAAACACTGCCGCTGAGCATTGATTGCGAACCTCAACAGACTTTTCAGAATTGCGGCAATAACCACAAATAGCCATTACCACATTGTTTACACTTATCAACTTGAGAACTGCGGCTATTGATTTTTCGTGATGACTAAAAATCACCCGAGCTGTTTGATTACACAGAGATTTGACTGCAGCTGTAACATTGATCTCACATTTTCATCCCTCTGACTGCTCAAAGGATTAGGAAGCAAAAAGAAAAGTATGTTGCGACGTTGTCAACAAAACCTATCTAACACTAGCAGCAATGACTGGCTCCCTTTTATGGCTGATAACCCTCTGGCACGCGAACGCACGCAAACACAGACAAAAGTGAAGAGCGCACCAGCAGGCTCGACAGACACACAAATGCTGGCCTTTTCCTGATGCTTTTCTCAATATGCTGGCAACTCATTAAAGCATCGAGAGACATGAATACATAAACACACAAACACACACTCACCCAGCGGCCTAAACACGCTCTCTCACAACAATTATCCAATTAAGACACTCTGGATCTGATGGGCAGTGATAACACTGGCCCATTCCCACACTTCTGCAAAAGGGGCTTACTGTAACGCATACACTCACTCATGAAGACACAGACGCGCAGGCATGGCACAAAAACGCAGCACTGTGCCGTACAAAAGCTTTTTGTGGCGTCTCCAAAGGAGGAATAATGATGCACTACTTTCAGAGCACTCAATCTTGGAAAATGGAAAGGAAAGTGGTGTATATGTGTGTGTGTGTGTGTGGGAGTGCAGCTTCCGTGTCGCTGACAGTTTGTGCAAACGAGTTCCACGTGTGAATTTACATACGTAAACGTACATCTGCTGAGTGGGACAGTGTAGCACCAAATGTGGAAGGATCTGCACGAATGCGTGGGTGTGTGTAGCTACATATTTAAAAGGAACACTGTTCACTCCATATACTGTATGTCTGTCCATCCCAAAGGCAGAGGAAAGAAAACTAAAAATAACCAAAGATCCTCTTTTTTGCAACATTGTCCTGATTCCTCATCTCAACGCTGATGTCGCCGCTTGTGAGTCTTCAGCATGTCTTTGGCTTCAGTAGAAATGCTTTGTGTGTGAGTATGAGATGGCATTTGAAAGGCTTGAAAAGCATCTGAGTCGTGGAGGGGAAAAAAAAACACTTTAAAGCATAAAGTTAAACAATGCTTCTTTTTCTTACTGTAAAAGAAACGAGCAAAACTGCCCATAATTTCAGGAACAAGTAGTCCTTCAGGATGGCACATACGTGTATGCCAGTTTTCCTGCATTTCCCGGCACAATCTCAAGAGAGTGGAGGCGATAACAGGAGACAGACGATTGGACGAGGAGTGCTGAAAAGGGCTGTCCAGCTGCACAGTGCTGGGCTGTGAGCAGAAATTCACCCCACCCTCAAGTAGTCTGTTTCTGACAGTTTGGCCAGAAACATCCACGAGTACCTGACTGGAGGTCATTTTGTAGGGCTCTGGCAGCGCTCCTCATGGTCCTCCATGCACAAAGGTTAGATTTATGCCCTTGTACAGCTCTGGCCAGCTCTCCTCATGTAACAGCCTGTCTCCTGCTATCTCCTCCTCACTCTTGAGACTGTGCTGAGGGATGAACTTAAATGTGCCATCCTGGAGGAGATGGACTATAAAACTAGCTAAAACTCAGTCAGGAAGAATAACAAGGGAGCAATAGTCTGTGGCCACCTTCTGCTACATTTGGGGATGGTCTTCTTGTTGTGTCTCCAACAGGTGCAAACCTGTTGTCATTTTCATTTACACTGAAGCATGTAAAATGGTTTTAATGTTTTAATGGTTTATGTTTCCCAGAATTTTCTTGTACTTTAATAATGGAGAGTTCCATTAATTTTTTTTAGCAGTACACAAATAGTAGGCTATTTGTGCTACAGTTTGATCAAATTGTATGATTGTAAAACTACATGCAGAATCGTTTATTTAATTGGCAAGACTTGCTGAGACTTTTGGACAGTTTACATGTTTTAATCTGTGCAGCTTTCTGTCAATGTTCATTTTTTCCGTTGCTGTCATCATAGTTTGCCTCATTTTTGTACACTTCAATCCAATCATATGTGTATAGGGCCGAATCACAGCAACAGTTGCCTCAAGGTGCTTTTATTTTGTAAGATAAAGACCCTACATTAATACAACATATGTTTCCTCTCACATTACATGTATTTTACAATGACTGTAAAACCTGTGCTCTTGTCATCTGCGTTCATTTTGTCAACAAGAAGTCAGTTATTCTCGGAAAAATAAAATTTTCTATCAGTGGCCCTTCAATGTCAAAATACGTGAAAATATTTTTAAAAATCAGGCAGTTAGGAAATGTGAAGGTGAGAAAAAGACACCTCTTAAGGCCACCGTCATCCTGACAAAATATCTAAACTTCTCACCGCCTTGCTTTCCACATTGTCAAAAGAACTTTTTTATTTTGGTAGCGATGACTCATTCACTGACACAAAAGCCTCATTTCGATACATGAATTAAAGGCTGTGGGTGAGTTACAGTGTCATGGTCCTCCAGTCCTCCTCTGCGTCTCCACTGTTTCTCCCCTTTGTTCTCTCTCTCTCTCTGTTTGTGTGCTTGCTCCTCTGTGTGTGAGTGTGTTTACCTGCCTTACAGGGGCGGGATCCTCCTGGATCATCTAGCAATCAGCTGTTTGCTATTTAAGCTGTGACCTGACAATCAGTCTTCGCCTGAGCGTTATAATGGCAGTAGTTTCCATGTGGCCTTGCTGTAAGTCTCTGTTTCACTTTACTTGCCGAAGCTTTAATGTGTCTCTTCTTAGGATGGCCTTGGATTCACGGAAACCTTCTTCCATTTGATTTTTTTGATTGGACTTTTGAACTGAGCACTTCAAACAGACTTTGTATGTAACATTAGCTGCACCAACACTGGAAATAAACTCAATGAACTTTCATTCCAGAGTCCTACGTTTGAGTCCGGCCAGACAAACCATGACATACGCCTTTTAAAGGTTAATTACGTTGCTCCATGTATGAGCTGTTTTGGGAAATGCTGCAAAAAATGTGCTTTAAGATTATACTTTCAATTCCTAGATGACAGAAATATTTGGATAGATAAATAAACTCTTTAACCCAGCCGACAATAGTCATGCTTTGTGGTGACCTCTTTGACGATTAACATCCATAATTTATAAGAACCAAACATAACTCTCAGTTTAGTAGGAGGAAGGTTAGCGACACAATCACAGCTCTGCATGATAGCTCGGGTCCTTGATTACACGCAATCATTTAGTCAAACATGAATTCAATTACATGCTTGAGTAATTTCAAGTGCTGTCTGCGGAGAAATTCATAAGGAATTGTTTGCCACAGAACCTGAAAAGATGATGAATGCACTTGAGCCCCACAGTCACACACATCAGGTCATGGGCAAAGTGTGTAGAGCAGAGTGTGACACGGCTTTTACTGAAAATGAAAAATGTGTCAAGTGTGTATTAGAAGCAAAAGAAAATATTACAGAGACCAAAGTTAAAGTATTTGTGAAAGTGTTCAAGCCCAAATATAGAGGTCACAATGTTATATTACTAGGTGAATAACACTGGGCTGTTCAATCATCTCTGTGGACCCCCACGACAAGAGTAAAAGGAAAATAATCCACCAAAGCAATAGTTGAAATAGCAATCTAATTTATAACAGAACAACAATGAGATATGAAACTGCGCCTACGTACAGACTCGTACAGACTCTCAGACACCTGCAGCTCTTATCAGAGTGTCTTACCCTGGGTAGAATCAGCATCACGAGAGAGGACACTTCAGAATAATAAACACTCCACAGATGGCTCCGCCTGACCATTAAACCTCTATTTTCTGGCTATCAAACATTTACACGGCGCACCTCTCACCCCTCCTCCCACCCAATTACTGTACCTCAAACCACTGGCCGTGTGACTGCATCTTCAGCACCACACACGGGTCAGGTTTGGAAAGGGCGTCACGATCCGAGATCCCCCGGCAGGCCACTCTCAGCTCCACTTTGGTCAGGCACGGAGAGCTGATGAAGCCCAGCGTGGCCTCTGCAGACTCATAGATGTTACTCATGCTGAACGCGCAATCACACACTGAAATGAAAGAGAAAGAGAAGAAAAGATGGGGTTGATTTGTACTTTGTAACTAGATAGATAGATAGATAGATAGATAGATAGATAGATAGATAGATAGATAGATAGATAGATAGATAGATAGATAGATAGATAGATAGATAGATAGATAGATAGATAGATAGATAGATAGATAGATAGATAGATAGATAGATAGATAGATAGGAAAAAATCACATGCACTGCAGTACATTATCACTGTTGTTTTGCCTTGACATGAGCAGATGCAGTGGCCCTGACTAAGCAAACAGCTCTCAAACTGTTCAAGGTCAGGGACTCTAAACCTCTGAATTACAGGCAAGGTCCACAAATGCACACAAATGCACATGTATTGTGTAGCATTAACACACATTTGCACGGCAGTCCATTTACAAGTGTTAATGCAAATATACAATATAATGTATGTATGTATGTATGTATGCATAATGCTGAGGAACACAAGGAAGCACATGCATGCAAACAAACTGGTGTGCACGCTCACAGGAATACAGTGAGCTTTGCTGAGTAACCAGAATATATTGCCGGGTTTCTCCTCAGGTTTCCGCCGCGTGTATAATGTTCACATCCCTAAATAGAATATTGTCAAGTATCTAATTACTGTGACAAAGAGATTTTTTGAAAACTTTTTTTGCCATAGTCATGTGAAACGAACCATTCATAATGAATCACGTCTTATAGTTACACTCTGCAAGAATGTGACACATCATTACGACAAAAAAAGAAAGAAAAAAAATGCCCAAATATATCTGCCACCTTCCATTTAGTCAAGGTGAGTTATTCTATTCCAACACCAGCAATGATCGGAATAATATTTAACATGTTCAAAGGGATAACTCTACGCATCAATCAACCACCCACATGAGCGTTTTGTTTAAAGTTACTCTCAGGACTGTGTGGGTTCTGCAGACTCGATTTGCCACTCCTTATTAGTGTGTTGAACCTGTTTGAGGAATTACACCTTTAAAGTTCTTAAAGTACAAGCTTGTAAAGTCAAAATTAGTAAGGCTTGATTTGGCATGTCACATATATCCACACTGGCATTTATGTGTCCTGTTTGAGATGCACTTTCTTACTTTCTACATAAGATAATGCGGAAAAAGATGCTCGGGATAAGTGCTTTGACTCCATTGGTTGAAATGCCAATACTGTCTCTGGCACAAGAAGCAGAATAAACAGCTGTACTCAGTAGTTTATGAAATACACTGCTGGAAAGTTAATAAATGACAACCATCTCATCTTTCAAATACACCTAACCTGCAGTACTGTATGTGTACTGGGATATGGTGGGCTTTACTCCCCTGCATTTCTTCACCCATTTCCACCATTTCCGAGTCTTTAAAGGAGTACTTCAACATATTGGGAACTAATTGCTTTCCTGTCAATAGTCCGATGAGAGGATCAATACCACTCTTTTAAGCTACAACCAGGGCAGGTCAACCTTGGCTTAGCAATGAAGCAATGAAGCTCCCATTATATCATCTTTGTTAAGCCCACACATTATATAGGGATATACAGTAGGAGGGCAACTTTTTTATAGAAACTGTTTCCAAAAATCTTGAATAATTCTTGATATACATATATACATATATATAACAGAATAGCAAGCATATTGAAAATGCAAAGCAGCAATATAAGCTCTTTATTCAAAAGTTACAGCAGCTGATGTTGGTTGTAAAGCTAACACTTATTTATAATAAGCTTTAGATTTATGAGTGTTATATTGGAAACACTGCATCACATGCATAATTAATCACATGAAAATGTATGGATCCAGCTTCACAGCCTGTAATGTGCATAAAGCTTTAGGGTGAACCCTTGGGCAGCCTCGGTCCACTTAGTCCAAACTAAAGGATAACCACAGGTCTGATGCGGTAGATGATACAAACTGCATATTAATGGAGTGGTCTAGTAGTGTCGTCCTTGGGGAGTGAAGCTGTTGGAATTGGGTCTGACTCTGACCTGAATGTCTCTCTCTCTTTCCTTCGTTTCTTCCATAATTCATGTTCCATGTGTGTGGTGCTGATTATTTTTAGCTGAGCACAGCGAATGGGCTGTATACAGACAAATGGACGGAGGAGAGAGCCAAAGGGCAGGTGTGTGACTTACAACAGACCCGTGAGTGAGTGACGTGTAGTTAGCTGTACATGCCTACGTGTATGTATAACGGCCTGATAATGTGTGTGTGTGTGTGTGTGTGTGTGTGTGTGTGTGTGTGTGTGTGTGTGTGTGTGTGTGTGTGTGTGTGTGTGTGTGTGTGTGTGTGTGTGTGTGTGTGTGCGTGTGTGTGTGTGCGTGCGTGCATGCGGGAGGGGGAAAGAGCAGATGTCTCTCTGTTCCGGTTGACAGCAGATGACACTGATAGTGAAGTGTGGATGTGGAAGACTTCTCCAGCAAGATCTACTGTATGAGGGCGGCGTGCAGAATCTGCCTCACTTGTCACATGCGTTGCACATATCCAGAGGTGACAGCAAATTTTCATATCACACTTCACCACAAGATCTTTCAGTATGGCTTCGATGATTTGCCATCTTGTTTACAGCGATATTAAGGTAACACAGAGTGATACAAGTGTTTTTGTCAAGAGGGTTTATGTGTTACAGAGCCCACTTTGAATACAGTAATAATTTTTCATGTTTGTTCTAATAAAGAATTTGAAACTTGTTTCAAATATTTAACAGAAAGCACATGAGCAAAAATGACCTAACTTATAGCAGCCTTTTTCTGCATATACAGTAACATCATTAGAGCTCGCGCCTTGATGACTCTTGACTCTGTGCATGTAGCCGCTCACCACAAATGCACATGTGTACAGTGACTGTGACTGATGTGGCATCAATGATTCAGTCACAGAAAGGTCCCTGACACTCAAGTGCTGTAATTGCTCCGTTACGTATCGATTATCAAGCAAAGGGAGTAACAGCCACTGCACAAGCAGCACAACCTAAAGAGGCATGTGGCATGTTATGCAACCAATTAAAGACCATCAGCCACTGGAGGTGAAGGGGACATTTTCAACTAAAAGCTGGCTGGGACTGGGAAAAGCTATAGTCTAGTGAAGATTTCTGGTGCTGCAAACTTGCAGTGTTATTAGAGCCGGCAGAGAAGGAGGATAGGGAGAGTGAGGGAGACAGAGGTTGTGAGAAGGGGGGAGGATTAGAGGGATGGAGTGAGGGAAATAACTATGGTGAGGCAGGCAAGTGAGAAAGAATGAAGCAGAGGGAAGAGAGGAAAATTGAGAGGGACCGGGGAATGAGATGGATCTTTTCCTCTCACAGAGGTTATCTTCTCTTATAGCACACCAGGAGAATACAATTAAAGCAGTGGCTTATAAGTGAAGGCTGCACCGTGGTTTCCACTATTTCAAAGAGAGAATACCCCAACTCCCTTTTTTTAGAATAACAATTGTGTTAAAAAATTAATAGTATTTGTAGGTTTATTAGTTTCTCCCTGGGTTGTTTCATTCTTCAGAACAATTCATGCACCCACAAAGTCCCGCAAGCTGTTCATGTTCTCCTCTTTCTATATTACCACACGCATCGTATATGTCACTTGCAGGACAATACAGAAAAATATTCGGGGGCGGATATTTGTAACACACACCACCCGTGAGTGAGACATTAACCACCTGGGTGCTCCAGCAAAGAGAGAAAACTCACCTCACCGACCTGAAGAAAAGATCCGTGCGGAGCAGGAGAACTTCACCGCCGTTTACTTGACAATCACGAATACCTCACAGCCTCCGGACCCATCTCACTGTCTTTATCTATAATGTTCTCTCCCTCACACCACCTCCTTCTCTATCCCCCTACACTGCAGAGCTCGACCGGTTGGCCGCTGACAGTCAGCGCTGATTCCCAGTTCCCACAGTTCGAGCTCGGTAAGGAGGCGCTCCGTCCGCCTGGCTTTACTCTAGGTGAAAGATGGGGAGGAGGAGGACGGTGCGCCACTTAACAGGAGTTTGTAATCCGTTGGCTCCATCGGGGGCCACTGAGAGAGCGCCGTGCCCGGGGATCTGCGGCTTTCTACTGCAGTGTGTCGGCGCCATCTTACGGTTGCTGTGATGAACTGCCGCACTCGTGAACCGCATGCACGGTTCTCAGCTCTGATGCGCCTCGCTGGTTTTGTAATAGGCGGTGACCACACACCTGAGACCGCTTGGCAGTCGAAGGTTCACTCTGAGCCCAGCAGAGAGCCGTTCAATCTGCGTGAGGCCTATTTGGCTGCTAATAGTCACATTTTATATTCAGGCCACTATTGCTTCTCCCTCCTGGGAGTTGCACGCAGAAATCCTTACGATTACTTTAGCTTTTAAATTGTATTTTATTTACGAAATTACAAATGCATAAAGATTTAACTCCTTGCAGCGTTTGCAGGTGGAAGTTCACTAATATAATGTGAAATAACACACCTTTTCTTCGAGCCGATTAGTTTGTTACATGCAAATAAATTACCCAAATAAAAGTGTGAAATTAAATTAAAACAAGAAATGTTTAAATAATAAGCTGTAAGTCTTTATAACTTAGTTTAGTTTAGTTTAGCTCATTTTTGTGCTGTGCAGCTTTTAAAGGCCTGAACAGTCGATTTGAAGTCCATCCAATTCCTACACGGAATTATCGCTTTATCTCCTTATAGGCTTAGGCCTGGTGCCACAATATTCACAAATCAAGGCACTGATTCTGGATGCAGCACATTTAAGAGGATATTTTGTCTAAAAGACGGATTTTTTTTTAGCTTCTTTTGGAAACTCGATTATTTATTTGGAACAAAATGACGAGAAAAAGAAACCCAGTTATTTCCATATAGCCCAAACTTGTTATATATTAGCCTATTATTATTATTATTATTATTATTATTATCATTATTATTATGTTTGTTGTTGGTTTTACACAGATTTGTTTTGAATACTGTATAAACACTGCATGTGGACTTTGCCTGGGGTTGTGTCACACTGCCCTGTGGCTGAGATCATTTCATGTCTGGAGCAGGGACAGCAGCTTTGTGCGGGCGGACCACGCCCCGGGCCGGGCTAGGTTAGCGCTCTGCTGCTACATCCGGGCGCTCCGTTCGGTTTCCAAGCCCTGCGAAGATGGCGACTTCAGGGAGGAGTGCACTATTATCCTCCAATTCAACTGGATCTAGGAACACACTGGAGAACTCCAACCCAGAAGAGGATGATGGGCAGAACTTATGGTGGGCGATGGCTGATTAGAGCTGGTTTATTGGGAGCAGAATTTGGGGGCGCGGAGAGTCCACTGTGCTGGGATAAGGATGGTTTGACAGCTAGCCTGCTAACGAGGCTAGCTAGCATCAGCACCAGACTGATTGGGCACTGGTGACACAGCAACAGCAGCAGCATTACTACTAGCTCGTTTTAGCTTCTCGCTGTCACTCGTTTGTTTGTTTGTGAATGAATGAACAAGCATGTTTGGGCGTGTTGTAACGGGGATGCTCTGTGTGCAGGTCCACAATCCTGAGCGAAGTGTCAACCCATTCAAGATCAAAGCTACCGTCTGGGAAAAATGTCCTGGTCATGGGTGGGTATCTGTGTTTGTCTGCACTCTCCTGGCTAACCAGTAGGCACCGTTAGCTCCAACAGCCCAGGAGCTGGTGATCACCTCATCCGAGCAGTTAGACTTAATTTTGCTCCCCTGCTAAGCTAGCATCTCTCTGGACTGATGAGGCTTTGTTGTTGATGCGTCGGCTAGCTGAGGAGAGGTGGAGACAGGTGTATTTTCTGAGCGCCTGCACTGGCGCGCGGTCATGTACGCGCGCGCACGCACACACACAAGCTCACGACGATATGTAAGCTAATACAGCCGCTTTGAAAGCCTGCAAGTCATTCTAGCATTCAGCGATGCTAGTAGCAGCTAGGCAGAGATGATTGTGAGTGGACGGGACAGACCAGCGGACTGTGTTGTTGTTTTATTGTGCAGGACCACAGAGATCCGCGTGGGTGAAGCGGACAGGGTGCCTCCCTGTCTCGCTCCGTTCTCGTGCCACGACACAAAACACTGTCTGCACATCCGCCCGGGATAATCCGCAGCTCGCACACCCATTCCAGCTAATCAGACAGCTATACCCGTGTACAATGAAGGCGAGAGGCCATTTAACTATGATGTTACCTGTGACAACATCATCAGCACTGCTTTGTGATGCCTTGAGTCCCCCTGTCGGTATAAGTTAATATGGCAGAGAGCAGGAATGGATGCAGCTCTGACCTAATCACGTACAATAACAATGCTATTGTGTCAGCTTACGAGGATAGCAGGAACTGCTTGAAATGTCTCCACGTAAGCACAGCATATTGTATCGTCCTTAGATCGCGCTTTAAAACAATAACCTCTGTGACATAAACAAGAACGTATTAACCATAGACAGTTTATTTGTTTCAATTCAGGGTTTTCTGTTTTTTTTTCAATGGAAGCTTATTTGTGCCATCGAATTTTTATGCATTTATTTATTTACCAGGCAAAACTTAGTGAAAATGTATGACAAAAAAGACTAATTTGATGAAAGTAATAGCTAATGCCATTTCATGTTTATTATTATTAAATTAAATTTTAAATGATAAAAAAGATTTCATTTTTTACAGTAATTTTTTTAAAGACAGTTTCACAGTTCTTCGCAATTTGCATAAAACACACATTAAATATAAGTGTATATATCGTGATATAAAGGACACAAATGTAATCATATATTCATACCTGTTTATATGCAATGATCTTTTCAATAAAACATTGGTGGGAATCATAGTCAAAAGTGAAGGGCACATTCCCAGAATAAACTAAAACTAGTAGTAAACATGCAGAAAAGAACCATAAAATCCATAATCTATATAATGTGTTCTAATCAGGCTGATGTGTTTTTTCTTTTCTGTAACATCTATCCATTCATTTTCTTCCACCTATTAGAGTCAGGGTTGCAGGGGGGCTGGAGCCTATCCCAGCTGTCATAGGGTGAGAGGCAGGGTATGCCCTGGGCAGCCTGCCAGTCTGTCACAGGGCTAACATAGACACAGACAGCCATTCACACACCGGTGAGTCTAAACTCCACACAGAAAGGCCCTAGAATCCAGGAGCTTCTTGCTGTGAGGAGACAGTGCTAACCACCCCGCCGGCTGTCTTATTAATAATACATTTGAAGTTTGCTGGTTAGACAAAGAAAGCAATTTTTGTGGCACACCTTGACCTACAGGAAAATGCTTCCTATATATTAATTTTATAGGTATTACCTTTGAAGTATGTGCAGCTCATAACACCAGATGGAGGTTAATTATCAAATTGTATACCTGAAACAGGGCTGTAGTGTATTGGTAGACCTCAGTTTTCATGCTACTTAAAACGCTTTTTCCAAATTTATTACTATTATTGTTGTTGTTCTTGTGTTGTTGTATCTGATTTGGGGTATATTGTGTTTGACTGGTCATATTTACTTCATGTTATGTACTGACTTTATGTGTGTTTAGGTGAGGTGGGCTCGGGAAAGACCACTTTGGTTGCAAAGCTACAAGGGGTTGAAGAGTACATGAAAGGCCGTGGCCTGGAATACCTCTACTTCAGTGTTCACGACGATGACATTGATGGTAACCTGCAAACGCCTGCTGTTCACAAAACAAATTACCGAGTCTTACTGTGCTTCTGCTTTTGTGACTGCAGAGTAAACTCGAGCGCTGAATATATCAGGAGGCTGTGTCGGAATGTTTACTTTAACCTGCTTTGTGTGTGTGTTTGTGTGTGTATTTAGACCACACTAGATGTAATGCCTGGGTGTTAGACGGAGACCTTTACCATAAGGGTCTGCAGGGAGTAGCTGTACCGGTGGACTCTATCGACAACACGTTGCTCCTGATAACGGTTGACATGTCGCGGCCTTGGAACGCCCTGGACTCTCTCCAGAAGTGGGCCGCCGTTGCTAGGGAACACATCGACAAACTCCGAGTCCCCCCAGAAAAGCTGCGGGAGCTGGAGCACAGACGTGAGTCATACTGACAGCAGTCAGACTTAGAAGTAATAAATCATAATTTCTTCACAAAAATTGATCTTAGGAATATAAAATGTTACTCGGAGAAGTGACATCTTTGTAAAAGACTTAAATGGGTTTGTCTAAAGAGGTCCATTAGAAGAATTCTAACAACAGGTTTTTAAAAACTGACCTCTTCAAGGTCCCAGTAATTGCTAATCTGTCTGTGCACCTTAACGGTGTTTGTTTGCATTTGTGCGCAGTGGTAAAGCAGTTCCAGGAGTACACGGAGCCAGGCACCGGGGAGGATGGAGCACCGCAGAGGAGGAGTGAAGAAGAAGAGAGCGTGCTGCTGCCCTTAGGAGACAACACACTTACACACAACCTGGGAATACCAGTAGTGGTGGTCTGCACAAAGGTACACATAACACTGTTTCTCCTCCACACGTTGCAAAAGTTGTACCATGTGTAATTTTAAGCTTCGTGGCCTTTAAGATGGAGTTTTGGGTCTATTTGTTTTTTTAGCAGGAAAGGTTTCATCTCATAGCAACACAGTGCTTATTTTTTGCATCTCTGCACAAGCATTCATCTCTGACGTCTGTTTATTCGTTCCTCAGTGCGATGCTATCAGCACACTGGAAAAGGAGCACGACTACAGAGACGAACACCTGGATTTCATCCAGTTCCACATCAGACGTTTCTGTCTGCAGTGTATCCTTCCTTAACAAACTGATGGTTAGCGCAACCTGTAACGCAAAAGTCGTACTGTTGTAGAGAACGTAATGAAAATGTGGTGCATATGCAGTGTCTTTACGTGGCTGTGGAGCTTTACATTTTGTCCGTTCCCTTCTATGAGGTGTTTTGTCCATAGGATTTCCCTGGCACTGTAAGCTGTTAAAAGTTGAACTGTTGACGGTGCTTTCTTTTATTTCTGAAAACTGAGTTCAGTTATTGTCAGAGTTCACCCAGTATTGCTTCAAGTTGTTTGTTTCTCTGCATAATTTCACTCAGTCAATAGTGAGTGAAAGCAGGATTTCATTTTTCAGGTTTATTGTGTTTAAAAACGAGCACAAAGACTAAAATAATTGCACGCTGCCTCGGCTCTTTTGTGCCCCTGTAGCAATTATAAGCCAGAATTGGATTTTTCAGTTGTGTCACTGTTATCAAAAGAATGTTGTTTTTGTTAGTGTTTATCATCGTTTCTGACTCTAGAAATTGGAGTGTTGAAAATATCCTTGACAGCCGTGTCAGACGGCGCCTCTCTGCTTTACACATCAGTGAAGGAAATGAAGAACCTGGACATCCTGTACAAATACCTGGTCCACAGACTCTACGGCTTTCCGTTCCACTGCCCTGCACAAGTGGTGGAAAGAGATGCCGTCTTTATGTAAGCTGGGTTTTGCGCACATGTGTGCATATATAAAGGGCTGTGGGCACCACCTGTATCTGTTTTGTAACCAAGTCTCCTCCCTCCACCAGTCCATCAGGTTGGGACAACGAGAAAAAGATCGCCATACTTCATGAGAACTTCCAGACAATAAAAGCAGAGGACAGCTTCGAGGATGTAATAGTCAAGCCACCAGTCAGAAAGGTACATGCTGAAACATCCTCTTATGCCAGTAAATCCCACCAAGTAACACTTAGATTACTATTATAATATCATATGCTACCACAAGCCATCATTTTTACAGTTCATAGCGGTTGCACTAACCTTTAATGTCCCTGCAGGGGCTCACAATCATGTTTGTTCAAATCCAGTTGCTTTTGAGCTACAAAGAAGCAAAACATTGATACATTTATACGTTGGGTTTTTTCCTCTTTCCTTTCATTAGATTGTGCACGAAAAGGAGATTCAAGCAGAAGACGACCAAGTGTTTCTGCTAAAACTGCAGGTCAGAAAACATTTCACTGGTGTCGATGCTATTTGGGTTTGCTGCTTGCAGGTGCTCAAATTAACTCACACTTGAGGGTTTTAATATGTTAATGAAGTGCTAATTCGAGTGCGTGTGCATGTTGTGCTCTAATTTACAGTCGCTGCTCGCCAAACAGCCCGCTGTGACAGCAGGACGACCAGTGGTGAGCGGTCCATTTTATTTATTTATTTTTTCCTCCTAAGTTTTGGCTCGGATGATAACAGAAAGCTCCCTCCAGTGTCCTTATGTGTGAAATCAACTTTTTTTTCCCCCTGAATATAGGACACCACAAGCAGGGCACCCACGGGCTCTCCGAGGACAAGTAATCGCTCTGCAGCGGCCAACGTAGCAAATGCTATGCCACAGTCCGGTATGTCAGGCATTTCGTCCTTACGCACAGACTCTCGTGTCGGTTTCTCTCTAAATGCATTGCTGTTTGTACATCTGTGCGCATGTTTTTCAACTCGAGTCTCATTATGCTGCAGGTCAGACTAGTGAGGGTGTGCTAGCCAATTTCTTCAACAGTCTACTGACAAAGAAAGCGGGGACGGCAGGGCCCGGCACACCAGGTGGTGGCAACAATACACCGGGAACTGTACGGAAGTCAGGTGAGAACACGCTGAGGCGTTGCTTTTGTACCCCTGAATAGAAGTGACCTGTTATTCAGCTCTTTGAAGACATTGCATATTTATTCAGTACTCATCACCTGAGCTTCTGTTTGTTTTTGTCACCTGTTTGCCATCCTTCCTCTAGACTCTCATCCTCACACTCCAGACATAAACACAACCCTTAATAAAGACAATCATTACAAGTTGCACAAACTTACACCCATCACCGTCGTCTCTATGTCTGTAGCTCCGTGTGAACGTCTTTTCCTCTTAGCGAACCCTCACTGTCTTGTGTGCAGTCTCACTGTTAACGCCATTCATAATGTGTGTGTGTGTTTGTGTGTGTATGCACTAGTCAGAGGATGCTGGCCACGTTAAGGTGTGTGTGAGCAAGATATTTCTCATCATTATTGCTTGTGTATGACACCGAGAGCACCCATTTATTCTTTTGTCACGCCTTCTCCAGCATCCAAAGCAGGAATATTGCTGGGATCAGACTTCCTGTATCACTATTTACTTCTCGTATCAGAATCAAAATCACAAGACTTTATTTATCCCCGAGGGGCAATTAACAAACAACCGAGCAGCATACGTTGAAGATAAGGACAATAAGAACAGGCAATAGGAGTGAAATAATAAATACACAGAATATACAGTATACACAGTTTTAAAATTACACAGTTTTAAAATTAAAGTGACTGAAGGTGAATAAATAACTGCAAGTGACTAAAAGTGAATAAAGTGTCAGTAGTGTAAGAAGAGTGTAGTTTATGTTTATGGGTGTGGTAAATGTTCTTATTGGCTAGAGTTAAAAAGCAGGGTGGCTTTGGGGACAAAGGTGGCTCTCCTCTCAGTCCTGCATGAAATGCAGCGGAGACAGAGACTGGGCTGCGGGCTTTCTGTTTATGTTCATTTATTTACATATGATCTATCCTTTCAATATGGAGGTTATATGATGTCTATATATAAGTTTGCCCAAGCTGAGAACTAAAGTAGGGGTCCAGGAGATGATCCCATGGCTATTTAATTACTTCTCCGCCATATGCCTAAGTTTTGCCTTCAGAGATGCAGTTAGACTCACTGATCGAACATGTAATAGAATAAATGTGCTGATTTTTGTGGCTAGGAGCACATGTTCAAAATGTGAAGATTGCCATCAGTAAACCAGGAAGACGAGGATGAATGGATTTTAATGACAGTCGCATCCCATTTATTTTCCCTAATAGCCCTGTCTTCTTGTTACTCTCTCACTTTAAATAATTTGAATGATTTGTTTGCATGTTGCATTGCATTTCTCACCACTAACATCTGCCAAAGTCAGTGCACATGATTCTGAGTAAGGCTGGGTTGAAGGAAATCTATGTCAACACTTAAAAACACAATAGCTGTAAACAATTTACATTGTATAGCCAGCATACATGCAGGTGCAGCCATCATGCACAGACTGTGGAAACTTTCATATTCAAATGAAAGCTTTATATTAATATAAAAATTGTATATTTATATAAAAATCTTTAGTTTCTAATATATTGCCTTTTGCTGTGTAATTTAGATAACAAGTGCAAGAAGAGCCAACATGCAATTGAATACAATACTTTGATGTCTTTTAAAATAGGATTGATATGATCACACAGTTATTGCACAAATGTGTAAACCTGGACAGGAATAAATGATCTCTTTCTATATCTAGATAGGAATGGCACTAATAAAGACTTTGAAAAACATATTTTACCACTTTGCATCGTTGGCTTGGCTCCCTCTGTTGAACTATCGAATTTATAAGCCTGTTGTCATTATCCTGAGGAGCAGCAGAAGCGCTGCGGTTCCTCATGCAAATGAGTTGAGACAGAATGAGACCACTGAAACCAGTGCAGTCGTCTGCTTGTATTATAGATGAAAAATATCCATTAATGGTACTAAAATCATGTTACTTTTCATAACTATCCATGATGAATAATAATCAGCTTCTTCCCAGCTCTTATTTTAACCATGTGCACTTAGCTTTTTTTTTTTCTCTCTCTCTTCCTATTGCATTGTGCATTGTTAACCACTCAGTGCTGTGAAAACGCACTGCTATTTGCTGCATTGGCTAAGCAGATTGTGTATTTGATTGTTTACTCTGTGACATAGCACCGATTTGTATGTCCCTGCTAACATTTGCAGGTTCAAAGCTGGGCCTGAGCGACGTCCAGGCAGAGCTGGACCGCATAGCCAGCCGAGAGACTGACTCTGACTTGTCCAATGCCAACGAGACCCCTGCCACCGATGGGCAGGACACATGAAGACCAGCACCCTGCTCTCCTTCCTTCCATCCCCTGCACCTCACTCACCGTCCGCCTCCCTTCTTCCCTCCACTCTCACCCTCCACCTCGTCATAAAGATGCAGGGAAAAGGGAACAGGTGGACATACCAGTTTTCCCCCCTCCCATTTCTCCTTCACTTTCTCCTAAAGGAGACGAACTCGCCCTTTACCCACACTTCGTTCCCGCTCACTCCCTGTTTTCTTCCCATCTGTTACACCAAGGACAAGTATTTGTCTCTTTTAAATACAAGAAGGTCTGTTACATGAGAAGTATATGGTTAGTGGGAGGGGGGCAATGGGGGTGTGAAGGCTGGGATGAGAGGTTGGTTGGATTGCAAGAACGACAGCAATGGTGTTTTATCCATCCATTGATTGTGATGGTACAGGTGGTGTTTTTACTGTAGGAAATGCTGAGGGTGCATGATGATGAAACTGCACTTAGGTAATAACATAGGGATGAATGTGTGTGTGTGTTCATGTGTTTAATGTATGTCTGGTAAGTCACACTTGGCCAGAGGAAGACGTGTAGAAGAAGAAGGAAAAAGAAAAATGCCTGACATTAAAACTGCAAGAAGTTTTTTTTATGATGAAGGGGAAAAAAACATATTAGTTTTGTGTGTGTGTGTGTGTGTGTGTGTGTGTGTGTGTGTGTGTGTGTGAGTGGTGTGTGTATGAATGAGAGTGTGAGAGTGAGGCAAATAGAACCGTTTCATCGAAAGATTTTTGGCTGTTTGCATTTCAACCAAATGACAAAACAAAACAAAAACATTACTATGCTCTTACACTAGAAACTCTTAAAACAGTGCAAACTCTAATTGCAGCAACAGAGTCTGCATCACTACACAAACCAAACATCAGACCTGACATTCAAGCTCTTCTGTCATGGTTCCCTACGATTGGCCAAACTGCCCCTCGAGGTACAGACCAGACTATAACCTGAAAAAAGGGAAGGTTTCAGAGGGAGGGTAGGTGGGTAGCTGAGCTTTACTTGTTCAGAAACACTAGCGATTAAGTTCCATAGTTACTGCTGGCTGGGGGATGGCTTTGGGGTTGGGGGGGTTGGGGGGGGGGTTGGGGGGGGGGGTCACAACAAGAATGTACAGTCATTGTCTCGCTGATCGGTCCCGTTATTTCAGATCTCTGTGTTGACGTTTGTATAATCAGATCTGTCAATCAGTTAAATAAAAGTTGTATTTATTCGGATTCATCCACCTGGCTTCTGTTTTGTTTTTTCACAGACAAAATCTGCAGTCTCTTAAGTTAGGTACCTGAAGGTTGAGCCCACCCCCACCCGCTTCAGTGACCTGCAAGTGACCTTGGATTATCAGTTGTGGCCTTCGGTGCACATGACTTGCAAGTGGATGAAACATAAGAAGTGTTTTCAGACACTGTTTTGAGTGCAGTGCTCGTCCTAAGACTCAAACAATAGAGTACAATATTAAATACCATTGGGATCACGAAGCAACAGTCATATTAAAAGCTCTTATTGTGTTTCTAGTGGTTTACTTTTTCCCTTGACCACCATGAATATACACGATACAATATATATTATTTATAAAGAGTCTGAGGAACAGCAAATGAATAAACCCTTACACAAAAGTGTTGGTTAAACACATCACATTATTAGAATGGGTGCATTGGTCAGCACTGTTACCACATAGCAACCGGGCCCTGGGTTTAAATCCACTGGCTTGTTGTAGAGCTTGGATGTCCTTCCCATTCTTACATGAGGTTTTTTTGCCCAAATGCTCCAGCTTCTCTCCACAGACATGCATGGGGTAGATTATTTGGAAATTCTAAACTGGTTTTAGGTGTCAATAGTTTGTCTTTCTTTCTTAGCCCCTTTCTATACAGGTGACCTACCAGGTTTTACTCTGCTCTTTGCCCTATGACAGCTGGCATAGGCCCCACCGTGACCCTATATTGGATAAGCAGATGAAAATAGATAATAATAATTTGAATCATTCACCCCACTATTAACATGAAATGCTAGGTTTCATGTCTCTACTAAACCCTTAAACCTGCTTACATAAGAGACTGGAAGGAATATGAACTTCACATTATGTCACATAAATTCATGCAAAGCGTGTGGATTTCTGTTTGACACAATGCTACAGGAGACGCCTGGTTCACATTCTAATCTGCAGATGATAACTTGCAGTGTGTATTATTTCCATTGTTACTTTGATGCATGTCTGAGCTGGTTCCTTGATTTTAGCTCCACATGCTGAGACAATAAAGCTCAAAATGATGGAAATGCAGTCTCATGTATTCATTTGGTCTGGCTGCATCACTGAGAATCATTACACCTGTGTGCAAATTCATGTTTTTATTGCCATACTACAGACTTCATATCATTTTCATCATCAAATAAATTACAGGAATATAAAACTTCTCATTGTAGTATCGTAACTGTCAGTCACTATAGTAACAGCAGTAACAACAGTAGGCATATGCTTCTCAATAGCACTTTGGACTTTGACCTTTTCTGGCTTGAGGCATGCATGGCGCACATGATCATACACAAATAGTCCGCATTGCTCTGTGCTTTGCTTGTGTTCATTTCATATCAACAGCCTCTCTCATTTTATGAATCTTTAATGGGTGAAATTGAGCTCTGCAGTCGATTAACTGTAATTCTTTTGATGCTTGTGTGTATGCAATCCTAAGAAGCTTAAGCACAGGCAGGAATGTATTAAAAGCATAAGTGAATGTTTGACTATTAAGCTGATACACACCCTGTGCATACCAAATACATATACAGCTGCCCAGAACAAAATGCACATATTAGCAATGTTCAGATAGTTTCAAAATAATCAAAATATTAAATGATCCTAAGACTTGTAAACCTCATTTATCAGTTCAAGATTACTTAATGCCTCCTGGAAATTAAATTGTGGTTTAATTATGTAATTATTAAAGGAATTTTATATAGCGTGTAGCTGACTCTGTCCCTCCATCCCCTCTCCTCTCCTATCCACCCTCCTCTTCTTCCATTAACTACTGCAGTCAAGCATTTGCAAAATCCCTCTTTAACTGTATACAGGTGTAGAAAGTGCTAGGACCATGTTTGCCAAAACTGCGACTGAATTCACTGAGCTAAGTAAATGAATGTAGAGTCCTATTAGCGTAAATGTTTGTGCCTTTTTCATTTGCTGCATGTTAATCAAAGCGCTCTGTCATATTAGCACCCGCTGAATCTCATTCCTGTCTAATGAAGGCACCTCGCCCTCCCCTCCACTACCCCATCGCCGCTTCCCACATTAAAAACTCTCATTGCCTTTCTGTAAGACCTAAGAGCCAACACAGCCCTTGTTCTTAAAACGAAAAGACACCACTACCTGGCTATTACGGTAAAACTGTGATTTTTGATGCTACAACTTTGTTTAAATCCGAGGCCCTAGTTTTCCAAGTGCGGCAGAATACTGTATTTCTCCGCTCGCCATCTTGATGTTTGATTGCACTGGCGGAAGCAACATCTTCGGCGGCGCAGCAGCGGGTGTGGTTCGGACTTCTACGGGTGGTTCACCTAGCAGCCCTTCTCCTATTTTCAAAAGAGAAAGGGGATTTTTTTTCTCCTGACAAGAACCACGGAGGAGCCGCTCGATTCTGGTAAATATGCTGCGCTTATTACCGCTTTTATACAATATCGTACAGTGCGTCAGGGCTTGGTTTAGCAAAGAAAATCGTCTTTGGCTAGGGAGGGGGCTCCGGTGGGGTTTTCTGATTTGGCTGGCAGCACAGCAGGTTTTGTACGGTGGCGCTTGGAACTACTTTTCATACGTCCTGGCTAGCTGTGCTTATCAAATCAGAAATTTAAAAATGGGAGTGTGCTTGAAAGTCGGGATTCTACTAATCAATTTGTTTGTGAAAAATAACGGCTATCAATATTGGTTGCTTCTCAGGACGGCTCAGACGCATTTTTAGCCAGTGGCCGAATTCCTAAACAGTGTTTGTTTATGTTAGCTAACTAGCCGATAGGTTAGCTGCGCACGTTAGGCTAGCATAGCGAGCTTTCAAGGTAAGCTAGCCAACCTGTTAGCTAATAGGGGTGGCTAATACACGCTAGCCCTTGAATTGTGTACGAATAAAATATAGGTGATTGGTGTGACCTATCCATTTAGCTTTTTTCTCGTTTAGTTGTGATTAGCCAGCTTGTTACGCTTGTAGTTGGACCCACCATGAGAGGAGGAGTCATTGAAGTGATTGCGGGGCGGAGGGGGGGTAGTTTTTCTCATTGGAAACCCAAGCTGCGAGGTCGGAACTTGGCCGTGGTAGGGGGAGGGGGAGAAATATGCCTTTGATGTTCTTTGCCGCTGAATGGTGAATTGTGTTCGTGCTGGCCTGGAAATACCCACCGCTTTACTCACTCGTTTGGAGGTGGAGGCTCGGCATTTCCCCTCAAAGCTAAGATAGCAAACCAAACAAGCATCTCGATCACTTACACAGGTAGAGCAGTCGACTGTGGCTTTAATATTGAGTGGTCACTGGAGAAACCCAGAGCTTGACGATTTGGTTTGGTTTTGCCAGAAATGAAGTTGAGTGTGAGTTGGTAGTTTTTCCTGAGTGTTCGAACACTTTTTTTTTTTTTTTTTGTAACAGGTATATCTGCTGTGCGGGCTGAGGGCAGGCAAGAACAATGGCTACCCAGTGTAAGTATGGAGAACTGATCATTTTCAAGAGTTTTGTTTTAAGATCTCAGTATAAAGTAACATTTGAGAAAAGGAGAAGCATGACCAGATGTCACGGTATCTTAAATAATTTGTTTTTAGCTTTTTCTTTCATGTAGTTTTGTCTTTCAGTAAACTGAATGCATCTTAAGTTGGTATGACGAGTAATATTAAAATTACCAGCAAAGTACCCTAGAGTATCACATGTGTAGAGAGAGAGAGGGCTTTTTTTTTCTTTTTTTGGTTTCAGTTAAAAAAAAAAAGTGTACTTGTCAATTTCATTTTTTCCCCTCTTTGTTTTCTTACAACAAACATCCATAAATAAGGTTGGTGAAAGATCTTATTTGAAAACCATAAGTAAAGTTGGTGAAGTAAATATTTATTTTTCTAGTGTATTCCTTCTTGTGTCTCACTTTCTTTGTCCTTTTTTGCACAGCTGATTTGATGGAGTTGGACATGGCAATGGGTGACAGCAAGGTTGTTGTAAGTCAGTGGCAGCAGCAGTCCTATCTGGACTCAGGCATTCAGTCTGGCGTCACAACCACAGCACCATCCCTGAGCGGCAAAGGGAACCCAGATGCTGAAGAGGAGGATCCAACTCTTTATGACTGGGAGTTCAACCAGCCTTTCACTCCAGAGGCTACAGGTATGAGATACTAATGTGGGTACAGGAGCCAAAAAGCCAAAAAATTATATCCGCTCAAATGCTCACTTCATGAGTTCACTCACTTGTACTCATGAAATATGTTAGTCAATATGGTGAATGTAAAACAAAATGGAAATGTAAAGACACAAACAATTTTGAGAAGAGTCAAATTATGGTAAGACTGCTTTAGTGGTCCTGAGGCATACAGGCTTATCCTGTAGTGCAGGGGTGGGCAATTCCAGGCCCCGAGGGCCGGTGTCCTGCAGGTTTTAGATCTCACCTTGGGTCAACACACCTGAATCACATGATTAGTTCGTTATCAGGCCTTTGGAGAACAGGACATGTTGAGGAGCTAATTTAGCCATTTAAATCAGCTGTGTTGGTTCAAGGACACATCTAAAACCTGCAGGGACACCGGCCCTCGGGGCCTGGAATTGCCCACCCCTGCTGTAGTGAGTACCAACAGACAATGAGTCGAGGAAGGACCAACTACAAGCTCATGCTGTGGCAAGTCTGATTCATGTCAACTACAACTTGGAAATTACAGGACTTAAAGGATTATGAACTGTCTTGGTATCAGATATCAAAGGACACCTTCAGAGGTCTTGTGGTGTCCATGCCTAAGGCTTTGAGCTGGTTTGGTTATGTGGCGTGTACTATTAGGCACTGATTGGGTTTCGGGTGGTGGTTTTACTGTGTATTGTGAAATTACTACTCTTTTAAAGAATTGATCGGGAATAAAAAAAAAAAAAAAAATAGCAACCTAAAAAATGAATGTAATCAAATTCATTTAAAATAAAAACGGCAGGCTTGATTGTACATGATTGACATGCTAGAAGAAAAACTGTTCTTTATATTTCTGTAGCGTAATTGTATTGTAATTTTCCATCTCTGTCAGACATCGAGGGCTATGCCATGACCCGGGCCCAGCGTGTACGTGCTGCCATGTTCCCTGAGACTTTGGAGGAGGGCATCCAGATCCCACCTACTCAGCTGGATGCAGCCCATCCAACTGCTGTGCAGCGTCTTGCAGAGCCATCGCAAATGCTAAAGCATGCTGTAGTTAACCTCATTAATTATCAAGATGATGCTGAGCTGGCCACTCGTGCGATCCCTGAGCTCACTAAACTGCTTAATGATGAGGACCAGGTATGCGTAACATGTTGATACACTCAGATGCTGACAAGGTAACTTCTGATATCGTTGTAGTTGGTAGCAATACAGCTGGTATCACTAACAAACATATTCTCTGGCCTAGGTTGTTGTGAATAAAGCAGCTGTAATGGTGCATCAGTTGTCAAAGAAAGAGGCATCTCGCCATGCCCTTATGCGTTCACCACAAATGGTTTCAGCAGTTGTTCGCGCCATGCAAAACAGTGGTGATGTGGAGACTGCTCGTTGTTCTGCTGGCACCTTACACAACCTTTCCCACCATCGAGAGGGTCTCCTTGCTATCTTCAAGTCTGGAGGCATCCCTGCCCTGGTCAAGATGCTGAGGTAAGAAATGGGATTTTAGTGACAAAATCAATGTTGTAACATGTGCTGCAGCCAGCCTCTTCAACCTTTAGTACAGATTATGTCATGGAGAATGTCAATGAGACATTTGGTGACTAGAATACAGAACACCTGACTGAAGCAATTTCCACACTTGGCACTGCAGTCCTGAACTTTTCAGACATTTACAGGTTGAGGTGCATGTGTGAATGCAAATGTAGTGGCATCAGATGTTAGGTCGTTAATCTACCATCTCCCTTGGACATATTCTGTGCAATGTCCAGTTGTGCAAATGTGAGATTGGTAGAGGCTAGCTAATAGTTTGACAATGAGTTTTCCATTGGCAAACTAGGTACAGAGCATTTCTCTGTACTTTTATTCCTCTTGAAATTAGGTAAATGTTCAATTCACAGCTAGTAGGTTGTCGTTATGTCTTACTTTTCTGCTTGATGTGTCCAACTTGCCTAATTTGATGTTTCTGGTGGTGTTTGCTACATGTGAGAAATGACACTCTAGGATGGTGTTCCAGTGCCCAGTCCAGGATGTTCAGCATTGTATAGAACATTTCTTTAAATCTTTGGTTGCCTTTTATTATAATTTCCCACTATTAAGGTATTGGCAAGTGCTTAATTCATCATTTATATAACATTACTCCTACTTAATATGCCATTTATAAATATACATATTAGGGCTGTTTGATATAACGATATATATCGGATGACGATATAAAAACGTCTATCGTTTCATTTTACGCTATCGTTTGTTTCGTGGTGTCGCAAAATAAGCTGTTTACGGCAATATTTTTTTTTCACCGTTTTGATGGTCACTGTAGTGGCTATATTAATTTCTTAAAGTTCTCTCTTTCACTTATATTTAATATAACCACACTACGGACGGACAAGCACCTGTTTTTATGCGTTGTGGTTAGCAACAACGACGGTAACACGATTGCGTGTCTGCTTTATGTTCCACATAAACCTTTCACAATAAAGCTCAAGATCCTGTTGAGGCTTTCCTCTTTCACGTGATTCAGTTTATTTTGAAGATTATTTACGGATGAGAAGTTTAAAAAAAAAAAAAAAAAAAAAGAGCCGTCAGGTGCTAAAAAAATAAACCTTAGACTCAAATGTTAGAACAGATTTTTCCCCGCAGCACGCCGTGTAATAAATACTCACAAAGAAAACGGCGGCCGTTACAACTTATGTCTAAAAATGTATCGTTTCATGCATCTGTTAAAACACTCTACTCCAGCTACATGACGCGCAGCTGGAAACGCTTCCCGCAAGTCGAGCTGCCCGAGATTCACGGAATTTACAGAAAATGTTAAGTTTTTGTGATTTATATCGTTATCGGGACGATAGAATTCTTATATCGGGATATGAGATTTTGGTCATATCGCACAGCCCTAATACATATGACTGATTAATAGCAGTGATTGCTCTATAGCAGCGGTCCCCAACCCCCGGGCCTCGTACCGGTCCGTGAGTCGTTTGGTACCGGGCCGCGAGAGTTGAGGCTCAGGTGTGAAATGTATGGTTTTCAGGGTTTTTATCGGTTTTCAGCGTTATTTTATTATCGTTTTTATCGTTAACTCGGTTTTCCTGGGTCTTTTCACGTGTGTTATGAATAAATCTTCTTTTTTTCGGTACCGGTACTAGTTTTATTTTGTTGTATTTATCCGCGACACCTTAAAGGCCGGTCCGCGAAAATATTGTCGGCCATAAACCGGTCTGTGGCGCAAAAAAGGTTGGGGACCGCTGCTCTATAGTGTACATCAACAGATGGGTAGTACTTGTATGTATCAGTACAATAACAGATGGATAAACGTCTGTATTTATAAATTACATTCTAAGGAGGAGTAATGATATATAAATGATGGATTTAGTGATCGCTAATACCTTACTAATGCTTAATAGTGAGACATTACAAAGTGCTACCCAATGTGCTATGCAGTGCTGCTTTATAGCTTGTAATGTCTGCTTGGTATAGTTTTAGAGTATCATTTGAGTTCTGTACCACTAGTTATTTGCAGGATATCTTTATTTTAAGATCATCTGTTCTCTGATGCTTGAGCTTTCCACAGTCTGCAGTGCAAGTCTGTACAATGCAACAGTGTGTTCTTCTGTAACTCTTATCAATTATGACCAAGCAAATACACTGGAAATGTTGGCACTATTATAATTTTCCACAACTATGTACAGTTTAGCACGCATACTTTGATGTGGGCTAAACAGATTGACAAATGTTGGTTGTGTTACAATATAGCCAATCCAGACATTCACAACCAGACAAATTTCAAAAGAAAAGGTCCTGCAACTCAGTTGAAATGTCTGCCCTCCTTCCTTTCTTTTAGTGTTTGCGTTTCTTCATGAAAAGCCTAAACACACAGCCAAAACAGTTGGATCTCTGGCAAGTTACAGCCTGTTGGATGGCGCACATGTGTGTTTGAATTTGTTCCTGGAATCATATTACTAATGGTTTAAGTGAAAGATGGAGCAGTACATCAAGAAGAAAGGAACTGCCACCTTTTTGTAAAACTGCTGAATAAACTTGCATATAGGTACCATTTTAAAGTTTTTAGGGCTTTAATGGTTTGACCGTGAGGTTTTTATCAATTTTGCAGTGAGCATTTCTCTGTACTGCTTTTATTGCTCTTGAAATTATGTAAATGTTGCCTTGAGATTGGATGAGAGATGAGAACAGAGCAAGGAAAATGTGATGTACTGGTTCAGTTCTCTTAAGTATCAGCATTAATTTGCAAATGGCTTTACAGTAGATGTGAGTCCTGGTAAAAATTTTTGCTGAGTAATTTTCAACTGCTAAACTTAACTGGACAATTAATAGGCTTCTGGAGACTTAATAAAACTGCTGTTGAATTGCATTATTAATGGTTGTATAATCTTTGGAAGTTAGATATAGTTAAAACAATTTTGAGTATTCATAAAATGTGGTCTTGCATCTGTGGCTTATGCAAACAACTCAAAATGTGTAATGGCACTTAGTGTATCTTATTTTTTTTATTTTTTTTTTTTATGGGCATCTAAGCTGAGTCATAATGCCCTGTGTATGACAAACTTGCACTCTGTGTGTGAATGTGTGGCATGCTTGTTTGCATTTTACTGTTATGTAGAGTCTTTGAAGATGAGTTAACTTTTCCATAACTTTTTTTTTTCCCTCCCCCTTTAGTTCACCGGTGGACAGTGTTTTGTTCTATGCTATCACCACACTCCACAACCTGTTGTTGCATCAGGAAGGGGCAAAAATGGCAGTGCGCCTAGCTGGAGGATTGCAGAAGATGGTGGCACTGTTGTCCAACACTAATGTCAAGTTCCTGGCAATCACTACTGACTGCCTGCAGATCTTGGCATATGGCAATCAGGAAAGCAAGGTATTGGAGCTCTGGCTAATTTATCAGTTTGCATACATTGTCTTCGTACTTGTCTGCTAAAACAACCAGCAGTTTGTATGCCAGTATAAACATAAACTTGTCTTTATTCTTAGCTGATCATTCTGGCCAGCGGTGGTCCCCAGGCCCTGGTCAACATCATGCGGACTTTCACATATGAGAAACTGCTGTGGACCACAAGCAGAGTGCTCAAGGTTCTCTCAGTCTGCTCAAGCAACAAGCCTGCCATTGTAGAGGCTGGTATGTATAAAATTAAAAAATATAAATACAAAATAAAAATGTATGCTATATTTAAATCATTGTTGTACAACTGTGGGCATTATTACATGTCTCGCTTGTTTACTGTTGTGCTTCTAATAGTGAAATGTTGTCTGACCTTGTTTGTAGGAGGCATGCAGGCTTTGGGGCTTCATCTGACGGACCCCAGCCAGCGTCTGGTCCAGAACTGCCTCTGGACTCTGAGGAATCTTTCAGATGCTGCCACTAAACAGGTACAACATACAAGGGCCTCCTCTTAAAAGAATCCCACTTAATGTAACTTCTTTAACAAAACACATACATTCTGATTGAGTCTACTTTATTTAGATGTCTTTTCTGTCCTGTCCTCTGCTCTCTAGGAGGGGATGGAAGGTCTCTTGGGCACTCTAGTCCAGCTGCTGGGCAGTGATGACATCAATGTCGTAACATGTGCTGCAGGCATCCTCTCCAACCTGACCTGCAACAATTATAGTAACAAACTCATGGTCTGTCAGGTAAGTAATACACAGCTTCTGGGAAATTATAAAAATTCTGTGGTGTGGAAATGAATTTAAAAAAAAATCTTTATCTGCCACTATCCCCCCCCTTATGTTAGGTTGGTGGCATTGAGGCTTTGGTGCGAACAGTACTTCGAGCTGGTGACAGAGAGGACATCACAGAGCCTGCAGTCTGTGCACTTCGTCACCTGACTTCCCGCCATCAGGATGCTGAGATGGCCCAGAATGCTGTTCGCCTTCACTATGGCCTGCCTGTGGTGGTCAAATTGCTGCACCCTCCATCCCACTGGCCTTTAATCAAGGTCGGTATTCCTCTACTTTTACATATTTCCAGGTGACTGGTAAAAGAATTCATGAAAATATATTCCAATTGTAAATATGCCAAATATTCCTTCCCTTATAGGCCACAGTTGGTCTGATTCGCAACCTGGCTCTCTGCCCAGCCAACCACAGTGCTCTGCGGGAGCAAGGGGCTATCCCTCGACTGGTGCAGCTGCTTGTCAGAGCTCATCAGGACACCCAGAGGCGCACTAGCATGGGAGGCAACCAGCAGCAGTTTGTGGTGTGTAACAAGCTAGATGTTTTCTTTATCTGAACGTAGGGCTGCCACAAACGATTATTTTGATAGTCGACTAGTCACGATTATTTTTGCGATTAGTCGATTAATCAGATCATGCATCCATTGGATGTAAAACGTACAGCTTATTGCACCAGCATGCATCTGCTCTTATATAACTATCATTAGCTTACAGCTTTAAGTGTTTAAGGTATGTGCTAACCAAAAATAAAGACAAGATGATAGTTTATTAAATTTTAATGACATTTGTAGTTTGTTTGGTGGAGTTTAATAAACTCAGCCGTCTGCTCCTTGCTATCTAAAATATAACAGGACACCGGAGTATATTCTCGAGCACCTCACACTTCTGATAATCAGTTGATTATTCAGCTGTGTAAAAACTATAACTTTCATCTCAGCCAACCCGATTTACTCAGGAACAAATAAAATACTAAAAGAAGCCAAACAATATCATTTTTAAGTTATCTAAGTGACTAATATATCATGTTTAACCTGAGTAGCGAAAGACGGTGGTGGGTTTGAAAACGATTTGCCGGGAGTCCGGTGTTTTCACCGGCTCTAGTGAGCCGTCAACCCCGGCTAGCTATCGAGCTGGTGGGTAACAGACGTCTCCGAAAACGTCGGAGCGCTTTTGAAAATATGTGATGTCTTGATAAACTGAGCAGATATTTGAGGTTTACACAGCTACATTCTCGCCTGAAAATATGTTAAACGTTTATTTTGTGACCCAGAAAGAATAATAAGAGTGATATTAAAACTAACTAGCTGCCGCCATTGTTGAAAACTGAGCAGGGCCGCGCTATGAATTCTGGGACACAGCTGCTTCTTCTTCGGGGTTTAACGGCAGCTGGCATCCTTGTACATGCAGTGCTGCCATCTTCTGTTTCAGTCTGTCATTACACTCTTAAATCCTACTACTCATTCCTGCGTCTTTTGGGATCTTACAAAGCTTCAAACGACGCGTCAACTATTAAATTAGTCGTCGACGATTTTAATAGTCGACGTAATCGTGACTAGTCGACTAATCGTGGCAGCCCTATCTGAACATCAAGAATGTGGATTTTTTTTTTTTTTTTTTTTTTTTTTTCTCTTTCCCCTCCTCCTTCTTCCCTTTTCATCTCATAAAAACTTGAATCATACAGGAGGGTGTGCGCATGGAGGAAATAGTAGAAGGCTGCACAGGAGCTTTGCACATCTTGGCCCGAGATGTGCACAACAGAATCGTCATCAGAGGACTCAACACCATTCCACTTTTTGTCCAGGTGCGGATAAAACTCCAACTTACAGTTCCACGCCCAGTGTTTTGTTTTGTTGTTTTTGTTGCTTTGTTTTTTTTTAAATATCTTTTTAGTTTACGTGTTCTGTTTGTGACACTTACAAATTTCCAAAATTTACTGATGCCAGATTTATATAAAAAAACAAAAACAAAAAAAAAACAAAGAAGCTGGGATAGTCAAGTCATCTTTATTTATATAGCACATTTAAAAGACATCAAGTGTCGGCCAAAGTGCTGAACAGAGGGATAATATAATGAAAGAATTAAAGTAGAAAGAAAACATTTAAAAAAAGAATTGTAAGACAAGTAAGAGTATATAGCATATAATGTACATGCAATTATGCACATACATATACAAAATTGTACACATTCACGCACAAACACACAACATCCAATAAGATAAGAGACCAAATAGACTAAAAAGGATATCAAGGATATCCGAAAGCCTTGGAAAATAGGTAGGTCTTGAGATTCGATTTAAAAACTTCCAAGGATGAAGAGGATTTTATGAAGGGGGGAAGACTATTCCAGAGTCTCGGGGCGGCAATGTAGAAAGCCCTGTCACCTCTAGATTTGAGCTGGGAGCGTGGAACTGATAGAACCATCTGACTGGAAGAGCGCAGAGATCGAGTGGGTAAGTGCAGGCTAAGAAGATCTGAAATGTAACCTGGAGCCAAACCATGGAGAGCTTTAAAAACAGAATCGATTTTAAGGTTTTACTATGTTTAACTGGTAGCCAATGTAGAGATGCAAGTACCGGGGTAATATTCCCTCTCTTTCTAGTACCCGTCAAGAGCCTTGCGGCTGCATTTTCAACAAGTTGCAGGCAGGTCAGGCTTGAGTGACAAATACCTAAGTAGAGAGAGTTACAATAGTCAATACGTGACGATATGAAAGCATGGATAACAGTTTCCAGGTCTTTAGATGACAGGATATTTTTGAGTTTAGAAATGCTCCTGAGCTGGAAAAAACTGTCATGAACAACTGAATTTATTTGCTTGTCCAGCTTGAGAGAGGAATCAAAAATGAAACCAAGATTTTTTTACATGGGGATGTACATTAGCTGATAATGGGCCCAAATTGTTTCTTATGAGACTAATAGAGTCCTGCTTACCAAAGATTATAATGTCGGTTTTGTCATGATTGTTTGTTGGATGTCTCTAAACTTTCTCAATGTATGTCACTAAGACACTCTGAGACTTTCTGCAGTGTACTATCAGCACCTGGTTGTAGAGAAAGGTAGAACTGTGTATCGTCTGCATAAGAGTGGTAAGAGATCTGGTGTTTCTGAAAAATGGAGCCTAATGGGAGCATGTACAAGGAGAGTAAGACGGGGCCCAAAATGGAGCCCTGAGGTATTCCACAAGTGAGTGTAGCTGGGGAAGAGTATTTGTTACTCAGCATCACAGAATGTTCTGCTCTCTAGGTAAGAGACAAACCATTTTAGAGCAGAGCCTTGGATGCCGACACAGGGTGTGGGTTGTTGTTTTTTTTTTTTGTTTTTTTTCTTTTTTTTTTTACACTTACCATTGCTATAATCCCTTAGTTCTGTGCAGTTGTATGTTGGGCAAACATCATTTTGAGCAGTGTAATTTCCCCATATGGTCTTAGTTTTTTGCACCATTTGTCCACTGCTTACACTAATTTTATTAACTATATTGTTCATTGTCTGCTTTTGTTTTCAGTTGCTTTATTCTCCAGTGGAGAATATCCAGCGTGTGGCAGCAGGTGTGCTGTGTGAACTGGCCCAGGATAAAGAAGCTGCTGAGGCAATCGAAGCTGAAGGAGCCACTGCACCTCTCACTGAGCTGCTGCACTCCCGTAATGAGGGAGTCGGTGAGTGTGCAAGGAACAAAATACAAACTGTACACATTTTTGCTAGTGGTAGCTTGAAATGCCTGACTGGTGTTGCTGTGCATTCTTCTGTAGCAACCTATGCTGCAGCTGTCCTGTTCCGCATGTCTGAGGATAAGCCCCAGGACTACAAGAAACGCCTGTCTGTGGAGCTGACCAGCTCTTTGTTCAGAACTGAGCCTATGGCCTGGAATGACGTACGTGTACATTAATATCTTTAACTTTTGCATTTTTCCCATTGAAACGAGAAAATGAGGCAATAATTTATATTTTTGTATTAATCTATACTTGCTGGTTTACCTCAGATTGTACACCTCACTCTCTTCTTAATCTTTCTATAGACCGGAGACCTGGGATTGGATATAGGTGCACAGGGAGACCCACTGGCTTATAGGCAGGACGGTGAGTACTTCAATTTTGTTAATTTATATATGCTCATTTCTTATGTGCAGCTCTGTAAGTTGACTCAAAAGATTAATTCCACAACTTGCTGTGATGAATAGCATTTTTTTTCTTCTTCCAAGACTTAACCTTATATTTGCAGGATGCATGTGGTGTTATTAGAAAATGTATTCAACAAAGCTTAATATTCTAAATTCTATATTGAAATTCTACTTACACTATTTGCTTAACTAAAAATGTAATGGTTATTTCTCGAAATGTTTACCCAGCATTAGTGCCACTTTGTCACTATGAAGTAATGCCAATCAAACCTGGACTAAGAAAATTGTTTGGTTTTTTTGTTTTTAAAATAATGTGCGTCTGAGACTTCACATCCATATGACTGCCCCACCCTCCGCACCCAAACAAAGTCACAAAAACAGAGTACCGCACTCTTGCTACCTGACCAAGACATGCATCACCCAGTTAATTAACAGGAATGACTAGAATGATGCGCCGCAAGCTAGCATACAAGTTTTACAGTTTGCTGCCAAGATCAATCTTGGAGAGGTCACAACACAATTTCACCAGACTGTTCCTGCAGATCTATTTTCTGCGCTCTCTTTTGAGAGTCAAAGTATTGTTCTATTACTCAAAAGAAATAAAGAACAAAAACACCATTCTGACTTAAATTGTTTCTCAAAGTTCAGATGGGATAAAATGCCTCAGAATAAACGGACCAAAACCAATATTTAAGATTGCAAAATAACTGTTGTTGTAAACGATCGAACCTAATTATCTCCCCTACCCCCCCGCTGTTTTTTGTTTGTGCAATGCGCTATGTATGCTTGAGGTTTGTCCATAAAATTTAAATGGCAGAAAAGAGAGTGCTTTGACAGAAGTGCAAAACAAGATTATTTAAATGCACAATTTAAAAAGTGACACATGACGAAAGAGCTGGTAAGAAACAATAGCATATTTATCACACATACCCATGCTAGAGTATTTTTTGGACTGCTCATGCTGTTTGCAAACTGATACTTAATCTCACTGAGAATTTTAAAAAAAAAAGTTATATTGTCCCCTTGATAGGTGGTTGCCCGGCAGGATGATGGCATCACATCTGAGGAATAAGTCAACTATTGTAGATGCAAAATAAAAATAAATTGCTTTTATAAGGTGTTACTGGTGCATAAATACTTAAATTGGTCATTTTATCCAATTGCAGGGTCCTTGCTAGGCAGCATGATGCTGTAATATTTGATAGTTATAACTTGTTTGCTCATCTCCTGATCTAACGAGTTGGTGGACAAAGAAATAAGTGCATTTTTAATGTATTATAAGATTTGCTTATGTCGCACAGTGCCATTTAACCACATCTACCAAATTGTGTTAAATAAGTTGTATAAAAGATGGACGTGGCCTCTGTGATGTCACCCGCTGGTTTGTAAAGCCCCACTCTGCAGTAACTGAGTATTTATGCTATTACCAGGTGATAATTGAGGGTTATGACTAAAGCTGCACAGTCTGCACTTTTCAGACCAGGGAGCAACATAGGTCCTATAATGCTATCTGTGGTTCAATCGCAAGTTTTAGCCAATAAAATCTGCTTTGGCATGAGTGGGAAACAAGGGGCTAGCTTTAATTTGAGCCCTCTGTGACTAGTAAGTGTGCCTGGCTCTGATCAGTCTCCAAAGTAAACAAGACTCTATCAAGAAATTAATTGTTACTGCACTAATATTTAGAATTGCTAAGGGTAACAGATTTTTGGTTTGCAGGTATGAATTGGCATCACGCTGTTGCTTATTCAGACCCTTTGTCCACATAATATTTGTATGTTTCTGCACCTGAACAGTTTTATTACTGCATAGAGGCCTTTATTAATTTGAGATGTGACTATACAACACAACCCACAATTTTTTATTATTATTTTTTTTTTTAATGATCAAAATGACCATTTGTGCATCACCTTCATTTGTTCAAGATCATATGCTGATATTTATGTTTATATTTATGGGTGTTCATTTTGCTGTTTAAGAGTAAAACAACTGTAAGCTGCAGTGTGTTTATAGTTTTGACCCTTTATCACTTACCGTACATTTCTCTCTTTGCCTTTCAGATGCAGCCTACCGGGCTTACCCACCAGCTTACGGTCAGGACACCCTGTTAGACCCTATGATGGAAGGTGCCGACTACCATGCTGACACTCTGCCCGACCTGGGTCACCACACTGATCCATTGCCAGACCTCGGCCACACCCAGGACCTAATGGACAGCAACCAGCTGGCCTGGTTTGACACAGACCTGTAGAATTGGTAAGATGGACTTGATTATCAGTTAGCAGTAAAGCTTTTTTCTTTCTCATATCACCAGCACAATATTAATATATGATCTTTGTCCTATGCTCTTTTTGCAGTTGTATTCTGATAGAACCTGCATTGTGATTGGCCTGTATTTTCTGAAGCAGCATTATGATTGGCCTGTAAAGTGTTAAAGGTAAAGAGGGGAGTAAGGGGTATTAGAAAGTGCCTGACACAAGAAAACTAAGATGGTTGCCACAGGAATGTTAAAGCAAGTTGAAAGTGTGTGTGGGGGGGAGAAGGGTTAAAGGATCAGATGTGGAATCACTCATTGGAGGTCTTGGAGCAGGTTACCATTATGGATGAGTGCAACAGAGATGGATCTTAAAGTTTGAAACACAATTGTTTTAGCCTTGCCTGTATTATCAGTTTTTTTTTTTTTGTTTCCATTTTTCTTATACATTTTTTATTTCTTTTTTTTGTATTACTCATTCTGTTATGGTACTGACCCAGCTTGCCTTCACTAGCCATCTTCATTTCCTTTTTAATGCTAATCATTTGTAATTTTTTTTTTTTTAAACGTATATTACATGTAGTGTTAAGTTATAGTGATATTATACAATGTTCCTTTGGTTTATGGTCGAATGTGTAGAACACTAATAATCAGTTGAATTGTACTCTGACTTAAAGTGTAACATTGTGTAGTTTTTTTTATAATCTCGAAAATGGAGAATTATGCATTCTTTATGTGCTTGTTTAAGCATAAAATATGTCGGTGTCACAAATGTTCTAAAGAGGGATGCGGGTGAAATTGAGGGTGGGTTGGGGATAAATTTAGAGACAAGTGTTTTATATACAGTATCACTGGTAGGTTAACAACTATTTTGTATGCTATCATTGGATGTCTGATAGAAAAGTTTAACGCTATCGTTGGTGGTCTTATAAAACCGGGTTTTATGTGCTATCAAAGGTAGCTAGGTTGATGAACAGTTGTAGTCCTGCTGTGCTTATTTTGGAGACGAGGTTGTGACACGGCTGAACAATAAAATGACATTTTATTTCAACTGGTGTCTGTTATGTTTCTTTACTTAGAAAGTTTAGATCATGTTTTTTGTCAATTGTTAAGACTACAATCGTCAAATGATGTCCGTTGGATAATCACAGTAATCAGCACTTCAATAACTTTATTTGCAAATGTGATGTTTTAATTATTTTTTGTTTTAAAATGCAGATGTGCTAATTTCTGGCCCACCTTGAATTTAAAGGTTTACTATGTTATAAGCAGTACTGTAGATCAGCGGTCCCCAACCCCCGGGCCTCGTACCGGTCCGTGAGTCGTTTGGTACCGGGCCGCGAGAGTTGAGGCTCTGGTGTGAAATGTATGGTTTTCAGGGTTTTTATCGGTTTTCAGCGTTATATTTTTTTTTTTTTTTTTTTTTATCGTTAACTCGGTTTTCCTGGGTCTTTTCACGTGTGTTATGATAATTCTTTTTTTTCGGTACCGGCACTAGTTTTATTTTGTTGTATTTATCCGCGACACCTTATTTCTGGTCCGTGAAAATATTGTCGGGCATAAACCGGTCCGTGGCGCAAAAAAGGTTGGGGGCCGCTGCTGTAGATGATCAAAAATCACGTTTAAATGCACATTCATAAGACTTGAGGCTATTACCCTGCTGTAGTATTGGCAGTTGCTAATATTGTTGGTTAAAGATGGTCCCTTTTTCATTAAATGAGCTGAAATGAAGTTTGTTGTGGGTTTTTTTTTTTTTTTTTTTTTTTTGGGGGTTGTCTTTGATGGGGCAGAATTTGGCATTTGCTGCGACGCCCGGACATTTAAGCTGGTGCTGCTTGCATGATTGCTCTAACGACATTTAACAGGAATGGGGTTAATCCTTTTTAAGGCAGGTTTGGAAGGTCAATCCACTGTAACAACTTTCTTTGGCAGATAAACTGCAAGGGATAACTCACCTCTTTATTATATCTGCATGTTGTGCTGAATTAAAGAAATCCTTTTAAGTGGTGGAAATGTTGTCCTTTTTTTTTTTTTTTTTTTTAAATGTTAATGCACTGTAGAGGACTGTTTGTGCAAATCAAGGGTTTTTTTTTTTTTTTTTTTCTTGTGCATTTCACTCATTGGTATATAACACAATCGATGAGCTCATGTTGCCAGTCTGTAAAAGCAACCCCCGCATATATTAAACAGCAAAGGTAAAATATCAGACAAAGGACAGTTATCACAATAGAAGCTATCAAGACTATCTTTTCACATATAGCCAACAGTTTTGTAAGAGCAAAGATGAGTTGAAAAGCAAAGAAAACCAAAGTATCAATATGAACTGATCACAGAGTAAGACATGACAAAGCCCTGCTCAGGGAACAGTTTAAGGTAGATAATGGAGGAGAGCTGTTTGAAGTTCACTTCTCAATAGGAAGGGTGATGCTTTCTGTGAGCTTTTGACACTGAAGAAAACTAACAAAGGAGTGACTTAATGGCCTGCTTTAGTGGTTTGAGCATAGTTGTTAAAGAATAATGCACTATGCCTGTTATACTCTGACTTTTAAAGTCAGTGTTTTTAAGTCTGTCTTTACAAGCCCTGAAAATAACCAAACATTGAATTGAAATTGTAAGTGTATTCCATGTTAATGGAAATGTACTGATAGTGAGAACGGTCCGAATCCTTGGGTGGGGTCATCTACATAATCAAAGGCTTAACTTCTGAGGGAGCAGCTGTGCTAGAGCTCCAACGCCCAAAAAGAGGAAGAACCCAATCTACATATCAAATATGCCCCTAGACAAAGCATGTATATACTGACTGCATTACTTAAAACTGGACAGATTATAAAGTTCCACTATATGTTTAATTCATATTTCTCTCTTGTGAAAGCTTAACTTTTTAAAAGTAGTACATGTTTTCCTTATGAATTACAATTTAGCTGCAAAAATTGTCTGTATTATGTTACATTCCACTGATTAAAAAATGACAGTGGGTATCTTTTTAAATCATAAATACCAAGATAGCTCACTTGTACTTCCTGACCCTGCTGTGATTTGTGGAAACTGTGTGGGAACCTGTTGACATCAACTATAAAACACTTTATCAGCAAGAAGAGAGCAGGATGAGTATACTGCCAGGACTGTGAATCTAAGCAGTGCTGCCAGTGACTTTGCCGAGCAAAGGCCTGGTAGCACTGCACCCAGCTCTGACGGCTTTTCTCTTTTTTTTTTTTAAGGATTGAAACATCGTTACATTTATGTGTTGAAAATACGCACTTATACTGTAATATGTGTGTGATATATCTAGACACTGGCCTACTGGAAACGATTGATGAGTGAGCTTGTTATACGGCAACCACGTCCAGTCAGTCTGTGAGGACCTGTGGTTAATGGGCGTCTTTCTTTTGTCCTATATGGTTGCAAACATTACACTGGTCTTTATGTTACTTTGGAGAGGCTAAATCTGTTTTGAGGTCATTACCTAAGCAACTTTGTCCATTTCCCCGACCTCTGCTGACCATGGTGCTGATTGAAAGCTGGAGTTTATATTGATATAAATTATTGCTATACAATATTATTTTTTGCACTTGCAGACACACAGTGTGTGTGTCTGCATGTGTGTGTGTGTGTGTGACAGAGAGAGAAAATGTAAGATGCCGTGTTTGCAAAGGTACTATGTGGCAGTAACGACCCCAAAAATCAGCTATGGGGTTTATTGCAGAGTTGTTAACCCTGTGACAATAATAGATCTAGTCAAGTGGCTCATAATGTCTTTGTCACTTGTTTTGTTTCTGTTAAATGTTGATGCATTTTTTTTAAACCACCACACTGGCTTTTTCCAACATGCATATTAAGTAAATATAAAATATGAACAGAACAGAGACTTGTTCTTTTATAATTAATGGAGGTGGAACTCCAATCACATCATTTCTATTTACAAATAACTTAAATTGACAAAAAAAACCATGGAAATGTTGAGCCGTCTCCAAGCTTTAATATTCCCGTTTTTCCAACAGGACATACGCACAGTTTACTGCATAAGGTCCACATCAGGACACTGAGCAAGGTTGTAATTGCAGTACTCTGTGGGATTGCACTCTTCAAGAAACATGATGCAGATAAGGAAGTTTGGAGCTCTGATGTATCAGCCAAGTCTGCTCAGAGAGCACCCCCCCTTACCTGGAAGCCTTCCAAAATGCTGCAGGCTTGATGCAAACTTTAACTCTGGTGGGAGTTAAAAGAAACTTTTAATTATCTCAGTTATCTTTAAGAACTATTTCAAGGCTTTCATTTTCAGTCTGGTATTTTGTAGTAGACAAGATGAAGCTGCTAATCTCTGGTAATGCATCTTAGAGTCTCTATCTATTTTTTATACTATATTAACTCTTATTTAAACTGCTTAAAAAAACAATACAACAACAACAACAAAAAAAAACAAGACCCGGTTGTATTAGCTGAAGTATACTGGATCTTTTCCCCCCCAGGTATAGTGTTCCCAAAAATCACTGGAGAAAGCTGTGGGAAACTTGACTCCAGTCACTCCTAGTCAGATTACAGCAAAGATCACAGCATTGTTACTTCAAAGCAAGCTCTGTTCGAGGCCCACACACAGACAAGTCGGGGCAGCGTGGCGCTTCATCTGGGACTCTGAGGAGCCTCTACTCCTTCAAACTTCAGCCGGGAAAGTTTGCTGAGGGAATAGGTGAACCTTATTCCCTCAGCAGATGGAAGGACACAACAAGGACCCCATTGCTGTGGAGTTGTGGAGCCCACCAAGGGGACGCCTCTTCCCGGACCCCTCCCCCTCCATTGCCCTCTGCATTTCTCCAACCCACACACAGCAGTTACATAACTTAGCCACCATTTACCCACATATTTGATTTGTATTGATCTGAAAATTTGCTAAAAGTAATAAGTAGCCCTCTGATTATATAAGTCAGTTTCTCCAGTGTAATACAGCAAGTTAACACTTTCATCTATTCCTAAAAGATACCTCCATTTTTCTCCACAATTTGTCAATCATCCTTGTGGCCTTCAGGAGTCCAAAGTCAATTCAGTCAGTCAGACTTGAGTGTTTTAAGGCAGCGGTCCCCAACCTTTTCCCCATCTTTTCAACGTCCTTATATTTATCACCACACTGTGTTTATGTGCTAAAAGAGAAATCCTTTCCTTGGTACGAAAACTGATTCTGCAGTACAATTTCACTAAATCAGAGGGTATAGGCACCGTGGCAGTTTGTCATGAATCAACTGTAATCTCCACATTTTGACTTTTTTCCTCAAAACAATATTTTGAATTTAATCTTTAAATTTCGACTTTATTCTCAAATCCAGCTATAATTTTTTTTTTCTTATTGTGGCCCTACTAATACTCCTGCATAGTTTGTTGAGAAGATTGTTTTATCTCAGGAGTGATTTTGATACCAAGATAGATAAAACCTGTCTTTGGATCAATAAATATTTCTTCTTTATTAATAAATAGTATGGCTATTTCATTTTGTTAATTAGTTTTGGGCTTAAAAAGTGTGAGTTTATCAGCGTTATCCAACTTCAAACACACACAAAAAAGTCCTTTTTTAAGTATTGTTAAGTACCAAAAAGAAAAGAATCAAAGAAATAATCAGTAAATAATTATTTAGATATGATATTAATGAATAGAATTGGAAATAAGTTATCAAATATTTTAAAAATGAAATTAATTCATATTTAATTATTTCTATATTTAATTAGTTATTTTAATTTATTAATGACGCATTTAGTATCACATGATGTATTTATTTATATTCATTTTAGCACTTGTGGCCCTCCATACTGTTCACGCCTGCACTGAACCCACTTTGATGGACCAACTCTGAGCCGCTAATCAGCCAGTCTGTCATCATTGGACTAATGCCTGGTACCTGCTGTGTCTCCTCTCTTGAGTCTTGTAATCAGTCTAAATCCTTGTGATGTCTGTTTTCAAAAAAATAAAATTTGGGGGTGGGGTGCATGTTGAAAATATTTTGGGTGCTTCCCAATAGCTTTACAATCACACTCTGTCAGCAAAATAAAAGGATTTATAATAAAGTATGCTGAGAAGCCTAAGATATTGTGTACTTTTCCCCCTGCATTTTAAAATGTAGTCATAAGCACACCTTCCAGGTATCTGTGATGCAGAAAGTCAAGGTTAAAGGGATAACTATAGGAGGAAGTATGTGAATTGCGCACGCTGTATAATGAAGCTGAAGTATGTAATAATGATAAAGAGTGAGGGAATTGCAGACATAAACACTAAAGAGAGTAAAGCATCCTGGGTAATTGTTAGTACAGAGTTGTATAGCTGCTGTGTGGATTGGTGAAATAAGGGGCGCGGGCTCTGGGTACACAGGTATCCTCTTGAGACTCTGGATTAGCTGAACCCCTGCTGTGTAGACAAAGATTTTCCACTTATAGTCTGCAGCAGGAAGGGCCAGGAGACTCTTCCCTTTGTTGGGGCCTGTGTGTAGGATGCATAAGGCTGCTGCTCCACTCTGAGGGGAACACTGGAGTGAGGAGAAGCTCTGGTGTCCTGAGCAGAGGGGTCAGTCCTCAGGAGGGAATCGTTGGAGAAAGGACCACTGAACTGAACAGATAGCTCTGGGGGTTCAGTGGAGTTGAGAGCTTTGTGGTGCTGCAGTGGTTAGCAGAAGAATGATGCATGTGTGGCCCTGCCAAGAGGTGATTTCAAGACAAACACTCTCCAGTTCAAGCGCTGTTACAAGCAGCTTTATTAACTATGCAAAAAAATAATCAATGAATTTAAAAAAAACAAAACAACAACAAACAACCCCCCCAAAAAAGCAAAACACATGTTGGTTCAGCTAAAAAGTTCAGTTAAGAAACAAGGAGACAGAGGTTGCAGCACAGTGTGGAGCACTATTCAGTTACTACACTCTAATTCTGTGATACCACTCCAAATACTACTTCACACAATTCAGTTACTTCAGTACTACTCCCAGAGAAGCTACCAGGAAACCTACAAGGGAGAGCAGGACCAGGGTTAAAATATCAATGACACAATCTCTAAAATAACACAGAAAAAAAGAAAAAGAAACAGTTAAAAACTCCAGTGGATAATAATCGACACTTGACTGGAATTTCAAAAGAAACAAAGAACGGTTAGAATCACGCACAGCATTAACACAACAAACATGAATTGCATTAATGCATCAAACATGTTAACAAACTCTTAAATCCCCACAGTTCAGGCAGCTACAGGTCAAGATTCCCGAGGAAGTGCTTTGACATTGACCTGTATAAATATAATAACACAATGAGTTGAAAGGTACTTAACTGACACTAGTTTGTCTTGTTTTTTCCTTAAAGTTTATGGCATCTCTCTAAGAAAAACATACAGCCCCCAAGTTATCAGTTAATCACCTATAGTGACTCATGTAGCCTTAGAAGAGACATTTACTGCACATAGCTTAGAGGACTGTGTTGAATCAACCCGTACGCTGAGCAAGACAAAAGCCTACCACACCTGGTGCATGGCCTTTTGTTACCTAAGCACCTCCCACTACTACGCCCACTATTCTCAATCAATGTCCTCGGGAGCTGGGCATTCCCGTACACTACACATGCCATGTTCAAAATAATGTTTTACAATTCCCCTAATAATTATACTTTGTAAGTTGTACAATGAAGAACAAAAAAATATAGTAACACAACATAGTATCTACAATACAGTAAAATATGCCCGCTACCACAATGTCCAGCTAGCTTATGCTGCCTTTTCCAGAGAATTGTACCCACAATCCTCTGCATCAGATACGCATACATCAAGAGAATCTGAGTTCAGGGCACAATTTTGAGCATGTGATGATTTCATAAGGGCAGAAAGATCTAAACACAGACAGGAGCAGTTCAAAGGATTTTTTACAACATGGAAATTTGGCAACGGGGTTACCTCCAGAGCTACAAGGCTCACGGATGATGGGGCAGGCAGGAAAGAAATCCAAGGTTCCTGAATCAAAGTCCAAGTGGGTGCCGGGTACTCCTACTGAGCAGACAACACACCGGGAGCTTCCTGGAGACGAGAGCAAGAAGTTGCCTTTTTTCTGTCCCTGTCCTAGCTTCAAACATGACCACTAGAGAGGGCAGAACAACATAGTGAAAATCAAGGGAAGAAACTGTTTCTTAAATATTCCAGGTGAGTGGTTTGCTGGTAACCGCAAACCCAGAGGCATCTACACATAACTGAGCACAAAAGAGGAGAGATGTAGGGAGGGAGAAACAGGGGTGGGGAGAAGGATTACAACCAAAAACCTCGAGCATCATGCATGAATGCTGGTAGAGATGTTGCATAACTGCCATGTGGGGTGGCGTAATAGGAGGCAGTGGGTCTGGGGAAGACTGTGGCCTCAGGGTAAGCAGGCGTCATCTTGATGGGGTGAACAGCTCCACATTCAAAATAACTGCTGCCATCAGCTAAGTAGATGGGGGAAGTTACTGCTGCAGTTTTTAGGGTAAGAGGCTCCTCAGATTCCCAGCCGAAGCTTCTCTTTGTTCCATCTTGTTTGGATGGTGTATAATAAGGCAGCTGTTCCACTCTGAGAGGAGCACCAGAGAGAGGAGAAGCTCCGGGGTTCTGAGCAGAGTGTTCATCAGTTTTTAGGAGGGAATCAATGGAGAAAGGACCTCTGAACTTCACCTCACGCTGGATACGAACAGATCTGCGAGCTTCAAGTTCACGGGAGCTCAGGTTTTCCTTTTGCATCTCACAGGCCAGATCGGGGAAGAGCTGCAGGATGCCTCTGAAGTGCCGACGTATCATCTTCGCTGTGATCTGAGTCAAATCCAACTTCCAGTAGTTTCTCTTACTATTGAGTGAATATGGCACAATTGGAACCTGAAAAAAAAATATCTCAGTCAGCTGAACAGAAATTTGCTTCTTGAAGTAGTTCTTACAACATCATTTATTAAATATGTAAAATCTTACCTTGACAAAACATTTGTTTGTTGACAAACAAACTCTGACGTTGTTCTCAATAGATTTTCGATCCTCAGAGAAGAACAGGGTCAGCTTGTCCATCAGCTGCACATACATCACAATGCAAGTTAGTGCTTGACATGTGAAAGACATTACTGTTGAGCATAGCAATTTCAAATCCCCACTATCTTATGTTTTTAGATTCTCCTAATTAGGTATTTAGAAGAAAAATGATCCTTCCTGTCTGACTGATTGGGAGGAAAAAAAGCCAATAAATGACCTCTTGTCTGTTTTATTTAATAGTTATGACATGCAGCTATATTGCTACTTTCATTTTGAAGCAAACAAATTTCTGGTCTAGTTTCTTGCCATTGCACTCTTTTTTTTATAGCATTTCCTACGGCTGGTTACAAGCAACCACCCTTCTGTTTCCTGTTTACATCAGCACACACAGGCCGTGCACAACAGCAATCAACATGATAGCGAAAAAAAAAGGGTTGCAGAGTGCAGATAGCTTTGTAATTCTGAATCTTTGTTACCTGAGTAAAGGTGAGCATCTTGTCTGGAGCATCATGGAGAACAATGGCAATCTTAGCCAGGTAGGTGGTGGTGTTGCTGAGCAGAGCCTTCTGAGCACTGCTGGCTGGATCTGAGAGAGACAACGGAGTGCCCAAGTTCCCTGTCTGGTTCTCCATCTCGTTTGCTGGAGAGTAAAGTGCTGCACAGGAGAGTGTTGTCGCAGTCCTCACTCGGTGCTGATGTGTAGCTGAAGTGGTCAGCCCAGGCTAAAAGTCTTGCTGGAACAATTCATTAGGGTGTTCCTGACGATCACCTTTTCATGTGAAGAGGAGTCGTTAATGTTGGTGGAGCAGCCACTGCGGGAATCCTGAATGTGAATAAGGCCATCAGGATGTCCATGTTCATGCTTTAGGAGATTTCTTCATTTTCTTACTGATTTGAGGCCTTCCTATTCAAGACATCAAGTAGAGACTGTTTGAATAATAAGAGTTGGCTGAAAACTACATCTTTAGAGGCTTAAACTACTGAGCTCGTTCACAAACAAAAATCACTGGAAGACCAAGGCTGTGTGGGTGAGGTGATATTGCTGTCACTGGTATTCATTAGTTAAAATGGGTCACTATCACAAACGGTGTGTCTAATTTGAATGTGACTAGAAAGAGTCTTAAGTTACATTCCAGCAGTTTACAACTCGGGTGGGAAGAAATTCTGGGCCTCTGACACATTTAGGTCAGTGCACTCAAAAGATATCTGCAGCACTAACACACGGTTTTTATTTCTACATGAATTCATGTTAGATGACAAAGATTATTTTAACACTTTTAAATAACTTTTCTTAATACTAATAATTATATCAGTCATCTGCTTATCCCTATTGTCACCGTGTGAGAGGGGCGGTACTTCCAGGGCAGTTTCCATACCTTTACAGAGCCAAGACAAGGAGACAGACATTTCACACTTACAGTGACACAACAAATTTTGAATTAACAATTAACCTATTGTGCATGTCAACGCAACAGACTGCCTTAAGGTTTTAACCCAGAACCTTCTCGACGTGTGGCAACAGTGCTAAATGGTGCACTGCTGTACAATCCATTATCTTTGACATTTAGAATATTGTCTAATATAATATTTCTCTCTCTCCTTCTGCCATTGTCCCCAAACCTCATCACCATAGAGATGGTGTCTTCCTACACAACACTAAAAAACAAACAAATTAAACATACAAAATTCACAAAGAAAGACTCAAGACTGTCAACTACATCCAAATAAATGAAAGGTGGAGTACATTATGTCACAGTCAGCGGACGCAGACTGTGTGGAGTGGAGAATAGAGGACGCAAATACAGACAAAACAAAGTGTCGAAACAAACTTAAGACTAACTGAAAGCGAGCCATTTATTAAAGGCTGGTTTTAACTGCATGAAACAAGACCCAAAGGCAAAACTAAACACTTAACCTAAACTGGGTGAACTAAGGCTAAACATAGTCTACGTTCACACTGCAGGCAAAAGCGCATCAAATCAGACATTTTTGACCCTATGCGACCCATATCCGATCATGGTATGACAGTTTGAACAGCAGGTAGCAGCCACTGCTCCAAACAAGGCCATTGTTAAAGCACAGGCTCTCTTTTTCCTCAGTGTCCTTCTTTCTCTAATTAATTTGTCAAAATCCTGTTGGTTACGACTGTGCAGAAATTGATAGACTGCTGCAACAACACCTACTAGCTCTGTAGCCGCCATTTTTACTTCCGTAAACAGAGCGCGTTGTGTGTGACGTCTTCTTTTGCGCATGCGGGCCGCTTTGAGGGCCGTGAACCGTTCACACGAGAGCGCGTTTGCTGTCACATTTTATTTGTACTGTGAACAACCAGACAAAAAATCGGATTTGATCAAAAAATCGGAATTGAGCATTAAGCCCTGCAGTGTGAACGTAGCCATAAAAAACCCTGAACATGAAAATCCTGACACGAAAAAAACTGAAATGTGAAGCCTTAGCATGAGTACATGAAAATCCTGGAGAGCATGGCAGAATAGCAGGACAAACAGAAAAGGAACGAATAACACACAGACTAAATAAACACAGGAGGTGATCAGGGGAAGTGGAAACACATGGTGGAAACAGCTGATTAGATTGAACATAATGACGCCACGGGGGAAGTGAAACTAGAAACTGAACATGGAAACACCAGACTCTTCACAATAAAACAGGAAACATAATGAGATGCAGACATGGCAACACGAGCTTGACAAAATGGAACATGCAGACATGAAACACATGACAGACTAAGACATTCAGACTTAACATGACAAACTGACGAGGAACACGCACACTATGAACACACAGAGGAAAAAGGGAACCGGAGATGAGACATAATCAAAACAGAACACACATGACGGATGGAAAGGGGCACGAGGGAAAACATGTAAACGAGGATGGGAGAGGATGGAAGATGGGAGACAACGACATTACTGAAACACATGAAAGGCACGGAAGACATAAACTCAAGGGGCGAAGCCACAAGGGGAATCTAATAGATAGTAAACTATAACAGGGCAAGCAAGGCTAAATAGGAATGAGCTTAGATTACTACATGAAACTTAAACATAAACAATGAATATCAAAATATAAGAAAACTCAATACACTGGGTCAAATGACCCAGGACCGTGACTCAGTCTAAGTTTGTGTTAACATGATTTAATAATTCATCAACACAGTGATTTACTTGGCCTTTCAGAGACCTTGTAATAGCTGGATGAATATATGATAGTTGAAATTAAGTTACCCAAGTGTTACCCAAGTTATATTGTCAGCATCCTGGACGTACAGGCTGAGGAGGAGTAGCAGCAACCTTTCAGTCCATCTTATTAATCACCTAAAGACACAGACAGAGTTTTAATTCATTCATTCATTCATTCTCAATGCTAACAACTACTGATATTTACTTCACTTTCTCTTTGATCGATTTTCTAAGTTAACTTCAGCAATGTCTCCCTCTAAACCATCAGTGTGATTTCTTAATGCCATTCCTACAAGACTGCTCAAAGAGGTTTCACCATTAATTAATGCTTCAGTTTTAAAAATGAGCTATCTTTATTAACAGGCCATGCACTACACGCTTTTAAAGTAGCAGGAAATAAAAATCTTGTACTTGATCCAAAATCTTAGCTAATCTTAGACAAATTTTTACCCTTCCATTTATTTCACAAATTCCTGAAAGAGTAGTTGTCAGACAGTTAACTGATTATTTGCATTCAAATACATCATTGGACAGAAACAGCACTAATAATGGTTACAAATTATGTTCTTATGGCCTTTAACAGTGGCTTTGTGCTTATCCTGTTAGACCTCAGTGCAGCATTTGATTCCACCAATCACAAAAATTTTGGTGCAGAGATTAGGACACACTGTGGGTATTAAAGGAAATGCGGTAGCTCCCCAGAGTTCTGTCCTTTTTAGTTATTGCTATTATAAATAAAGCTGAATTTAATGGAATATGGTAAAAGTAGCTCCTGGATAAAAATGTTCACCTAAATTCTGATGTAAATTCTGTGTATATTTATTCAAATTAACCACAATCAGCACCTTGGCTGGGTTGCGTGGACAAAGATGTATAACTATGAAATACCTGAAACAATGACCTCAGGTTATGCCAGTGAAGATGAGTCTGTGTTAAAACCTTTTTGTTATTAATAAAGGAATAACTCTAAGAAATGTCAGTAAATTAGTCAGCTGAGAATTTGCACTTTTTATTAGTAGAAACATTTTTTTATTGCTCTTTCACAACAAAAGGACATTTTTATTGGTCCTTATTGTTTCTGCATATGCTTCAGTCCCTCTCTGAAAGTAACTGGTTGGGCAGAATTAGCTGCATCAGAACTGGTTTGTGTATGCTGCTGTCCTTCATGTAATAGTGACTGTTTCAGTCTAACCCAAGCCTGTTTTCTCCAATTTATATTTTTTATCTTTTCTAAAATACATGTAGAAATCTTGAGGGTCAGCGGTGTTTTACAGATCCCTTGGTGAATCCGTTCCTTGGACCAGACCCCAGAGTAGCTGAATAGCACACCTTTAATCAGAGACAAGTGAAAACACATGGCTCAGGGTTAAAGACTCACAAGCATCCACCAGATTAAGCTGTAATCCTGCTTTCAGTACAGGTTATGGGTGGAGGAATCTGAAAAGGTCGTTGATTTAAATAACGGGTGTGGAGCTAAAGGCTGCTGGTTTGACTTTAAAGGAGATGTGCAGTGAATTGTACTGTTAGCATGTGAATAGATTGCTTATTGGTTTGACACCTTTACTCGACTATGTATTCTGTGTAATTGAGCCACCAGTGTGCCTCAAATCAACTTTAGAAACTAAACTAACTGTAAGGGGAAACGACTATAGGGGAAGATTTTCTGAAATTAACCTTCACCTGCTGGAAGCCTGTTTTTCTACGTTGAAACAACTTTCAAAGTGAGTTCTGTGCTGCTAGGCTTGTATTTAATTAAAAGGTTAGCTACTTCTGAGGCGACGCAGCGTGGTGACGACAAAAAGAGAGCGTTACAATCTAACCAGAGCATTTCAGTACAGTTTCTGTTCACAATTTAATTTACTTAACACATTTTTGTCAGGTTTTAACTTCATGTTACTAGACACTTAAGTCATTGCAAAATTAAACATTCCTCGAAACAAGACAAATTACTTCAAGTTAGTTTTTTCTTATCAAGAAGAATTTGAGTTATTTGCACAATTTCAGTGTTACACTAATGGCAAAAAATGTGTATTTTCCTTTTGTCTAATTGTGCTGATTTGGTTGAGGTCTGAAGTTTTACCAGTTCTTTAAATGAATGAAAGTTTAATATTTAATGTTTGCTGAAGTTTATGAATGTTTCAGTGAAGTTTAATAAAAGCTTCAGAGCTAAGCTAAAAGGCTGGTGGGGGGAAAATCGGCATGGAGCCTGACTCCAGCACTTGTGGACCTGGTTTATCATCTTATGAAAACATGCTCATTTGCCTGAAGTTGTCCACCCTGAAATCCCCTTTTCGTTCCAGAGCTGACCACTTCAGGTGCAAACCGGTACTTGGTAAAGTTTATGACGACACTGAAGGGGACTTGACTCGACTCTCCAAAGATGCAGAACAAAGATGAGAAGTCTGGAGATGACAAATCTGTGACTGATCTATCTAACCCTCTGAGTGCGTTCTGTAGCAATAATACCACTTATCTGGCTAAGATTGCCATCATTCTCCAGTATTCTCCACATAAGATGCTGACTTTTACTCAGGTAAGAAATAAGTGTGGTGTTTATCTCAAGTGTTTGTTGCTGTTGTTATGATTGTTGCAAACCTACAATATGAAACACAAGTTTCCATTTTAAACCCGTCCACTTGATGTTTTTATAGATAAAAAACAAGATTTCAGTGATTGATAAGGATGAAAGGAATGCTTACAACAACATCAGATGGTATTTAACAGGTTACAAATGTTTTGTCAAGGTAAGCATCTTTTCCAAAATGTATTTAAATCAAACACACAAAGGGCTGTAAATGAAACTCGTGTGTACTGTTTGCTATTCAGATTCTAGTTCCAGGCACAATGAATCGTGAGCTTGTGTACTGGACGCTGGACTGCAGGCAGATAACAACAGAGATGGTGCATGAACACTTCTTGGAAATTCTCCACCTCTTCCCTGTTCTGGCCTCCAGACTGGAGACCAAGAACCTGAGCTGTCCGCCTCGGCCTCTCCACTCTCTAGAGCCCGCACCACGCAGTACTGTTCAGATCAAACCTAAGGTGAAGTTTAATGGCCCTTTCTCTATTGACTCAATCCTGAAGAGAGACGGCACCTCTGCTCAAGCCGTAACTCCCACACTCCGTCTGCCAGTCCGGGTGGAGCACTTTATTCAGCCTACGCAGCGACGAACTGGGACAAAAAGGTGCTTCGGCTGGGACACGGATCAGCCTCTCATCCTACAAGCTTCAGCTGGAAGTTCTCCTGTCTGCACGGGAGGGGGCAGCACACACCACTGGGCCACTGCTTATGGAACTACTACACCCGTCAAGCGGATACCTGTGTATGCTGTTCCCTCACTCCAGGTTCCCCCTGTGTTCACCGGCCCGCAGAGCAGTGGCCTCACTTACACCCTTCCAGCACTTACCCCCGGTGTTCCCCGTTTTTGATAGTTAAAAAAAAATCTTCCTATTAAAATACACTTCCATGTTTCATGTTTTGAAGGGGACATGCTATTTTTATTAGAAACCAGAAATATAGTTTTACATCGAAGTGGGCATGTAGTTTAATGTCGAGTGTTTGTCTTTATTTTTGGCTGTAGACTTTTTGGTTGTAGATAATTGATGGTTTAGGGAAAATACTGATGTTTCCTGGAGTCCTTAGCAAAAAAATTGTGGCTTATCATGTTTTTTTTTTTTTTTTTTTTTTTTTTTTTTTTGTGTGTGTGATTGTGGCCACTACATTTTATACATGTCTGAAGTCACTACAGACTGACCACAAGGGGGCAGTAGAGTTTTACGTTGAACTCCCAAACGCACTACCTTGTATTAAAATCAACACAATTAAGTGTTTTTATACCTATATTTTTTTTTTTGTCCATTTTGTGGTGTTTAATGCAGTTTTGTTGACCATTATAACACTGTCTTTATTACACTACAGAAGATACTCTAACAGAATGCATATACCATAGGCAATGCTTTGTTAGGGTGTGAAAAATTTAATGTCTGTAAGTGGGGAAAAAAATCTAGATACAATTAATCATGCAAGATATCAGGTCTTTCATTTGTTCCCAGAGGTTACAGAGTTGGTTGAGTTACGCAAGTTACGCAAATATGCAGCACATGAAATCTGTTTGCTTTTCTATTTTCAGCACACCTGACTTGTTCCTTGCTGAACCATAACCTAGCTGGCAATATGATTAGCATGGTTAACACTGGAGGTTGCTAGAGTAGTATGTTTTGAAATGTTAATTTTTAGAGAGGGGGAAAAAAGACCATCACGTGAAAGCATGTGCCCTGTGAAGTCATGTCAGTAGCCAGCAATCAGGTCACTGAGGTCTGGGAGAACCTGAGAACCTCTCCTTTAGCAGAGAGCATGCTTAGGTCAGTTTGGACTTGTGAATAAGCGTCCACGTCAGGCAAGAGTTCTGGAATGGGGCAAAAGTGCAGGTGCAGCCCCTTGCATCTGCACTCTGAAAATGCATTGCAACAGGTGTCCATGTGTCAGATGTCATGCAGTGAGTCAAGTGTTATACCTTTTAATGAAGGAAACTTGGAAACTTGAGAAAAATGGTGTTTCGGTCACAAATAACCGAAACATAATCAATGCATACAGCATGATGCAGGCAGCTTGTATACTTTTCAGTGCAGTAAGGAAAGAGATCCACCCTTTGCCATTATTCACCCTGACCCTGCAGCTTCAAACAGGCTGTGGGCTGCAGAGTGGATTTTAGTTCAGACATGTACAATAGAACATAAAGAGCAAAGAATCAGGGATTATGAGTGTCCTACTCTACATTGTTTTGACACAAACCGTGCAGTACAAATGCTCAAGGGTACACAATCCTTGTACTAGTGATTGAAACTGAAGGTCAAGCAGGACAGTATTTCAGTCTCCACCACCATGTCCTACTGTAAGGACACCAAGTCATGCATCTGTGCATATCATGCAAGTCAGGAGCCCACGCAGGAGAGGTACTAACTTGTGACCCTCTCAAACGGATTGCAAACAGCTTTTTTTGGGAACAGGTGAAGCGTGACTGTAAAATGATGTGCAAGCAGTTGAGATTGCCAGAAGGCGGAATTTCTAGAAATGTTTTGACTTTTAACTGAAGAAAGCCCATATGGAACCATGAAGGTAGTGAAGGTGATGTTTTTATTTCGACATTTAGGTTTTTGCTGTAAACTATGACGGAACACCAGAATTGTGCAGATTCCTGACACAGCAAACATTTGATATCAGGTGAACGATAAAAACTGCATCCTCTTCAAATGAAGAACTGGAAAACACGCAGTCTTGATTACTGCCAGATCTGATAGAATCTGTCTGACAAAGTATGACAAAAGATCTCAAAAAGCAACACATCAAACTTGATCTAAACAAACTCAATCATTGACATCTATGAAAAGGGTTACAAAGCAATCTAAGCCTTTGGAACTCCAGTGAACCACAGTGAGAGCCATTATTCACCAATGGAAAAAACTTGGAACGGTGGTGAATCTTCCTGGGATTGGCCGGCCTACTAAATTACTCCAAGAGCACATTGAATACTCATCTATGAGGTCACAAAAGAAGCCAGGACAACAGTGCTCAGTGCTCATGATTCATCAATAAGAAACAGACTGGGCAAAAAATAACAATAATGGGAGAATTCCATTATTTGTTTGCCAAAAAACATTTTGATGAACACCAAGACTCTTTACTCTGTGGACTGGCGAGACAAAGGCTGAACTTTTTGGAAGGTTTGAGTCTCGTTACATCTGAAATAAAACTAACAAAGCATTTCATGAAAAAAAAAAAAAAAACATCATCGTGAGGGTCTGGAGCTGCTTTGCTGCTTCAGGATGACTTGCAGTAATTGATGGTACCATGAATTCTGCTCTCTACCAGAAATCCTGAAGGAGAATATCTGGCTATGGATTCATACCCTGAATGCCAAGAGCACTTTGGTCATACAGCAGAAAAGTGATCTGAAATGCACCAGCAAGTCCACCTCTCAAGGGCTCAGAGAAAACAAAATAAAGGTTTTGGAGTGGCCTAGTCAAAGGCCAGATTTAAATGGAATTGAAATGCTTTAATATGACCTTAGACTGTTCATGCCCCAAACCCTCCAATGTAGCTGCAAAGAAGAGTGGCCCAGAATTCCTCCACAGCAATGTGAGTTTGATTTTGAATTTTTATTACTCAGGTTGTCTTTGTCTAATATTTAAACGTGTTCGTTGATATGAAACTTGAGAAATATTAAATCAAATACTAATCAGAAAGGGTATTATATAGTTTTTGACACCTTTGTATCTCCATCCGGAATCATCAGCTTGGGAAGAACTCTGTTTCAGGGCTTACGCAGCGCTTTTGAATTACAAACTTATCAGATGGACTGAATGATCAACTAATTAAGAGGTTACATGTCCATTCTTACCCCCTACTTGAGGAATTTCTAGCAGATATCATCGGAGCATGTGAGTCGAGTGCAAACTGAGGGAGGTCTGTCATAAGACAAGAATTTAGCGAACAGAAGCACAAGGAAGAGGAGTTGGCTGAGCTCAGCATTTGGCAGTGAATGCCCACAACAGAACCTCCACCCTGTGGGATTAATAGTGGGCGACCTAGATTGCGACACAGCCTTCCAGTCCTCCATCTTTTTTTTTTTTCCTCACTCCCTCCTCTGACTGGTCAACAGAGATTACACTCAGAGAATGAGCCTGGCAGTCAGACAGAATCACTAAGCATGTGACTGAGTGACACACAGAGGGACGGGAGACAAAAAAGCATTTCTCCTTCTTCACTGCCTCACATCTCTTCTCTAATTTATGCTTCATTTTGTGCACTTTGTGTCTTCAAACTCCAGATTTTACAGTGAAAAACACAGTTTCATATTAATATCGATAAAAAAAATAAACTAAACACAAAAGGAGTGGCAAGATTTGTTTTAAGTGCACAGTGAGAGGAAACTGGAGCTCATCAGCTTGTCGACTGTAAAGGATTAACTTGCAGGTTTCTGTTTACTGATTGAGTAAACTGGTTCAAGCTTTAATCCCCTGAACGCTATATTGTGCAGAGAATTCTCACCGGCATATTAAACTAGTACTGATACTTTGATCTCTGTGTGTCGCAGACTTCCTGACTTTACACTAAAGTAACATATCGAGATCACACACACATACCAATCCCACCAAACTGTGAAGATTTATTTCACTAACAAATCAAAACACAACCTGTCGTACCAAACTGCATGTCTGTGTGTGAGGATGCACCGGGTTAATCTCTACATGGTTCTTCTGCCGCTTGTTTACAAGTAGGCCAGGACACATGGCTGCTCCACTAGGGAAAAATGAGCTAATATTAGCCCTCATACATCCACATGTGACTGCCTGCCTCTAGTGTATTACACAAATATTCAAATATTTTACTGTCATTATTACTTAATGCCTTAGTTTTTCCATTAAAGACTACTAAACCTACTTAACTGGGCAGATCAGTCACACCATTCAAATGGCTCTGTAATAGTCAGTTGTTCATTTGTTTGTTTTTATTTTGGGGGTTTTCACTGATTTGTCTGTAATAGAGTGTCAAACTAATTTTTCACTGTGGGCCAACTACAACCCACTTTGATCTTAAGTGGGCTGGAACAATTCATTTCACTTCATCTCACTTTATTTCATTTATATAGCACCAAATCACAACTGTCACCTCAAAGCCAGTGAAACCCCCCTTTCTATAAGTTTAAAGACATTAACTAATTCCTGAGTTAATATTATTTTTTATTAGTTAATATTAGTTTCTCTAGATAATAAAGAAATGCTTCTTTAGTAAATGAAAGACATGTACCAGCACTATAGTTTTGTGAGAAATTAAAAAAAAAAAAAATACAGAAACTTTATTGTTTTCTGTTACTTATTACTACAGTGTAGTATGAATGTAGCAAAAGCTGTAAAACCAGCTATGCTAGGGGGCCAGATTGGAGTTTTTGTCAGGTTGATTATATAGCATATTTACATGAGATAGGCTGTTTCAGAGTTGAGGTTAGGTGAGGCTACATCACACCCCTGCCACTATCACTAACTTCACACGTGTGGGACTAAAAAATACTCGAGGTTTGCGTTGCCTTTTCCTGGAGCTTCGCCTCTTTTAGAACCTCTGTGAAGTTTAGCAGAGACCAGCTAATGACTCCTCTGAACCTGCTCGTCGTCCTGACTAAGTAGCTACTGAGGTTTCCTGAAGGTGTGCCACTCTGACGTAAGAGGATAAATATGCACAACGTAGACATCCGTTCACAGCGCTTGGCAGTCACGTCGCACTCGTCTTCCTCGTCTGGGGTCACGCCTAGCTCCGCCCACAGCAGCTGGCGTCACCCTCGAAGCACTTTGTCATCCTGTCGGATCAGCCCGCAGAGATGCGCTACAGACAGGGTAGAAAACAAAACAAAACACCCATATTCGGATATTTTGGTCATGCCCCTGTTTAACCTGTGGCTGTTTGATAGCAACACAAAAGCTATTTTGTGTTGCACTGATTCTTGTGAAAGTGAAGCAAGCACAAGCTGTGTTTGTATGGACTACACAGAATTACGCAGACTTTAAAAAAAAATGTAAACAATAGGCTTTAACCTGCATTTTATTTAGGGCTGCCACAAACGATTATTTTGATAGTCGACTAGTCACGATTATTTTTGCGATTAGTCGACTAATCAGATCATGCATCCATTGGACGTAAAACGTACAGCTTATTGCACCAGCATGCATCTGCTCTTATATAACTATCATTAGCTTACAGCTTTAAGTGTTTAAGGTATGTGCTAACCAAAAATAAAGACAAGATGATAGTTTATTAAATTTTAATGACATTTGCAGATTGTTTCAGTGGAGTTTAATAAACTCAGCCGTCTGCTCCTTGCTATCTAAAATATAACAGGACACCGGAGTATATTCTCGAGCATCTCACACTTCTGATAATCAGTTGTCTGCTTGACGTTTATTCAGCTGTGTAAAAACTAGAACTTTAATCTCAGCCAAACCGATTTACTCAGGAACAAATAAAATAAAGAAATAAAATAAATAAATATAATAAAATAAATAAAAAAAGCCAAACAATATCATTTTTAAGTTATCTAAGTGACTTATATGTCATGTTTAATCTGAGTAGCGAAAGACGGTGGCGGTGATTTGCCGGGAGTCCGGTGTTCTCACCGGCTCTAGTGAGTCTTCAACCCCAGCTAGCTATCGAGCTGGTGGGTAACAGACGTCTCCGAAAACGTCGGAGCGCTTCTGAAAATATGTGATGTCTTGATAAACTGAGCAGATATTTGAGGTTTACACAGCTACATTCTCGCCTGAAAATATGTTAAACGTTTATTTTGTGACCCAGAAAGAATAATAAGAGTGATATTAAAACTAACTAGCTGCCGCCATTGTTGAAAACTGAGCAGGGCCGCGCTACGAATTCTGGGACACAGCTTCTTCTTCTTCGGGGTTTAACGGCAGCTGGCATCCTTGTACATGCAGTGCTGCCATCTTCTGTTTCAGTCCGTCATTACACTCTTAAATCCTACTACTTATTCCTGCGTCTTTGGGATCTTACAAAGCTTCAAACGTAGTCGTCGACGATTTTAATAGTCGACGTAATCGTGACTAGTCAACTAATCGTGGCAGCCCTAATTTTATTAAAATAAATATTCCTAATCTTTCACTTAATTGTGTGAATTTGTGTGAAAAGCGGTGACCAAATGTAATGTTTAGCACTGCAGGAAGTCGTGAAAGTCTTGAGTAGTCCCTTATTTCTTGTCTTGAGCAATAGTTCTTCAGGATTTCTGAAGGTCTTTCAAAGTTTTTTATTTCGACATTGGCTGCTTTTCAGTCCCGTCCTTGTACCTGACCATTTCAGAGGAATGTTGTTTTTGTTTGGTAAGCCAATCGACCCTGACCTTTGAACCATTCAAGCATAAAAACGGCACCTAACTCAAGGAGCCAACCAGTGTTGTGATACACAAGACAACATAACAAGCAAAAGACAAGTTTTAAACTGTATTTTCAGAAAGTTTTTTCTACTAATCTGTTCTTTTTGGTTGACAAAAATGAAAAATATATAGTTTAAGAGGCATAAAATAGTATTTTATAATACTATTAATAGTATTAAGATGATCCTTAAAGACCTGTTAGCCAAAAAAAACCAAAAAAACTTGGCATGATGTGGAGCGTGTGCTTAAAAACATAAGGAAACGAAACAAGTGGAGGACAAAAGAAGAATTGTTACCTACAACAGATGAACAGTATCTGAAAGTCATGTCCTTAAGAAAGTGGGAAAAAATCCAATAAACACCTGACACAGGATCTAAGAAATGCCATTCAGCTGAGCCATCTACTGTTCACCGAAGCCTTACAATAAAGGGTCTTTGCCCTACAATAAAAGTGCCCACCATGGTTGTGATTTTGAGCTATATAAATAAAATGGTCTCAGTGGACGGCTGTAAAGAAGCCATTCTTGAAGAAGGGAAACGGGGAATAAAGGCAGAGGTATGCCACATTACACAAGAACTGGACTGAAAATCAGTGGCAACAGACCTGATTTAGTGATGAATCCAAATTTGTCATTTTTCCTTGAAATCATTAGATGCATAACTTGTCTGGCTTCATGAGTGTGGTAAAAAAAAAAGTTACCGCATTATGTTGTTCAAACACAAGTTCCTTTTATTCATGTTAATGATTTTCATGGCTTCAGTCAGACTTGCACACAACAGCAGTGGAGAGTGCCACGGTGGGTGGGCAAGTGGGTCAAGTGACATATTATGTGAGTTCAGAGTTTCCTCATGAACACATGGAGGATGTGCTATAAGGACATGTTTTTGTTTATGTTACTGCTTTTCAGGACTTTTCTCCTCTTTACTTTTTCGGTTTCAGTTTAGTCATTGAGGTCTGAGTTTGCAGTTTGGTTCATCCAGTGTAGCAGTAAAGCATGACTCCATGGGTCTTTGTTTTTTTAAACTTTGATTTATCAGAGTAAAGGCTCCGAGGAGGAGACCTGTGGCGAGGGGCATATTAGAAGAAAAACCAATGTCCCCATTGTCTCAAGAGCTTGGAAAGAAAGTCCTACTGGTGGCAACTGGTGGAGAGCTCTCCACCAGTTGGTCTTAGAACTGAAGAAGCTTCTTGGATGAGAGGTGAAACGTCTTCAAGAAATGTAAAGAAGTCCAGACGATTTTCTTTCCAATCTCCTTTAACTACGATGACCTGGATGACTGAGAATCTTCACAGACAATGTCCCCATTCCATGTACTGATTGCATGTTAAAGTCCTTTGCACCTCATAGTACTTTTAAAATAACTTTTATCAACAGTACTAAGCGTAGCACTGACCTTTGATTTACAGCGGTCATATTTTGGCAATATATTACCTGCTTTTTTCAAGGGTGATGTTTGTTTATCCTCATCATGTGCCTAACAAGGGATCATTAACATCTGGGCTATTTGGGTCACCTCCTCATTCTCCTTGGTTTACCCAGTCTGAACTGACAATCATTGATCTGAAAACATGGCAGAAAATTTTCTCCTTCAAGTAGTCGTGTGTAATTTAGCCAGCACCGAGTTAATCAACTGTAAATTTTCCATTGCGTGTGAGAGCACGTGCTTAGCCAAAACAACCTTCAGAGACACAGAGCCATGCTAGAGTCTCCTTTTAAAGGTTTTCCATCAACTTTTAAGTATCTTGTAAAGCTGTTTGGCTAGTTGGAAAATATATTCTTTGTTTTCATGCCACAAGATGGGTGGGAGTGTCATTGCTTCTCTTGTAAATGTTTTTTAAATATATATCAAAGCAGCCAGACATTTCGCCCGGCTTTGTCAGAAGATAACAAAATCCCCACATCAGCGACTCTTACTGTCAACCCCCCACGTAACGTGTTTCTTAAAGAGGAGTGGTAATTTCCTGCAGTTGCCACTGGTTGCCTGACAAGACTAGACTAGGCCTAAAGGTGTGAGTTGGAAGACCACTTTTGGGTTGAGCTGTTACACCATTTACAGCCTTGAAACTATAAAGCCATTTCCACTATTTCCAAACTTAAGCATAGTTAGCAGCAGCTGGTGGTAGATAGTGAACACAGCTCTGACTTTTGACACGAGGTGAATGAGGTGCATTCTCTAAATAGTCACAATTCTGAGTAAATTCAGTCCATAATTTCATTAATTCCCACACCAGTGACCCTCACCTACTTTCCATTCTAATTTCTACTGATGCCCGTATCAACAGCTACACCCATCCATCCTTTCCTTATCTATATTGCTGGACACCACCTTAACCACAACCCAGTTATCCAAGCAGCCGTGCACGCTGTTTATATATAAACACAGTTTTCCTGTTGCGCATCAACTTTTCCTGTGTGAAGGGCGAGTTGGAGCTGAAACCCACCCGCAACACAGCAGGGGCTGTTATCACAGTCTCCCCTCAGTATGCCACAGACCCTCCCATTAAAAGATACTTCTCCAGCCATTACCTCCAATAATACTTGGAGGTAATGGCTGCACAATTTAATTACGAACCCCTTTAGTGGGGTGCAGTCTTGCCTGCCAGCTAATATCCTGGCATTCTGACCTCACATATTTTACTCAGGAACCAAAACACAGGCTGGTTAAGGTGCAGTTTCCACTTTAGCGAGCGGTCCAACTTTGTCAGTCGAGGCTGATCTGTGGCTGTTGCTGGAATGTGATGCTGCTGCCAAGATTCACTGTAAAAAAAAAAAAAAAGAATTAGGTGGGATTTCCACATTCTTGAAAAAGTTACAGTGGTGGAATAGAAGCCATGTAATAGAGTGCAAGAAGCAACAGAGACGCATTAAAGGGGTTGCACCAATCCTAAGCCTGTACACAACTGCGATTTAAGTGTGGCACTGTGTGAAAACCCACTGAGAGTGTTACTGCAGCTTTGTTTAGCTGTGTCATCAGTACCCACTGTGCCCTGGCATGTTTACTGTGTCTAAACTTGGTGCTGGCGATAAAGATATTAGGCCTATGATGGAGAGCTTGACGAACAGTGACTGTGGCTTTGAGGGGATTAGGGTTAGCTCAGTTCCGCTCACTGTTTGCATCTTGTTCTGTCATGCAGTGTGCACCGAGTGTACTCAGGTGTGTGCTTGTGGTTCATATAACTGGTCTTTAAAGGAGCTGTGAGCTAGTTGGGTGGCCACTGTTTTGCCTTTTGTTAATAATTTAATGAAATTATGGTTGACTTTAAAGGGCAGTGCACATAACTGGTTATTTGTTAAACTTGATATGTTACCAGTCTTGTGCTTTCAGCTTGTGTAGATAAAAGCCAAAGGTTGCTGATTCCTTTTTTGTTAAAGGTCTTTAATATTTACCCATCGTGGTTTGTCTCACTCCTTTGAGAATGTGTCAGCTGACTGTCTGGTTGTGACTTTCTGTATGTGACTAAACTACTTTCAACAATGTCTGACAAACGGCTTTTGTGAAAGAAGACTGCTCCTTCTCTATCTTAAGCTGCAATAAAATTTGCTGACAATTATAAATGCCTGAAGACAAAGGCATACTTCAGTGGGCAAGGTTTAACTTTTGCCCCCAGGAGGTCACAGGCAGAGACAAGCAATGCTATTAGGATGTTAATGTTCCCTGATTCTATATATCAGGAACGTTTGCCTTGGTTAGTCACTCAGTAACAACCTTATCAACATCAAGAGGACGGTCTTATCAGAGCACTTACTGCACCTTATTGAGACAATCAATATTGAATACAGGTCAGGCTCAAATTTATGATTCAAGAGATGAGAACATGACTGCTGATAACATCTCTTTACAATCGAATAAAATGCAACAGTTTGTTTGGTTGTTGGCGTGTGATGTGTGATAGTAGTTGCACAAATTCACTTAACACGTGGATGCTGTCTTTAAAGGACTAACAAGATAACCACACTGTGACTCTTATAAAAGCAAGTCTGCTCATTTGGATGGATTGGATTTTGGTAAACTTTGAAAGCTCTACAGTGCCACGAGAAACTATTTTTTAAATATTTGTTACACTTAAATGCTTCAAATCATCAAACAAATGTTAACATTAGACAAAGAGCAATTGTGTAAATTATCATGGGAGCTGAGTTCAGTTTCACTAAACACATCCAGACCTGATTACCATCATACCTGTTGAATCAACAAATCACTTGAAAAGCATCTGTGTGACAAAGTGAAGTAGGCTGTAAGATCTGAAAAAAATCAACACAAAGCCATTTCTAAGTCTCTGGGATTCCAGTGAAGCACAGTCAGAGCCGTTACCCACCAATGGAGAAAACTTGGAACAGTCATGAATCTTTGTGGGAGTTGCCAGCCTACCAGTTACTCTAAGAGTGCATTGATGACTCATCCAGAAGGTCATAAAAGAGCCAAGAACAACATCTAAAGAACTGCAGGCCTCACGTACCTCAGGAGTTCATGATTCAACAATAACAAAGATACTGGGCAAAACATGGCATCCACGAGAGAGAACAAGGTGACCAAGAAGGACACAAAGGCTCGTCTCACATCTGCCAAAAACATGTGGAAAAGCCTGTGCAGATGAGACAAAAGCTGAACTTTTTGTAAGATTCAAGTCCTGTTACATCTGATATAAAACTAACACAGCAATTCATGAAAAGAACATCAGAACAGTTAAACATGGTGGTGGTATATGCACCTATCAGTTCATGGCCTAAATTCAAAAGCACTTGATCCATGTCAAAGCAGTTTGGCCTAGTCAAAGTCTAGATTTAAACCAAATTTAAACACCATTAACAGGATATTCATGATCAGAAATCCTGAAGTGTGGCTGAAATAAAACAACTATGCAAAGAAAAGCGGACCAAAATTCCTCCACAGTGATGCCAAACATGAACTGAAATGTGCAAATACTTACTTTAATGGCAGTGTATGTCAGTCATTTGCCTGTGTTTTCAGTCTTTATGCTAAGGTACCAGTGATCGTAGCTTCAAATGCAGAAAATCTGAAGTGGAATCTTTTCTTTTTTTATTTCAGGTGTATTTTCCACAAATATTGAACTATTCTTTTAAAGCTCTTCTTGACCCGCAAGAGGCAAAAGTAGCCAGCACACTGTGTTTAATGATTCATCTGCACCTTACAGGTAACTTTGAAAAGTCACTTTTCCACTTTGTAAATTTTAGAAAAAGTTTCTAAACATTTACCGCTCGAGTCCACGCACATTGTTCTCCAAAATATAATGCATTACTCACACATTCAGAGTCTCTTACTACGTGACCTACACACACATGTCATGTGTGTCTGAATCACCATTTTTTTTTTCAGGCTTGTTGCATCATCTCAGCTTTCATGACCAGTTGAATCTAGCTCAGAGTCATGCAAACAACCTGGTTTGGGTGTGCGAAATGAATAAAGCAGAGGAAAAACAGATGTCAGGAAGCGGCCTACAGTCATGCTGTGTTTGGTGTAAATACACTTCTGCTGACCAACAGCTGTCAGGGCGATCTTTGACTTTCAGTACAGAAAGCTAACTTTCTGCTCTGTTTGCACTGAACAGCGGCCATGAACTGAGAGATCAAATACTCTTCAACCTGTTCACCCATTAAAGCCTTGCAATAGATTGAAAAGCACAGAGGGCACAAAAGAGATTTCCCCTATGGCACTACTGTATAGTCCTACTGTATTAGAAATAGAGCTAAAAGTAAAAGAGAAACAAGAATGGAAAAAATAGATGTAATGTCCTTGAGCACGCCTTTGTTTACGTTATTTATTCCCATATCAGTCTTTTGCTTTATGACAGGTCTTACACTCTGTCCCCTTAGACTATCTTAAGTTTTATTGTTCTTTTAACAACACTGTGCAAAAAGGATGAACGAACATAAACAGACTCAAGACAAACAACAAAATGGGAAGAGAGTGAACCTGACTGTTAATACAAGTTGTTTTGTTTTTTTTTAACATTGATCTTAATTACCTTAATGCTTCCAAACAACCCGTGGATGGTTGCAGGACGTGCTGGAAGAGTTTGTGCATTTATATTGCAGAAGAAGTCACCAGCTGCTCCCACAACCACAGCCAGGTGAAAGTCCACTGGTTTTATCGTGTACCGAGACACTACGACCTACATATGCTGCACTAAATCGCTCACAGCAGTCTTTCAAAGGTTGTCAGTGCTTCAAAATAATAAGTGGAATGAAGATACAGAAATAGGAAGATGCTTCACATATACAGGCTGCATTCTTTTATGCACATCAAGGTGTCGGATATATAGTTTGGTTGTTTGAACTATGCCTATCAGCACTTTTGGTGGTGCTCTGCAGTGTAAGTGACTGACCTGAAATTAGCATAGTGCTCATATTTTTCCCCCCTCCAATGCGCCTATTATCCGATGTGTTCCTATTGAGGGCCTCACATTACAAGTCCACAGTGGAGCTATTGTATCCTGACAAGGACCTTTCACACAGTCATTGCCAATACTAGCACTTATTAGCAGATTCACAGTATAGCAGTCAGAGTTTTGCAGATGTGGAAATTTCCACACACCAAAAAAGACCCCTCCACCTTTAAGATATGCTCCATGAATGAAAAGCGCGATAAAACCTTTTAAGACAGACTTCACAACAGATGTGTCTGAAATCATTTGTATGGGGGGGCTTAACAGATGTTTCACGCAGTTCCTTAAAGTAACATCTTCACATCTGCTCACACAGGAAAAAAAACATCCTCCACCGTGCTATTGATTATTGATTATATAGGACAGACCAGCTTTAATTAGTCAACAGCCATGCGTTACCAAGGAAAGGCGTTATGATCTAACGCGAGGGAAGGGCTTCCCTTTGTACAGACTTATCTCCTCTTGGCCTCAAATCAAGGTTGCAGGCCTGGCTGCCTTCCTAAAACTCGGCGGACAATGGCTCAGATACATCTTAAAAAACGGTCACATGCTGCGACTGCAAGAATGTGGAAACACTCGCTTAGTTACAGTGGAGATTAATTTGTAGGTTGATCTAATAAAAAGAAAAAAATGAGAGACGAGCATGCTTGTTAGAGTCTTTGTCCGCATCCTGCGTGCACAGCGCAATTCCTATAACAGAACTATTAAAGGACAACGTGGGTCTTCACAAGTTGCAATGCACGTAGTGAGAATGTAGACAAAGGACAGATCAGAGGGAGATAAAATATCACACAGTCACCTTAACATTTGAGCTGGGGGGGTAGCCCCCCAGCTGTCTGCTGTTTGCAGAAAATTCCTAAAAATAGGAAGGCAAAAGTCCTAAAATAAAGTCGGCTGTCACCGGGGACAAATCGGGTGGGCGTTCTTTTTTCGTGCATTTCACCCGAGAGTCACAGCTTCCTGGTCATGCAACCGCTGGAAAGCTGCATTCTCAAATCCCACAGCTGGTGTTGCCCAATAGAGGCGGCGGTGGGGAAAGTGGGCCGGGCTGCACGCCCCCAAGCTTTATAAAATTCCCTCATACATCCGCCTGGCGCTACACGTAAACAAAGCAACGCTGCTGTTTCAAAGAAAAAGAAGGAGAGAGAGAGTGCAAAAGTTTTGAGGACTTTTTTTTCTCCATCTCTTCAGGAAGTTTTCATTTCAGGACAATCATCTCCTAAACCAACAGGTAGGTTTCTTTTTGGAATTATGAACTCTATTATGAACTCTTTTTTTTAGGGGTTTTAGGGAACTGTGCGCTCACTTCCTAGTCAGTTTCCCCGTTATTGACGTTGTCTGTGCGCAACCGCTGAAACACAACTAAAATAAGAAATCAAGGATGCATTATTTCTTTCCTTTTTCTAACCCCTTTATAGAAATTAGAACCACGTTTTTATCTTTGCAAGTTTAAAAAAATGCTTTCTATTACAGGTCCACGTGCATTTTCCGAGAGAGCTTTCTCGCACTTTTGGGCATGTTTCTCAAAAAACAAATAATCTGTGGGGTGTGTTTCATAGCAAGGAAGGCGCCATGTGTGCAAGACGTAAAAGATCTTCGCAGATCAACGTTCATGTCACACGTGACACTGGTGGCACGCGAGCACACGGGAAACATGCAGTTTTTATGTCAAATGTAGCACTCATCGTGAGGCCAGATAGTTGCATAACAAATCCTCTTTGCTTTCTAGCCTTGGTATTAATGAAACAAACAAACAAACAAACAAACATGCACGAGGGTGGGGGCTGGAGGAGGGAGAGAGACTGGGCTGTGGCTGATGCTGACTAGCTCGAAGTATTAAACATTTTCTTTATTGACTTAAGGTATTAATGACAAGTGTTCCAAAAATAAATGCATAAATAAATAAATAAATCTTTGCTAGAAAAACAAGACTGATCCCCATCAGATCTGCATGACCCCTCCTCGCCAACTTACTATAGAGATGAAGACGCCCACAATTTGCTATCTCTTACAGTGAAAATGTAGGTCTGTAAGAGCTTAGTCCAGCAGGCCTGCTGCTGCTCTGCTGATATTTCAGAACCAGGGATTTGACAGATTAAGCGAGTTCCCAAAGATTAGGGAAGCAATCATTGTTTCTGCAGATGGATGCAGCAGGCTCGTGGATTTAAAAGTATATGGAGGCAGAGGAGGGAAGGGATGACCTGCCCTTGATTCTGGCTCTCTGAAATTGAGACTCTGTGTCTAAATCTAATCACTACATATGCTTCTCTCTGTCAGTGAACAAAGAGAGTTTGAGCCCATGCTTGTTTTGTAACTTGGATGCTGTGGCTTAAAGCAGCATGCCCCATCTCCTGGATTTACTGTGGAAAACAAGCGCTGATGTTTTACGTAGGCCCGAGCCAGAGTTGTTGTTTTCCTCTAAAGCTCAAACTGCAGCATCTCATTTTCAGGTGATATTTTTAATATTCAGAAAGCCTGCTTTGCAGGAGCCAACAACTGCCCTAATCAGTCATCGAAACCAGTCGGTGTCAAAGCTTGAAAAACTAAAACCTTGACGTCAAGTCAAACTGTCAACAAATAGTTGTCAGTAAAATAAAAACGTTTTAAATAATTTCAGGTTTGTGTTCTTTTATTTTCTTTTTTCTGAGCTACACTTTTAGGATCATCTCTTACAAACGTATATCCTCCCACTGTTTCCTGTTTAAGATTGCATAACAGTCTCACTTCTGCCAAGCCGAAGCTGTTTCAGTTACTGCTTTTGTTTTGTTTTTTCCTTCTGCAATGACATTTTTCTAACAGGAGCCTTTGCATGTAGGGACAACTGCCGCCACTGGCACCGCTTTGTGCTGAGGCCGGTTTTAAAGAAGGCAGCCTGCTGCAGCAAAACTCCTGTGAGGGAACACGCTCATCTTAAAATATAGGTTTCCATGCATGTGGCAGCTAACGGCCAATCTGAGAATAGTCTTTTTACCCAATGTGGCCAAATTTGAGGAAGCAATTGTGCTCGGTCTGCCACAATATTAAGAGCAGCAGAGCAGCCTTACCTTCAGTGTTATTCACTCCATCTCATGTTATTCATCCACATTACCACCTGCCAGTGGTTTTAAATGTAATGGGCCACTGTTGAATATTTATCTCTTTCCATGACAGTCATTTGAAATCATTTCATAAAACATGTCACAGCAGCAGCACTCCTATTGTGTTGCTTAGGCTCAGAATCCGGCGTGGGTAAACTAACACTTCCCCTTTCTGCACTCCTCTCAAAGAGGTGAAACATTAGCTCAGCTTGGCGAACATCACAGGTGTAAACAGCTGGTGACCTAGTTGTCTTAGCCTCCCGCCCTGTCAGAGCTTCTTTCTGATGTCGACATGCTGGCAGGTAGTGACTGGTAGCCAAGCTTGAGAAGAAATAGGTGCTTTTATTTCATTAATTTAGTTTCTGTTGTTTTCCATTTGGTCCCACGTTGTGATTTACTCACTTTGGTGAGTAAATCAAAGTACGGGACACCTGTAAGTCCCATAAGATTTACAAAAAGAAAAAGAGACACCAGATATGGTAAATGTTTCTTTTCCATATGGGTGAACTTACTTGTCTGGTTTTATTTTTGCTGTGTTTGCAAAAAAGGCTTAAAAACAGAAAACAGGCCTAGTTTTCTCATGTTGACATGGGATATTACAACCCCCCCTTTCCATTTTTTTCAAATTATATAATCAAAAATGGCCTGAGCATTTTCTTTTTCTTTTGATATTATGAAAATCATAAACATGGTTTCTGTTACATGGCTGTGGAATCTCAGCGGGGGCTGCTCTCTTGTCCTCTTCAACAAAGCTCCTGCAGTGTAACCGCAGCCATGTTTTTGGAAGGGCCGCGGCGGACAAACGAACCTGTTGTTTGATACTCCTCTTCCTCTGCGGCGCTGTGAGAGCTGCCTGGCGCTGGTGTGTGTTCTCCCCGTCAGAGGAACACAGGCATACAGGTGTTTGTGTGTACCCAGGGCGTATTCTGCCAGACAACCATATCTGAAACTTGAGTCGCTTCCTCTAAATGGCAAACTTGCTTTGATAAGCACTCTGCAATTCTGAAGGTTGATTAAGTTTGTTTTTTTTTTTCAGTTTTTGCTGGGGGTGTTGGTTAAGACAAAGAGGCACGAGAGTGCAAAAGACATTGTCAAAGCCTGGAAATGGCAAACACAGAGACTGCAACCAAACAGAAACCAAGACAAACACAGAAAGTGGCAGGAAGTGCCAGCAGGGAGCTGAAAAGAAGCTGGGAAGTTTAGATGGGAACCAGGGTGTCAGTTGCTTCCTGTATATGGATGTGTGTCTTGGTCAGTCATGCCCCCCCGCTTCAGCTGTGGGAGAGAAGTGGGCAAGCCCCTGGCCTGCTGGGGCCAGTGGACAAAGGGCTCTCTTAACTGGCTAATTTGATTTGCATGCAGAGTCACAGCCTACATGCTCTATTCCAACACAGCATCATGATCTGCACAGCCTGGCTTCTTTTTACTCTTCCAGTTTTCTGCCCTTCTGTACCACTCTTCATCTTTCTTTTCCTTTTAATGTTGTCATTAAGCCCCACTTTGATGTTCTTTCATGAAATGACTGCCCAATCCCGAAACCTGGATTTAGGGAGGGTCTTTTTCAGCTCTAAGTTCAGCGGATAATTAACTTGAATCCAATCTTCAAAGTGCATGTGTAGTAGATTTTTTTTTTTTCCTTATGAAATCTTTCAGCAGGGTGAGAATTACCCAAAAATCACACTTCCTCTTCCCCTCACAGCCAAACCTTGCTTTTTGCCTGTCAGCCAGCTTCCGTGCCCCGTCTTTCAGGTTATCCACGTGTTTCACATGTAGGCGGTTCGCAGGTGTGGTCCGTTATGTGAGCCGCATGTTACTGCAGACAACTGCTGCAAGCCTCTGCATGTAGTGGTCTACCTGCATGTTACGAGTGTGTCATGCACTATATTACAATTAAGCCCTCTTTACTTTCGTGTGGAGAAACACACCCAGCCAAAGTTCAAGCAGGCCTCATTCTATTGTCTGCAACTCCTCAATTCTGACAAGTCTCCCAGCAGTCCCCTGTAAAAGCGAGGAAGAAACTGTACTTTAACAGGCCTTTACTTACTCTTTTATTTTAAAATACAGTAATGCATTTAAAAACCTTGATCCTCATACACATAAATATGCTGAACCAGTCATTAACTGATTGCTCTGATCTCTCCCAGGCTCTGCAGCTCTTTGAAATGGATGATATCCAGGTTGTCGAGTCCAAACCCCTGCTGGTTGACAGGGAGCTGCCGGTATGTTTTGTGCAAAGCTTTGTTTAACAGTGACTCTCAGTGATAAATCTTAAGCCGTTGCAGTCCTATGCTGTCAAGCTTTGCATGCTTTTTGCTGATTTATTTGTGCCTCTTAGCTTGACTTTTCTTTAGCTATAACTTTTGGGATATTGGTGCTTTTATATGAGAAAGAACTCACTGAACACTTCATAATTATCTACACACAGATTTCCAAAATATGCACAGTAAAAGACAATTAAGCTGTCTGTGGTCGGTTGTGTGTTAGAAAACTGAAACTAATGTAATGAGAAAATCATGCATGTGCACCAGAACACCACAGTATGATTCGCTTTCACATAATTTCACAGAATGTTCTTCATGTTTGATGCGTTATGTTGACCGTGCAGTCAGAATTATACTTGATTCGGGTTGGGTTCAGTGACGGGAACTGACTTCGGTTATTAGATTACAGCTTGTTGCACCGTAATCATGTTATCTTTTATGTTTTCATTCCCCTTTTCTCTCTTTCCAGGGCTTGAGAGAGGCTGTGCAGCAGCTTGTGACCAAGGTATGTTTGCATACACACAAATTAAATACTTTATTATTCTGACAAGTTGAAACTTTTTGTTTTAGCAATTAAATCCACTGCTTAGTTCTCATAACTTTACCTTGAACAGTACCATCTAGTGGCTGATGAAATGAAATTTCATTTGATAATTATTAACATAGCTGTGGCACTACCTCAATGACCTTTTATCTGCTGTGATTTTATTAGGGCAGAAACCTAATTAGGGTTCCACTAACTGAGTCAGCTACAGGAAGTGATGAAACGCATGTTGAACTGGATTTGATGATACAGCCTATCGGGAGAAAGCACATGTGTGTTGGTGCTGCTGAGTCTGGGGGCAATCCCAACACCCTGTACAGAGCTCCTTATAGTCAGAAACATTTGCGGCATCTTGAATCTGCGTTGTTTTTAATTAACAGTAGGTGTGAGAAGTGCATTTGTTATGACTTAAAAAATCTTTTCTTCAAACTTCATGTGAAGTTAAGGGTTTTGTGCTCAGGTAGTGTGCGGATGGGGTTCTTTTACTGAGAGTCTGAGCTCCATCAGAGTCCTTCTGACTTTCTTTGCTGTGACACTGACAGACTGGTTGACCTAAAGTATCCAGGGCAAGTGTTTGATGTGTCTGTGGGGACTAAGCTTCCAACAGTCAGTAACGTAGGATTAGTTGAGTCTGATGATATTCCCTGATTTTTATTAGCGAATGCATTTTTGTGTATGACACATACACAAAAAAGAAATTCCACTGTAAGTTTCACAGATGTGCGTGTGTTTATGAACACTCTGTACACACAGACACATGCTCGTTGCCTTGCAGGATTATCTCAGCCTGCGTAGCCTCCGCGTTTGAGTGTGCCCTGCAAAGCGTGGGTGGAGCGAGCTGTGGTGAATCCTGTACATTACATTTAGTAAACAGGTTTCTCCTCCTCGTTGGATGTTCCTCTCAAGTAGATCCCATGCAGTTAGAACTGATTTGGGGGTAAAAAACCAAACAAACTACCTAATAGGTTGTCTCGTGACATACCCTTGACCTGCCGATGGATCACCATAGAGCTGCTGTTGGTTAATAATAAACCTTCACAGAAACAGTTTGAGTTTAAAATTAGTAGAAATAAAGAAATGAATGGCTATGTAAAAGCAATGTTTAGCTAAGACTCACTCTACATATTTATAGTAGAAACCTTTTTTTTTTAAAATGATTTAAATGTTTTTTTTATCTAGTTCTTAAAATGTATTCATGGATTTTGTCAGTATTTATATTTCTTGAAATTTTTAAAACTTTTTTTCACTATTTAACTAAAATTTTAACATATTATAGCTGAGTTTTAATGAGTTTCTGAACATGTAATTTAGAAAAAAAATCAGTGATTTTCATCAAAAGGGCTCAGTCTAGTCTCGAAAGACTCTTTGCTGCTGTATATCGTGTAGGATCTGTATTTAATTACCAACACTAAGTTAAGCCTTTGTTTTTGTAAATCTCCTCCCTTAAATATTGCCGAATAATAGCTGCTGCCTCATTTATTCATCATGTTTTCCCACTCATCACATGCTCATACTTATCATGTCAGCGCAGTAGCTGATGCCCCTCTCTGACATTGGCTGATCCAATTTAAGGATATCTTCATCTAGAATTAGCTTGTTTTGACCAGCCTGCAAGGCACCATGGGAGGCCAGGAGCTTAGCCCAACTGGTAAGCAGCAGGGGTATAAAATGCAGCTCTCACTAAAGGGCTGAACGACTTCAGAGGCTTACCAGCTCTCGGATCCATTGCTCAGAGAGCCACTGTAACTACAGTTTTCAGTAGCAAGCGGTGTTTAACTCCATTCCTGCAAACATGGTTCTGGAGGATCCTGATGTGGAAATGATTGTCGCTGAGATTGAAGTGAGCGTGAGTAGACTAAAGGCTTTATTAAAATGTTTGCAGTAGTTTTGAGTGGATTTGTGGGATTATGCTGCCTGCTGGACAGTAGATACTAAAGTTGGAATTGTTGCACAGGCCTAAACAGGAAAAAAAGCTCTATTTTATTCTTCTCTTGCGGCTCATGTGGGAAAAATGTGTGGCGTTTCAATGAGTGGCCAGCCTTTTGAAATGGTTTTGCTTACTTTTCAGTTGGTAAAGTAGATCAAAAGCTAATACATTTAATGGAATGATAAACCTCTGTAACGAGATGGGGCATGTTTGGGTAAATTATTCCTGGTGAAGAGCCTATCATTTGGATTTTCCGCCAGAATAACAGGCTAACTATTGCAGGTGGTATTTAACAAAAGTATTTAAATTAATTTGGCAACAGCTTTAATTTGTCATATTGACTATGCAGCCCTGTTGCATCAGCATCACAGAGTAACTTCAAAAGAAAAAAAATGTCTGTATCTTTTGTAACCTGGAGCTTTAAAAGTATGTTCATGTTTGTGTATCTATAGGAGCACGATGTGGAGACTCCTAATGGAAGATTTCATTGCACAATGAAGGGGGTTCCCAAGGGGGACAGACCAGTCATTCTCACCTTCCATGACGTTGGCCTGAACTGTAAGCCTACCTCATTATTTCCTTTATCTTGGTGAAGCATCTGCTGTGGTACCGAGAGCCTTGTTTTGAATGATCATACCAATTAAAATTAAATTAGTTTCTCTGAACTAACTTTATATGTAGTCTTTTGCATCACAGTATCTAAGCTGGACTTGTAATCCTTAATATACTGACACATTCTCTATAAATTGTATTTATCCGTGCTGTTATTTTAGGCTCGGTCATGTTTGTGTATCTGTAGGAGAGATATGCGGAGACTCCTCGTGGAGGCTTCCAGGATTTCTTGCATATTTTTTTGTAATGAAGTCAGATTTTGTAAGAAGATTGCTCTCGGCACCTCCAGACCTGAGACTTGGTCATCTATTCAAGCTGTTTGAGTTCCTCTTTCCCTCTCTGTTAAGAACCACTTATCCACCTCCGCCATCTTTTCACTGTTTTCCAGACAAAACCTGCTGGAACACGCTCTTCGACCATGAGGACATGGCGGAAATCATGCAGCACTTTGCTGTGTGTCACGTCGATGCCCCGGGGCAGCATGAAGGAGCAAACACCTTTTCCGCTGGGTGAGCCAGATGCACACATGCACACACAAACACAGAGACACTTAATGTATGTCAAGCAGTCTGTGACCTCAGAATCAACAGTTAGATCACTGTGGATGTGCTTAAGGCGACCTAATTTGACAAGTATGTAGTAAGAACAGGCGTTTATCTCTTGTTCAGCCTAATCTCTGCTTTAACGGTGAGACTTTGCCTTATGTTAAGATTACCTGAACACAAACTGCTGTCAGGTGTTGATAACAGTAATATAACACTGTTGCTGATTAGATAGTGTGTGTAACAATACCCTTTTTGTTTCCCCAGATATGAGTACCCTTCTATGGACCAACTCGCGGAGTCTCTCCCACTGGTCTTAAAGCATTTTGGGTAAATTGAGCTCCAGTTCCTGGCCTGACACTTCACCCTTCATATTTGAGACACTTTCTAACCGGTTGTTCTAACAGTACCCCTCTACTTTTGTGCACTCTAGCCTGAAAAGTGTCATTGGCATGGGCATGGGAGCCGGGGCCTACATTCTGACCAGATTTGCTGTGAGTTTACCCCACGCTCTCTCAGTCACACTTAATAATTTCAGTATTAATCAATCTTGGATTAGCAGAGCCGGCTAATGGGTTTCTGCTCTTGGCTGATTTTTGGCAACACACTGCTGCTTATTGCTTGAGCCTGCAGAGCCATGAAAGCCTCAGGAATGTACAAGATCAGCTCACCACTAACACTGTGCTCAATAGGAAGCCCCCCTCCCCGTTGACACAAAGCCGGCAAAGATGCAACATTTAACTCTTTGCAGCCTTCACTTTAACTAGTTCTATATTGTTAAACAGGGCACAATATAACATTAAAGAGCTTTAGATTAAAACCTAACCCTCACCAAATTGGGCAACAATAGATGAGTAGATGAGTTATAAAAAATATTTTTTTAATCGGTTGTGGGGCACATATTTAGCGAAATGTGTCATGGTTTATTTCTAAAGTTGATTTATGTATCTTTCAGCTGGACTACCCAAATATGGTAGAAGGCCTTGTTCTCATCAACATCAACTCGTGTGCTGAGGGATGGATGGACTGGGCTGCACACAAGGTAATGCGCGTATAAACACACATATGAGCACCTACAACTGTTCAAACCATTTCCAAAAACTGTGGTAACTTTGACTTTTGGATTTGCAGAACCATTGAAGCTAAACGTAACTTTTTCTGTTTTTTAGATCAGTGGCTGGACCCACGCCGAGCCCGACATGATCATCACCCACCTGTTTGGAAAGGTAAAGATCCAAATTCTCATTAACATTCTTGTTTTATATCTTCATTACGGTTAAAGTATCTCTGTAAACTGAAACTAGGCTTTTAGTTAGATTAATTTGCAGGTTGTGGTTTTAACATGTCTTTTGTTTTGGGTACCGCAGGAGGAAATCCACCACAACCATGATCTAATCGCCACATACCGCCACCACATCATGAATGACATGAACCTGTTTAACCTGCATCTCTTTGTCAAGTCCTATGAAAGGTAAGCACAGCATCTAGTTTATGTAAATGTTTCATGATATAATCTTGGTGTTTGAGTTCATACACGCTAATGAAAAGTTTGGTGGCTCCTTAGCGTAGTGCTGTACACATTTGAGATACAGATCCCTGTGGAGTTGAGTCAGGGAGGCCATCGGGTGCAAAAACAGCTAAATTAAAACGTTCATGAATTAGGAAGCAGCCGAAAGTAGCGTGTTCTGCACACTAACAGACGTGTCTGTCTACAGTCGGAGGGATCTGGAAATTGAGAGGCCAGTCCCTGGAAGCAATGCCAGAACCCTCAAGTAAGTTGTTCTCGAAAACAGCATCAGCTTAAATGAAACAATGTTATTTCTAATACGGAAACATTCACTGTGTGGTTATGCGTCCTTCATCCAGGTGCCCTTCTCTGCTGGTGGTTGGCGATAGCTCTCCTGCCGTGGAGGCCGTGGTGAGTTCACACGGCTCAAGTGCTAATGATTAGACTTCCCACTGCCGTTAACACGGTTCAACTTGTGCTGGACGTGTTTTCCATTCGCTTCAGTCGTCTGCTTAAGCCCAAGAGATATGCAAGGCTAAGCGCTTAAGGACAACAGTTTAACATGTCTTAGGCGAGAAACGAATTGGAAACAGAAACGGAGTGATGCAGATCAGCTTTAATCTGTTAAAGTTAAGAGATTTGTGTGACTGTTGCTGCTTTCAGCTGCGAACGGGTCCCAAATCCCCTAAAGACTGTTACTTATTTGTTAGTATATATTATCCATAGGAATAACTGGACTAAGCACATCACAACATTAAAAACTTGTTGGTCATCACACATCATATGCTTTGCCTAATAAATGTATTGCATTTGTTCCTGCAGGTTGAGTGCAACACTAAGCTGGACCCCACAAAGGCCACCCTTCTTAAGGTGAGGGCCCCACTCCATTCCCTCTGTCGTGCCCTTTACCCCTCACCTCCTGTCTCCTATTCTCATCCAGATTATAACCGCCTTGATGAAAACTCATCTGCTGATAAGATTCCATTGGCTCAGCATTTACCTGGTGATATATTAACCAGTGGTATGACAGCTGAACGTTTCCCCAGAGCTCACTGACCTACTTCGGCTGGCCTGTGGCGAGCTTTTTATGAACCGCATCTCAAATCAAATGGCTGTTTGACTTAAAGTGGCGCCGTTTACTGGGGTTAACTGTTGAGGCTTTAGCAGGGACAAGGTGTTCTGCGTGTTCAAATTGGACTTAATGAGCACCGTGGGGGGTTATAGAGTGTGTCCAATTTTGCACGAATACACAAGTGACAACATGCAAAATTCTAATTTTGTGTTCTTTTACTCTTCTCCCCAGATGGCCGACTGCGGTGGCATGCCCCAGGTTGACCAGGTGTGTATGTGAGACAGAAAATGGGGAGGGGGAAATGCAGCTCTGTGAGACACTGATGCTGTAGAGCAGGCTGGACAGGGCTGGATAATCGGCACACGGGGTCAGGTGGAGGGGTGGATGGCGTAGGAGGGTGGCACTTAAGAGCATTAACAAGTACCAGACATGGACCACAGTTGTCAGGTTGTAATCCTCCAAACTGCACAGCACCTGTTCATAACAGCTGTCATATCACAGACCCTAGGAAGTAAGCTGCTGGCTGAGAGCTTGAACCTGTCAATGTTATGCAAACAAATATAATAATTACTGACAAGAGGACTGATTATCTTTATGATCTTCTCTGCAGCCTGGCAAGCTGACCGAGGCGTTCAAGTACTTCATTCAGGGCATGGGATACAGTAAGTATACTTTGACTTTGTTTTACTGAGATATGTTGAGATTAAATTTGCTTCTCCCATTAAAATAAAAACTGCACAGAGAAAAAAATGTCTGCCATCATTGTGCTTGCAGATTTAATTCTGTAAAAGATGTATATTCTGCCACCTTGTGGTGAGAGAAAGATCTCTTAGCCTTAGAGTTCACCTCATCCAGTGTTGAAAATCAAACACCCAGAAAACATTAATGCACTAATTAATTTTGTTAGGCTCCTCATTACGTTGCTGAGACCAGTAATATAATTTCTAGTTTAGAGTGACACATTAAACCTTGCATATTCCCACACATCAGCGCAAACAGCCACCCTAAGAAGGAGCACTCGGGTGTCACATTCTTCTCTCTTTGGGTGCCAAAATAAATGATTTATGATGAACTGCTCTGGGTTTAACCCCTTTGAGAATTTTTGTAATTTGTCAAATGCGCTCCACAAAGTGAGTTCAAAGCATGTTTGATTATTCAGATACTTTAGGATCTTGTGTAACTCTTGCAGGTGACTCAGTTGTTTGATTACTGACTGTAATGTGATTAATGAATTTGGGAACAGGAATGCGTGACTGTACCAATGTATACACAAATATAAGGTGATTATAATAATGCCCCAACACAGCCTGTGTCCTTCCCACCCCTTGTGTTTATGATTGATTAGGGCATGTACTCACTATGATGTAACTAATGCTCAAAGGATAGACCATATGTGCACCCACTGGCAACTTCATTATACACAGCCATTCAGCTGATTTAATAACTAATCAGCCAATCACACGGGAACAGTTCAGTTAATTTTGGGCTTGTAGACATGGTCAAGACAGCCTGCTGAAGGCTGAATGACACATTTGCATTCGCTGAAGAAAGTAGAACTAATTTTAATTGTCTGTATCTGTTTGGGTGGCTTGCTTTCATTGTAACAACACATGGCAATTTATATGCTCGCCGTACATTTATTAGAAAATTCTGCAAATCCTCTTGAAGGTTGTGATGAAAGGTGGAGAACAACGGAAAAGTAGACGTCAGTAAATTCTTCTCCTCTTCCCTCAGTGCCTGCTGCCAGCATGACCCGCCTTGTTCGCTCCCGCACTGCCTCTGGCTCTAGCGTCACTTCGTTCGACGGCAACCGCTCCCGCTCCCACACCAGCGAGGGAAACCGCTCCCGCTCCCACACCAACGAGGGCAGCCGCAGCCGCAGCCACACGGCCGAGAATCCGCACGGCCGCTCCCACACAGACAGCTCCATGGACACCACGGCCAACAACAACGTGGACCAAGGTGTTAGCAAGTCCGCCGAAGTGTCCTGCTAAATGACCCTCCACTCAGCAGACATCCAAACCTCTCAAGGATCCCCTTCAGTCTGTGCTGCGCTACCTCTAATTCACACCTGGCCCATGTACCTGGAATTGTTTAAAAGAGAGGAAAAAAAAAGAAATTAAAAAACGCACAATACACACTCAACTGCAGATTTCTCAGTGCAGATGAGTTGCCCTAGTTTGGAAATATGTTTGAGTAAGGAGGTTGAGGTCGTGTTTATTGATTGCAAGCAGAAAATGTTTGGGGCCAAAGTGTAATTGGAGGCAACGCAGCATTTGGGGACATCGAAGCAGAGAATGTCGGAGAAAGCTGTGGCTAAGAGTACAAAGAGTACACCAGCTTGTAATATATCCCTCATAATCTTGCATACAAAAAAAATTAACCTCCACTTCATCTTTCCCTCCAACCTCATTTTTTTTTGTCCATTTTTACCCTACTGACACAGCTTTCTCAAATTTACCCGACTGTAAATGTGTTTCCTGTTCTCACTGTAATTGTTTGATCATTTATTCGTTTATTTCTCATGTATGAGTTATCGTTCGTATGTAGGAGCAGACTTGTAGATGTGGAGAGTGAATGGGGAGGCACTACACATATATATCTTTGAAAATTGAAAGGGCAGACTTAAAGTTTATCATGCACAGCAAATTGTTTGACCTTGCAAATGTCATTTGTTTCCCCCCCTTTGAATTTTCTTTTCCCCCAAAAGATTGTTTGCAGGTGAATTTAAAATTAATCTAAAAATGATCATTTTAAGTGCATTCCACTGAGACTGTATGTTTGTCGTCAATCAAAACACTGAAAAACCAATGCTAAAGCTTCTGGATCACATGGTTTATTAATGGATGAAAAACGGTTCTCTCTTAATGATTTTTATGATGATTTCTATGCAATCAATGTGCCATGAAATTGTTCACCTTTGTTAGATTGTGCTGCTCCTATGTGTGTGGATTCTTGAGTGAGTGATAAAAGAAAGGTCCACATGTAAACACGAGGATAGCCATAGAACTTACCTGATACTTTCTACTCCTTCTTCTGTATTTTACTTGCACTACAACAACATTTGACTCTGTAGAACACGTACACACAGCTTTGTAAATACACAACCTTCTAATGCTGTAGAAAAGCATTAAAATGACATAACCGTTTGTATTTATTAAAAAATGACAAAAAAATGTGTAACAGAGCTTCCCTGATTATCCTTATTTCATATGAATAGTTAGTCTTGGGGATCTTTGTTCATCTCTTAACACTTATAGGGAGAATTAAATGAAATAGATGAAGAAAAACCTACAACTTCCGTTGACTTGGGAGTTTAAAGGCAGGCAAGCAATGTCTCTTTGTGAGACGTTGTCCAAAAAACATAGCATGCCATTACATATGCCAAAAGCCTCATAAATAAATTAAACCTTCAGTATTTCACATGCTTTGTTGAATATTTTCATTTGCAAACAGTTCTTTAAATAGTCTTCAAAAGCACACCATGCTTTATGAATCCCTTCTGGAGACACATATGTGATATTTACAGATTTTTCCAATAGGAAAAAGAAAACAGAACAAAATCCCTTGTACATGATTGGTTGGACTAAAAAAATGAAAGAAAAAAACTGCATAGGAAATGAAAGGAAAAGTTCAAAAGCTCTTTGCAGATGGGATAAACCAACAGGTCGCTTCTTAGTTCATAACCTCTGGGTAACCATAGTAATTCTCCAGGTCAGCAAAGATGTCATTGGGGCTTTTGCAGCTGAGGTTGCAGAAGCAGGCCTGAACCCACAACATCTTCCAGGTGAATCCCGCCCCGTTGGGACACTCAAACTCCACGTCAATGGTTTTGGATTTGTAGGGGATGCAGCAGCGCTCGTCGGTGCAGACGCCGCAGTATTTGGGCCGGTACGCTTTCTTGCTTGTGCAGCCGGAGATGGTGAGGTTTGTTGGCTGATCTTCCCTGTAGATATTAAGACATTTCTTCCCTGGCTGAGGGAGCAAAGAAACAGGAAGATTTTAAATATTAAACCACTTTAGTTGGATCAGTTATTGTGCGTGTTTGTGAGACTACTACCTTGATGTGTTTGGTGATGTCGACCTCGCACGGCCGCAGGTTACAGAGACGAGACTCTTTAAACAGCTCGCATCGCTCATTGGCGTTGGAGATCCTCATGGACAGGCCACGGCCGCAGGTCTTTGAGCACGGGCTCCATGAGGTAGTCTGGGTAATACAGTTTTTGTGCCAGCTCGTGGTCTCGGCCGGGAAAACTAGACAGTAGCATAGACAGAGAGGTGTTCAGCACCTTTTCATTGTCAAAGTGCTCCAGGTCGCTGCAACTCTACTCCCTTTGGCAAACCAATAGTTAAATATAGACTGATGCACAAAGTCTTAATTAAAATGCAAATTCACAATATTTCAATCAATTGTTTGGTTAATAGGGACCAAAAACAAGTCAAAATAAGGGTTGTTTTTTCCACCTGCAGTCAGTTCAATTTAGCAGCTTTCTGGGACTGCCTTGCTGAGGTAGTAAGACCCCAGCATAATACAGAGCAGTGACAAAAGATGTAACAGGAGTCAGCTTTATAATAACTGGATCAATAAATAAACGGATCAATTATGGAATTTTAGGAGAACAATTCCACTCAATCAACCAATCATATATCCTCTTGTTGTAAAGTTGTCATTTAGCAAAATGAATATATCTGTTTAACGTTCAGATCATTCAGATCCTGCACATGTAATGTCGGAGAGAACAAGCACAGTAAGACTGCCTCCCCTCGTGTGGCATCTGTTTTTAATCCAAATTGTTAAATTGTGTCTGCCTAGAAGTCTGGATCTAATTTGTTTCCTTATGCAACACAAAGAGATCTTCATTCACATTCTTGCCTCCACTGCAATATGACTGGAAACTGGACCTGACCCAAAAACAGTGTGAGGGCTTCCACAGGAAAGGATTGATCTATCACTCACACGCTTACGACAAACACGTACTTCACGATGCGTCTGGACTACAAGCTGTACTTGCACAGCTACTTTGTGAGATGCAGTTTCAAACAGAGCTGATTCTATGTTACTTCTAAAGACTAATACTGGTGTAAATTAGCACCACTCAATATCAGAAATATTATGATACTACAGAAATATATGTACTGTATGTATGTCTACATTTCTGTGCAAACAATATTGTCCAAGAGAGCTCCAATTAGTCATGTAAAATCCTCACATTTTTAAGAATACTGAGGGCTTCCTAGTAATTTGTTCACTGTATGTGTGCTTGAAGCATTCCCTTCCATTTAAATGACCTCTCAGCCATCAACTATGAACATTAGATTTAGGGGTTAAAACATGCAATATTTTTTATCCAAAGCTTCCTACCCTCGACTGCATGTCGCAGCGCTGTCTTGCGCCCTCTCCTGGGTTCGTCACAGATCCACTGCTCACAGCACTGTCCCCGGACTTTGATTCGTCGTGGGGTCTGGCACCACACACGGGGAGGCTGAGACTCTGTGCACAGCCCCACACAGCCGATAGCACCATTAACACACACGCACTGGTATTTACAGTTGGGCTGGAAACTTTCCCCATTACGGTAGATCACACCATTGTGCTCGCAGCCGATTCCCACCATGTCTGGCAGAGAGGGATGAAAAGCAGGCATATATTATAAAGGCATGCAGGGCAAACACACAAAAGCTTGGACTTGTGCGTTGCTGCTGAACTGTGTCCGCCTTTATTAGGAGGATGTTTCTCTGGCAGAGCTTAGAAAATAAAAGCAATCAAACAACTGATAAAAGAAACATTTTGCACATCAGAAATGTTTGAAAATTCTTATATTAGTCTCCATTTTTAATTTTCTTATTCTATCTTCAAACTGTCATCAGAGCATGTGTAGGTTTTAAATGAAACTTTTATTAGAGATGGAAAATCTGTGACACCTTAGGTTTGTTTTTACTATTTTTTAGCAGCAGACATTATTTAGTGGGAGGTAAGTATTTCATTTCTCCACAGTTTATTGCAAAAATAAAGTCCTTAAAAGTGAGCACAGCAAGCAACGAATGAACACAAGAGAATAATTAAAAAGGGAAAAAACGGTGTGAATGAAACTAAAATGATAAATGGTCTGAAAAAAACAACACATAGACATATTAAAATACAAAAAAAATGTAATGCAATAATTACATTAGAAGCTAGTGCTGTGCAATATCTGGGATTTGATTTCAACATCAGGCAACGATTAAGTCTGCAGTCTGCGAGGATGCAGTAGTACGGCAAAAAAATAAAATAAAATGAAAACATGAATAACACAAAAAGTTATTTGCATCTTGGAGACTTGGATATAAAACATGCAGATATGTCCCTAAACTGAGGTCAATAATTCTCTTCCGTGTGTGCTCTGTGATTCTTGTCATTTTGTATTTGTTGAATAATGTGCACATGCTGCCTGTGCCATGAAACAAAACCAAAAAAAGCATGGCATTTTATAATATTCTCTACTCAAGTCTGTGTTATACTGCAGTTTGTGTGCAGTTTGGACAATGAACGTGGCTCGCAACATTACAAAAATGAACTTTTGATGCGGTGTACAGCGGTAGTTTGTTTTGGCGAGTGACACTTACATGCACACACTCCTTTTTCGTACCTAGGCTTGTCTGAGCTGTAGTCACAGTACAGTCCTTTGTGGTAGTCACACGTGTCTGCCTCGTTGCACATCTCGCCCACCTGCCGGGCGCAGGTCTTGCAGCAGTCGCAGCCATCCATGAGAAGGCTTACACCTGGCGGGCACTTAGGGGGGGTCTGTGGACACTCGCAGGGCCACTTGCAGTACTGTGTGCGGTTGTACGGGTCTACAAATGGGGATGTGACGGCTGTGGCAGGCGGCATGGTGGTGGAATTCAGGGAGTAGGCCTGCAGAGAGGAAAGGGGAAAGAAAATGAGATTTCCAGTTCATATGCTCTTTATTTTATTCATCTAATATGTCCAATAGCTTTCACATCATGCGTACAGCTTATGTCACATCATCAAGCCCGAGCCTTTGTTACAGTGATTGCACAAAAAAGGTCATCTGCAGCTACTCTTTCAACCTGTTTGTCAGGAATTTTTTTATTGCACGAAAGGTATTTGACCCCTTGTGTCGAGGCAATATTTTTAATGCCCCTAATCCTGATTTTTTTTTTCATCCAGCCCTCTTTGGTAACCATGTCTCAGCAAGTAATGGACTTGAAAGGTTTAAAATCCCTTACTTGTACACTTCTGCTTCAGTGCTAACATGTGTTCGTGCTGCGCAATAAATTAAATAAGACTATAAAAATGAATTAAACACCCAGTGGAGATAATCTTATTAAATCACCGTCGCGCCCTGGTGTCTTATGTATTAACACTGGTTTCCGTCGCCATATTTCAAACGTGCAACTGTGCTTCTCACAGTTATAAAAATCCTGCCAATGAAATGAATTTCATCTCCCTTGGCATTTTGACTCTTACAATCTGCTCTGTGTAGCCAAGATCACACAGTAAAGAGCTTTGCGGCTCTTAAAAGCAGATGTTCTCACAGCAACGCAGCACATAAGGCACATTAACAGCCCAGAGCTTAGAGGTTAGCTTTGGACAGAGAATGCATGAGCCTCAGCTGATGAAAGTTTGGGAATGTGAATGTTTTTTGTTGTTTTTTGTAAAAATAATAAATGGTTGAGTCTAAATTGAATTCTTTTTGTTTTGAGAGCAGGGTGTGCTCGAGAAATGAGCAGGAAATGATCTCCAGGTTGTTACTTCGTGTGACAGAAACCGAAACTTCCCTCTCAGGGAAAGTTAAGTCATATTGCATTTATGATGCAAATCGAGCAAAACTTCAAACGCAGATGAGTCAGTTTTGTAGCAATAATAAACCACAAAGGCTCTTTATGAATAAGACTTCAGCTGAAGCACATACCATGTCCATCCTAATAACAACTACAGTATGTGGTCGGGGCTAGGCGAGAAGTGAAACATATAAAATTAGGTCCAGTGTTGTCTCTACAGCCATAAATACTTATAGCAGCGCACTTAAATCGGGAGCTTGAAAGATACATGTGCGTGCACACTTTGTCTGCGGTTAACTGTGCGAAAAGATGCTTAATCATCTTAAGCACGGTGGATCCGTTTTCCTCAGCTTGTTCTCAGCACTTCAGTGGAATTATGGTCATATTAAAGATAATGCAGATGAACGACTTTTAGTCACAGTCGTGCCACAAAGCTGTTTATCAAAAGACTTAATTTATTCTGCAGCCATGAGGCTAATTTGCAAAGGGGCATAGATATTGTTCCCTCTAAGGAAATCATCACCATGACAAAGAAAAAGGAGATCATAGAAATCAAGATGTGAGTGCTTCATAAATTAATTATAAAAGCTGGGCTGGGATTGATACAAACATCTTCTTATTGAAATCATTTATCTCTGATGAACACATTTTGCATGTAGGACATTTAACAATACCAAGACAGAGAGATTCTTTAGTGAGTTATTTGTGTTTATCATCATCATCTTTTTTTTTTTTTTCCTTTTTGAATGTTTTCTAACGTGACCTCAAATACTTGTCATATTTTTCTGGCAGCTGGTTACAAAGAGATTACAAGTGCTGATGACCCTGGCTCCACTCCTGGTTTAATCTCTTCTTCCTGTCAGCCTGCAGTCAGGTCAGATGACCCGCGGGGAGGTGTTGGCTTGATTTACCCTTCCTCAGAGCAGAGGAGAAAGGACTTTTCCCAGGGGAAACTGTCACTCAGGCGTTGTTGTTATTTCCCTCCAAACCACATGAGTTTATTATGCATTGATGAGAATATATTTAATACTGACTATTCACAACTGCACTGTTTAGGGGTATATTTGACATTGATGCTGAATAACCCAAATCTTACTAAAACTAAGAATATCGCCATGTTCAATAACACAAAATATCATTAATTTAACCACTCAGTTTCTGAGGTTAGACCACAAACTGGTGTCTTTATGAGTAGAAAGGCTGTGAGGGGGCAGTGGGATACCACAAAGCACATGAGTACTCCCAAATAACCACCAGGTGGCACTAAAATATAACAGAACGGAACTGGAGACAACTTTGAGCATCCCACAGTGCAAAATTAAAGCCGGATAATGGATAATAATAAATAAAGGATAATAAAGGACAACAATAAGTTTTTAAGCAGATTTTAATGGAAATATTTATTCAGCCAAAGGTTAACAAACCTACTTTTTTTTCTTCTTTTTTTGCCTGGGCCACATAACCTAACGAATAAAGGGGCCCTAAAACGGAGGAAACACTTATTTCGTCTATTTCGTTTAAATGAGCTTGTCGTCGTGCAACTAGAAAACTGGAAGTGTATTTTTTAGAATCTCAGCCTACCTTACTAACTTTAAAATAACCCCCTATGTCTTCTGCAACTTGCATTAAACGTCTGAGTTACATGCAACCTGGACGTTAAAAGAAAGAAAGAAAAACAAAAACAAAAAAAAGGTACTTTGGGAAATCTGTCCTCCATCCCACCTGTTGAATCCCGGCTGCTGTTAGAATCCACAACAGGAGCCAACTCATCACTGGTGAGGAACTGCACACGCATTGAATCCAGAATTAGTTCCGTCTCTCAAACGCGCCACACGCCGCTCTCCTCAGGTGTGCTACATCCTCGTCCCCTCGCTGACATCTCGGCGCCCTTCGGTTTGCGCTGACAGCCTGTTAATAAGAGTCCGGACCCGCATAGCCTGCCCCTCACGTTTTCCTCTCTTCCCCTCAGCTCCACTTTCACCCGAACCTCCTCTTCTCCAGAGCGCTGGCAGCTGTGGTGGTTAGGGCGTGTCTGGAATAGTCTCTGGAAGGACTCTGGCACTCCTGTTACTGCTGCTTAATTTAAAGGTTCCAGATATTTCCAAGTCAGTCTGAAAAACAGTGCGCGTATGCTTACGTAGGCTACAGAATCATTGCCCTCTACTCCACAAGTCATAATAAGTTCCTTCGAGGATTTCAGTGTAGTTAATGGGTCATTCTGCACAGGCAAAATAGAGATTCAAGTTACTGTCTTTGTTGCGTGTGAGTCTCCTATTAAGATAGGCCTCACATACACAGACATTACAAATACAATCATGTAGCTTACACTGAGGCCTGGACTTTGTGTAATGCTCCTGATTTGGCTTCCTCTGAACTTATTTACTTCAGCAACCATATTTGGAATTATGTATCATGCGCCTGTCAATGCATGAGAGCATTTTCCTTTAACACCACTGAATAAATACACCTAGCCGGTCGCCTACCTCTCGCCCATTGTGTCTATTTTAAGGCTGTGACTGTGTCTGGCCTCCAGATGTTTAGTTTAAATCAAATGATGTCATCTATCTCACAGCCTGCTACTTTGCTTTCCTTTCATTTTTCTGGAAATTTGAATGTGTCACATTGAGGAGATGCAGGTGAGCACCAAATGCGCCATATGGAAACTCTTGTATTTGAGTAATGCTGCACCTCTCACCACAGCACTTTTTGCTTTTAGTCTGCTGAGTCTCACCCAGAATAACCAAAAAGTCTGTGAGAATTCGGCCCCACAGGCAACAGAGAGAAGGAAAGAGTGATGGATGAGAAATGAACACTTTGTCAAAGAGCAAAGTGCCCCAGGTCTGAACCCCTATTATTTACAGGCAGTCGTCTGACCCCTGTCAGAGAGCTGTCAGCTTCTGGGCTGATCTGAGCAGGCTTTCCGCTTTGCCCTGACCAGGATGACCCGCCCCCTCCACAGCACAATGCTCTCTGTCTCTCTCTTGTTTCCTTACTCTAAAACTCAGCTTCTCTTTACTTTCCATCTCTGCTGGTCTCCCCACCTTCTCATCCGTACTCCTGCTTCAGCCCGTTAACCTCCAACCCCCAGTTTCAGTTGCTGTCATAGGTTTTTTCCCCCATTATCTAATATTGTGTATCTTTTAATTTCTTTCATTTCCTAAGACATTATTTTTGTCTTTTTTTCTTCTTTGAAAGCTGTGAAGAGTAACAATGGGGGGAATTCAACACTGTGAGAAACTAGTGCTGATATTAATTATTGCCTTAAGGTGGCAGTCAATTAAAGTAGACACTGTGTGGGTTCATGGTCACTTTTAGGAACCATTTTCAGCGAACGCAGCTTTTGCTCCATCCATAAAGGTCGGCTAAAAATGTACCAGAAAAAGAAAAAAAATTACATATATAAACCACACCTGCATATAAAACACAGACAGAGCCATGCTGAGGTTTCCCACTGGATTTACATTCTGCATTTTAAAGCCAGGCTTTTATCAGTGATTTCTATCAGTGAACTATAGCAAAGCTATTGAGGCTACAGTCATGTGAGAAAAGAACGTGCACCCTCTTTCAATTCCATGGTTAATAATACAAAAGAATCATCTGGTCCCTCTTAGGTTCTAATTATTTAAATACAAACTTTATTATATATTATGTTATTTATTGTACAAAAAAGAAGATGAAGAAGCAGTGTGTGACAAAGTGTGTGGGATGATTCAGGACCTTGTAGAACCACTTTTATCAGCAATAAGTTAAAGTAATAATTTCCAGCGTGACTCCGTCAGTCTCTCACATCATTGAGAAATAATTCTGGTCAGTTGTTCTTTACAACGTTGCTTCAGTTTTTGAGGTTTGTGGGCATTCGTTTATGCGCAGCTCTCTCAAGGTCCCACATCAGCATTTGAGCAATTGGGTTGAGGTCTGCACTATGACGGGGTCATTGCAACACTTTGATTCTTTTCTTTTTCAGTTCATGGTTGATTCAGTGACTGCAAGGTGCCCAAATTATCACCCGTCCACCACCGTGCTTCACAGTTGATGTCGAGATGTTTGTACTGATGTTCTGTGTTTGTCTTTTGCTTAATGCAGCACTGTGCAAACACTTGGTCTCCACTTTGGTCTGGTCTGTCCAAAGGACATTGCGCCAGAAGTCTTGTGGTTTGCTCAGATGTAGCTTTGCAAACCTAAGCTGTGCTGCCAGGTTTTTTTAAGAGAGAAGATGCTTTCTTCTGTGATCACTTGCAAGCAAGCAAAACTTGTTCAGGCGTTTTCTAATCGTACTGTGATGAACTTTAACATTAAACATGTAGATTTTAGGTGTGTTGCAGCTTCTCTTAGCATGACACGCTCTGACCTTGAGATGAATTTGCTGGGACGACTGACAGCTGTCTTCGGTATTTTCTAGTTATGAATAGTCTTTCTCACTGTATAATGACAATGTAAAATTTCATGTGTTATTCTAGGACATAAGTTCTTAATGTCCTAATAAGGAAAACCTTAGATCTGAAAGAGCGTCTTTCACTTTCACATGACTTTATCTCAACAGACACTGTGCAAGTGGCAGAGTGTATCCTGGATGGGGTTAGCAGTCTGTCACTAACACAGTGATAACACAGGAAGACATTCACAGCCACTGACACTCACATCTACACCTACGGCCAGTTTTAAATTACCAGTTAACCTAACCTCCCTACAAACCAAGAACCTCCTTGCTGTGAGACAACCACAATGCCACCTTGGCACCTTTAGGGTCTAAACGATTTGTTCATATTTCCATTTTACTCAGTGTTCCAGCTTTCTTTGAAACACAGGGATGTAAAACGACTTGTTTAGCATCATTTAGACAGTTTTGAAGTTCTACTTTTCCAAGAACTTCCTTTGAGTCCTTTTTTTCCTTTGATGACTTCCTTGTGTATAACAGTGATCTGTAAGGAACTGCTGTACCATTACCTTGATGAGATCAGGACTCAGGCTTAGATGTGTACTTATGCAGTTGCATAAGAGACAAGGAGTAGAAATCATAGAACTTTCAATATTTTTGTAATTGCGGCAAATTATACATTGTAGCACACATTTTTGTCTTAATTTCACAAGTTAATAAGGCCAAAAGCAAAACTATAGACCCCAAAAATGCTGTTTGCTTGTTATTATCATTAGTGCTCCTGATGCTTCTCTCTTTAATTCTCTAAAACTAACACAGACTGCGTCTTTGAACAATGCAAAACCTCTTCTGAAACAATTCAGAGAAAGAAAACGAGCCGTAGCTTGTTCACGCTCTCATGTTTCATGTTTGCATTTGTCTTCTATTTTCGGTTCTGATATGGTAACTAACCTATAAACGGACCAACAGCAAGAATAATTAGATGTTTGAGTAGTACGAGCTCAGTAGTGTGCTACTTTTTTTTGCATGTTGAGGTCAATTGAACAGAAATAGCTAAAAATGAAAACAAGGTCTGAGGTGACGGCTGCTCTGTTTTCGATGTAGCTCCGTGTTCTCGGCTCACTTGAATTATGGGTGTTTAATGACTCAGAGGTTGCTAAGAGGCGGGGGATCTCAAACATTTTACAAGTAACAGCCTTTATTTGTGAGCCACACCCAGATCAAACCTGCATTTACAAAACTGTACTATTATAAAAACGTGATATGTGTATTTTTGCCAAGAGCTTTACCTTAATAAGGATAAATAACTGAAGAAAGAGCTGCTTTTAAAGCTTTATAAGTGGACTTCGCTGCCTTAAAGGCTTCAGAGCAAGTCAAGCTGTTTCCTAGTGTTTCAAGTCTTTAATGTAATCCAAATGTGGCATTATTGCTTTAATACCAACATGCATTAAGCAGGAAGCAGACACATTTCTGTCACCCATTCATATCAATTCAGTCTCAGTTTGTATCATTGTGTATTGAAATCCTTGACAGAAACATCTCCCAACACAAACTGCATTAAGCTATTGCTGACCCACATTATGCCTCTATTAATACCCCGAGTGTCATGTGGGTGAGGCAATTCAGGTAAAAAAAAAAGTGTGACAGATGACCTGATTATAGAAACTGACCATCTACCACTCAAGTCCTGCATAGCTGGTCAAACCGAAAATCCCCTCATTAAAATCCCCTCAACTCACAGAGAAGCCTTGAAGTCAAACCATGTTTTGGAAATCTTACAGCTTCAAAGTCAAGTGGAGTCGGTAATCCTCCTTAGAATGGGAGAATGAGTTTACAACACCTCGAGGCGACCAGACACTGCTAAGGTGATGCATAAAAAAGTTATTTTGTGGTACAGTACTATGTGTGGAAACATTTTCCTTTGTAGCTACTGGCCTCAAAATCAAAGACATACAGACTGCACTTTCAAAAAAAAGGTTAAGAGGTCATTAAAGTTAGAGTAACTTTAGCAGCAATAAATAAAATAAAATAGAGATGATAATTCTGAACAAATGTGCTTTTTAAACAACAGGCTGAGATTTTGTTTTTCTTTCAGCTGACACTCCAAAGGTGCAATATGTAAGATTATCACCTGAAGCTGTCACGATAACCACCTAGCACTGTAAGTAAAAGTAAGTAAGCACAAGTTATTTATATAGAGCTTTTAAAGAAAAGAACCAGTCACAAGGTGCTTTGAAATGAGTACACCTGGACTTTGTCAGCATAGTTTCCAGTCAGTTTGGTTTTTTGGCCATCGCACCGCTTGCTGCACTTATGTTTCCTCTCACGTTGCTCTCAACATCCCCTACCCTGGGAAACAGTGAGAGATAAGGGCCCCAGTACACCCACCGCAATTGTCGCTTTGCGTGCTGCACACACTCGCTGCAGTATTCTCCTGAGTGACAGGTATCAGGCAGCACTGACACATCAGCGCTGGTATATGAGCGGAAGGAATTTTCCACAAAGTCTCATCTTTTCAAACTGTTGCAACATCTCCCCTGTAAAGTGTGAGTCTCTGAGCTTCTGCATCGATATATCGCAAACCAACACGGTCGTACAATGTGCCAGGTTACAAAAATTGAGAACCAGCAGAACCAGCAGCGGCTAGCAGCAGTCACTTCAATTTGATATCAACTACAGTGTTTGCAAGGCCCTAATACTGATCCAAGCCAAGCCAATATCACGTAGCTGATCCATGAGGTGAAGGTGAAGTTCATTCATTTAAACCTGAGAAACCTGAATTTTGTGAACCATATGTAGGTCTTGCTTAAAGTGTACAGGGGATTTGTGTATATGTGTGTGTGTTTGCCAGAAAAAGGGCATGGCACGCCGTGCTCAGACTGGTCCAGTAATTATACTGTCTTTATATAGCTGTGGTCTGAGACTGCTGGACTGAGGAAAACATCTGCTGAGCTCCACAGATACAAGAATCCCACATAAAGTCGGGGCAGTTTAATAGGCAACGATTGCTCACGATGGAGGCATTTGTGAACACTGTTTACCGGCTAATGCGGAATAATTGACGGCTGTTGACCTTCCAGGAAAAACCAGCAGCACATGTGTACTGGTCAAATCGAAACCAAGCTCAAATTATTCCACATCCAATTCAGCTAATTAACTCTTAATTTAATGGGTGAATTGTGCACACTGGTCTTATTCTCGTCAGATTGCACAACTTTATAAATGATACTCTCTTTAGTCACTTAAAATTATGAATACAGACATTTATATGAAAGCTGACTTTCCATTCATGCCTGTTTTTGTTGTTAAGTGGATAGGCTATTAAGTCACAGCTGTGCCAAAAGCAACTTTGATTTTAGATTTCGATCCAGTGCTGCTGACTCCGTATAATTGACTTCAGATGAATAGTGGAATGCTACCCTGTATGTGCAAACACACGCTGCATTTCCTCTCGTGTAACTGGGCTTTTATACAAATTTACTTAAGGTTAAAATGATTTATACTAAAGGCTTTTAATTTTGATCACTACTGATTTCTAGCAGTTTACTTCCACAGGTTCATCCAGTGAGAGCAGATTTATCGCTCTACTGAAGCATTTTTGTGTTCCCTTAAAAAATCTTAATGTTGTAATTACCTGGTTAGACCATAACAGATTACGCAACATATTGTAACAATCGACATGCTGCATGGAAACAAAAAGAGAAAAATTTTGTAGCTCTCAGGTTTGAGACCCATTTTAAGATTTTATTGTTGATTGTTTTTCATCTTCTCACTAAGTATATGTTCATCACATTTAGCCCTTTTCCTTTTGGGTCAGCTCAGCACGGCACGGCTCACCTCTGTTTTTAGGGTGTTCCATTAGGTGAACCATCAGGTAGTTTTTTATTCAATTCAATTCAATTTTATTTATACAGCACCAAATCACTGTTGCCTGAAGTGGCTTTATATTGTAAGGTAGACCCTACAATAATACATACAGAGAAAAACCCAACAATCAAAAGACCCCCTGAGCAAGCACTTTGGTGACAGTGGGAAGGAAAAACTCCCTTTTAACAGGAAGAAACCTCCGGCAGAACCAGGCTGAGGGAGGGCCATCTGCTGCGACCAGCTGGGGTGAGAGGAGGAAGACGGGATAAAGACATTCTGTGGAAGAGAGAAAGAGATTGATAACAAGTGTGATTCAATGCAGAGAGGTCTATGAACACATAGTGAGTGAGAAAGGTGACTGGAAAGGAAAACTCAGTGCATCATGGGAATCCCCCGGCAGCCTACGTCTATTGCAGCATAACTAGGGGAGGATTCAGGGTCACCTGGTCCAGCCCTAACTATATGCTTAAGCAAAAAGGAAGGTTTTAAGGTTTTCATTATCTTAAAAGTAGAGATAGTGTCTGTCTCCCGAATCCAAACTGGAAGCTGCTCCCATAGAAGAGGGACCTGAAAACTGAGGCTCTCCCTCCCATTCTACTTTTAAATACTCTAGGAACAACAAGTAAGCCTGCAGTGGGAGAGCGAAGTGCTGAGTAGGTACTAGCAGAAAATGGCTATGAGACTGTAAGCACAAGGTGGACGTGGTATGAAAAGTGAAGCTAATTAATGCAGACCTTCTTGAAACATGCATTCTTCATTATATCCAATAGGAGGCATGTCATCTGGTTGCATCACGAAAACTGGTTGTATAAAAGTCTGCGGTAAAACAATCCTACTTCTCTACTTGATTTAAAGGTTTTCTTCACGAGTTTACGATCTCAAATGTTCATTTCGAGTCTTCTCCTTCAATACAGCACGACACTCATTTTGTAAATTATGGTCCCATTTAGTGTGAAAAAAACAAATGATAAAGAAGATCATACTCTGGGGTGCAGCTTCCTTGTGATTCACAAGTTGCTTTGGTGAGAGATGCTTTAAGCCAGCTCACCCTTCAAAACAAGATGGCGACAGATGAAATGGGATGTTAGACTAATGTTTTCAACAATGTTTTACTTAAAAACGTATTTGTCTTTTTAACACTGACTTGTTAAAGCCTAAAAATACAGAGCAACTTGAAAGCAAATAAGACTTAAAGGGATATTCCAGTGATGGATGCAGTCAGTGTATGATGCAATTTCACACGTCCATTCAACCTTGTATTTGTCTCAAATCTAAGCCCAAACATGCTTTCTGTTGACATATTGCGGATACTTTGCCAACCTATAAGCAATACATAGTGATCCTAAGAGTGTATATGTGCAACTGAATGCATGAATGTGCGCAAAATAAATCAGTATATAGTCCGACTCAGTCAGTGACTTTATTTCTTAGCTGTTTCTTTAAACTGTGTCATGATGTGCTGAGATCTTTTAGCTTGCTTCGCTTTGTCACACGGGTTCTGTTTAAGTGATTTCTTGATTCACCAGCTCTGGTAGTAATCAGGCCTGGGTGTGGCTAGTGAAACTGAACTTAGTTTTCCGAAGAATTTGTCTGATGATCTGAAACATGTCAGTGTGACAAGTACAGAAAAAAACTAAGAAATCAGGAAGGGGATGAATACTTTCTCATGGCACTGTAGGTTTGTGAGACAATGCGCTTTCACCAGCTGTTGCAGTGCTTTGTTCATTTGTTTGGTTTTTGGCCGGCGAGAGGTGGATTTAGGATGCTTTATGATGCCGACTGCTCTCAAGATCACCACTTTAAACAAAAGTCGTCTTTTATAGTATCTGTGTGTAGATCAGCAATAAGCAGCCCAGTGAGGCATACACATTTCAGCTCAGTATGACTTTGGCTGCAATTCAAACCAAACACTGGCTTGTGTTTCCTTTAGCTCTGTGCAGACTTTAAATTCTATGTTTGAAAAACACAAACATGATGCTGTTTTGGGATATGTCTTGGTCATAAATGAACATTTTGTTGGAGTCTTGGCATTTCTTAACGGATGGGCCAAGCCCGCCGTTGGAATGCTTTGTCTTGGAGTGTTAATCCTGACTGACCCTTATCTCAAAAGGACTGGCTGGCCTCGGGATATGTGACTTTGAAGACCTCCTTTTTTCTGCGCTGGTTATCCTGTACAGAGATCAGGCCTTTGCTTAGATTTTTCACCAGATGTCGATCCATTGATACCTCCTATGTGTGTGCACACACGCGCGCACACAGAGTTCAGCTAACACCAAATGGGCTATAAAATGCTGTGGATTCAGTAATTCACATTTATTCGGCTATTTACCATTCACTCTGACCCTATCAAACTAATGGTTTCTGAATAATGAATGGCTTAAAACCTCATTGTAAGGGCTCAGAGACATTATGTTTGGATACAGAGAAATTCAAAAGGTTAGAGGAATCTTGGAACCGTCGTGAGGTGAATGGATTTTCTCAAAGCAAAGCGAAGTCGTAAACATGATTTAAAGCTGAGCACATCCCCAGAAAACCAACCACAACTCAAACATCTGTCCGCAGTCACAACCGAAAACCTGCAGGGAACAGTTAAAACCGCGATGGTACAACAGCGATTCTTTTTTTGGACCCTTTCACCCGAGTATGTGTAAGACAGAGCATTACACAGCACCGGTCTATTTTTTCCTCTACTCTATTCTGGTCTGTAAAGTTGGTAATGGGAAGGAATGAGGTCCAATTACACACAGGGTGGAAAACAACCTGCACAAAGTGGACGTCTCTTCAGGAGTGTCAACACAGAGCCATGTAATATGTTCCTGCACGGCGGTTAATAGCTGCACACAATGTCTGCATACAGTTATGACCTGAGGGCAGACCCTTTCCGAAGTACCATCTCAAGTGTTTTTGTTTGTTACTGAATATACCACGGCCATCTTTCACATCTGTTTAATGTTGCAAAACCTAACTCTGAGTTATTTGTTGATTCCTCATTTTGGAGGCTGAATAAAAAACTCGAAGAATATAATTATAACAGATACAATACAACCCTGTGCTCTGGTTAAATAATGCAAGTGTGCGTTGGTGAGTTGCGGCTTCATATTCAGATGGCATCTAATCGTCTTTTATATTGGGCTCAATGACAACTTTTAACTGTTCTTTTCACAATTAGCTGATCAGTATGTGGCAATAACAGCCTAAGCTAAAAAGCAGAACTAATTCAGTAATGTCAGCTACATAGCAATATTTCTCGATTTCTCGGTATCTATTATTAGCAACGTCAAACTACTTAACATACCAGTATGAAATGGGGATGTAACCTTCTGAAAACATGTGTGTCCTTTTATTTCTAAGAAAGGACTATGTTTTGTTCAGAGTTGTATTATTAGTCCTTTATTTATCCAGGTAAAAATACAAAGACTTTTATTTCATGCATATTTTAGTCTGCTTTGTGCCAAGCATCACAGTCTGTCTAACATCAAGCACACCAGTGTTGTGCGTTCATATGTGGTCTATATTCTAATCGGCTGATAAGCTTTAACAGTCATGGCTGCACGGTGAATAGAGTGTAAATTAAAGAGCTGTTGGTAGTAAATTTTCACTGCTCCACTGAGGATTGTTTCTCAGAAAAGTAATAAAGCCAATAATCAGCCTGGAGTACCAGCAGGTCCTCAATGATCTGTAAAGCAGCCAGTGGAAAAAAACATTTTGACGGCTTCCTGTATTATGTAACTCTCACTTGACTTAACTTTTCCTTCAAATGTACAATCATCAGCTAGTTATTTGCTACCCAACATAGCCCCAAAAGACTCAGTGTCTGTTTGTGTTCATTCATATTCTTACTCTTTACTTGAACTAACTAGTAAGATCACTTTCCACCAGTGATTTCACTGAACTTAAAAGACATGTTATTATTTGTCTTTACAAACATCACTCTTGAAAAATATACCCTTGTACCAAGATAGCAAGGATCACAGCGCTTAGATGACAAAATCTCCTCAATTATTACATTCCACACATTTGTACATCACTCAGTATATGTTTCAAGTTACTAAACACATGCTGCACATCAGATCTGGCTCTGGGGCTTTTTGGGATTTAGATGTCTTGAAAACAGCAGTGTGCCTTCAGTGGGTGGACATACTTTTGCAGGTGCACAGCGAAGACATGCGGCACGAAAATAGCCCACAGCCCTGTAATAAGTGGGTAACAGATGATGATGCAGCGATAAACTGTAAACTCCCATCTGCGTTGTTGAAGGGAGTGAGTGAGTCCACTGATGCAGACTCTCATTATGGGCTTGACAGGGCTGGCTGGCAAAGTAACCAATAGTTACCCAACCCTGCACGTGAAGACTGGCATTATCCTCACTGTGTGCATGTGTGAGTGTGCACATGAAACTGGAGGGTGTGGCTGACAGAAATACACAGGTGACCCTAATGGAAGCACTGGTTACAGAGCTTAAAGAGCTTAAATGATGGAACACTTTTACTATTTGCAGAGCACACCTTTAGGGATTAGAGTGCAGGTGGAACTGTTAATTTAATGGCACGATTACAGCAAGACCGCACCTCATACTTGCTTGCACAGTGTCACATCTGTCCTGGAAAACCTTGGATACCCTTACTGTCTTGAAGAGATTTTATGCTGCTCACTTTACTTGTTATACTCAGACATAGAAACTCACCAGACACTTTATTAGCTACACTTTCCTAGTGCTGAGTTGGACCCCGATTTGCCCTCAGAACTGTATTAATTTTTTATGGCACAGATTCAAAAAGCTGCTGGAAACATACCTCAGAGATTTTGGTCCATATTTACATGATAGTATCACACAGTTCCTGCAGATTTGTTGGCTGCACATCCGGTTCCACCTCCTGTTCCACCAGTCCAAAGGTGCTCTGATGGATTTAGATTTCGTGTCTGTGAAGGGTATTTAAGTAGCTTCATGAGATTGCTCACTACTACACTGGAAGCAGCCACCATGATCAGCAGAAATGCACAGGTAGGCCATGGTGTTTAAAAGATGCTCAGTTGGTTCCAAGCGACTGAAAGTGTGCCAAGAAAAACATCCTCTACATAATTGTACCAAAAACAGCAGCCTGATGATGACACTAGACAGAATGGATCCATGCTTTCATGTTGTATATGTCAAATTATGACCCTGCCATCTAAACATTATTGCAGGAGTTAAGACTCCTCAGACAAGCAACTTATAGCCTCAGTTTCCTGTTCTTCACTTGGAGGAGTGGCACCTGGTGTCGTCTTCTACTGCTGTGACCCATCTGCATCAAGAGTCGACATGTTGTGCCTTCAGAGATGGTCTTCTGTTTCAGCCCTGTTTACCTTTCTCATAATGAGTGGTTATTTGAGTTACTGTTGCCTTTCTTTCAGTTGGAACCAGTCTCCTCTGACCTCTGGCATCAACAAGAAATTTTCTTCCAGAGAACTGCTGCTCACTGGATATTTTCTCTTTTTCAGAAAATTCTGAGGAAAAATTGTGTGGGAAAATCCCAGCAGATCATCAGTTTCTGAAATACTCAGACGAGCCTGTCTGAGTATTTCAACAAACATGCCACTTTCAGATTCACTTAAATCCCCTTTCTTTCCCATTCTGAAGCTCGGTTTGAACTTCAGCAGGTCACCTTGACCAACTCTGGGTGCCTAAATGTACCGAGTTGCTGCCATGTGGCTTTCTCATGAGATATTAACAAGCAGGTACCCTGGTAGCTTGTGAATGTTAACAGAAGCATGTTTCACTCAGCCTGTAAAATCGCTGTGAAACTTCAAGAAAATAACCTGAATGAAATATTCAGGTAATGAAGAATGAGACGAGTTTCATAAGAAGCAGCCTGGAGTTATGATGTGTGAAAGGCCGTGGCATCATGTATTTAGACCTACGTATGAAAAACTAATAAAATACTTACAAATTAAATATTAAATTTATAAATTTAATGTTTTTCATTACATTTAAAGCAGCAGCTGTGTTTCCTGGCTATTCCCTAGATAGCATTATGAGTAAAATGATGAAAGCTGAACATTTGGAGGATCTGAACTAGAAGCTTTTGGATGACTTTAACATACACTGATTTCATTATTTGACACTTTGACCACATTTACTATATAAACATGTAACTATGCACAAAGTATTTACTGTATATATACGGCACATATAACAAAAAGAAAGGAAAATTGTAACTGGCACCCTATAAAAGATAAATGAAGATGCAGTTTAACAAATCGGCAAGCATTTGCTGATAATGTTAAATTAAACAGGATATCAACTGTGCTATCACACTCCATCACAAGCTGCATGCTTTTATCACTAGATATAGGCAGTGCTGACATGGAAACTGGATGGCAAGCAGGTTTGCATGCACATGCATACATTGTACAGACAGACATAGTGTGCATACACAGGCATGTGAAACCAACCCCAATAAAACTGCCTTTGCTGACCCTGCAGTAAAACTGGTTTTAGTATTTGAGGTCAGATAATACAGTTATTTTGCCAAAAGGTAAAAAGGTAGCCACAGTTCTCCTAAGGTCGTAGCCTTAACACAGTGCCATCCACATTTCCCAGTAGCGTTTTGTCTTTATAGTGGTCACAGTTCATAGTAATGTTAGTGATGTAAGTGTCATGAGTAATACTTTCCTATGGCGTCATGTCAGGCTTCATTTATTGTAGCTGACTGGACTTAATGTTTAAGGACCGGCGAGACATTCATGTCTAAAACGTTGTTGTTGTTGATTCTCTGTGGAACTCTGTTTCTGCTTCACTGGCAGCCAGGAGAGATCATATAGTGGGCGACTTTTCAGTTCTGTGCTCTCTTTCGTCACAAAGTCCATGGTAATGATACAGTGGTTTGCAAAAGCAGACTCACATTTCTGCATGCAATTTTGTCCAATTATGTTACCATTAAAATCCCCAAAACGGGTCTGCTGAAACAGACTTTGGGGAAAACACTTGGTCAATACAATTATTTTGATTTGTTAAATTAGCGCATAGAAATAACACTGCTGCCAAAATTCAAAGGAATATTATTGGAAGTTCAGAGGAATGCATTAATAGATAGGAGAATCAGGGAGGGACGATTTCTCCCACAGATGGTTTAGTGGATAAGATGCTCCAGATGCCTGAATGACCCACATACAGTGACTACATTATATTAATAATTACAGGTTAACTGCTGAAGGATTTTAGCCTTTTTTACACGCATATTTTGGATTTTGTTTTTTAAACCTTAAAAGTGCTAGAAACATATAAAGCCTGTGGATAAAAATTGCTCTAAAAAAAATTAAAAATGTTCAGATATATTCAGAAGCAAATGTAAGCAGTTCACGCCCGTTCCTGTCAGTTCTGTGGTTTAGAGTCCAGTGGGGTCAGTCTTGCTTCTGAATTTAGATACTGCTTATTACTGTGGGAGAACACAGCGACCACATAAAGACCAAGTCTTCGTGTCCAAACAAGAGGAATGTGTATTGTTTTTTAGGAAAAAGAGGAACTGTGGAGCGATTCATTACAACAGCGCTCACATCTTGCTTGAAAAGGTTCAAGACATCCGAGTGTGTCTTGATTTAGAGGAAAAAAAAATATGATGGGAATTCCTCACAGCTAGTAATTTTGTAATTTTAGAAAGAGGGCGTGGCGGTCAATTCTCCTTGAAATGTTCAAACACATCCAGACTGCAGCACAGTAGCCTCTGGCAGCAGAGGCCAGCGTCAGCCACAGACAGACAGCTTTTGCCTTTATGAGAGTAAGAGGGGAAAAAAATGGTGTTACCCCCCCCAAACCCCCATAAAAACAGTGCTTACAAATCATCTACCATCTTCAAAGCGAAACCTCAAAACTTCCCCAACATGCGTTATACACCAGCACTGATGCATCAATCACTTGAAAACTATTTTACTTTTATCAAAGATGGGAAACTGACTGGCAGCAAAAGATAATAACACAGCCAGTGTGACACCTCTACATACAGCAGTTGCTGTATGCAGCTTTTGAATAAAGACGTGGTTTTTTTATACGACCCAGATCTAAGGGTACGGGCTGATGGGCTGATATGCATATTTTAGGTTGCACAGTGGTTAGTACTGTTTCCTCACAGCAGGGGGGTGAGGGGGGGTTCGACTCCAACATCTGGCCGGGATCTTTCTGTGTGAAGTTTATATGTTCTCCTTGTGTCTGCGTGGGTTCTCTGGGTTCCTCCTAAAGTCATGCAGTCAGTGGGTTTAGACTAATTAGTGATTTTAAACTGACACCAAGTGTGAGCTCTATCAGACCAGTGACCTGTCCTGGATGTACTCTGCCTCTTGCCCCTTGACAGCTGGAATAGGTTCCATCCCCCTCCACCGTGACTCTGAATGAGATAAATGTAAAACAATTGACGGATTTTCCGATGAATGATCTACAGTATATATTTATGACTTCACAGACAACACCTTGAAATAGGTCTTTTTATTTAAGAAATGTATAATAAAGGAAAATTTTCCTGAGCCAACTGAACCAAGGCAGTTGTCTTGGAATTTTAACTGACCTTTATGTGCTCCTGAGTGGGATGGAAAACCTGGACTTCTCTGCTTAGACTGCAGCACCTGCAGCACCTGCTATAAATATGAAGTGTTTCACCATCTATGTATGTTTCCTCCACTGGTAACTGGGTAAGCAGGAGAAGATAAATGGGTGGATGTATGGATAAATAATAAAGAACAACGTATAAGGGTTTGAAGTCATTGTTTTACAAGTAATGGAAACAATAGCAGTGTTTGGTGGTGTAATGCCCACTTATAATTTCTTTTCCTATGTTTTTAAATAACTGAACTAGCCCACACACTGTTCTTAGTCTAAATGACCAAGTAAACAAATACTTAGTCTAGAAAGATCTAAAAAGGATGACATCTGATGGAGAATGAATTGCCTTAAATAAGAGGAGAAATAAATATCTCATTTCTAAGTAACAAAGAAGCTCATTGAAGTGAGGCTAATGTGGACAGCCCCGCTGATTCACGTGTGTAATGTCTGATGAATGTATGATTCACTCAAAAACACACATAGCCCTGGCACTGCAAGAGACAGCAGCCAGGACCTGAAGAAGTAGAGAGTCTATGCAATGAAGGAAAAAAGAAAATGTTCCAGGCTTTACGGAGTTACTGATTACATTTGTGTGCTCCAATACGGCACCTTACATCTTTTTCAGCTTCATTCATACAAATTGTTCTTTAAAACAACATTTTATATCAGTATCACTTTTCCAACTTTTTAAACATTTCTTTGCACTACTTTACGCTCTGCCATGTTTACACAGAGTAACACTGCAATAGTACAGCTATAGTTAGCTTAGTGGGAAATGTGATGCATGTCACACTGCTAAACCTTCTTCTCTATTTAGTCATCTACATATGAGTGCCTGAAAAGGACACAGATGGCATAACAGATAACTGTCCTGTGAAAAAAAAAAAAACCTACGTAGAAGTGCTGAAAATTCTAAAGATAAAAGTAAATTTGGTCAGCACACAAACTACCTGGTGTTTATTTTCATTCTAAGCTGGTGGAGACTTCCTTCCTGGCAACCACAACTGTTAGAGTCCTGGAGTCTCACGGTAGCCACCAAGCCACAGTAGCTGCTGTTACGCAGAACAGAACTGCTCGCTCTGTGCAAAACGTGGTTTAGTTGCAGTTCAGTTGGTACATGATGTGATACATGACTCTGTCTACTTCCTCTTAGGAATTTTATCACTCAGATCTAACCTTATCCCCCTCTCCACATACACAAACACTCACACCAAAAACCAAAAGGAAGGACTAACTCAGTCATTTAAAGATTTCGCTAAAGCTTAAAGTTTTGAAGAAGAATAATCCAGGTTTTAATATGAAAAATACATGAGTTACATAACCATATTTTGTACTACAATTTTTAAACATTAGCTGAGATTATAAATAACTGTCCAGAGTTAGTTGGTTGAATTAAGGCACATAGGAGACACATACTGGGCTGTGCCCGTAACTCCCAGAAGGCAGTGCCGCGGGCCTGCCAAGCACTTTTTGGCATTTTTGTGGTACCCCACATGTTCAATTTGTGGGATCAGAAATAAAAGGATACATTACCGCAACCTCACGTTCCCAGTTTGTCACATTGGGATGTTTGGTACCATTGTAACACATCTCCAGTGCCGCTTTTCAACATGCAGGGTAATCTGAGTTCCTGTCTGAGACAAACACCTTGAGACTGCAAGCAAAAGCAGTGATGTCATAAGTGTTGCATGACTGCCAGAGAAGCTTGTGTGTATTTGGTGCATATATTTTTCATGTAACATGGAATATAAGCTATAGGGTGTTATAAACTTTGCATATGATTTGAAAAAAACATGGTTTGGTACAGACAGTTGTTGTAACAGCAGTGTTGCCTAACAGTCAGATGTTTCTCTCTGGGTACTTAATTCCCACAGTCTACTAACAATAAGGGTAGTTTTGCTGATTCTGTGGCTTGGTCAGACAAGCAAAGTATTCTTATTCTTCCCTTGAGGGGTTTTCAAGAACAGAACTACACTGATATGATTTTAACGTTTTGAATACTACTGTTTTTCTCTAACCAATTTTGAAACTTCCCCAAGGGCCTTGAAATAATTTGAACAGATTATTACTGTCATCGCTATTTTGGGGAAAAAGCACACTCACTATTGGCGATCAGCACTGACTTTGTGAAACCAAAACATTATGAAAAAGAGCCCACCTATATAAATTCAAAATGTCAACAACAAAAAACCCCAGAGGCGCTTTTGGTTTCCCTAACTAGTGAGGCTGTTGTGAAGTCTCTTCTTGCATGTTTCACCGTGTTTCTCAACAACACTCTTGCCTGCCCTCTTCCTCATTTCATTACAGGAAGTGAGTTTGCAGTCAAATGCAGAGCTGTCACCCCACTTGGTGACATGTCATTCCTGTAAACTCTTGTGAAGATGGTGCCGTTCTAGTTCCAGATTCTGCTGCTGCCGCGATGCCCTGCTTGGGTCATCATCTCTCTCACTGGCCTTGATGCCATCGGAAACAACGATCCACAAATTTTGCAAGTAAGTGTTCACACTTTGCTGAGCTGCAACTGCTCAGGCGGACCTGTCACTTCTTCATACTAGCCAGCTGTCTTGCTACATACTGTGACTTATAAATACAGGCAGGATCTGTTGAAATGCTTTCATGGATTAATCATAATACGCGTTATGTAAGATCATTTGAAGTTTAGGTATATGATGTGGCAACATTTGAATTCACAGTCTGTTAGTTAGTTAGTACACAAAGCTCGGTGCTGCAATGGAAAAATAGGTTCGATAACATCTAGCCTCAGCTTCCCCATTTTGCAACAAATGTGTCAGTTGAGCTATAGCTCAATGGTCAGTATGTAGACTACGAGATCAATGGGACAGCAGCAGAGAGACGTTTACTAGTGATTCCTGTCTGTCTTTTTTCTTTTTGTCCTGACTTCAGGCTGGAGTCTGGTCCATCTGGAGGATGGGGAATGTGATGCGAGGTGTGAGTGCTGAGAACAAGGTCAACACCGAAAACCCTGAAACCTCTCTGAAGGGTAAGATGTCCTTTTAGTGTATAAATAGCGCAGGCTGATAAAAACTACCGATTGGGAGCTTTCTGCACTCTTGTCAGCAACAACAGTCATTGTGATAATCCCTGACCGGAGAGACACTGACATCTTGAATACCAGAATTTACTGTTTTGGCATGTTTCGTTATGCATGTCTATGATGATGTGGCAACTGCACCTAGGCAATTACAAACAAATCACAACTACACATACATAAGAAATCACAAATCTAGTCTTAAAAACTGATTTTGGACAGTTTTAGTTATTTCTAAATCACAGCGTCAACATTTGGCTGCTAGTAAATGCTGCAAATATTACTCTTTTTGCAGGCGCAGAAGACGAGGTGGTGGTCGTGCTCCAGGACTATCCTGCTCCTGAAATCAGCGAGCCGATCTACAGACTGGGAGAAAAGCTCAAAGTGGTTGCACAGTAAGATCATGTGCTTGCATTTCTGATTGAAAAAAGAAAAGAAAAGAGAAAAGAAAAGTTTTGGACATTATGTGCACCAACAGGAAAACCAAGTCAAAAAGAAAGCTTTGTTTGTAATGGAATGTTCTAAATGTGTAATTTAGGGAAGTGGCTAGGCAAAAGGTCAGTTTTTAATTCCTCTTTGCTTCTGTGTCGTCGTCAGGGAGGCTTATTGGTGGAGAGTGCGCTCTATTCAAACAGGGAAGGAGAACTACATACCCGGCAGCCATGTAGCACGAGTGTACCATGGGTAAGTAAAACCTCACTGACACTATCTTCTGTTCCACTGGTCTGGTTGGTTTGGCTGAACTTGATTAAAATAGGTCCTTCTGCTTTATGATCTGTCTTTTTTATAGAACGGCCATGACAAATGTTAGTAACGTGACATATTGGTGATGTGGCCTATATTACAGCTGCGTATGTGCTAATTTAATAAATATGGTGATTTATATTAATATCTCCACTAGTATTTAATCTGGAATTAAAAACTCATTTGGGTTTTTTTTTCTTTTTGTTCAATCAGCTGGCTGTTTGAAGGTGTGGAGAGGCAGAAGGCGGAAGAACTGCTTCTTCTACCTGGGAACAGAGTGGGTTCTTTTCTGGTCCGAGAAAGCACCAGGGAGAGAGGTAAGAACAAGTAAACGACTACTGTCATTTGATTCCAGTTCTTGGTTTCTGTGAATATGTTAAAAGCAATTGCGAACTACCTCTGAGACTCAACTACTGACACAGGACATCAGTGTAGTCACACCATTAACCACTCAGTAAACCATAGCTGGAACGAGGAGGAAACAGCAAGCTGCCACTCAGGTCTAGATGAAGCAGGCCAATGACTGCTAAGCTAAGCTGAGCCAAATACCTGCTGGTTGCATCTTCAGGCTGAAAGAAAAGCAAACAGCTTATCTCCCAAAATGTCAAACTATATCTGTAAAGACACGTAAAAGGGAAATTACTTCTAACTGGGACAAAGTCTCATTGGCCTGTGATAGATAAATAAATCCAGTGACTAAACTTGACAGGAGATGGAAACTACACCACATGATTGAACTTCAAGTTACTTCTGCTTTGTTTCAAAGCCGTAGTTATTGATGTTATTGTTATTAATCATACGGTCTTGTTTCAAGATTGATGTCATTATTGAAAGCCTGTCTTCAAAGCATGTGATGCGTGTCACATCCTCAGGTCTGTATTCGCTCTCAGTGAGGCACAGGAGTGTAAAGCACTATCGTATCTTCAGACTTGACAACAGCTGGTACTACATCTCCCCACGTCTCACTTTCCAGTGCCTTGAAGATATGATCAATCATTATTCTGGTGAGTAGATGCGTAAATATGTTGCTTTCTCATAGACCCTTAGTTAACATGTGAGACAGTAAACAAAACTCATCATGTGTAGGGGCACACACACACATATAAGTACTAACGAACTTCGGAAACCACACGAGCTTAGATTAACAAAAATATAGTTTCATGTTCTTAATATAGAAGTATTTGTTATCAGTGTTTCAGCCTCTATATATATTTCCTCTACTGACAGAATATTTTTGGAACACAACAGGAAATGAGATACAATATGCATGTTTGATAAGCACTGGTGTGTACACAGTGAGGAAAAGAGGTTGTGATAATTGCTGAAGTAGTGCAATATTCTTGATACACATATATATAAGTTTGCTTTGTATGTTTGCTAGAGCGGTCAAGTGTTGAGTGGTTAATGCAAATTTTGCAACTTTATGTTTGTTCTTTGCTCATCTTGCCTGGGAGCTGTATTTTACTTCCCCTATTGTTGTATTTTCAGATTCTGCAGATGGGCTATGCTGTGTGCTAACCTCGCCCTGCCTGTCAGGCACGACTCAGCCGCCAGATGCAAGTCTTGGAGCTCCACCTGTAGTGATGCGGCGCAACTTTGACTGGAACAAAGTAGACAGGTACAGATGAGATTCAAATAAATATTTTCCTATGGAGGCGACAGCCAAGAAGTGTGTTTATTTGAATATTTGTGAGCCAGAATTGCACAAAAGCTGCCCAGTGGAGGAGCATGAGCAGGGAAAAACTGGGGGGAAAAGTCTGTCCACTTTATTTTAAAACTGCAAGATCGGGAACCGGCCTTTGAAGAAGATCAAGTTAGAGGCATGTTAGTGTGGCAGTGCATGTTGTGGGCAGTTGGCAGTTGGCTGCCCCTCCCTGATGCTGGCTCTGTTGGGTGGCTTCTTCCTGTTAAAAGAGAGGTTTTCCTTCCCACTGACACCAAGTGTTGCCTCATAGAGGGTGGTCTGATTAATAGGGTTCTCTTGTATTACTGTAGAGTTTTTACCTTACAAGAGCCTTGAGGTGACTATTATGGTGATTTGGCACTATATAAATAACACTGAGCTGAACTGAATAAAATTCAAAATACATATCTGTGCATTGAAAATCTCAAAGTCCATGTAGGACAGGATTAAAATTTGGCACTTATAAATTGCCGTCTTTGTCCCGCCTTACGTTAATCCTTTGAGAAATTTTAATGCTGAAAAACACATTTAAGCACTGTTAAAAAAATCTACATCCAACATCTAACCAACTTTGTGCATCAGTATCATGGGGATATATTTGAGCTTCAACAACAAAAAGCGCACAGTGGAGTAACAGAACAAGCACTGTTGCCCTGGATCTTCTGTTTCTGTTAATTCACTGTAACCTTAACTATGACTGGATAATTTGACTTAAAGTCACATCACCATGTGGGATAAGTGGCTGGAGTAAATGTTAACCTAAACCATGTGAAAAAACTCGTTTTTCACTGCACAAAGCCGTGATTCCTTCTGTGTCAAAATTGTGTGACGTGGGTTTAAAATTAATTGCATTTTTTTTTCGCCGATTAAAATTTCATGCAGCTAAACTGTATGTACTTCATTCAACAGCTTAAAAATAATGGACAAAAATAAGCCAAATTAAAAAGGGCCAAATTTCGAACCATCCCTATGTACTTCAAGGGCCTATGATTTAAAAAATATTCCCTGAATTAAACAAACTGATTACAATTTCATATTTTCTAATTAATTTTTAAATTTTGAATTCATTTTGACTTTTTTTTAAAATGCAATTTTAGTTTCATTTACCTTCCAGGGTGGATCTTCTCACTTCACTTTATTTTTTACTGCTTAAAAATGTTGAGTTCAGTTTCTATTAGTTTTATTCTTTATTTATTATTGTACGGAGGGCATTTGTCAGAGACAAGATTTAGGAAAATCAGGTAAAACAGCTGACCCTCAGGAGCCACAATAAACATGTCCACCAGTGTCTCATCTGGCAAGCTGTAATTAAATCTTTACCAAACTAACAAATAATAAAACTCATGATACAGTATCTCCTCATTATTCTTACTTTATGTTAGTTATTTTTCTAAGATCACAAAATTGTTTCAGTTCATAGGATAGTTTTTTTTTTCAAAAGTCTATTTTTCATTTTAATTTTGGTTTTCAGAAATTATTATTTTTTAATATTTAGTTTCCATTTAAGTTTTAATTAGTTATAATAACCATGGTATGAAGGTTATAAGTTTCCATTTGTTTATCTTCATTAAATATGCAAAAGATATTTTATAAAGAAATCGGCTAATCATGACATTAAACAAGAGGCGCATATAAAATCAGGCAGCAATGAACATCTGAGGCAGCTGTGGAGGTGGAGCCTGGTTAACGGTTAAATGTGAAGGTCAGTGGTTCAGCCCCAGGCTCCATTTTGAAATTTCCTTGGGCGACAGACTGAACTTTAAATTGTCCTTAATGCATCTGTTTAAATGTTAGGTTAAAAGTGCTTAGGCATGTGAAAAAAACAAACGTGTGAATGAGGCTACTGGTAAAAAACACATTAAATGCTGAAACTGAGTAAAAAAAAAAAGAACCTGACCACTACGCTCAAATCCAGCATTTTACTGAAGGTTTGTCCTTATTCTAAGGTGGGATTAACTGTATTCATCTCTACACTTTACAGGAACCAGCTGGTCAGCACAGACGCCTGCAACGAAAACATGGTGAGCTATGGAGTCAGGAACAGCATCGCTGCCTATCTGTCCTTCGCTGGCGATCAAGACCCTTCACGGGTGAAACCAGATAGCCGGAAGAAGAAAAGCAAATCGCTGTATGTTGTTCCTGAAAATGGCCTTCCGAACACTGACTATGACGAGGACTTCTAGATGCAACAGTGAAGCTAAAAAGCCCGGACTATTTTTAAGTGGAGGCCAGTAGACAGCTTCCTCTGAAATCTACTACCGATTCCTTCAGCCAGCAGAGAACAGTACTGAGCCGAAACTCTTACCCCAAAACATCGAGGCGTTTCATTGTTTCTACTTTGAGCACTTTGAAGTACTTTTAACAATAACGCAAATTGCATGACCAATTACACTTGTGAAGTAGTTGAACTGGATGACGGTGCAATTTAGATGTGAATGCCTGAACGCAGTGCAGAAAAACAAAGCTTGGCATTATGGTGTGATGAGTGATGTGGGATAGATTCTAATTATATGCATATGGCTTTTTGTGGCTTTCAAACTATTTTAAGTTTTATTACTATGGTAAAATGGTCATAATGGGACGAAGGGAACCTCAGATCATTTGAATTTGGGGGCTACATTGATGCATTGAAGATGAAGATGATATGATGAGTGTGTCTCAAACAGTGACTTATTCACACATGAACATAGGGGGAAATGAGCAAAATGTGGATTCCTCTTATAGTTGCCATCCTACTATTTGTCATTCGATGTTAATTCTCACTCTGAGATTCACTACACAAGCCAGTGTCGCAGTTATCAACAACCAGCCTCTAATTAATGGCCATCGTCGTGGTGTGACACACCGATCAAGAGAGTGGGACCATGTGTATAGACAGAGGTTATAAAAAATATAATCCGCTTTAGTAATTTGAGTGAACTGGCCCTTTAAATATCCCCGGAGGGTGGAAAATAATCACTTCTGTGAAGCACGATAAGTCTCCAAATAGTTCATCAATAACATCTGCTGTGTGGGTTGTTCACAAAATAGTTTTTTTTCTTCTTCTTTTATTTTTTTTTAGTTTATTAATGTTTCCTAAACACTGAAATGTATGTTCCTGTGTAATAATTTATCTAACTTGAGCAACTTAGGTTACAAAATATCGTTACCGGGCTTGGTAACAATATTGTAGTGTTACTAGTATACTAACAAACACACAACAGTGCATGCGAAACAGGCTCGTGTAAATACTGTGTATAATTAATATGTATCGGTTATCATGTTTCATGTATCAATCAATTACAGGAATGGCTGTTATGGTAATAGTCTGATGCTTTTTTGCCGTATGTTTTATTTAATGTTACATGGGAATAAAGACCAGTCAACTGCAATACTAACCATTAGAGAGGTCACAATATTTCTGGTAAACATCCGTGTGTACAGTGATGACACAACAACTAGTGCTGCATGTTTAAATTTAAGCAGAAAAACACACACATGACCTAAAAGTAAGATAAAAATATCCCACCAGCCGTGAAGGTGTTGAAGCTCAGGACTCAACCTGAGGACGGCTGCTGTGTAAACCCCCCCCGCCCAAAAAAAAAACAAAAAAAACAAAAAAAACAAACTTGCCTCAGTTGTGGCAAAAGCATATTGTGATTCAAGGTTAGGTTTACTGTTAATGTAACAGTTCACCAAACCAAATTAGCGAATAGTCATCATTTAGTTTCATTACCACTCTCTTATCGTCATGCTTGTCTGTGCACCATTTGCAACTCATGCATATATTTTGCACTTTCGGCAAAGTGTTGCTGAAACATGGAGAAAAAAAAGATATTATAACAAAAAGACTGCCCCTTTTGAGAAAAAGAGCTGTTAACCAAATAGAAAGGGATTTGGGGCTTTCCCCTATTTAGCATGAGATTTCTTTAGGCAAATGTGAGACCATGAGAACAAAAGTCAAAGCATCCTGTTTTTCATTCAACCCCCCAGATTTAATACTGTACACACTGTTCATCTGATGTGGCGGCATGATGGGAAATTTCTGAGAACTTCTGAATTCTGATTTCTTCACAAAGACACAGTCGGCCTATTGATATTTGCTCAACTTCCGCTATTCTGCAAGGTTACCATATGACAGGGCTTATGGAGCAACTTCTTTTTAATAAGATCATATCTTACTGCAAATCTGCAATGAACTCAAGCAAAACTGCCGATGTTTTTGAGTCTGAAACTAAGAATGACGAACGCGTCCGAGGAAGCAAGCAGAAGAACTGTCGAATCAGTCAGATGTGTGGGAAAATTTCAACTACGTGTAGTGCATTACTGCTGAAACAGGAACAGTGTCCTAGAGTTTAAAGCACAGGGCTGCGTTTGGCCTGCGTTTACATACAGAAAATAACAAAAATATATGAAATACTGGACTGTTTGACCTCTTTTACATTCTGATATATTTAAAAAAAAATGATGAAATGATTTTGATGAAGAGAAAAGGGTTGAGAGAAAATGAAATGAGCCTCGGAGCATTTGCAGAGAATGTATGTTGTAGAAGAATAGTTCAGGAAATTGCTTTACGTTCCAGAACATATGCGCTACAACTTTGGCGACCTTGCCAAATTTTATTTATTTGTTTTTCTGTGAAATTCATGAGCCAACTGTGTGTAATCAGTACAGGCAAACTCAGCACTTTCTTCTCTGTTAAAGAGCAAGATCAAATAGTCGTGCTGGCTGGTTTTAAGGTCTCATAAAATATCTGCAAGTGGGGTTACACGGTGTGTGCGTGCGTGCTGAATGGAACAATCAGTGATGCGGACACACACGTCTGGTAGCCTACTGCTGCACCATGCAGAGACTGCTTTCCAGTCAGCGTTAGTGACTTCTCACATAAGGCCCCCTCTGCAGACCATGTGCAACCAGTCTAGAAAAGACTGGAGGCTAAACCATAGGAAGATTGCGCGCTGAGTGACTTTGCTGTTTTGCTGCTAGTGCGGTTTGTCCACATGATACATTTTCTGCTTAAAGTTGAGCAACTGAGGTGAAGAAAACAGGTTGAAGAGTTCAACTTGGAATCAGAATGAAGGCAGAGCCATGGGAAGCATGGTCCATCAAAGGCCACTTATACATTCAAAACAAACTCTGCCTCTGATCACTCTGTTCATCCATATTCAGATCAGTGAAGATCCAACACAGAAAAAAGAGCTGTTCCCTGAAACCATGCAAGCACTTACTGTAATACTAAAGCAGATAAGAAAGTTAATACCCCGTCACCCTGCCAATCATCACACTTTTGGTGTACATGGTGAAAACAATTGCCCTTAGTGAGGCGCAGAGAGGAAGAAGTACAGCTCAAACTTGATGTAACCAGATCCCCGTGCAGCTCATGCCGACTTACGAGAAACCCCAGGGTTCTGTGACTTTATGATGAGCAAACGGGATTCAAAGTTGAGTCTCCTGTTCTCAACTTGATTTTTGTTTGATGTTGCAGTGGATGTTAGCACCAAGAAAAACACTCCAACAACGCACTCTGGCCTCATTTCTTCTTCCTGAATAAAAACAAAAAGAGGAAGAAGAGTTGAAGCCTGCTCATAACTCGGCCTCTAAAAATGGGATCAAGGCACAGAACAAAAAGGGGGATAAGTGAAGGAAATGAAGCGATGGATGGGGATCCCTTATCCTACAGCCTGCTTTCTGTTAATCACGTTCTTCTGATCTCATCACATCCTCTCCTCTAACCCTAAGGCCCAGCTGTAAAAACCTCTGACTTTGCCACCCAATACTTGCTTGTGAGCTCATAAATGTTTCCTTTGCTTAATCAGAAATGTGCTGTTTTAATTTACATTGCCGCTTTCCTTTCCAAACTATCACTTTCATTATGGCTTATTTTTGAATTTCTATATGGTCTTAATAATCAGCTGTAGGAGTTTTGCTAATATAAGTGTTGATTTTATTTTAGTTTCTTCTATTTTTGTTTTCAAAAATTTAGTTATCAGGCAAAAGATTAAAATCTCTTTAGGTCCCCATCGTGCCATCAGAGCAGCTCTGGCTTTGACTCTCTGGCTCTGGCTTTTTCCGGCACATTCCTTTTAATACTATATCAAAGTAGGACGTGAGGAATTTGAATGCTGGGTTATTGTCTTGAATCCTTTGTCTGCTTTATTGCATCAGTCATCATCAGTTTTTTAATTTTTTTCTTTGTTTGTTTTTGTCACCCAGGACTTGTTGCATTGCAAAGATAAGATGATCATTGTTATGCACTTCAGCTTCCTCAGTGTCGCAGCAGATCAGTGTATGGTGCAGATAGACATTAGTATGTTCATTTCCTGTATGAAAACCTCACACTGCGAGCTGACGTTACTCTGCGCTTATTTTGGTGTGAAAAGTGGCTTCCCGCTCTAACTTTAACTCTTACCACTTCCTGCAGACAGAGAATAAAAATCAGCCTAACCCTGAGTTTGAAATTGCACATTTTCTGTTTAGTTTGAGTACATACTCCAAGTATATGTTACTGTAAATGACTGGGACATATTGTACTGCTTTGCCACTGCTGTGCCATGACACTGACCCTATGAACTGTAACCCTTTTGCTCACATTTTACAGACAATGAGGGCACTTAGTAACTTTTGCAGTATTAGTTTAAAGACCTGTCTGTGGACCGCTGTGGAAAATGTCACAAATGGCTGGCTTGCATACTTCAAAATTTGACAGGATGCGGTAGTAGAATACTGGCATTTTGGCATATTTCATTTCGTGCTATTTTCACATGGTTATTAGGACACACCCCAGATGTTTATCCCATTTTAGGCTCAAAACAGACACGAACAAGGTAGCTGCACATCAAAAGATAATAATGAGGTTTTACTAAGAAGCCAGTGGTTCAATAATTACACTAATCAAGTGTAAATGCTTTTGACAGTTTCCCCTAATCCGGTGAAAAACCTCTTCCAAAGAGTACCGTCAACAGCACTGAGTGTTCTTCTCAGAAACAGCACATGAGAACATGGCCTTTACTGTTGAACCGGGGGCCTCAGCCAATACACACAACCAAATCCAAGGCTGTCCAGAGACCCAGAAGAAAACAAACAAGAACCGAACAGTCACTAGAGAAAAACTCCAAAGGTCCACATCTTTGCCAGGGAATGGGAAGGTCTTATGTGTGCAGCTAGAAATCTCTGTCTAGTTCCATTTCTGAAGCTTTTTCACATAAATACCAAAGAATGAGGAAGTGATGCGCATGATCATTACAGAATTACTTTTTCACATGTTTAATATAGAAAGGCTACAAAAAAATAGCCAAAATAACCACAGTGACAACTGCTATTACCAGTGGCACAAGCGCCATGCTGGGCACTTTCTGTGGTAATCCTGGAGGGGACGGCTTTGTAACATAATTTTCCACATAACAAAAAGACAGAACTAAAGAAAAGTTGCTTCTAACACCTTATTATCCAGACTTGAGTGACTTTGTTCATAGTTATTAGGTGCGATTGGTGTCTTTCATTCACAGCCAGTTACCACCATAACACAGCTAAACAATACAGGCAAGTTTTATTTGCCAAATAAAATGTTATGAAATCTGTGAAGCCTGCTTGAATGGGCAAAAAACCTAAGAGGGTAAATATGATAAAAACAGCCACTTGAATCTGGAAAAAGTCAGCCTGAGGCATAAATTATTTTCTGGAAGTAGTTGAAGGATAGGTATTCGGAGAGAAAAAAAAATAGGATAACTTGGCTCTGCTGTCACTCAGTTACCAGCTGAGTAAAAGCTCAGAGCATCCTTGCCTGCTGCGCTATACAGCCATTACAAGAGGTGGACGGATCCTCTTGGAAAAAAGCTCATTTTCAGTGAGGAGATTTGCGAGCAGCTGTTTGCCACGTGGCTTCTTCTAAATAATTAACACAAGCTTTCCACAGGCACTTTCTAAATGGGAATTCAGTTGTTGGTAAACCTAAATAAGCCCAGTTGGTGACTTAATATGTAAGCATACACTGCCTTCAGCGTGCTATAAAAAGTCTTGTTAAATTTTCACTGCTCTGGCAGGTGAAACCATGTGTCAAGAATTTAAACATTTAATATCTCAATACCTGTGAAAAATTGCTTAAACGTGCAAGAGGACTTTGTGTCACTCTTTCCGTTGCCTTCAGCTCCTGTTGAAGCCCATCAGTGAAAAGCAGGATATCAGTTGTGAACATATTAGCGTCAGGAACAAGTCTGACGCACTTCCTAGTCAGTGAAATGAAGAAAAATAAAAGGCAGTTAAGATGGATGGGTTTCAGGTCAGACTCTGGGCTGGAGATGAACGCTCGATTAATAAAAAATATAGAGTTGATGAGAGGGAGAAATGTCAAAACAACTACTGGGACATTAAACTATCACATAGCTTACAAGACCACTCATACTTGACATTACAATGGCACAAAAGACCGAATCATAGTTCATCTTTCGTGCAAGAGGACAGGCCGCAAACAAAATAAGCACCAGCTTTTCTTGTCTTCACACTTCAGTGGTCACATTGAAATGACGTCACCACTGGATCAAATTCTTGCGTTTTATACACTCCAACTTCAGAAACAACTTGTTGTGCTCCAATGTTTTATCGATCCAACTAGAGAGCCCTGAACTGCTCTGGAGAGATCCTGAAAGTACACCCACTACCAGGAACACCTAATCTGCTTCTCTTAAAAGCTCTCATTTAAATATTTAAATACTGCTCTCTGCGTCTAGCGTTCTAATTCGATGCAGGTGTGAAAGTTCCTGGCAGTGGTCATGCTTTCTGAATATTACCGTGTTCCTCATGCAAACTACTGCACCATCAGAGACATTTTGGGCAGCGCACGTGGTGATGGAAAGTTATACAAATATCTCATATGAACCCACCTAAATATGCAGGGACAGGCAGCTGCTGCTACGCTGAGATTCAAACTCTGAGATGTGCCTTCACACTTTCCTTTTGCTTCAGCATTGGGTGCACTTCAGCACATTATTTTTTTTTTACTGCTAAGAAATGCCCAATAACAGAACAAAAAGGTACAAATTTCAAGAGCTCAAAGACATTACTGCCACTGCGAGAATGTGATTACTTTCTAAACAGCCAACCACATATTCATCCCCTCTAAAACATTTGGCTCGTAAACGATCTTCCTGCTAAAGACACTGACCTGTCGACTTACACGTAAGCGCACACATACACACGCACACTTTTCAGTGCCTGTGGCTGTGCTGTTTTTGGAGAAAGACCAGAAACAACAGAAAAGCTCTGACGTGGTTGTTTGCACCTTCGGCTGCTGATTACCACACAGATAGTTCCAGCAAGAATGACATGGCTTATCGCAAGCTTCTCAAAGCGATCGCACCCCTCCACTCTGCAAATACAGTCTCTTTATTAAAAAAATAAGAGATCTCCAGATTAAGGCGCTCTGGAGTTTCTATGGTGTTGCATTTTAGCAGATTAACCATCTAAATCTATCAGTTGTGGGAAAGTATTCTTTTAGTTGTGACACTGAAGATTCCTTGCATTGGAGCATTTAACGCACTCAGAAAGTTACATATGACAACATTAAAACAAAAAACTGTATAAAATTTACATTACTTGTTTGTTTTCACCTTTTTTTCCACACATAATCATGAATCAGGGGCTTAAATGTGCATTTTGGCAGCATGTGACTCAGTCTGCTTAATGGCAGATACAGATGTGCCGTGGTGCTTTCCAGGGAAAGAGAAAAGACAGGCAGTATGTCTAAGAGCAGCATACCTTCTGTTTTCCTGGACTTTTATTGAATGATGAAAAGTGAAGAACAAACCTGGATTTCATAAAATGTCTCTCCCTAATAATGAACTGCTGGATGTCTTTCTGACGCCTTGTCTGCATGAACCACTTCCATCCCCTCCCCCATAATAATTCTTTTTAGGTAAGTGCAGAAGAAGCCAGAGTTTTGATAAGCCACGCAGGCATCACCTCCTTCTTGGTTGGAGCTCTAGTCTTCCCTTATCAGGCAGTCGTCTGGCAAAGGGAACTATCCGGGGAAAGACTGCGGGAGCCAAACAGACAAATAGCCGCCCAGAGAAGAATGGCTGCTTGCTATTGCAGTAGCTGACGTGGACCTACGTGTGCATCCCACACAGAATCCCGTGCAGCTGGAGGCCCTTGAGATGCGTGTCTAACAGCCTGCTAGTGAACCTCGACATCGACTCTCTGAGAGTGGAGAAGTGAGCAGTATTTTGTTTCAATAATCAGTGTTAAATGGGATGGAAATGTACACAAACTGACAAGTACATATGGGGATAGGCAGACTGATAAACAGATGCAGACACACACCACAGGGAAACATTTAAAGTGAGGTCATACTGTGCAAACCTCTTTCATTATGATATAACAATCTGAGATGAGAAGAAATTGTGCATTTTTGTGGGTTTCACAGATTGTCCTCTGATGTGACAAAAGACCGCATAACATGACAAATGCAGGGATCATAAGTAGCATTGTTAATTTATATTAGGTATGGATATGTTTATTGAGCATGACTCCATTTTTAATGGCTCTGCAGCCACTCTTGCTACAATAGTTTTGTCTTTTCATTGCAAATTAGTTGCAGACTAGAGCATACCACAGGCGAAAGAGTAATGGAAACACTCATTAGGATGGATCTTGACAGCAAAACTTTCCAAGTCTGGGTAGTGGTGGTGAGCAGATAAATGGAAAACTCACGTTGCGAAACCAAACGTCAGCCGAGTCTCACTCCTCTCTCCCAAGTACGTGCCCTAGATGAAGTCATCATTACTTAAATTGCCCCATGCCGATACCAGTGCCCCCAAACTGTTCTCTCAGCAGTGTCCACAGTGTACGAGTGGCATCTCATGCCAGATATGTCCAGCATGTGGATGAGAGAAGCTATTTATCAGGTCTAGAGAGGGAAACATTCCCACATTCCTCCATCCATTTTCTCCCAGACCTCTTGATTACATAATAAGGATGCAGACTCAACATACTTATACGCCATCTGCAAGAATCATTAGAGCTACGTGAAAAGAAAAATCACATGCAGTTCAAAGTATGGAAATTAAACAAAATGGGCCAAAGTGGGAATCTGTGATGTGGCAATAGAGCAATATTATGCCTCCTGGCGCTGGTTTACATAGAAACTAATTGGCGCTGATTAAATGTGAAAATATTTATCTGGATATAAAATAAAATATTCCTTTGTGTAAATATATATATATTCAGAGTACAGTACTGTTAAGTTGCATTAACAGTACTGTACTCTGGTTGTTTGCAGTTGCCTGACACCTAGTGGGCAATGTGAAAAATCATGATGACAATAGTGTTTCCCACATGTGCAGTTCAACCTCACTTTACCACAGAATGAGCATGGTGAATGAATCTGCGATGGGATCAGCGTTTAAAAATAAGGTTGGGTTTCTCCTGGTTTTGCAATAGAAAAAATAACAAAGTGGCTGTGATGCTGACATTGGGCCCCACCTCAAGACAGCTTAAGCCTTGCCTGGTCAGGCTTTATGGAGACTTGAGCTCTCGCTTTTTCAAAAATGACTACAGTACTCTGTACTGGTTTTAAATATTGGATACAGATTTGAACATGATTACTGCTGCTGTTCTAAGAAAATTCAGTACAAAGGCATTCATGTTCAGGTGAGGGCCACAGTCCTTCTACAACAGTGGCTCTCAAGCTGATACGGCATAAAGTCATGAGGCATGCATGACCATATATTTTTTTTTAAGTGAAGTAACATTAACCCTTACATACTGTTCTTATTGTATGCCTTCACAATATGTTTTTTGACCCCGGTCTAAGAATTCCCTCATAACAATTGTCTACAACTAATTTCAAACTACACGTCTGTTTAGAATGCATTACTAACCTGTCTGACATCAATAAATGGAGTATTAATCCTTAATTAATGTTTCCAAGAGCAGGGACAGTTTCTTTACTTGTAGGTTTTACAAGACTTGGCTAAAAGAATGACATTTAGGGTAGTAGAGTAGTATGGAAAGGCTAAATAAATATACTTTTGTGTTTATTCCACTATAATTTAACGTGGATTTCCCATTTTTTCTGTTGTGTAACATTTGAACGCTTAAAGCACGTTTCCATGTATAGAAATAATAATCAAAACGTTTAAAACTACGTAAAAGACCGTTTTATAAAGTTTTTAAAAACCTTTTTCTGGATGTTTGAAGTTTTTTTTGTCTCAATCTTATATATTGAGATTAGTGAAAAGTGAGAGACTGTTCAAATGATACTAGCTGTAGTTAGTTACCAGCTCTTCTGGTGAATATATTAAACTTATTAATTTATTGTTTCTTGCTACAGTCAATGAAGATTCAGTACAAAAATGCGAATCGCTGTACAAAACAAAAGAACAGCCAGAATTCTTTGCCTGGGGTTTTCGGATATATTTCAAGGACGGACTACCCGGTGCTGCACCATTTACTGTCCGTCAAGACAAGTTGACGCCAAGCTAATACCTTAAATTAGTTTTCCAGTGTTATTATTTTACATGGAGAGCGTGGAACATGAAGATACCAAAGCAAATGCTCCTTCAGTTATCGACCGATATTACACCCGCTGGTACAGAGCCGGTAAATAATGTCCATTTGAATGTGTCTCATGTATACTAGCTAAGTGGCTAAGCTAAGTGAGCTAACGTTAGGTGAACTTAAATGTTCAGGGAGAGATGGCGTTAACTATTAGTTTTAGTCTGAATAGATGTTTTTATTATTTTGTTTTTAATGTCACGAACACCTTTTTTTCATTTTTTGTTTTTAGACATGAAGGGAAAGCCATGCGAGGACCATTGCATCTTACAGCATTCAAACAGGTAACAGGAGGTTCCTGAGAAAAGAAAAAAATCACACCAAGTGACCATGAGTCACACCAATTGCTATGATTAACTATATGTTGATGACCCTTTTGTATGTTTGATTTGGCTAAGATTTTACGCTGGATGCCCTTCCTAACACATGAGAGAGGACAGGTGGTGAATCAGGGAGTGAGAATAGCTATGAAAAAGATGAAGAGTGGAAAGGAAGTTGTTCCAGAAGACATACCTGTGGAGGTATGGAATTGTCTTGGACTAAGATTTGTTTGGCACGATCTTGGAGAGTCAGAATACCTGAGGAATACAGAAGACGTGTATTGGTACAGATTTTCAAGAACAAGTGTGAGCTTTAGTTACTACAGAGGGGTAAAGTTGATGAGCCATACTATGAAGAGAAAGAATATGATACAGTGCCAAGAGAAGAAGTGCAGTACTGCATGAGAAAGTCAGGAGTAGGAGAGAAGTATGTGAGATTGGTGCAGAACATGTATAAAGACCGCAAGACAACAGTGAGGTGTGTGGTAGGACTCACAGATGAGTTCAAGGTAGCAGTCGCATTACATCACCACTCTGAGCCCCTTCTTGTTTGCAGTGGTGATGGACAGGTTCACAGGTGAGGTCAACCAGGGGTCTCTGTGGACTATGATGTTTGCAGACAATATTGTGCTCAGGTGAAAGAGAACCTGAAGAGGTGGACGTATGCACTGGGGAGAAGAGGGATGAAAGTCAGCTGAAGCGAGACTTGATATGTGTGTGTGAATGAAGGGGAAGACAGATGGAAAGGTGAACATGAAAGTAGCAGAGGTAGTGACAGTAGAAGAGTATAAATACCTGGTGTCAAAAGCAACACACAGTGCAAAAGAGAGGTGAAGAAGAGAGTGCAAGCGGGGGTGAAGATGAGTGTCAGAGGTGATTTGTGGCAGAAGAGTGAGAGGAAATATTTTCATGATCCTAGTGAGACCTGCTATGATGTATGGTTGGAGACGGTGGCTTTGACAAAAAGACAGGAAGCTCTGAGCTGGAGGTGCCAGAACTGAAGATGTTAGGTTTTTCATTGGGAGTGACCTGAATGGACAAGAAATGAGTTCATTGCAGGGACAGTTTGAGTTGACTGGTTTGAAGAACCCCCTAAAGGGAACGGGTAAAAGAAGAACAGCAACTTAGTGTTTTTGTAGGCCTGGTCATGACTAAGTAGAAGTTTTTTCGGGGAAAAAAAAAGAGAAAATGGGGAATAATAATAATTAGATTCTACATTACACTGTATCTGTTACACAATGTAGTCCCTGCTCTGTATGAGTGATTTATATTACTTCTACATCAGTATGTCGCTAGAGAAATATAGATTTTAAAAGGAGCAGGATAGAGTCTTAAAAGAATGTTTTTCTTGGCAGAATATGTGTCATCACTTTGGCAGAGACTCACCCAATTCTACAAAACGGACGCACAATCAAATGCATCAATTACCAGATCAGTAATGGCTGCAGTCGGCTGAAAAATAAAGTCTCTGGGAAGTCCAAGCGGGTAAGTTAATAAAGCTCTGGATTTTGGTCTGTGTGCTCTTACATTTATCCTTTATCCTAACATTCCTCTTTTGGCCTGTACAACAGGGGGGACAGTTCCTTACTGATTTTGCACCGTTATGCAGGATAACATGCACAGATGAAACAGAGTATACAATCTACAGGTAAGAGTCTGTCTTTGACTTTTAAAGTATATATTTATCTTCCACGTGCTCATACGTCTTCATCGCTTGCTGTTTTAGCTGCATTCGGGGCCGTCTTCTGGAAGTCAATGAGAACATTTTAGAAACTCCAAATCTCTTGCTGGAAAAGGTAAAACCTACATTTTTACCTTACACAAGTAAATGTAAAGTACATTACATGTCGTCTTTAATATGTCCCTATCTGCATACTGTTACTGTGTACTGTACCTTTTTTTTTTTTTTTTTTTTTTTTTTTAACACCCTTGCATGAGTAGTTGACATTAATTTAGCATACCTGATGGTTATAGGGCTTCATATGCCTATGAGGAGATTAGATAACACTAGTAAAGGTTCATAAACACATGTAATAATGCTTGATTTGTCAAATCTCTACAGCCGTCCACCGAAGGATACATCGCCGTCATCCTGCCAAAGTTTGAAGAGAGCAAGAGCATCACAGAAAATCTTCTAAACAGAGACGAGTTTGAGAACATCATCTCCAAACGCAGCTCTGCCCAGTCCCAACCATCTTGACAGTTCCCCACATTCCTGCCTTATTCAAGCCCGTTCTATTGTGGGAGAGTTTCTTTCCCTCATGCACTTAAAGTTAGAAGACTGAAAGACTTTTGTTTATAATGAAGCACTGTGTCTAGGTTATTCTATATTTTTCATTTATTTTAAAAGTGTTTAACATTTTTGTTTAAGGACCCAAGAAGCAGTCATATTTCAAGTAATTTATCTATGCTTGGATTTGCCGATTTGATAAATATAATAAGGAACTAGTGGAACGCATGAACAATGGCTTGCATTTTCTTGTTACATACTGCAAATAATCATGAGTTTGAAGTATTTTTGTGGAATATAAAGAAAGACAAACAATAATTTAAGAAAAATATTGTTTATTTTTTTGTGTCACTTTTATTAACCTTTGAATCGTCAAAAGAATAGGTGGTCCAAAACTATATACGATTTCATCACATCTCTAGCGACACTACGTTACCCAGCATTCTTAGCTGCTCTCACACTGTACAGTGATTCTCTAAAGCTTCCTGTGTGGTTATACATTTCATTCATTCTAACTCCCTCTCCTAGTACCAAAGTGATTACCTCGGGATACATATGCTTCAAGTACCATGTAATATATACCATTTAATACATAATGGTCTGTTAGGCAGCTTCACAATGATAGTCTTCATAACAAGTACACTTCAAGGTTCCATTTTACACGTGTGCCAGTTCAAACTTGTTTCATTTCTTTGAGAGAAAGTATGCCATGTAGACTGGTTTGTATAATTCTCAGGACAATATAAACCGAGGTTCGATCAAGTCGAGAAACCCAGCTTAAATAAAAGTGTCTCCATTAACACTGGAGGACTAGGTTTTATATTTTATAACAGTAAGAAGACACAAGAACAATCGTATTTGGCATTTAAGTTTTTTTTTTTTGCATTTTCCTACTAGCATGGCACATGGGGAATGTCGTACAATAATGGCTATTAGACATCCATTGCATGTTATATGGTGTGGTCAGCTTGTAAAACCTAATGTAAATGAGGTGCTCAAAATAATGCAAGTGATCGTGGTGTACTGCTGTGGCGCACATTACAAAGAAAGTGTCACATTACAAGGCTGTGACCACAGGAGATTCTAACACGGGGGTTTGGTGATGACGGCGTCATGCATTGTGGATCTTAATTTGACTTTTTTTTTTCTTCTTTTTTTTTACATAACTTGTGCAACACAATTACAGAACACCACAAAACACATAGGCTTGTCACACAGAGGCACATAGTGAAGATAGATGTATGGCTGAGCATCAAGTGGAGTTCTCTCCTGACTTTTAATTGGTTTATTAATTCAGAATCAAGAAAAGAGCTTTACAAAAAAAAAAAAAAAAAAATCAGGTTTGTGCCAGGCCTCACTTTTTTTGAAGACTTTTTTTTTTTTGTATAGTAATAACTCCATCTTGTGGACTGGGGTGGAACTGGTGCTTCAGGTGAAATGCTACCCTGGATTAAATCAACCTCAGTGGGAAAGAGAGCTTAGACCTGCTTTTCCTTTTTTTCTTGTGCAAACAGCATCCAGGCAGCAAATGCAAATTCCAGTTGAGCCAAGTCAACCATCTTTACCAGACTAGTACTGAATGACGGATGGGGGTGGGGACTGGGGCTATTTCCAGGATCATATTTTCTCCAGAGAGGTGAGGTCGGCTATGTGCTGCTTTATCGGGAAGAGTGGACAAAGGAAGAAATTGTCTGTGGGATTATTTGCTCTCAAGGAGGTTGAGACCAGCCATGTGCTGCTCCAAAGATTTAACGCCAAATCCGTTGCTGTTCTTGCTGTTGAGAGCTCCTTCCTCTTTGACAGGTGTGGATGCGTCCTGCCTTTCTCTCCAATCCTGCGGGGAACTGAGGCTGTTCCTCTCCGACTTGTACTGAAAGTAGATGACATAGAGTAGAGACAAAGTGAAAAAAACAAACAAACTCCAAAATATAATGGCTCATTTCTAACTGTTTACACACACAAAGCTGGCATAATCAATATTTTTATATGAAATATTGATTGCTTGTTCTGGACTCAGTTCTTTTTGTGTTGCTGTGTTTATGTTATTAAAAAAAAACTACATCACCAAGCTTTTTTTTTTTTTTTAGTGGGATATTAGTTATGGAAATCTGTACCATCTCTGGATGCAACTTTAAAGTGTCTTGAGGCAACTGTTTTATAAATAAAACTGAATTTAATTGAACTCACTACCTAGCCGGTAACATAGCACTTTGGTGTAGATGTGGTCACTTACGGCTCTCGAAAATCATGATGTGTTGACCTTAAAGCCCAAACAGAGGCTTCGAGTGAAATTTCAGTTGCCAATGCCAGCTGCAGCTTTCTGCTTACAGTCTAAAGTTTGATCTTGTGAATGTGTTTCAGTGGCAATCAGTCCAACAACTGACATCTTTTAGCTTCAACAAGGATTTCAGCTCAAAATCGCAGACACTTAGCAACTCACCGCAGAGTTATTTGACAGACAGCAAAAAAGGAGGCAAAGAGAGTGACTATCCCCCGCAAAACATAGCTATAAATGAACACTAGCGCTGCTGTATATCTGCTGCATGCTAAAAATAAAAGGTACATGTTTGCAAGTGTCAGCGTGCTGTGACGTTTGCATATGTATCTGGAAAATAATTTCACACGTTAAGATCTCAAGCTTTTTCTTTACGTTGGTATACATGTTCAAGCTGCCTGTCAATAAAGTGTCCAGGTCAGTGGATGTCACCTTTCTATTGAGCTTATTACAGAATGGCAGGAGGGAGAGGACCACACTCAGGATGCTCCTGGTTGCCTGAATGGATGAGTCCACCTGAAAGCACAGACATAAAATAATACATCACTAAGAATGCACGCATAGAGATTCACTGCAGCAGCAGCGCTAAACTACACTGACCCTATAATTTAACGTTTCCTCATCCATGTCCTACCAACCCCCATAAGACAGGCTCTCTCTACCATTCGAGATAAATGATACGGTCGATGTGAAGGTAAAGAGATATAGAGGCGGGAGCCAATACATATAAAAGAGGCACTAATTAATCAGCCTTGAGCATGCTATTCTTCATCGTGTCCTTTTGATTCCAAACCAGCGCCTTTATTACAAGGTGAGCAAAGGCAGCTCATCCCCGTCCAAGGTGCTCATTAATTTCTCATAGACACTCATTAATCCAGCATCCTGCGTTAGATGTTCGTATTACTCAAAGATAACTGAAAGATTATTCTGAAGCCAGTAATGAACACAATTAGTCATGCCCTATTGTGTGTTCAGCGCTTTAATGACACCCATTGGTTGTTGGGGTGATAGTTTTGATAGTGTCAGAGCTTCTTCGGTCCTTCAATAAAAACACTCTTTATCTGCTTTGTTCGATCTCTGCGATATTACTTATTTATCGTCCACCAAACCGAACAGACTTCAGGCAAAAATAAGTAATTGGCTTTCTTTTTTTTTCTAATAAAGAGTGCAGACACTAACAAGAAGAGAGAGATAAAAAACACAAACAGGTGTAGTATGGTTACCTTCTGGAAGGTGGCAGTCTTGCCCTGTACAGGAGTCTTAGCCCCCATCTGCAGCTGCTGGCACAAGGCCAGCAGCTTCTCCATTTCTGTCATCACCACAGTCTTTTCCTCATCAACCAACTGGAACAGAGAGAGGTACACACAGAGGGAGGGTGGGATGTCTTTCAGAACAGAAGACAGGGTTTTATAATGGCACTTCGCTGGGAGACGGGGGTAATATGTGCAGACGTTGATAGATTCACTGAACAAGATTCACAGGGCTTGTGGTCAAAGACAAATCAAGCATCGGGAAAAGGAGAAGTGGATTAAAGAAAAAGAAGTTTAAAAAACAAAAAGGCTGCTTGATGTAATCCATCAGCAATAGCCATGATCTGCTGCTTAAGTCTGTTATCCATCCGAGTTAATCCCCAGATCGTAGTCTACACAGTTACATGCCACCAGTGACCCAAGAACTCAATCCCTTGTCATTCATGCCCAGCAACAACATATAAAACCTCTTAAACCTTAGTAAGAAAAAAAATGCTTAATCTCATCTGCATAATTAGGGCTACACAGATGTGCTTTGTGTGTTTGGTGCCAAAGAACTACAGGAGTGGAGGGTGAGACAGAGGGACTCCATTAGCACCAGTTTGTTTGATGTAATTAATCAGGAAGCATGAAGGAAGCTGGAGAGCCGGGCCTCCTGATTATGAATTGCTCCTGGGCGGTCACAGTCAACCCACCTCCCCCTCCGCTCTCACCCCCTCTACCCATTCACATGTGCGCAAACACACGCAGCCTCGGACACACGGCGGTGACAAATGGCAGTCGTTAAAGGCTGTCAAAAGGAGCCATTTAATTAAACTTGGAGGACCTGAGGAAGAAGTTTGTTGAGGGCTGAAGGAAGGAAAAGCACCAAGGCTACTTTTGTTGAAACTCGAGTCTGAGAGGAGGACAAGAGGATGGTGAAAGTGTGTGACAGCCTTAATTTCCTGCTCCCGCTGTGTGATTTATAAGGCAGACCTGGCACCGTGGCATGCCACAATGTGTGATACGGGTGTGTATTAGTATCGGAGGGTGTGTGTGAGTGTGTGTGTCTGCACACAGAGTGGGTTAGCATCTCCCCATTTTCAGGAGAAAATAAACAATTCTTCCATTATTGCTTTGCTATAACGATCTCCTTAGCTCTGTCTTACTACGCTGCAGTCAATCACATGCTACAAGACAAGCAAGAAAATACTGTGCATAAAGTAAACTTCTCTCCTGGTTCATATTCTACTGTATTCATTTTATTTCTACTTAGAAAAAAAACCCTTTTGTTCTTTCCTCTTTTGTTCTTAATATTAGATTTCTTTATAAATGCCTACTGTAGAAAAAAAAAACATTATTTGGAATTGCATTATGTGAATCGTTGTGCTTTGGTGTGTTCAAGATAGATTAATTGCATGGGAATATACCTGAGAGGAAAAAGTGCGGAGAGATGAGCACAGCTGGAGCCCCTCTTCAGAAAGAACCTTAAGAGTAGGTCAGAAAAAGAGACAAAAATCAAACAACTTGCACACACACAGAAGAAACACTACAGCTCTCTTAACTAAAAAGAAGCCTAGTCAGTAAATACTATGACTCTGATTTTTCTTGGCTCTTCTTATCAGTATGCCTTCCCGTCTCTTTCCCCGCTCCTTCCTCTTCCTCTCTTATCTCCCCTGCTCAACACAAATTGAATAAATCCTGTCTGACATTTTGGTCCCAGATTCTACAAATGACTGTACATTATTGGCAAAGATCCCAGTTCAATAGGAAACACCCGTACGCACAAACCTTGTTACACCATGTGCCAGAGATGGCCGGGAATGTGCCACGCTATATTCCCACTGCACTCATAAATCCCCGTAATGCCCGGTGAAATCTGCGAAATAGTCGTGAATGAAGGGATCCTTGCATTTACTAACCTATCGATCTGCGAGCTTCAGCGCGCATTAGATCGAACGGGACGATAGATGCGTTCATTTACAACTTCAATAAAATAGAAGGAAAACAAACAGAGCAAGCTTAATGAAAAATACCTCAGCTTGATGAAAAAGATCCAGTGTTGTTTTCAACAGTCCCTCCCCTCTGTGGATCAATCATGCAGGAAATAATAAAGAGAAGCTCGGATTAGAAATATGCACGAGGGCAAACATCTTCCAAAGCAATCAACTCTGTTTAGTAAAAATACAGTGCAGAAGTCTTGAGACAAGCCACATTTCTTTATATTTTGCTGCAAATGACTGAAATGTTCTTGTAAGTTTTTAAAGGTGGTCTTGAGCAATCGTTCTCCGGGCTTTCTGAAGGTCTCTCAAAGTTTGTTTTTTGGACATAGGCTGCTTTTTCACTCATTTTCAGTCCAGTCCTTGTACCTGACCATTTTCGGTACAATGTTTTTGTTGTTTATTTGTTAATCGACGTTACACTTTATGAATCATTTAAGCATAAAAAAGTCACCTAAATCAAGCAATGAACCAGTGTTGCATCTACACGTAACTGACAACTTAGCAAATTGTGTTTTTAGACACTTTGTTACTAGCAGCCTGTTGGAAAATTAACAAAAAAAAAAAAAAAAATTGTTCCCATTTCTTAAGTTGAATCCAGAAAAAAACATGTCAAAGATAACACAGTCTGACAGGCATGAAATAGCATTTTTGCACCAACAGAAGAAATAGCATGGCTAAAAAAAAAAAACACTATCTACAGCAGATGAAAAGTAGCTGAAAGTCGTGTCTTTAAGAAATGGGAACAAAATACAACCCAAAACCTGAGATGCATCTGGACCTTGTACTTGGTGGAAGTGTGTCTGTCAAGGCAATCCTTCAAGAAGGGAAACTGGGATAAAAGACTGAGGTGTGCTAAATTACACAAGACCTCAATTGAAAAATGAGTGACAACAGGTCTTATAGTGTGGTAAATGGATTGGTTCTTATATAGTGCTTTTCTCCTTTACTAGAGCACTCAACTTTATATAACATTCACCTCCATTCATATGGCACTTTTTTTCTATGCCTAAGTATTTTCTAACTTTCACACTGCAATGAATGCATTGGAAAACAACCAGGCATTCAGCATCCTGAGCTACAGCCACCCCAAGAGAGTGATGAATCAAAATTTTAATCTATTGGCTCAAATCACTGTCGATATGTACAGAGGAAGTCAGAAGAGAGCTACAACACTGAAAGGCTGTTGTTGGGTTTGGGGATCTTCTTAAAACTAATGAAATTATGAACACTATGATCAATGATCTTTGATCAGTGATTGTTGATTAATGGTCATGACAATTTGCACACAGCCCACTGTTCATTCAGCGGTGCTAGTTTCAGTCATTGTGCAAATGTACTGTTTATAAGGTTGCGGAGACCAGCAGTCAGCTGAGACTGAAGAAGGCACTTGGATAAATGACGAAACGTTTCTCCCACTGAAAACGCTACGTCCAGATGAACAGAATCAACCTTTTGGGGAATTATGAACACAATTCACGTTTTTGCAGTACCATCTGGGAAGTGTCTGAGTGGCTTCAGTTTCATTTTTCAGCATGATAATGATCACAAACACACTGCAAATACAGTAAAAGCATACCTGGATAGAAAAACACACATTACAACACTATCAGTCACGGATTGGCCTCCCCAGAGTCCGGAGCAGTGTGGGATCATGTTGACAGACAACAGAACAAAAGGAAGCCAACATCCAGAGAAGAGCTTTGAATGTCGTTCAAGAAGCCCGGAGAACTATTAAGAATAAATGTGGTGGTATTTTCCTAGCAAAATATAAAGAGCGGTGGCTCAAAACTTTTGCTTTGCATGTCTCTTAATAGATTAACGGGGATGATTAAGAGAATTTACAACACTGAGCTTTAAAATAATATTAAAAAAAATTAGTGTGTGTGTGTCAGTGTGATACTCGAAGGCTACCTGGTGAACAGGTACATGTTGTAGGCCATACTGGCGAGACTCTGGCTCTGCCGGACAATTTCATGCTCCTGGTCCTCCCACTTTTCCACCTCTGTGTCTACATCTGACGACAGAAGACGAAGTTCCAGACCCAGCTTGGCCATACTTGTCTGCTCCTGGGTGCGCAGAAGAATAAGAAAGAAAAAAAACCACGATTCTTTTTGATGAAGTGTAATTGATGTCTTTTTAAAAATGTATATTAGCCAGCAGGGTACTTTTCACTTGTTTACACACTCGGAAAGCCTGTAATCAGCATAATCCTGCTTTCTGTGGCGGTACAGCGTGTGAAAAAGTGCTGCCCAACAAAATTGCAGCACATTACCATACAAACCCTATCAATTCTTCAAGAGAGTGACACAATGTTTCCTAGAGATGAATATACTGCTGCCAAAAGACAGTACAAGATGAGACGTGATGTATTGTGCTGAAAGCCCGAGGATTTGGTGGTGTGTGCGCTACCTCTGCATCCAACTTGACAGCCTTGGCAGTCTTCATGTTCGCCAAGTGCTTCTGTGGAGAAAAAGAGAGTGGTATTAATCAGAGGATTACGAACGTTTGTATCATTGAGACATTTATGAGGACGGATGGTGTGACACTCACCCCAGGTCTAGGAAGTGACAAATAAGGCCTTTTGTCTCCTAGGAAGAAAGAGTTATTGTTGTTATAAGGACAAAAAAAAAAAAAAAGGGAAGAAGAAGAAATTGATTTTTAATGTTAAATAAATATTTAACAGAACCCCCCGCACCCCTGTTGCCATTTCCCTATGAATGGCTGTGAGCAGATATCCACAAGGGAGACAATAAGGAGTCTGTCAAATAATTCAATGCAGCCTTTTGGCTTCGTGGGAAAACAATCGTGCGATGGATGTGATCCCTTCACCCTTTCACCCAGTGTGCTACACTTCAAAATATTTACTGCATTTTATGTCAACATCACGTTTGCGACTGGGGGCTATGAGCAAGACTTGCAGCGTGTAAAAGTACTTGGATCTAACTTTCAAACAAATACGTGCACACAGACTTCTGCGCAGCACACACGAATACACTTGAGTATCTACTTTCTGTCTCTGGCTGTGTGACCGAGTGTGCAAACAGCAGAGCTCGTCAGAGCGGTTGTCCATGACTCGGACGCTTCTGGTTATTGGCACGATAATGAATAGAGAGAGTGTAAAGAGGTGGAATAAATACAGGGATGTTCAATGGCATTGATGTTACTCCTTTGATAGAAAGCTTCCCACGGTCTGTGATGACTAATTTTGAAAAGATACATTCATACTGCCTGCCTTAAGTTTTATTAATATTGCTGAAAATTTCAAGAAGAAAATGATTCATCAAGGTTTCTCATAGAATTGGATCTTCTTTTCTTTCCTTTCCTTTTTTTTCCAAAGTTAACACACCATAGATGGCACATTGACCTCTACTCCCTTGCCCTTTATAACCCATCCTTACTTGTGCTCTCCTTTTACCACAACTCACCTGAATGGACACAAACAACCAATGAAGTGATTTCAACTGACCTCGCCTGCCTTCAAAGACGTCGTTGATCTCTCTCAGCAGCAGAGCCATGTCACAGAGCTGCGACTCCCAGGCCTCGCAGAACACTTCCAGGTTCTCCTTTGCAATTTTACTAGATGGGTGGAGAGCCAGTGTCTGGGCTGCTGAGATGATCTGAGCAGAAGAGTGAACACTTTTGATACATTTTACATTCATACATATGCTGCTGTTGATCTAAAATGTTTACCAAGTGCCTGTGAATGAAGCTCATAAACTGAGCTTGTATAACTGTTAAGTATTTAAGGATTTATCATCAGATTTTGGTTTCACAAAATAAATGGGTTCAGGCAGCTAAGTACAGTTCAGCATGACTCACGCTGAAGCAGTTTCACACATATGTAGCAATTTATATCTACACTTCTGGTCCTGACATCCAACTGACGTACGATGTTCGAAAAATTTGACAAATATGAAACATGACCACCAGCGCACTCGTTCACCACCTCCCTTCCACCAATGTCCATCCTCTACAGTGTAGTATTTAATAGCCAATTACCCTCTGGCCCACCCCTGCGTTACTCTGGGTGCAGAGAGAGAGAGATATCACCACTACCACCCCTCATGCCGCACAGTTATTGATTGGCTGACCTTTGAACTTAGGAGCGGAGTCATTACTGCGGAGTCATGTGGGGCCTGACATTAGCGCTGCAAGGCGGGAACACTCTACATTGCTGGATAATTACGGGCATGGATGGTTTCCAAGAGCAAACATAATTAGATCTGGGATGGGGGACTAAGTGGACAGCATGTTCTCAGCCACGGACTGAAGATGTGGGAGGAAGACGGAGGAGATGGGAAGTTAAGCGTCTACTTTTCCTAAGAAGACTATTACCCGTGTTTGACTTTTACACCTGAACCACAGAATGACCAGCTTGACTTTATTGACACACAATAAAAGTGCTGAATGGAACGACCCGTATCTGGAGTTTAATTAAGCCAACTTTTATTCCTTACCAGACTCTTTACTCCCATCTACTGCTATTTACACATTCAGTCTAGTACTATTAATATACGCCCTTAATTTAACAAAATAATAATTTATTCGGATAATGTTTAGAAAGATTATGTTACCTGTGGACCAATGACATGGAAGGTCTCCTCGGCGTGTATGCAGGTGATCTCTAATGGCTCTGTGCCCGACACATGGCACAACAGCCGACACGTCTGGAGTGAAACAGAGAAGGAAAATAAAGCTTCTGACATAAAGTATACATGAGGCAATCCCTAAAAAGAGCAGTATGTATACCCCCAGCACAAAAAGTCCATAGCTCTAAATTAAGAATGTGCAATTCTTTTTTTAAAACACTTGACATGTTTGTGTGAAGATTGTGATGATCCAGTTTTGCCCTCTCCCACAATGGTAAACAATCCTTCCAAAAAATTCCTGGCTGCAAATCTGAATCAGCTCCACTTCCATTTAATCACTTCTATTTGGACCAATATCTTAAAATAAGGCCAACCTGGTGAAATTTTCATGTAAATCTTTCCCTAATGTTTTTTGAGTAATTGGTAACAAACAAACCTGACAGATCACATGACCTTGTTGGCAGAGGAACATGCTAACGGCATGATACTCGATGGCAAAAACACAATCATTTGGCCAAATCGTTACGCAAGACATTTGTCTATATTTTTAAAGCACCCTTTGTGCTCAAGAATCGTGGAATCTCACCTATAACAAACAAAATCCCTTCAATTTTCACCAATCATCTACTCAAAGTCATCTTCTGAGCACCTCAATGCAGATCAGTATTGTTTTTTATTTTTATGGCTCATCTCCAGAACTAATTTTTAAATAAAACACTCACTATAATTGCCGTTTAGTAGACATGGCAAAACCTGACTCATGTGTGTACCTCACATGTTCCCCAAAATGGTTCATATTTGGTTCAAGATAAGAAATTCACTGTACATTTTATTTTACACCAGCTGGCATATTGTATTAAGGAAATATACAGGGTGAGCCATTTATATGGATACACCGTAATAAAATGGGAATGGTTGGTGATATTAAAGTCCTGTTTGTGGCACATTAGTATATGTGAGGGGGCAAACTCCTCAAGATGGGTGGTGACCATGGTGGCCATTTAGAAGTCGGCCATCTTGGATACAACTTTTGTTTTTTCAATAGGAAGAGGGCCATGTGACACATCAAACTTATTGGTAATGTCACAAGAAAAACAATGGTGTGCTTGGTTTCAACGTAACTTTATTCTTTCATGAGTTATTTACAAGTTTCTCTTTGTTCACAGCCATTGACATGTCGAAGAGGTTAACACGTGAGGAGCGGATCGAAATTGTGTTGATATCTGGTGAACGCAGTAACCGGGTCATTGCAGCAGATTTCAATGCAAGACACCCTACGAGACCACCCATCTCCCATGCTACAGTTAGCAAACTGCTTGCTAAGTTTCGTGAAACTGGTTCAGTGTTGGATTTGCCAAAATGTGGACGCAAGAAAACTGTCACCAATGAAGAAACATCAGTGGTTGTCCTAGCTTCATTCAGCAAGAGCCCACAGCGTAGCACTCGCCGCATGTCACTGGAGAGTGGCATTAGTCGAACATCCCTTCGGCGGATATTAGCTACTCACAAATGGCACCCTTACAAACTCCAGCTACTGCAGCATCTCCAGCATCTGGTCGTCGTGGGCCAGTTGAATGGCCCCCAAGGTCTCCCGATCTGACCCCCTTTTTTTATCTTTGGGGTCATCTGAAGGCAATTGTCTATGGTGTGAAGATACGAGATGTGCAGCACCTGAAACTACGGATACTGGATGCCTGTGCTGGCATTTCTCCTGCGGTGTTGCTATCAGTGTGTGAAGAGTGGGAGAAGACGGTTGCATTGACAATCCAACACAATGGGCAGCACATTGAACACATTTTATAAGTGGTCAGAAACTTGTAAATAACTCATGAAAGAATAAAGTTACGTTGAAACCAAGCACACCATTGTTTTTCTTGTGACATTACCAATAAGTTTGATGTGTCACATGGCCCTCTTCCTATTGAAAAAACAAAAGTTGTATCCAAGATGGCCGACTTCTAAATGGCCACCATGGTCACCACCCATCTTGAGGAGTTTGCCCCCTCACATATACTAATGTGCCACAAACAGGACTTTAATATCACCAACCATTCCCATTTTATTACGGTGTATCCATATAAATGGCCCACCCTGTAGATCTATGGATGGTGTGGCATAGTGGTTTAGTTAACATGGTTGCCTTGTTGTTGCTAACAAAGGTTAGCAAACTCCATAAACTCCAGCCCCAACGCCCCCATCCCATGACCCTAATTTGGATAAGCAGAAGAAAATGGATGGATGGAAGTTGGTATGTGCCATTTTGTAACCTCCATCTTTAAATCACGTTTGAGTCCAATCAATCTTCATCAGGTGCAAAAAACAGAACTAAACTGTAGTAAGTGTTACAGTGTGCAGAGATTATAATTGATCTTCTTAAAACATTTTTTTTTCTTTTAAGCACCTGATTTTTTGAATGTGCTATTTTATGAAAATGAGTGTTTATTTCAGTTTTTCAGTAAACATGTAAATCATAACATAACACCAAAGCATGTTTTCCTAAAAAGGCACAGTGATTACTGTGACATCAGAAGGTAATGAACCAGATAAATGCAAACATTACTACTGACTTCCATCCACAGATTCAAGTAGCCATCACCCTCCTACTAGCTCCTCTGCTCCCTGTGCCCCTGATCCCACCTACCTCCACCAGCTGCTCCTTCTGCTCAGTGAGGGTGCGGGAATACTCTGCCACTTCCTCCAGGTTTCCCTCGGCGCCTGCTGCTTTAAGAGCCCGCAGAGGCAACTGCTCCCCATGAACTTTCAGCAAATCTGAGGCTCGGCCCACCGCAACCTTGTGGAGCTGACGGAGTCAACAAAGGTTAAATAAAAGAGTTTTTAAAAAAGGCACAAATGAGAACGATCATTCGAAGAGGAACGGGGACAAAAAAAGGAAGAAGAGCAGAGGTGACACAGTGAGCTGACAGAGAGGCAGCAGCAGCAGCGGGTGGGCTGAGGTGCTGGGAAAATAAAAGCGAGGAAAGCAGCTACAGAGGCACCACCAGCAAGTCAGAGGCATTTCAGTCATGTCCCATTCTGTAACCGGGAACATCTTTTCACAGTTAGCGACAGACTGCTGCTCACCTCACGTCTGAGGTCGCTGACACTCTGGCACGTCTTCAGGATGGCCACCTCCATGTCCTTCGTGGCCTCTTTGGCGTGGACAGACTGCTGCTCCGATGACAGAAGAAGAGGAGAATAAAACATGAGACACAGTGTGCTTTTACATGCTCCATCCATTAGATACACATGCAGCAGAAGACTAACACAAACACAAATTTACATGAGTAGAGTATGAGATATGACTGGAAAAAGACAGGAATTGAGTGCATTAGCAGCACAGGTTTTGATATTTTAATTACATTTGTGGCCCATTATATCCTGGATATGAGGAGAGAAGAAGGCATTAGAGCGCGTGATTCAGTGCAATATGAATAAAAAGATTCAAAGCAATTACATAATTGAAGTAATTCACTGCAATTTCTCCAAATTTCAGACAGAAATGCTGCTAAATGTGCTACAACAACACTGAAAAGCACAAATTAAGCCAGGCAAAAGATCCTAGAGTATTTGCACATCTTTCTCAGCAGTTTGAAAACATCGCAGTGTTCCAGTCCCCACACGACCTTCAGCTGCAAAGGCTTGATGAGGCAGTACTGTACAGTTTTGCAGCAGTAGCATCTCTGTGTACTCCGAGTACACTGGGAAAAAAAAAGTTTACAACTAGAAACTGCAACATAATGACTTGCGTTTCATAAGTCCATCAATTCTGAAGGCCAAGGAGACACTGCTGAATGAGGAGGAACACAACATTTTCTTTCACAGCTCAATGAGCCTCGGTAAAAACAGTGATTCAGGTGGGTTATTATGCTCTGTTGTTCCAGGAGAGATGTGTGAAAAGAAATTGAGGAGGCAAGGTGAATGAGTAAGTGAGTTTGTAGGAGGAGGGGGGCCTAATGTTAATGTGTGTGGGTCTGCCTGTATGAGTTTCAGTCTGCGGAGCTGTGTTTAAACAGCCACACTGCATGCTACGCAGAGATAAACACAAGATTGTTCCCACTTGAGAAATACATTTACAAAAGCCTGACTATGATGTTCTTTAACAATTTCTTAATATTTTAATTTTTCAAATCTATTAAATTTTGACTTTATAATTTATCTGAGGTCACTGTGGTGGTTTAAATTTGCTTGTTTTGTCTGACTAACAGACTAAAAACAAATTCAGTGAATGGTCATACATTACTGTAGAAAAGTGTCAAGTCACCCCTCATTCCTTTACATTTTACTTCCAAGGAGCCAGACTGTTTTCGTAAAATGGCATTAAGCAATAGTTCTTCAAGCTTTCTGAAGTTTTTCTTTTGACATGGCCTGTTTAAAACTCATTTTCAGTCCAGTCCTTGTGCCTGACCAGTTTTTTTGTTTGTTAAGTCAAGCGGCCTATCAATCATTCAAGCATAAAAAAGGGATGAACCTACACATAGCAGACATGCATCATCAGACACTGTTAGTAAAAGCCAGTCACCAAAACACAAGATTTATTGCCAAAATAAGATTTCTGGACCAACCCAAAGAGCTATTAACTGAAAACTCGGCATCTCTCATAATTGTGTGCAGTGTCTCTTTAAAAAAAATTGAGGAAATTGTGTGGAGGATTGAAGAAGTGGAGGGTTTTAAAAATAAAAAATACAAAATAGATGATGAACAGTGTCTGCAGGTCAAGTGATAGGGGAAAAAAATCCAACTGACACAGAACCTGTTAGATGCATTTAGGTGGTAAGGTGATCTTTCATCAACACTGTTGGTCAAAGCCTTATCAGAATTGGTCTGAGGTATGGCAGATTACACAAGAACTTAACTGAAAATCAGTAGCAACTGGTCTGATGGAGTGATTAATCCAAGTTGTTGTGGATACATATGGAGGAAGTTAGGAGAAAGGTGCAGCAGTGATCGTCTACAACCATTTGCAAAACATGGTGGAGGCTCCGTCTGTCTACAATCAGATTTGATCCACCATGTAATAGCATCTGGAAAGCATCATCGGTGCAGTAAAAGCATACTTAGATAGTGCTGCTTTCTGTGTTTCCCTATCAGTCATGGATTCACCTCTCCAGAGCCTGGACCGCAACATTTTTTAAGCATCTTGGGATGGGATCATGATGACAGAGAACAGAACTAATGGCAGCCAACATCCAAAGAAGAGCTTTGAATGTTCTTCACTTAGCCTCGATGTCTATTCCTGAAGACTACTTCAACAAATTACAAGAAAGCTGCCTAAGAGAGTTCAGAACAAAAGTTGTCATGCCAAATATTGATATTCAGGCTTATTAGAATTGTTTTTGCCTTATATTCTGCGTTTCCATATATGTTTGCAGATGTTTTTTTAATTACTGCACCCATTTCCTATTTTCCTGGCAAAATATAAAGAAATTAGGGCTGCTCGAGTCTTCTGTACAGTCCTGTATATGATAAACAGCAGTCTTAATAGGATCAGAATAAATATATATTGTGTTTTCTTTGCAATAACTCAACATCAGCATCTAGAGCTCCTACTCTTTGCATCTTTTTATCCTACCAATACTTGAAGCCTCTTACAGATAAGAACTTGTGGATAGTCATTATACAGAAGTGTATGTTTTTTTATGAATATTCCTGTGTCTCTGTGTACATCTGTGAAAGCCTGTCTGCATGTGCCAACATACCGCCTCAACCCAGGCGTGTACCAGCTGCTGGGTGTCCTGGCGCGCCAGCTGGCACAGTCCAAGGATGGCCTGACGCTGCTCGTGACTGGTGTAAGCCGAATCAGTGAAGTCCTCTGTCCGCTCGACCAGAGCCTCCAGCTGGCTGGACATGCTCTGCGGTGACAAGGAGTATAGGTTCTCCCGCAGGCACTCCACGCCGGACTGCAGAGGGCAGGGTGGGGGGAAAGTTGGGAATTGCGGGTTGTGAATTGAAGGAGCATTTGGAGAGTAGATGAGAAGAGATCCCGGCGATTAAAAGCAGCCGGGAGGATCATTAAAAGCAATAAGCATCTCAGGCCTTTTCATTAAAATACTTTCCTCTTTCTTTTATCTCAGTGGAAAAGACCCCTCCTTAAAAAATGTTTTTACAAGTGTTCGTTTGTTTCATCTGCCAGCGCACACGGAGGAGAGAGAAGATTAGTAAGCATGAGGTAGGTTTACTGGTGATTCACTCAACCGTATGAGCCAAATTACTAAATGAGTAGGTCTGCTCCTCTGTGTTGATTGTTTGAGTCACATCTGAAGCTAGAGCAAACACGGTGAATGCAACAAATGCCAATTCTGCGACCACAAATCAACACTCCAAAAATCTGATGATGAATAAGCCGCTGCGCTGCTGTGACGCTTAAATATCGCTTTGCATTAACAAAAGAGGATCACTACCTAACTTCACAGGCTAACACACGTCAGCGTCATTAATCTGAAGCCTTCACCATGACTCGTGCGAAGTGTAATCTGTAAACCTACCTTAAATTCCTTGATGCCATTGTAGATGCTGGCAGGAAGGATCCTGTTCTCCCCAGAGCACCGTGCCTCAGTGACAATCTCGATGACCTGCTCCAGGGCACAGCGCATTCGGTGGAACACGGCGTCTTTGTTGATCCGCGCCGACTCACAGTCTGGGTGCCTCAGGCAAGTCTTTGGAAGGGATAAGATGTGAAATGTCAAACCCTACAAGCCTGTCGTGCTCTTCTGAACTTCTGTCATTTGTCATGTTTTGTCAACCACAGATAGTATTTTTCTTTTATGATGTGACTTTGGCTTTATTATTAACACTGATCAAAGTGGGCCAAAAATCTTGAGTCTTAAGAAACCCGAGAAGGCTTTAAATCTTTAAGGCGAACAGAATTTATAAACCTTGCCTCGAGGCTGTTGGTGGGCCAGGAGTTTACCTTGGAGGCTGTGAGGAGCATCATGGTGCACTTCTCCAGCACTGCTCTAGCTGCTGCCATCCGGGCTTTCTTCTTCTCATCCTTCAAGTCCTGCAGCGCAAACGCACACACACACCAGATGGCTTTGGGTGGCTTTACTTAAGTTACGGTGTCTTAGAACTCTCAGGGTGAGCAAGGGACATGAAGCATCAAAGCTATTCAACAAATCTTTCATGCTGTGTGAAGGGACGCCCGAACGAAACACAGATCTGTTTCCAAGTTATACGCATGAAATTTAATAGGTAAGCTGTCATCTATCAAAAAGAGGTGCTACCGGAATAGAAAAGAACATACACTGTGGATGACCTGCCGCATCTTCTTTGTGTACTCCGCTCAGAAATAGGCAGCTTGAATTATGTAGATACTGGATTTGGAAAAGGCAGCTGAATCAACTCCTTTCTGGGCACTTCGCCATAGATTACAAAGACGGTGTGATTATCTGTCATTATTTTTGCCTCTGTGCGCGCCTGGCCTCAATAGATGAAGATGGTAGATTTTCTAAAGCAATGTGTGTGCGTGTGAGTGTTTGAGCTGGAGTTGACACTCACTCACTCACACACACACACAAAACAGGGTGGCAAATGAGGGGAGAGAGCATTAGCAGCAACGAGGAGCGTTGGAGAGAGACGTGACGTGTGTGTCAAAACACGAGACCTGATGAAATTCAGAAAGAGGGATGGTCGATCCTCCCCTCCCTGCAGAGATATCGCAGCCGTTGCACTTTGCATCAACTTCTGCAGGCAAAGCGCTTTAGCTGCAGAGGCTGGATGTATGGATCAAAATAGGATTAGCAGTCTCTGACAGTACAAAGTTAGCTGCCTGAAGTTGGACTGTTTTTAAAGCTTTGAGCAAAAGTTTTGTCTTGCAAATTTGGATAGCTGATAAATTGCAAAGAGAAAGGACTGCTGAAAGCACAGCACGGAATCGTGTTGCAAACCGTATTTGAGAGATGTGAGTCATAACTGACCTGTGCATTTCTTTTATGGATTGAGACATTGGTTGGGAGAATAAATAGACACAGAAAGAGATGAAGAAACTTGACGGAAACAAAAGAAACCAGAGGAAGCCTTGTTACTCTGTAATTGTTTGATTTGCTGGGGAGTGTAAATATTTGACGCGTGTTATTGATTTGTTCTGAGTTTGCCGGCACATTCACAGTGTAGGTACATGAGGTTTTAAAGTGCAATTTCATCGCCTGCTTTCACATTCAGAAAATTGTGTTTACGAAATCAACGTTTGCTAGATTAGGCCGATATGAATAAACAAACATGTTTTTCAGTGTTGCAGAATTGAAAAGACTTCATGCTCATAAAGTGATACAAATTTGCAAACGTTTTCATTTAATGAGGGATTTTTTTTTTTTAAGTAAACTGAGGATTCTTATCCTCTTCAAGCAAAAATAACCAGATTGTGTTTCTTAAGATGCCACTCACATTCTGTCTGTCTCCCGTCAGGTGAGCAAACTCCACCATCTCGTTGCCAAACTGGCTGAAAATCTGAACAAATTCCTGGAAGGTGCTGACTCTTTCCAGATGATCGAGCGTTACCAGAACCTGAAAGCAGGAAGAACATCAGAGTAGCACTGGAAATGGCCACATGGTTTGGTATCATAGGTAGTATAATACCTGGGTGTTGCTTTTGGGTTTGAAAAATGAAGCCACTGTGGAAGTGCTTTAAACCTGGATTCTACCTGAAGGCCACTGACATGTTTTACAAACACATGTCACACTCTGAACACGTGACAATCATGGGTGACAGTTTAGGATCAAGTAAATAAGGACTCAGTCAAAAGGCCTAGAGACAGGTCTGCAACCATTTGGCAACCACCAGTTGTGAGCAGTGTTTATTACGTCAACCAATAATTTTCATCCACGACCACTTTTTATGACAAAAACAAGACGATCACTTAATAAAAACAAATGCATGAGGTCAGACGGTGTGCTGAAGTGTCCTGACACTTTCATCAATGAATAAAAACAAGATGAAAATGTTCTGAAAAGACAATTTCCAATTAGAACAAAGTTTGAATTGAAGGTGATCTAATCAGATGTAATCCCCTTTGTGCAGTAAGGTCAGACGCACACATTTAATCTGCTGTTGACACACAGGGTGGGAAGGACCCAAGCTCCTTGTTTGTCATCCACCATGGTAAAAACACAATACTAAAAATAAATAGAGTTAGGAGGCTTAAATTATGACCAAACCTAAATGTAATTTTAGTCAAAAGACTAAGGCTAAAGCAAAACCAAAAACAGCTGTCAAAATTAACACCAGTTGTGAAGGAAAAACAAATATTCCCAGAGTTGTTGCTGAATGGTTGCTGAGGCGGTCGTGTGGAAAATGATTGCCAAAGTCGCAGTCATGCAGGTTGGCTAGGACCTGTAATTAGGGAAAAATAAGAAGTCCCCAGCCAGTTGGCAGATTACTTTGGTTGCTAGCATATTGATGTGGAAGAAATGGACTTCTCTACAAACACTGTCCAGCTACCCTCTGAGCTGTAGTGAAACTTCAGCCAACATGTTTAGAAAGGTGCAACTTTTATTTTTGAGGATGAAACTTCTCCATTTCTGATGCGCCTACCACTCGCACGAAAAACTACAGGAAACCACGGCAATCTGGTAGCAACCAAAGCAGTCACTAGGATGTCTTTGGTGTAGCACTTTCTTTGCAACCAACTTCATCTAGCAATAGCCACAAACCTTCAGGATCCACTGCCAGCAATGCCAACATTTACCAGTTGGGGAATAAAAATGTTTCCCATAACAACTGGTGGTATCATATGCAATGGCCAACAATCGAGCAATGAGTGCAAGACATCATACGAGAAACCTGAATTGAAGTTTGAGGGAAAATGCCTTGACATGACCTCTGTTAACAAGTTCCTCATGACTTTGTGGACTCAGTCACTCATTTCGTGTCATATTGAACAAAAAATGAAGTGCATTTTCAAATCTTAGTCAGTGGATACCGGAAGATTATCCATAGTAAGCTCATTGGCTATTGACAGGTGATAACCAGTTAGCCAATGAGCAAGCCATTTCACACTCCTTGCTGCAGTCAGGTTTTTGAAACCAAAATGGCAAAATTTCATGGCAGCGACATTCATCTTTTATACTGTCTATGTTGATGAGAATATTAGTAGGGAGACTAAAAACATCATCTGCCATACTAGAGTTAATATACACCGTTTTATTTCTGTCAACCTCATCCTGCCATTTGTTGCATTGACAGTTCAATGTGATAGAAGTATATCAGCAATATCTTCTTTAAATTCATTTGCATCACATTTATGCTAGGCAATGAGGCCATTCTAGCATACCGAGCATAAGCAGCTTTTATCCATGCCACGTAAAGAGGAGGAAGAGCTATAATTGCGTTTGCCAATAATGGAGAGCAGGGGGCTGTCGACTGTCTGTCGAAACGAGGCTAACCAGTCATGATTAGGGCCCGTTTCCATTCTTGGCTCAGTCTACAGAGCTACATCTGTATCACATTGTCTGGCTAAGAGCATAGCCAGGTACGACAGAGAGAGACAGTCTCTGGTTCTGCGTTTTTATGTGGTTGCTAAATGTGCTGTTTCCCTTCAATTACCTCCAGAGTACTTCTTCAGAGAGCCAGTGCTTATCTGTTAGGACATAAAGGACTCAGGATGGAGTTTGCTAGTGTGTGCGCGTGCGTGTGTGCACGTGCATGTGTGTGTATTTCTGTGTGGACCAAAACGTGTAGAAGATAAACAAAGCAAGAGAACCCATTCATGTGGTTATATGGCTATGGCTCACGTGCGTTATGACTCACCTTGTTGCGTGATGTGATTATCTGTTTGATGACGATGCGGTCGGCCAGGACCAGGACTTTGGTGACAGAAGAGAGGAGCAATCGAGCAGCCTTCACCATCGCTGTCCTATCACTGAACACTGTGACACGTCCATCCAACTGGGACGGCAGGGCCGAGCCAACATCTGTCAGCTGGGCTATGGCATCACCTGTAAGAGACAGCGTGGGTCATCAATCCACAATGGTAGAACTTTAAACCATCTGAGATGATAACCTGTTTGACATTACTTCACCTGCAGATAAAGAGGAATGCTATATTAACGGTTATGAGTGTTCTTTTTCATTCTCATCCAAAAAAAAAAAAAAAAGCCTAATTTCTAAGAGCACGTTAAAATAAAAGGGAAATTTTACTGAATTTAATCTCTGAGATCAAACACAGCTTCACACATGAAAATTAAATATAGTTTGTTTTTTTCCTTAAGTGTAGACATCAGTTCTTTATAAGCTTGTGTATATTTTAATTATACCAACAGAGGTTTTTTTGCCATCCACCATCTGTTTTACAGTTTTTTTTTTTCTACACCTCACCAAATACGTGAGCTGGAAACAAAAAGAAAACAGGTTATTTTGAAATGATCTATTGGCAGAGTTCTGCTCGGTACAAGTCTGCTTTTTAAATGCTTTTAATGTGTTTATGTTATGTAAGAAGTCCAGTTCTAGTTGGGCTATATCCAGCAGCGAAGTTTTTTGGACTTTTTAACTCTGTTTATAAAAACTGACAATCAGATTAGGCAGTGAAAGGTCAAGTCACACGGCCCAAAAGCTCACTTTGAAGAGGCCATGGAAACTTGGTTGGCCCTGAACACTTTCTGACTTGGTGTCAGGCTATCCAAAAAGGATCTTCTCCTATTTGTGGAGTCAGGCCCAGAACATGCTGCAGGGTTTACATATCCCATCTGGCCTGGAAGTACTCAGAAAGATTTGCAGGATGTGGCAGGAAGAAACACCTCTAGGGCTATTTTTCTGTTGCCTTCTGTCACTGAGATCTGGACCCAGATAGGAGGAAGAAATTGGACGGATGGACAGTCAATTGATCATGGCCTGTTAGTTATTACACTGTGTCATGTTCCTCCAGTGTGTCACTCTTCACCTCTGGCAGTAAAGTCTTGGACAGACTGGAACTTAGCACACTAGCATATCTGCTATTACAACCCAGCCCCCAACTTACTGGTATGCTTCCAATGTGACTTGTTTTAAGAGTTTAAAAAAAAAGTAGTTAGTTCAGATAATACTAATACATACACACACAAAAAATGCTCATATCACTAATAAATGAAGGAATTAACTGAGAAACTGACTTTATTCCAGCCTATGGTTTTTTATAGTCCACATACAACGGACCTGATGTTGTATGCAACTTTATTACAGTTGCACAATGATGTGTGCAATCTACTTAAAAGATTGCCGACGTCTCACACTCTGTCAGCTCCTTTAGATGATCAGACAACTATTTAGACAGATACGGTTAACAACACAAAAAGGACTCACAGCAGTGTTTCTCTCCGGCTGGGCGGTTGATCTGTGATTATGAGAAAGCTGCGAGCAGCTATACCAGAGGTCAAGCAATCAGCCAGTTCCGAATGGGCACACTTTGGAACAGACTCTGCACTAGAACTACCCCCAAAAGGGAAGAATGTAGAGTTATACAGAGCAGGCTGAAAACCCATTACCAAAATATCCTCTATCAAGAGGAAAATGTACAGAGTTAAGAAATCCCAGCAAGAGTTCAGAGTTCAGAAAGGAAAGGGAAGGGGATAGGTCGCTATCAAGTGCTGCAGCTTAGCTGTCCATTATGTTTGGCTGGTCCTTTAAAAGAAGCTGCAGTGAGGAACTGATTGCATCCGACAGGCTGCTTTTCAGTGCCAGCTCTGCTAACCAGTTAAAACATTTGAGGCCCGCCTCACAAAGAATGCTGCACAACCCCCCCATGACCACGACCAGGGTGGATAACAGAGGCCTGATCCAACTCTCGCCTCTCCATTAGCAGAATATAAATTGTGCTCGGCGCAGATTTTCATAATCTTGAGTTGAAATCAAACCTATCCTACTAAGCCTTTACGTGTCAAATCTATCTGTTCATGTACAAAGCAGTGTTGCCCTACACAAAAAGTTGTTTGCTGTGTGAATGAATTCTTTTGTTTCCTGAATGATCGACTCATTATTGATAAGTGAAAACCTGACCGTGTAATCAGTGATATGCTGGTATACTGCCTGACTCTATGGATGGCGATGGATCAGGCACATTACACTTAGAATTTTGTATAATCCCACTTTCAACTACATAACAACTTTCAAAATGAATATGTACCCCACCACCTCAGTTGTACTGTGTCTAGTGCAGGCTAGTGCAAGTGATAACAACTATCTAAACTAAGGGTTGTGAGAACATTTGGAATCTGATATCTGACAGGAAGCCAGAGAGTGTATAGGTGCCAACACTGCTGTAGCCGTGTTTCTGTGTCATTCATATATCATATGCTACTTAGATAAAACATTTTGATTGTTTACTCATTCTCATCCTGATCCCAGCTACCCTTCTTTGACATCTTGGGAAGAAAGGGAAAGGCAGAAATCACGGAAATGTGAGAATGACACTAAGAAACTGAGTGAAAGTGACAGAGACAGAGATCCGGCACAGATTGCCTTCACTGACCTGCCTCATTGGATCCCTGCGACGCGCCGATGATGGGTAGCATCTAATTAAACTAGTGCTTTCAGCCTGCTTTTATTTCATTCATTACAGCGCACACAAGGCTGAAGCCTGCCTGATTAAACTCTCCCTGCGGCTAGGTATTAGAGAAATGTCAATCCTTCACTAACTAGCCCTTCTTTCTCCCAGAGACTTTAACAAAATCTAAGAGAAAAGACCTTTTTTATCATCCCTCAAGATGTCTCCATTATTTTATTTTTTTTTTTTTAAAGTCAGAGACTAGAAAAAAAAGGGGGGAAAAAGTTTTTTTAATCAGGGAACAATTGTACAGACTGTCAGTATAAGTATGACGGAAAACTGTGAAAACACCTCCCTGAGAGGAAAGCAAGAACTGGAATAAATTAGTCACAGTGGGCAAGCAACACACACGCACACACAGGTGCACACATACACTTTACTTGGTTTTACCTCAGCGCACGCAGCTTCACAAGCACACACACACACACACTTTCTCATCAGTCTATTCTCCTCCTCCCACCAGCGCTCTCTTTGTTTGAGTTTTAGCTGTCTTTACAAATCAGCACTGTGAGAGGATTAAAGCTACACAAGCTGGTTCCCACAACATAAACCTATTATCACGGTGTTGAGGCTAAATTCTTATCCGCTGCGATATTGTTTCCGGTTTGCTCTGTAGAAGGCTAAATGAGGTCCTTGTTTTGTCTGATAAGATTGCGAGAGTTGGCAGAGATGAAGAAAAGTTACACTTGCAAGTGATAACAACTATCTAAACTAAGGGTTGTGAGAACATTTGGACTGACAGGAAGCCAGAGAGTGTATATTTTTAGACAGGATCTTAAAAGGCAATACAAGGGGAAGTGCTAAAAACAGTGGGAAAAGCAAATCTCTCACAAAAATATCACCTCGTCTTTCCCATCTTCAGTTAGAGCTAACTGTTCGCTCGTTCTTGTCTTTTAACACTGGTGGCTACTTTTTTGACCTCTCCAAAGACTCCTCGCATCTCTGTAGTTTTCAGGGAGCAACAAGAAGACCCCAGGTACAGGCTTCAGTGTCAGCAGATATGTTATGCATTTATAGCTTAGTCATAAAGAAAGAAATAAAAAGACAGTAGCCTTGCAATGAGCGGGAAGAAAAAGATAAATAACTGAAAATGAGACTGGTAACCTGTCCAGGGTTGCCTTTTGCCCTACGATAGCTGGGATAGCCCCCGACCCTGATAAGCAGAGGATGGATGGATGGATGGATGGATGGATAAAAAAAATGAGGGCTTTCCTGGTTGGTGGCAACCTTTCTTCAAACAACTGTCTGTCAGACAGACTGGTGAAGCTTTACAAACAAATGCCATTTAATTGCCAACACGTTGCAATCAGTCTGAGTCAGTCTGAGCTGAGGAACACGACTCGTCTGCAACTCGTCTCCTTACAACGGGAGACTCGAATCAACTTTTTCTTGTTATATTCCTACATAAAAAAAGTAGTTGCAGATTGCGCAAGTCAGCAACTATGTCACTATTTCTGGAGGAATTTCTGTTTCAAATGTATGAGAATCAGACTGGACTCTGAATGTAAGTAATTAATGTGAATTTCTGTGTATGTAGACAACAACAGATTTTCAAAAGATGGTACCAGATTTACAGTTTGTGCTGATTTATCACTGTAAACTGCTGTATTATCGAAAACAGACTGCATGTAAACACAACCCAAACTGATACCAGACTAGCTGCATCTGACTGCGAGTGGTCGCAAACTTCGATCCTCTTTTCAAAGCCATTACTTCAAAAATCAAAGAGATTACAAGCTGGGGCACGTACAAAATATTGACCATGTGCTATAGTCTCCAACCACTGTCATCAGTAGTGTGACTGTACCATAAGTCACACATGGAGGGAAAAGGCGAGTGGGTTGCAAAGCAGCTTGCAGCATCTCAACAATGAAATGGAGGCTAAAGCAGGTTTAAATAGCATGCATATGAAATTTACCGAAAAGCAGAGCTGGCACTAATATCAGCTGCTATCAAATGATGTACATCGATTGCATGCCGAGCTTGACTTGGCGGCCAGCCTGAACTGATGCCACCCTCAGTTTTTACACTCAATATCTCATTCATTCATCCAAGCAAATCTGCTCCGATCTGCTCAGGGTTATGAAGAAATGGATTGCACTGCATCCCAGGAGAGAGGGCAAGTATTAAATGCTCAACTCAACTCAACTCCAGGACCTCATGAGCGTGTTTTAGAAATTGGGCTGAAACCCTCTGAGATGTTCAGCATGATACCTTTATCAGGACAAAATCCCATTAGGGTATCCAGTATTATATAATCTGTAGTATTGCTACTACTACTAATACCACCAATCTTAATATAATGATTGTAGTGTATGTTTGTATGTCTGTGCCTTAACTCCTCCAAGACACATGAATTATTATGGATGAAACTTTCTATGTAAACTTCCAAGGACACCAGGATTATCCACATCGATATAGCTTTTGGGAAGAATATTTACAGAACACTTTACAAATGTAGAGATGTTAGTAGAGAGAATCTCTCTTTAGAGATGCAGCCGTGGAGAGAAATCAACACAGAAAAGGTCAAATAATATAAATCGATGGGAAAATATGATTGGTTCTTCACACAGGTTACAAATATTTATCTGCATAACAAAGAAACTATCAATTTCTGTCTGAGGTGCTGAATATTAGGGAAACTCCAACCCTTTTAATCTCACCAACAGCCTGCTGCATAAAGTCTCCAATTGCCTTCTATCAGAATCCATTATGCAGTGCTTCCCAAGCCCACATAGACACATTAATTCCCTCACTCTACACAGCACCCTTGGGTGCAGCAGCACTTTTTCATATTTTACTTCCAACCTAATAACAGCAATGTCTTTAGAGCACTCTGGAGGTCCTCTGGTGTAATACTGTTTGACAGCCAGGCTGTTCAGACTAATCGAAATTTGATAAAATTTGATAAGACTGAAGCCTGAAGGTGATGCTCGATGCTTTATGAAACTGTCGTTGGTTGTCTTAACAAAACACTGATGAGAAGCCTGCAGCTTATTGGATAACCAGGTCAATACACCCTCAGTGGAAAAACCGAGCATCATAAAGCAACGACCAAGTTTACTACAGGAAAATACAGGATCCATCACGAAGAAGCCTTTAGGATAATAAAAACACTTACTTTTTACATCAAACACATAAAAAAGAGCGAAAGCTAGAAAACAAACACTCCACTATGTGTTGCGTTTATGTGCAGCAGTTCAGTAAAAATGTCAAGTAAAAAAGAGGCCCAACCAAAGATGCTCACCTGCTCTGCGAGCTTCGAAGCAGGCTTGACCCATCTCATCCTTCAGCTCCTGGTTCTCTGTGGCGATGGCCTCCCCGACTGCTACAAAACGCCCCACTGCTACACTCACCGCCTGGCCCACCCTGTGTATAGCTGCCAGGGTGCGCTCTGACTTCTTTGGCTTGTCTTTGTGGTTGATCAGAGTGGTGATCTGCAAGAATGTGTGGAGAAAGGAAAAACAGGAAAGCAGGACAGCCTTGTTAGAAAACAGATTCAGCTGTAATTCTTGTGCTTTCATTTAAAAACAGAAAGAAGGGGGTAAATCTTTGAGCAACGGGCCACCTGATAACTGAATATCACGATGTATCTCACATTTTTTGAGGCTGCAATTATCCTATAGCATATACCATCTTCTATAAACCATATATAGCATCTGCCATATGTATCTGTGGGACATGCACCCAGTACGATAGAAGACCAGTTACAAACACCAGTTTGCTCGTGTTTACACACATCTTCTGTGACCTATACACAGAAACGCGTGCACAGAGACAAGTCAGGTGGGTCCTTTAGTGGTAATTGAGAATATTAATAATAAATGAGCTGGGCCAATTATCATCCATTATTTATTGATCGCTTCTATTCTCTCCAGTTGTTAGCATCATCATCACTTTGAGTAGGTGGCTACGAATGAGGGGCACGTGTGTGTGGCAAACCATTTGGGTCAGGAAATGGCAGGTGGTGATTTTAATTGGTCTATGGCTGTAGGTGGTCCAAGTAGGGGGGGCGCTTTTGTGCTAAAGTCTTTGAGGGGCTGCAGAACCTATGCTGGCTCTGCTGAGTTCAGATGGCTGAACAAACAGCATCCTGACACAGGAATGTTACGCAGCAGGTTGTGGATTTTCCTCTGCCAAAAGATTCTGAATGAGACCCTTTGAAATGTGACCTGATAGATTTGAACGACTGTAACACATTTAAATATCAGATGTCTTGAAAAGCTGCTGTTTTTCTTAAATTAAAAAACAAAAAACCAAAACCAAAACCCACAAGTGTGTCATCAAGCAAACTGTTACTTTCTTACTCATACATTAAGGTGTGAAATTCATTCAGCGTGACTATCAATGACCAGCCCCTTCTCATTCTGTGCAGGATTCTTTAATGTTCGCTCAGATTTCCCAACATTCACTTCAATTATCTTTTTTTTTTAACATTTTTTGTACATTGCAAATAATTTTAAAATATGTGTTTTCTGCAGCTTTTTCCTGTACAAAACACATATCTAGAACAGGTAGATAATCTAAACCTGTGAAAAAATACTTACGTACTTCACACATTTACAAATATTTATCTGCATGACAAATAAACTATACATTTCTGTGTAAGACTTATACAGAAAAATTCAGCCTTACTGTATAATCTAAGTATCTGTGTAGATAAATCCAAACTTGGTATTAGTATTAAGCTATCAAAACTGTGCTTCGACATTTCATTTCAATGGAGTGGGACAATGGAGCTCTTTCCCTTGAAGAGGTGCTCCTTTGAAACATTGCGTGGAACATTTTGTCATGAAACTTAAAATAAGACAGCAAAATAAATTACAAGATTTTATTGCTGTTCACTTCGGTACAACCTATTCTTCTTTTTCAATGTTCTGATTCACTCAATTCACTCAATTTAGATTTGATTAACGTCAGCACCAGGGAGATAAAACAAAGAATTTTACAACAAAATTGCCTGTAAAGACAATTTTAGTGTTTTATTCTAGTTTGTGCACACTGTACACAACCTGTCGATTTATTTATTTTTTTTATCATTTCCTTACAACACAAAATAGGACAAGGATGCATGTGTGTGTGTCCTTTTTTTCCCCTTTGAGTGCTGTTTATTGTTCAGTGATTTGTGTTACTTTGACCCTTTTGCACTCCAACACATTTGGGGGTTATCCTTTCATTTTAGTGTCCTCTGTGGGTTACACAAAGGTAGAATGCCGAGGTAGAACGTGTCCAGCATTTCATTCAGACTGTTTCTCAGACCCTCATGATGACTTGGATGTCTTTCGTTTGCTCAAAGAAAATACTAAAAATATATTTTACTTGAAGACAGAGTACCTTGATAATAATTATCACGATTACATTTCCACCACATAATCTTAAGCAAGGATTTTCTTCTACCTGCCCCACCGCAGGGTGGGCAGTCAGCAGCTCTGCTGTAAACCTACAACCAGCTTTATGTGCCAAACAGCACATCCAACAAGGCCACAAAGTTAAGCAGTTAGTTTAAGCACCACAATATACAAGCAAAACACACATCACCTGGATTTGTTCAACAGAGCTATACTGGAAGGTATAAAAGATGATATCTTGTCCCTCCATTGTAATGATAATAACTTATATCAACAGAAAGAGATTGACATTGCAGTTCTGACAATGTCAAAAATTTATACGTAAACATTCACCAGCCACTTAATTAGCTACACCGGCTCATTAATGCGAATCTAATCAGCCAATCTCAAGGCAGCAACTCAATGTATTTAGGCAGGTAGACATAATAAGAAAGCACAGTGACTCAAATAACTACTCATTAGAACCAAGGCAGAGGATCTCTGAATGTACAGCATGTCAAACTTTGAAGCATATGGGCTACAGCAGCTGGAAATTGAGACTGCAATTCACACAGCCCAAAGCTGGATATTAGAGGATTGAAAAAATGTTGTCTAGTCTGATGAATCTCAACATTCAAATGGAAAAGTGAGAATTTTGGCATAAACAACATGAAAGCATGAATTCATCCTGTCTTGTATCAACGGTTCCGGCTGATACAAGTGTAATGGTGCGGATCACATTTTCTTGGCACCCTTGGAACCAGCTGAACATTGTTTGGACATCAGACCCTACCTGAGTATTGTGCTGAACATGCCCATCTCTTTATAATCACAGTGTGCCCACCTTCTGATGGTTGCTTCCAGCAGGATAATACTGCATCTCAATCCAAAAGATCATCTTTGAGATTTTGTTGGAACAGGAGATTTATATCATGGATGTGCAACCGATGAATCTGCAGTAACTGTGTGATGCTATCACCTATATATACGGGCCAAAACCTCTGAGGACTGGTTCCACTACCTTGTTGAAGCTATACAATAAGGAATTAAAGCAGTTCTGAAGGCAAAAGAGGGTCCAACCCAGTACTAATAAAGTGGTCTCTGAATATATATACGCTATTGGTTTCACATGATAAGCTGTACTGGCAGCTACAAAGCTGAAATAAATCATCTGTGCCTTGATTCTCTGTTGTTTTTCTCTACACATACCCCTCTTTCACTTGTCACAGTTTTTCCCCTCGTTCTCCATCCGCTGACACACTATTGTTTTCAAGCAAGATCATGACCCTGAAGCGCTCTTAAAGCCCTTCTTTTAGTCTGTCACTCGTCACTTTATATATTGCCTTAGTACAAGAGGCTCTCTTCCTGCGAGCCTAGTGTTTTTCACTGAGTCATCCACACAGAGTGGGATACTCCTTAGGAAAAAAGGAAAGGGAAAAAAAAAAAAAAAACAGTGCCGTCTGGCTGGACATTATGCAGCCTATCAGAAGATATTAGATCACTGTGACACATGATTCACATCTACGTCATTAGGAGACTGTTGTTCAATATTAAGTGGAGTTCATGTTATACAACAGACCTAATTGCTGCTTTTGTGATGTAAAATGCATTTCTGATGACTAAAGCGTTTCACTCAGCAGGGTGCATGCATGTCTGCACAACACGGTGCGTATGTTTTTCCTAAAAGACTTGTACAAGGAAAGGGACGCGAACAGACACGGCACAAATCCAAAAACATGCTTCCGATCATGGCGAGAGTACAATGGAGGGAGTTAGACTTTCAAGTGAGAGCAGGAGAGGAAGAGAAAGTGACAGAGGGAAACTGTGAAACAGACAGAGTGAAACAAAAAGAAGGTTAAAAGTGACACCGAAAGACACCTCCAGTACAGAGTTTCCTGTGTTAACAAAAAAGCTGCAGCTGAGGTTAAAAAAAAGTTGAACAAATTTAACATGGCGGGTCTCTGAGAAGCAAATAGAGACGAAAAGATCTCGGCGAATCACAAAGGGAGAGTTGGATTTCCTCCATTAGGGATTACTAGATGGGTACGTTTACTGGGCTGTGCAAACAGGAACAGAGCAGGGTGGAGAAAGCATAATATTGATACAGTGCCATCGCAGAAGAGAGGCCTCTGTGTTTGTGTATGTGTCAGAGGAACTTGACACATACACAGAGGGAGGAGAGTTCATGTTCATTTTACATTTGGTCGTTAAATTTTTTTTTAAAAAAGATTCAATTTTCAGGTTTTTGAAAAAACAAAATGGCAATTTTTAGGTGTTTTAACTTATAGCTACTGGAAATCCAGTGGATACTTTTGCATCCCAAATCTCACCTTCATATGACTTTATATTGAGGCCCATTTATAGAAATTACCATAGACCTGAGCAATACTTTCTGATGCCTTGAAGAATTAAAACTATTTCGAGGTCAAAGGTTATGACTTGACTGCATTTTACACACCTGAATATTCCCTTACATTTTCAGCCTTCTTCACTTCATTCCTCTGAAACACACACACACACACACACACACACACACACACACACACACACACACAGAGCTGTGTCTGAATGCCAATGAGCACTGTGAACCAAGCAGCATCGGCCCAAAGCCTCCAAACCCCACCAAAGATTTACATAGTATGAAATCCAATGAATGAGCACAAATGTTGCTCTAGATGAAAAAGTCAAAAACCCTGACAGATCTTTTTATGGACAGGGATAACTGAATACCTCTGCAACCTAAAAAAACCCCTCCACATACTCCCTCCTGTAATAGTTGAGTCCTTGCGCTTTACTGGCGTGAATACTGAAGGCTTTGCTGTGGAGGAAAAACAGCTTAATCTTCCATGTGACTTGATGAATGCGTGGAGCCAGGTTGCAATGCACATGTTGCTATTTGAAGTGGTCCATTTACCCTTGGTACTCTCTTACATACAGTGTGTACAGTACACACAGAGTTCTGTATACACGTTTTCCCCTCTCACAGTAACACAGCAGAGCCTCTCCTCTGGTTCGCAACCAGTTAATTCCAAACCATTTACCTCTCTTCTCTTGTGAATAATTACGATAGCAATTACAAGGTCATAAAAGAAATGATAACAGCATACTCTTAGCAACACAATACACTGAGTCCACCCACTGGTAAGCAGGAAATCTAGAGTAACACCTCAAGGACACAGTGACTGACTATAAATCAGAGGGTAACAAAAGCTGGGAACATTTGTGGCTGCTTCCCGTGGCTACTGACTGAATGGCAGTACTAGGTGAAAGTTTGGCATTATCTGAGTCATTCTTTTCTTTTTCTCTGCCTGTTTTTTTTGTCCTCCCCCCCTCTGTTCTCATTGAGATGTATGAACGTCTAGATAAATGGGTGTTGCTGTGGAGGAGAAATCGAATTTACTCAAAACAGATCAATTCAGAGCCTCTTCTCCGATGGCAAATTTGCATCAATCTTGTCATTTAATAAAAGCAAAGGCAGCAAGATAAACGTGAGCGTGAACAAGCTGATCCTACAGGCCTGATGGGGCCCTATTAAACACACATTGTTGACATTTATTACAATAATTGCTTGCTCGGCAAGTGTTGTGTTGGTCTCCTTATTTGTCTAATTTATATCTGTGCTTCTAAGCTTCACTTTCCCTCCTGATAAAGGGAACTTATCTGAAGCAAAGAGACTTTTTTCTAGAGTTTAGACAGAAATGGCTACAAATCCAGCTCAAGGTTCAAGGTTCTTTATTTGTCACATGCATAGTTATACAAGTATAACATACAGTGAAATGTATCCTGACACGGAACTACAGCTCATGGAACTATGTGGGAAAAAAAAATATCCATCCATGTGTGGTGACAGCAGAGCTCTTTTCCCCTTTTTTGTCCCCGTAAGCATTTGCATGCATATTTGCAGATACAGGTATTTGATTTGCTGGAGAACTGCTGCATGTTTTTTTTTTTCTTTATGGGCACAAAAGAACGAGGTGACAGCTCGTGAAAAGAGAAGCGGATGAGATGGAAAGAACTAAAAGGAGAGTTTTGACATCTTGGTCATATTTACCTGCTGAATGGATGAAAATGAGTTTTGTTGTGTTTTTTCCTTTAATCTGACTGCCTTTTTGTGTTTGTCCTTGTTGATATGTAAAGAAAAAAAATACGTTCCATCTGTTAAAACTTTGGCAGCCTTCTGTTTGTGTACGCCTAAGATTGTATCTCTCATTAAATAGACTCTACAGCCTATGGATCACTGTGAAATGGGAAAAAGAACACTTCCAGGTCTCATTTCAGCCTATTACAGCACAAAGGAATCATTGTTGCGAGGAGTACTGCACCCAAAAGGACGCCATAAGTGTTTGTGTTTTCCACTAGTTTTTCCCCCCCCTGCTTCCCCCGTCTTTGAATATGAACAGTGGTACCCTTGAAAAATCCAAGTTTCAGTTCGGTCTTTATTGATGCAAGGAGAGACGTGGCTGGTTGTTCACCCAGGACAGCGAGAGAGAGAAGAAGAGAAGGGAAAAAAACATAAGAGGAAAGGGATGAAAGTCGCAGTGAACATGCGCTTTAATGGGTGAGCAATTCCTTCCAAATTGGCCGCAAGCAGACAGAGTTCGATGCTGCGCTGGTCGACTGCCAGACTCTAAAATATGAAGAGATGAAAAGAGAGACAAGGGAGTTGGAAGTAGCGCGAACGCAGATAGATGAGGAGAGGTGAAGGGAAGAAAAGAATAAAGTCGAGGACATGTCACATCTACATCGCTCTTTACCTAGTCTTTATTTCTTCCTCAATGAACACCTACAGTCATCCTCTCTTTCACACTTCCTTCCTTTGTGACTTTAGAAGTCTCCCGTCTCCCCTTCTACCTCCATCCCTCTCTTCTTTACACTCCTTCTGTGTGCAGCAAGTGATTTTAGTCTGTCCCTAGAGCTGCCGTGCTGCAGTACATACAGTACAGTAACAGCTTGCAGTGCTTAAGCTGCATCCTTAAGGGTACACTGTACATGTGCATAACTGCACCATCCTACTCTTACACTGCATTAACACATTACTTAGACAGCATATGCGCATTCATCCCTTGTGATTTCAATGTACAAGTGATTAAACTAAGCGCACACACTGACTGGGAAATTGGCCCATATGGATATGGACCATCTTCAGGACAGCACCGGTCATTACTAAACACAAACACTGTAAAACAATGGCCAGTGGCCAGTTAACAGGAATATTCTGCAATAATGTGTCATGCCCACGTCTAGCAAAGATATAAAAACACTTCCAGCTGCCTACAAATACAATAGTAGGCGCTACAGAGTCAGCTAATGGCAGCAAAATTCACCTTTCGCACCAGAGGCTTTTTGTGGTGGACCTTGTTAAATTACAACCACAAGGCTGCAGTTCAATTTAGCATTAAAGCCGAGCTAAACCACATCCATATGTAGTCTTGACTAGTCATGCATTCTTTGGGAATTAGACCACATATGCAGAGCTATTTTCATTTAGCACACTCACACACACACACCTGCAGGAACCATCACACCTACTGTACCACAAGTCAGTCTGTGCTATATAACACCCTGAGGAGTGTAAATTTTAATCTTTATACTCTTTTTAAAGCCTTATTTTGGCACCATGCCCAAACTACTTGTACTGTAAGGAAAAGTAACAGAAGCGAGGAAGAACACTGCAGCTTAAAGAAGTTAATAAGCCCTCGAATCGAGGCTGGAATATCCATCCGTCTGTCCGTCCATGGTTATTTTGTAGAGATAATATGAATACTATATACCTGTCACTTAAAGATATGTATTATTACTCTTTATAACATGTAAGTGCGTAGGGGAAGATCAGTCATAAAAACAGAGGAGAACAAAGTGACAGAAAAAATAGGTCTTATCAGCACACACAGCTGTGCTTGCTGTAATGAACTTGCAGAGGTCACGCGGAAAGCTACAGGTTTATGACCTTGGAAATCTTTTTCGGAGACCAACTTCAGATCAGTTCGATTTGGTGGCCCCATTAAAAGCTCCCGAAGCCAGAGACGGCAGCCTTCAGACCAGAACCTCAGTTTACGCCTGCTGATGCCTCCCTTGTCACAAAATGTACGTCACGAGCCGAAAGCACAAGACTGTGAGCGTGACTGTGTCTCTAGAGGGATCCCTACACTCCATCGATGTGGGAGCACAGGGATTCCCAGATGGCACTGAGCTCACAGAGGGAGACGATTACAACAACGGGAAAAGATGAGATTTTCTGAAACAGACTGTGTTAAGACCGGCCTCTGAAGTGAGCCAAACAGAATCCTATTACTATTACTAATAACACAACATCTGGTAAAATTTTAATTCCCTCACGAATGACAAATGTAAGCCATAAAATTTCATAATAAAGACATAATTACAGTACAATTTTATAGAGTCAGTAAATGTTGGTATTGGATTGCTGCCCATAGCATTTATCGAGATTTTTTACACCTGGCGCCTCGGGTCATTTTGATGGAACAGTTCAAAATTTTGTAAAATAACTGCATCTTCCTGAACTTTTGTACTTGTACTGTTATGTTGGCAAGAAAAGGCCGAAGGGAAGCTGCTGGTTCTAGCAAAAGAACCGATTCTCACCTCCACAAATTGGCCTCAAAAGGTTCCAGTATCTAGATTTTTGTTATTTTCGGACAAAGCCAATGTAGCTGGTTCCTTTGCTTCCAGTGTTTATACTGAACTAAGCTGACAACCTGTCAAACTGGCTTTGAACTGAGCATTCCCTGTTGTGGTGAATACCAGGGCTCCCTCAGTGTATTTTTATATAATTCTGTTATTATTGCTCAAGCAAGCTATAATAAGTTGGGGTTTTTTTGTTTTACACAGTCATGTTTTCTTGTGTGTGTCGAAGTTGTTAAATCTGTAACTCACTGTGTTACTTTCCTTTGTTTGATTAAAATCTAGACGTGAGTGACGAAGGTCACGAGTCAGAAGCCGAGAACATGGCGTGAACCGTAGCCCACTCGGTCATGTATGCCAACAGAGATGAAGCTGATGAGACAGACAAGCGTGCGGGGACACTGATGGAGGTAGACAGGGAGAAGTGGGGGCGTAATGAGGCTTGCAGATGCAGAGGCAGGCAAACAGAAAGAAGGGCTCTTTGACAGTAAAGACAACCTGAACAGAATACAGTGTAGCAGTTGAATGAGGTTGGATTTCCATCAGACTGTACCCCATCTGAGTTGTATGAGAAAAGGGCACTCTTTGGCCTTCAAGCTCTCGCTTAGCAATGAGAGGTGACATTTGAATATGTGGACAGACAGATTGAATCCACAGCAAACATCAGCAAGAAAGGTTATCGCTGATGAATAAAAACTAGCTGCATCCCACTGTGTTTAAGCAGCTGCTCAAGAAGGACAATAGAGTATCGTGTCTGCTTAGTGACTGAATGGCAAAGTGCGTTTGTCACAGGCTCTCTTATTTTATGTTTTATTGTCAGGAAAAAAAAAAATATGCGCTAAAATATGATAAATTCATGCTACAAATCTTTAAAAAAAAAAAAAAAAAAAATCATGAAAATGGTCTGGAGTTGAAGTACAGTGCAGTGCAGTTTTCATTTCATCCATAAATTTCCATCACTGCAAAATGAATATAAACAGTTCATTGAATCCTTTTCTCATTGCACGCCGTTCAGATTTCCAGAAAAAAAAAAAAGTCTGCACATTAAAAAGAAAGCAGCTGTGAAAAATAAATCTAACCTTGCCAAATCTCTTGTTTTTTTGAGGTAATTCTTACCCTTTTTTTTGATAATTAAAGACTGGTGTGTCTTCATCATCACTGTAAAGTAGTCAGATGGCTCCATTTGCAGAGTGCACAAAAAAAAAAAGACATTGCTGTCTAAATGGTAGTTTTAGTGGACGCAGTTTTTCCAACTTGGACTTTGATGCAAAACCTATACAGTAACCAGAGTGTACGCTGCAATTTTAGTGGGCTAACTTCCACTCTCCACATGATTCAGTGAGTAAAACAGCTTGTGTACAAGTGTGACTGTTAAGATGGAGCCTCTGTGTGTGCTCCAAGCAACACTGGACTTCTGACATGAGGAAAAGGGCGGTAAATACAATGGTGCTTAAAACACATCCCTTTCTCCTCTGACCACTGTAGCATGCCAAGGCCGCAATGTCTGCATAGCTGCATAGCGGTAGAGAATGGCAGCTACTCAAACACAAACACACGCAGCTCGCATTCAAAAGAACACAATACATCTTTTCATTCCTCTTGCTCACGTAATTCGGTGGATAGTCGGTGGGAGGGAGACAGAGAGAGAGGGAGGGAGAGAGAAACGGAGAGAGACAAAGAGAAAGTCAGCGAGTGGGGTCAACCAAGGAGAGCAGAGAGGTGATCTGAACATAGTGTAACTGTTGGGTCAAACTCCGGCTGTCTCAACTGTTCACCTCCTCCCCCACCTCCCCTTCAGTGTACCTGGGGGATGTAGCCTAGGATACATGTGTACTGCGGGGGTTAGCACCCAGTACAGAACTCCCCGAGGCGGCGGCTCATCTCGTTTCCTAACCTTTTCTTCCTGACTGGTGCACTCATATGTTAGGTTTCTATGTTACATTTCAAAATGTACCAAAATTTCATTTCTTTTCTACGACAGAAATTCATAAAGATTGACATGATGGTTGTTCTGCATTATAGTACTTTTATGTTCCAATCAGTTATCAAAAGTATTTATTCTTCTTTTCATCCCTTCTACATAATGACACAGAAACTGTTTGCAAATGCATTAAAAAGGAGAACTGAAATATCCTATTGGCATAAGTATGCATACATTTTACTCGCTACTTAACGGAAGCACTTTTAGCAGTGATAAAATTTGTCAGTTTCTGCAGAAATATTTTTTTCGTGCTGACGTCGAGTCTCTCGTTGGGGCACTCAGGGACATTGACAGACTTGTACCTACGCTTTCTCCAGCATCGTCTTAGCTGTGTCGGTAGGCTCGATGTAAAGCAAACTAATAAAACACCAAAGTCGCACAGCTTTTATATCGATGAGGCCTGATGGCTTTAATATGCAAGCGGAAACATGGTACTTTAAAGGACATTTAATAACTCAATTAAAACATTTCCCTTTACCGTATGTGCAAAACATATGTGAACAGCAAAGGGGTACGAATACATTAGAAACTGAATAAGTATTCTGGCACATTGTGTTTTATAAACTAAACTTGTTTTTGACTCAGATTATTTTAGGTTACCATGGCTTTCCTATTAAAGCTGAGGCGGCATGCAGCACTTGACAAGTCAACTGAAATGTTGCCTTGTATGACTCATGGAAACATGTCAGACAGTGGACTTTTTTTCCCCCCTCTCCTTATAGTTTTTGCACTTGCTGCACAACAGCAAGCGCTGCTGCAGTGTGCAATTGCGCATCATCAGTTTTTGTGTGTGAAAGGAACTCAGCCTTGGCTAGATTAGCTGACTCTGCAGAGAGCCCTTTGAATACAATAAAAAAAAAAAAAAAAATGCAAATATGTTTTACTGGACAAAGAACTTGAAGCAATTAAACAAGGGGGTGAATCAATCAAAAATATTTTTAATGCTGACTACACAGATTTCTTTAAAACTTGTTTTTTTTGGCTCGGCCTCAAAAACAACCCCAAAAACTACATTTATTAGATGTTCCATAAATCATCTTTTTTCAACTGTTCCCTTTAGGGGTCTCTGCGATGGTTCACCTACCTCCATCTCGCTCTCCCTCCTCCTCTGTCACACCAACCCTGTGCAAGTCCTCCTTCACTACATCCACAAACCTTCTGAGGTTTTCCTCTTTTCCTACTGCCTGGCAGCTCCATCTTCACCATCCTTCCTCTCCATATGTCCAGACCATCTCAGCCTTGCCTCTCTAGCTTTAACTCCAAACCTCTCAACCTGAGCTGTCTATCTGATGTACTGTTCATTCTGGTCACTCCCAATAAAATCCTTCTAAATCCTTCCCTAAAACCACACATCATAGTCTCACTACAGTCTAGTAAATCATCCCTTTCACTCCTGCTGCTATCCTTCTGTCATAAATCCCCCCTCTACCTACTGTCTGTTGCTTTGGATGGTTGACCCCAGGTATTTAAACTCAGTCACCTTCAATACCTCTGCTCTTTGCATATTCATCTTTTTTTCATTTTACCTGTCTTGCTTCTACTGACTTTCATTTCTCTTCTCTCCAGAGCATACCTCCAGCACTCCAGGTTGTCTTTTACCAGCTCCCTACCCTCACTACAGATCACTATGCCGTGTGCAAACATCATAGTCCAATGAGACACCTGCCTGACCTCATGTGTCAGCCTGTCCATCACCATGTCAAACAAGAAGCGGCTCAGAGCCGATCCCTGATGTAATCCCACCCCCACCTTGAACACGTCTGTCCCTTCTACTACATACCGCAACACTCTTCACACCCTTTGATATTGTTCTATCATGTTCCCAAAATTAAACAAAAATGAAATGTTAGAATTAAACATCTTTGGATTCTAGTCTGAGGTCCTCTTGCATATTTTGCAGCCGGTATGATTACGAAGAGCAAGTGGGTCCACATTGTATCAGTGTGACAGTTAATCAGATCTGTCTGGCCGCGCGTATGCAGAGTAAAGCAGAGCAGCCGAATAGATTGCATGGCTGGCACACAGTAGACAAACCAATAAACTGAGCTCATATTTTCCAAGGGACCATTCACTGTCAAATAAACGACAAATATAATCCCACTTATTGCCTGGAATTATTGCTTGGCATCGATCCTCCGTGTTCTGCCACGGTTCAAGTGTTCAAAGCTGCTCTGAAACCTCTCAGAGACAGATTTCCAAATAGAGGGATGGAAGCATGGCCCGGGGTTTCCAGATTACATTTTTGTGATTGTTTCACATGAAGAAGCATTTATCTCTGGGGCTTTGCAGCAGACTGGCTTAGTGTTTGTGTGCCATTGTTGGGCAGTGCTTCCACACAGGAAGCAAGAAGCTCAGAGGAAAGCAGAAATGGGTGTGTGCTACCTGGTACTCCATCACTGCTGTCTAAAAATAATGGGAAATCTATCAAGTCTTAAGTGGGGCCCATTGAGTGGGCTGAGCACAGAGCTCTCCAGAGTCACTCTGAGGTTCAGGCAGTCTGTGGCTTGACAAATTTTTTTTGACAAACCAAAGCAAATCAAAGGTTATTAAACGCAGTCATCTTTTATTAACAATGACCATTTTACACCTTTATTAAACTGCTTAGTGCTAACGTGCCTGGAAGGCTTCCTTGACATTTGAGTAGATGAACTACTTAACTAAGTAGAAAACATAGCTACGAGAGAAATGAAACCCCACCCCACCGTTCTGGTTTGTTTGTGCATGCACTGACAGTAACACATAGTCTATTGAAAGCAAAGCGCTGCTACAGTGTAATCAGTACGGCTGATATGAGGTGCAGGAAGTCTAGAGGAACCAGCAGCTGATAAGAGCAAATGATAAACCTGGGAGAGAAACAGATGGACAGCTGTGATGAAGAGATAGAAAGGAGAATGAAGAGGATATACAGTAAATAAGGAAAAGGGTAGAGAACTAAGGCAGGAACACAAAAAATATGACCGAGAGGAGGCACGGAGAAAACAAGCCAAAAACTCTACATTATCTGAAAACTTTCTGAGAGATATTGCTCTTTTTCCATTAAGAGCAAGTCAGAGAATAGAGTGTATGAGGCAGTGTGTGGAGAGTGACCTCTGATTCAGTAGTCCTTGCTGGGGGGTAGACAAACAAACCATAGCTGCGGATCAATTTTTGCTCCGTTAACCACAATCCAAGGTTAACCAAGATGGGAAGGAGAGCAGAGGAGGGAATCGATCTCTTCTGTTTGTAGAGCACTAGACCATGACACAAAGTGCTGTTGTGGTTCAGGACCTTGTTTTGCTTTGAAACCCTTCACTGTCGCAGCACAACAATAGTAATTTTTTTTTTAAAAACTGCTAATTTATTGTCAGCTATTAATTACACAGCCTCACTGAAAAGTGAAACCCTTTATAATGATTTTAAAAAGCTACACGTTATGAAAAGACCCCTTGCGCTGGCTCTACTGCTGTGCACGTGGAGCCATTAGAATTTACTGCAGAGTTCGATTTGCACATTCTCCCCGTGTTTGCATGGGTTCACTCCAGGTACTCTGGCTTCCTCCCACAGTCCAAAGACTGCTAGGTGTACTTTCTGCAACAGCCTGCCAACACATGTAGGGTGTGGTCACGAGCTGACCCTAAACTGGATAAGTAGAAGAAAATCAACTGTTTGTATAGATAAAAGACCTAGAAGTTTTAATATTCTCATATCAAAATTGAGAGCACTGAAGTTATAGCCACCAGTTAGTTAGCATAAAGTCTGGGAAATCGTTAGCATCACTCGCACATCTGCAGCTATTCTAGGCTTGGGATTCGTGAGACTGCTGACCTTACAAAATTGTAATTTTAGATTAAAGTTCCTTACAACTTCATTTGGACAAATTCACAGCATCATATGTGCCAAAAAATTCCAATTAGGACATCAGCTCTCTTTACGTTTAGCGACGCTAGTTAACATTTAGCTCATTATTTTTACTAAGAGCAGTGTTTGTTTTTTTCGTGCATCTGACTGAGTGTGTGCTAAGTGTTGCAACTGCTGTATCAAAGACACATTGCATATAGACATAAATTATGATTCAAAAATAATAATAAAAAGTGTCAGTGTAGCCATTTTTCTCCGTTCTGAGTTTTTATGCCAAGCTGAAGTTTCGCATTTGCTGTTTTTTTGGAATAACAGGAGGCAGTTTTATCACCTAGCCTCAGTTTCAAGATTGAATCTCATACTGAATGCTGCTTACATGTGAATATGATAAATTATTCAGTAACATCTGTACAGTATTACTGAGACTATTTTCTGTCCTACATGATGCAGAGTGGATTCAAGTTTTTGCAAGTATGAAAAATGTTTTGGGGGAGTCAAAAAAAAGTCACCTGCTGAAAAGCAGTATTCATAAAGTGTACAAAAAGTAATTCGCTAAAACCATCTGAGAGTTTATAGCTGAGAGAGAGACACTTTTATTACACAATGCAGATGAAGTTCTCCTTTCAAAAGAATATTAAATAATGAAATCAAAACATATCTCCTTTCATATTTTATAAGAGTGGCTCCGGCCTGAATGGTGCTAAAGTATTTTTTTCCCAGCATCATAATAATGCTGGCACACCTGTAACAGACTACCACTTACAAATAGTATAACAAATAAATTTATATGAAATTAAAAAAGCAAAAAAAAAGCAAAAAAAAAAAAAAGCTTAGATTTTCCTGCTTACATCAAAAAGATGCCCAAAACCCTCATCTACTGAAAACTTCTAGGAAGCATATCCTAGTCTCTTTCAGAGCGTAAACCATGCCATGTCAGCTTCTAACGAACTCAAAACAGACAGAAAGAATAGCGGACAATGACGCTAATTACTTGGATCTAACTGTTTTTACATGGATCAAGCTGTTATCAAAGTAAAACCAAGACAGCCAGCCTGGCAGCACTGATATCTTTGATCTAAGCACGTTTTTGCAAAACATCCAAGATGCAATATCAAAGACATCTCTGGCTCAGGCAGCGAGGCAATGCAGATGAGATCCCACCCATTTGGAAACGTACACCATATGCAGCTAGAGATTTCTCCAGGCTACACTGAGCTCTTTGTTCCATTGAAGACCGAGAAGTTTCACAGTGACGTCCACCCCATGGCCCAAACCCCCTCCCTACCCCACCCCAAGAAAGCCTCACGAGAGTACAGCAGTTATTTAATCTGGCAAGTCAATGTCACAAAGACGGCAAAACACTGAAGAAAAAAAAAACCCATCAAGACATGACTCATGATATGTGAAGTCTTCAATCTCTTGTCACATCCAGAAGCAGGTTACAAATTCCAGACAGCGTTGCTCAGAAGCCTTTGCTTAGACACTAAGTCTTGTTTTGTTTCGTAACATTCATTTTGGGCAAGTCGTTGCATATCGAGAAGGAGTAAAGAAAATAAACCATTTTAGTGGATGTCTTCATTTGCAGACATGGTCCGTTGTTGGTGTGCATAAACAGACCAAAATTTCCAACTGATGAATAACTTAAACCTGCAGTCTAAAAGGTCTCTGGTATTCTGTAGCGGGTATAACAGCAGAGAAGCAGCACAAAGTCAAACATGGAAACAATTTTCTTCCTAGAAGTTAAATATTTTAGTCAATCTCACCCTTCATACACCTTCAAAAGAAACATGGGGTGTAGAAATTTAAATTGACTATGGCAAATCTTTTTCTTTGAAACCTCTGAACCCATAAAAAAAAAGAAAAAACACACACAACGTGGCCCTAAGCACTGTATCTGCTTTGTCCTTGCATCTGACTTCCCTCTAAGATTTATCTGTGCTGTTGAAACATTTGAAAGCACATGAAAAAGGAAAACTCCAGCTCCTGATGAGCCTTTTATCGTAGTCCTCATTCTGCCCTTTAATTATCTCAATCAAGACCTCCTGAGCCACCACTAAAGATTGATGAGTATCTTGTGTACAAGAAATATAAAAGTTGGAACAATAACCGCAAGCAACTTGCTCGAAATCCATCTCCAGATCCATCATCAAGCAACATCTATTTAGATGAAACCACAAGTATAACCCCAAACAATCAGGGGTATTAAAGTTTATATTCTCACATCATCACAAGCTCGCAAACCAACATCCTGCGAGTAAAACAAAGACAGGAGAGTTCGTTTAGAAGTGTTGACTTATTATTTAGCCTGGAACATTGCAGTCAATATTTGTCTTTGGGTGATTTTCATGAATGCGGTGTTGCATGACGACGACTGCCCCCCTACGAAACCCGAAGTTATGAACAATACAACCAAAACACATGTAAGTCACCCCCCTCAGGTTGTCCTCATGCTGAGCCATGTTTAATGACTGGGTAACTGTATAAAATCCTCAATAGGAAAATCCGAACTGCTTGCCAACTTAGCCCGCAAAACATTCCATCAGTCATCGTAATTGGTAATTACAAGTAATGGACAACTAATACAAGTAGTAGTGTGCAGTGAAAAGTGTGTGAAAGCGGCCTAACCAGGCTCCGTGACAGCCTCCCTCAGCAACAGCATGTTCTGCAGGAGCAGGGGAAGCTGACCAAATGCACCTGTCAGAAACACTGGCCTGCTCCGAAACTAATCACGGCTTGTTTTTTTGTGAATGAAAAAGCAAAGTGACAAAGAAAAATGTGCTTCATTTCTCAGCTGCCTATTGAAGGTCAAATCTGATGAAAACCACCAAAATGATTTCCACAAGCTACCTCCGGGATTTCTGGCCTCCTACGTTTTTTTCTTTTTTTGGGGGGGGGAGTGTCAACTTCTTACAAAATGAAAGGAAGCATTTAGAAATGCGAGTTGTCAGGTGTAGACAAAAGCCAACGCAGCTACAAACTAGCCCCAGAGCAAGATACATTCTTGCCCAGAAGGAGATAAATTCCTAAGAATGTGGTCTTGAAGGTTTGACATGTGAGAAGAAAGAGACTTTAGAAAGTGAAGGACTGCATTAATAAAGCAATGAAGTGTGTCAGCCCAAACATCAGAAGCCACAACACAGAAAGTTATAGGCTGAGCTGGATGATTCACCGATGAATGAAGGGGGGGGGGGGCAGACAAACACATGCATACCAGCCAGAATCAAGGTTTCGCCCTTTGAGACTCTGACTTTTGACCTCAGTCGTGATGCCCTTTAAAGAACATGGAGGCACAATTTCAGACACCACACACACATGCACACATGCATATTGTGGGAGCTCGAAACTTGAGCCCTTAAAGGAATGCAGCCCCCCCTAACTTCATGCTGTATAAAGGCCTGTGTTGTGACACACACAGACTCCCTGACACATTCTCACAGGGGCTTCGGGAACGTGCTTTCACTACATGACACATACCTATGTCTTCAAGTGGTTTGAGGTCTATCAGTGCAGAATTTAAACATCAAACGACATTAATATGAACCAGTACCTGCAACCCATAGACGTCCCACCCACAATGCGGTAAACACTCTTTTCTAAAATCACTAACTCTCACACTCACGTTTTGATATTAGTTTTCATATCAAGAGCTCTTTTCAGTCATTCAGATAGCAGATCCAGCGAAATGCCCAGAACAACTAGAACTTTATTTATAGGAGGAGAGTGACTTTAACTTATTTATAGGTGTTGGTACTGGGAGTATGTGTCCTTAAGTACGCATGTACACACTGGGCTATGAATCCCGGCTGACTGGCCCCAGCTGTCACCCGCTTGCTCCAGTCATCTAGAAACGGTGACAAGATGAGAACATCTTCCTCATACCAATAGAGCTAGGTGTCAGAGTGTTTGCCGCACACGGACTTTACCTGGCAGGCTGCCCAGGTATATTGATAGGCACCTGAGTGTATGGGTGACTTACTTTTCATGGGTCTGAGATAATGCCATCCGCCATCGATGTACTACGGGACAATTGCCTCACTGTTATTCTGAAGGTTTTTGGCGCTGCTAATCAGACTGCTGTGGCGAGATTGCTGGGGTGGTCCTTGATTTCTTTTGGCTGCTTCTACAAAAGGATGTTGTTGTATGCCACTTTTATCCATTGCACCTGTTGACAGACGTTCTGCTCTAACCAGAACATTCAGAAGCTGATTATCTATTTCACGGGCTCCTACACCGAGCCCACAGAACAAGAACTACCATCTCCAGCTGTAGTCTAAAGTTGTACCCACACTGGAAGTGGTTCAGTCATCGTGCATTACTGTGAAGCTGACAGCTGGTCGCTCACATCCTAGCCTCCTGTTGCCTAGGTAACCTATTAACGTATTTACTACAAGGTCATTTGTCAATCAACAGTATGGTACATTCTCACTGGTTGACTTCTAACTTGAGAAAAGTTCATCTTGGGTCCCTCCCACTTTGTGCCGCCAGTGGGTATTTTACGCATATTTACTTATAGTTGCTTACTTGAAGTTTCTTTCACTTTATACGGTCACCACATCGCTTCCGGTGTGGACGCAGCTTTAGACAATCTCGCTGGAGCTCATCAAAAGGATAAAAGTCTAGTTGAGAGGCAGGGGAATGTATTGCTTTTCCCATTTCATTATAGTTAGCCCATGGAAATCTGACAATTACAAACATAGCTCAATCCTGCAAGTTAAAATTATATAAACCCATTCTTGATACAAAGTCTTTTCAAAATGTCCAAGATCCGATCTCTTTACAGCTGTGCTTTCAACACTGCATTCCCTTCAGAAAACATTTCCCCTGAAGATATGTGACGGTCAGACAAAACGTGGTAAGAATAGCATCATCTTCGTCCATTCTATGTCAGAGAAAGAGACTGCCAAATCTGGCTCAGCTGGTTACATGCTATTCCCATTAGTGTTTTTCAGAATGGGTGCAGGGCCGAAGATTGCGTCTCATTTTACGGTAGAGAAGAAAAAGGGAAAGATCCAAAGAAATGATTGGGCTGAGCTATTCAGCTGAGGCTATACCTGCAGCCTCTGGCTAGGTTTTCAGCAAGCTGCATAATTAATGAGGTGATACAGAGCCCCTAACTCTCTGGAGAAGTTGAGATTAATAGTTAGAAAACTGAAAGGTAAGTGGAGAGCGGTGAGAAGAAAACAGGCACAAGGCTAAAGGCAGAACTAAAGACCAAAAGAGAAAGGGGTGTGACAGGAAAACGAAATCAGGAAATTGGGCAGAGCAACAGAAGAAGGGTGGAAGACATACAAACGAGGTGCTACAGCATCTTACATACTGATACTTCCTTACAGACACACCCTGAATCACCCAACAAAGTGAGGTGATCAGTCACTCAACATGACTGCTTGAGGTTGAAGTAGTCACTAAAAGTGATATCGCACTGAATTAAAAGTGGCACGCTTCCCAATTTAGTGTAAAGCGAAATATATCATTTAAGTAATCAAAAGATTAACAAAGAAGCTAAAATAAAAAAATCAATTTTTAATCAAACAGTGCAGATATTAAGTGATGGTAGAGGTGACATGGCAACTTTGAAATATTTGAAATTGTTCTGAATTACAGAAAATGTTTGGTATTCTATGTTCCCTGTGCCCTTCACACTGTCTTTGTTCTGTCATGTCAAAACTCATCTCTTTAAAAGAACTCATTATCGAGGGGGGAGAAGTTCAAAGACGCTTGAAGAAAGCAATTAACACATACAAGCCAGGCTGAAGGATTCCTCGGAGGTAAAGTTAGCAATGTTGCTGATGGAGAAGGAGAGAAGAACAAACAGGAAGACTTGGACAGCTCTGGGATGAGTGTCAGATAACCTTTATAGATAATACATGATCAAAAAGATAATAATACCTATATCCAACTAATGCTTAAAGACTGCTTCGTTTCCTAGACAGTTTTTCACTTTGAGATATTTCTACTTTCCTTACAGTGCAGCAAGCCAGGAGGACAGAGGTAAGAAGATCGTGACAAGGACCGGCTGATCAAGTACAGGAAGGAATAGTAACACCGACTGGTGCGATATTTTCAGTGACAGCAACCTCCACTTTTATATAAAGACGTCACCCTTACCATGAAACTATAGGATGGTGAAATGGTTTACCTGGAAACGTAGAAAGGTTTCCTGTCGTAACCAGGATTTGCAGAGCTTAACCTCTAAACCCCACAGTGTGAAAAACTGTCAGGTCAATCTCATGGGCTCAAGACCAGAATGATCACAATGCTCAGCCACAAACACACAAAGAGGAAAACAACAAGAAACAAACAGCTGCCTGCCAAACAGTGATGTGTTTACCTGCGGTTGTCCAGGCAGCAGATAATATAGATATATCATGTCATATCTCTAGCAGTACATGACAAGGCAAATAGAGTGCATGCCTACAAGATTACAGTAAGAGGCCTGCCCTGTCTCACTCTTCAGTCTGCATGTCCTAACAGCATGTATAGCAACACTATATCTTACTTCTTAGCGAGCACAGTTTAAAAAAAGAGAAAGCTATTCAACCTGTATCTGTGCTATTTTAGTAAAATATTCCTTATGTGCAGCTACAGAATGAGAGCCAAGGAAACGGTTGTGAGGTTTATTAATACATATGTCCTTGTTTGTGCTTCAGCCATGTGTTTATACATCCATCTTAATCCGCAGGGTGTGAGGCTGGACAACACAAAACATTACGCCACATTAGGCATCACATCTTCACTGACAGAGAGATTTCCTCCTGTGTGCTCATACTTACGAGACGTCTCATGACTACCTCATCATCATAACTCAGAAAAATATACTGTAAACACAGGGCGGCAATGGGCCAGACAATCACTTGATATTAAACAGGAATAATAAGCACCTAAGAGCCTCTGCAGGCCTTCGAGGATCGTTCACACACAGAGCGTGAACACGGTGGCATATTAACAGTGAGCTCAGCGAAATTGCGGTGATAACAGAAATAAAAAAAATAATGTTAATTTGCAAAGAGAAAAAAAAATGCATGGCAACATATCTTTACGAAAATAATATCCTGGTTAGTCGTGATAAGAATCCACTAACAGCAGTTTTGTTATTGTCACTTCTTCTCTCAGGAATCTGACGGCGGAAAATTGTAAAACCTTGACGGATAAAAACCAAACTGTCAGTGTTACTGCAAACAACTCGGACCCAAGTTTTCACAAACTGACAAAATGAGTCCGTTCCCATTTTCATTTGATGGTGAACGAAAGACTGAATGAAAGCAATTTGAGGCTGACTGATGATGGGAGAGGTGCTTAATCAATACTTTATCAGCCTTTAAGCTATAGCCATACATCTCGGTCAGAGGCAGTGGCTTCTCCTTAGACAATTAAAAGCAGCTTCTGCTATTAGCCTCACCTTTCAAATAACTTAAATTGCAGAGCGTGAGATTGCCTTCTTGCACCATTAAATTAACTCTGCTGTTCCCTCTAGGTGACTGATCCCATTGGGCCAGGTTATTTGGAGGTTTCAGGTGCACACACATATAAATGAAGACACACACACACACACACACACACACACACACACACACACACACACACACAGGCAAAAAAAAGCACTTTTCTCATCTGGAAGTATATTAACCGTGGAAAGGTCAACGGTTCGACATGTGAGACAGACCCTTTTATCTGCACTTAAAGAGAACAGCAATCTGTAATGACTCCCCTGATAGCAATAATGAAAAGACCGCTTGAGGGGACAAGGGGGAAACACTGATCATTTAAGCTCTGCACATGTGTGTTTACATGACACTGAGTGCGTGTTTGTGTGAGAGAAATGCAATGAAAAGTGAATATGAGAGAAAGTGAGGGTGGGAGGTTTAGAAGAGTGGATTTAATCATCAGAAGAGAGAATGTGAATTCTCCAAATTGACAAAGTTAGCTGCCTAATGCAACCACTTTACTAGAAAACAAGGGGAGCCGAGTGGAATTACATCTCATTTCACTTTGATGAAACAGGCTTGTTGACTGTTTACTTCCTACTGCTGAACAAGGACATGCCAAAGAGCATCATTTATTCAACAATAATGCGAGTCAGGCTCACTGCGATTCCTATATTAGATGTTTAAACCAGCTGAGGGCCCATGTGCAGAACCAACCCGCAAAACCGCATGATCTCCCAGTTTCTTTAGAGGGGACAAAGGGTATATAGTGTATGGAAATATGAGTGATTGGCAGTGTTGGGGAGTAATGGAATACATGTACCGGTGTTACGTATTTAAAATACAAAACATGAGTAACTGTATTCCATTACAGTTACGGTTTAAAAAGGTGATAATTGGAATACAGTTACTTTGTTGAAATAAATGGATTTCATGGCGGTCTTTTCCTGTTTCATATGTTAGGCTATCCCCTCTCTAATTTTGGTAATTCCACACATTGTTGCAATTAGAGGCTCTAATGTAAGCGTCATGTTAATGTTGGTGGCATCAGTTACACAATGGACCCGGAGCCAGCACAACAGAGCCAGCAGTGCATGGGCAGGAATGCATTTCTTACTTGGAAATTCCGACACCACTTCACATTTAAAGAAAAAAGGGATGGGCGAAATCTGACCGTGCAATGCAAACTCTGTTTGCCAGCAACCAAGCTGCGTTCAGCGTCAAAAGCCTCCCCCTCCAACCTACAGAAACATCTGGAAGTAAGTTCGCTAGCCTACTGCAACTACCATGTTTTAGTTGTGGTAGCTACCTGGGTTATGTGCCACTTCAGTATCTTTGATGTACTATTGCTGTGTGATTTATTACTATTACTAAAGGCTACCCGCCACCAAGCTAACATTGTTAGCTGCCATTAGCTGAGGTTAGTTCATAGACTGCAGACTGTTAGACTTGTTGGATAGCATTAAAAACCTGCTAGCTGCAAATAATCATGTTCTGTTCGGAAAGCAGTCTATGAACTAAGCTAACTTTAGCTACTAATGTTAGCTTGGTGGCGAGTAACCCTCAGTAATCGTAATAAATCACACAGCAATAGTACATTCATGTAGTTGTAGAAGCATGACAATATATTAAGTAATCTAAAGTATTCAGAATACTTTCTTTGCATTGAGTAACTTAACAGAATAAGTTACAAACTACATTTTGGGGCATGTATTCTGTAATCTGTAGTGGAATACATTTTAAAAGTAACCTTCCCAACACTGGTGATTGGGAGTGTTTGTGTAAATAGCGTGGCCATTAATCAGCATCTTTCACTGATACTGACGTAACAGGAAAAAAGGTTGATCTCAGATTGTGTTATCAGGCGTTCCGTTTTAGTCACGACCACAGTGGGTTGAACTTGGACGGGGTGACAACCTGTAGCAGCAGAACACAAAACAGAGACGATGACACACGAAACCACAATCCCACCACCACACATCTGTGTAGATTCTATTATCCATGAGCAGACAATCACACACAGACCAGAGTACACAGATACAAAGACGTTCAAACCACTGTGGAATTCCCCACCCATCTCCCACATTTACAATAAAGGCATATGTTGTCCCAATCTTGTTATGTTCATATACTCCGGTACATGAGTGTGTATTCACGTGCAAGCTTGGAGTGCGTTGCTATCCTCATGTGGTTTTACTTTCATGCCAGGGGCCCATTTGTCTCCATTATCATCATACGACTCGAGGACGGAGATCTGTTAGGGCTCATGGCAACAGTAATGCCTCTCTGTCTGGATATAAAAAACAACTTCACTACCTGGACGTTTGTCATGTCACTCTACTATAGGACCAGGAACATTAGGAAGGAAATAGAGCCTCGTACCTCAGTAAAACTCAATTTCCAATATTTCCAGAGGGCGGAATGGAAATTTGACTGATGGCCGTGCTTACGAAGCCGTTAAGTTTGGAGTATGTTTATGAAGCGCGTTTTGTCAGCTTTTTTGTTTAATGTTGAAATTTATGTGACAAAATGGCAAAGCTTTGAGAAAATCACATCCTCTGACTTTCCCCTGAGCATTTGTTTGGGTGATAAATATGCCATTTCAATCCAGTTTGAGAGCAAAAAGAACACGGGAAAGCTTTTTTTACCCACAGTGTTCTTTAACATTTCAGAAAGCAAAACTGCAAGCACCACAGAACCCCTGGAAGCATGACAAAGTCGATGCTAACAAACTCGGACAGAGAACGGATTTTCCAGGCCCAATTATAGGAGAAAATCTTTTAAGAAACTCCTGGCTCGGGCCTGAAGAAAAATGATGGAGACAGCTGAGCTATGTAATCACAAGGCCAGGGTGTCACGAGTGTTTAACGTACACCAATCTGATCAAAGTCTTAGAGATTATTCCCAAGCTCCTATTCGTTCCCACAAGTCTTTGCTTCAAAACGGCACCTTTACACTTCATCAGTGTGGACCACCATGTCCGCACCCAGACTGGGCTGCTGTGTTTTTAATAGGAAAACACACCTCAATTATAAAAGCCCAGGAACATAACTGGTTTGTTTTTTTTCACTAATTACCACTTCAAAACAGGAATCGGATCTCAAGGAAAAAGCATCCAGAGTATTGCTAATTGCCTTCCAGCTGGCTATAGACCACATCACAGGTAGCGCGCACACACAACAGCAGACATGTTTGCTTTAGTTTCCCCTTCTCTCTGCATGATGGCCATTACATTTTGACCACCACCAGAGCAACTCATTAGCCTCACCATGCCCCTGAATACAAAACCGATGGCAAAGGTGAAGCAAAACATTTTACAAAATTTGTATTAACATAGGAGAATGTGTCATTTAGAAATCAAGAAAATGCATTTTGTAGTTAGAAAAAAGAAGTCGAAGGAGAAAAGGAAGGAACTGGTCAAAATGATAAAGAATGCGGCCCGAAAGCATCCAGGTGGTCCATTAAGAAAACAGGACTCATTTAAATTGCAGAATCTCAGACCAGCTGGAAAATTGGGAATGACTCTGACCTACTGGCGCAAAAAACCCCCAAACAAACAAAAAAATGCATACACAAAATAATCAGTATGACAGGAGAACATACAAGCATAAAAAGGAAAGACGTAGGTGGGACAGCGTGCATCCATCTAGTTTGTGTATATGTATGAAGTGCAAGACAGGGAGGTTCCCCTGGCCTATAATTACACCCTGGTGGGAGTGAAGCTGATAACAGAGGCCTGAGGATATCAACGTCAACAAGGCGAGAGGAGAGGAGAGGAGAGGAGTGGAAAGGAGAGGAGAGGAAATAAATAATTAAAAAATAAAAGGGGAGAGTAAACATACATAAAACCTTATCAAACATAGGCTCTCAGACTGACACTGCTTTTTCATTTCCGCTTTGATAGTTATGAGATCCACACACACACGCGTGTGCGCGCACACACACAAACACACACACGCATACATACAACGCTCCTTAAGAAGACAAGCTGCAGAACACAGCCCTCACAGTCAGTGTTTCTAAGTACACTAATTCAATTGATGCGCATGTATGGCAATACTCATTCTCAGAAATGTCACATAAGGCCGTTAACAAAGTTATCATACACACCTGAAGCCAGGTAATTTTATTATCACAGCTGGGTTAACCATCAGTCTTTCTACTGACTTTTCTCACAAAGCGTACACGAACCACAGATTTCTTCTTCTCTCATTCAGTGCACACACAAAAACACATAAACAGCAAGCGTTCAGGATTGTTTTCCTGTAAATTACGGTGAAGTTCTTGAAGATATATTAGCCGTTATTTTCCAGTGTACCTACTGTAATCTACAACAGCAGTTTCTTACTGGAAAAAGTATTTCGAATACTAACAGTTGTTTTGTTGCCATTAATTATTATTTTTTCATTAATTTAGATATTGCACATTTCTTCTGGAATCTCAATAAGCAGTTTATTATCATATCATGACACCTGCAAGTCACCATCCTTACAATCAGAATAAAGCTTACTGTCCTTCTTGAATTATGACAAGACAACAGCTTTGTTGCTGCTCTATTCACTGCATTTTAGACAGAAAATGAAGGCTAGCTGGTCATGATTACTCAAATCAGGGTCCCAATTGTTACGAACTATAACCTAGAACTGTCCTAGCATGCACAAACACCAAAAACCACATATTTACAACAATCAGTGTCAGAATAACCATCATAACCCTTTAAAATTAATGACTTAACTTAAACAATTTTATAATTTCATTCAATTTAACTGATTATTTACAATCTGTAAAGAAACTACCACACCTAATGCTTGAGATTTACTAAGCAATCCATGTAAAATCCAACTGACTCCGTAAAGCAGTTCACTATAACATTCGTTTTTTTGTTGGGTTTTTTTGTGGAAACTATTTTTAGGAAATCAGAATCATACAAACAATTTTCTACCTTAAGCAATTATTCTTTGAATCTATTGCATCTCCACAAACAGAAGAAAAGGCTGACTTAAGCCCCGAGAGAAAGTCTAGTTTCAAAATCTAAATTCAAATAACATCCACTGTCAGAATCAGATTGTCAAAATTATTGCTTCTGTAAAATAGACTAATCATTTCATACTCAGAATAATTTCTTTAAAAAAAACAAAACAAAAAAGTTTTGTGCATTTTTGCACACAAAGACCTGTGTATCAGTTAACAGTGACCTTGTTCTTATGACAAAACGACAACAAAATATTACATATGGAGTTGACGGTCCTTGAAAATGTGGTTTCTTTCAGCATTGCAGAGCTCTGTTGCTATGGGGACATGCCTTACACTGAGAAAAAAAGAAAATTAGGAAACACTGTCCTTGAGGCCCTCTATGGACTGTAATAAGCTGAATGCATATTACAGTTTACCCCTCTACAGACGGGAGCCCAGCCAATAACTCAGCGGGCAGGAGTGCACCATAAGTTTGCTGGACTGTAAATATTACACTAACACAAGGGATGGGACTTTTATTGTACACTTTTGCGCATTATTCCAGCAGTACTTAGTGTGAATATTGTTCCCCCAACTCCTGCTTGCATACACTTGCACAGATTTAGCCCTGATTTATCATACTACATGGAAAGCACATCCCTCTAACAGATGTCCTTTTCTGATAAGTAACCCATATCTATTCGGGACAGGATGACCTTTTTTTTTTTCCAAATGAGCCTGTGCAATGAGAGGGAGGAAGCAGGTTGTCAGTGAGCACAGGAGGGGCAGGGACAGTGTCATGGGCCTCCCAGTGTGGTATTATCCAGCCTCTGTTAACCCAGCAGTGAGATGCTGATTTCTCCCACTGTCTTTCAAGTGAAAACCACGACCCTGTCCTACAAAACAGGGGGATATTAGCATTTATAAGACTAGTGGTCACTTCCCTATTCAGGAGCAGACGACTTCCCCATTTTTTGTGACATGCTGGAAACAAGAGCGGAAGATAGTCATGCAAATCAAAGCCTAAAATGGCCCAAACAGCCTCAAGTTTCTAACCAAAATACAATAAAACAATTCATTAACTCATTGACCTAAGCTCCTTGTTTTGTTTAATCCGGGGACTGTTAAAGTGTGCAAGAGTGGAGAGTTGCTGAAGGAGTGCAGTGGCCTTAAGTGGGTCCTTCATTTTCCCGTGTTTATTGAAAAACAAAGCACGTGCTTTAAAGTGGCTCAATTAGAGAAGAGAGAGCCACAGCTCGGGGACAGCTCAGGAGTGGCGAAGGAGGACTTCAGGGAAAACTCTTACTGCTTCTGGGCTACTCTCTGAAGAGTGTGAAGACTTCCTGGAGAGTTTGTGATCGCCTCACAAAGATAAAGAACCATCATCATAATTAATTTTATTGCCTTCTGGGTGTGAACAGTTTCACTACCCTGCATTGTTCTAGTCTGTTATGTAATTCTGTAAATCACAAACTTCCCTAGTTACCCGTTCAGCGTATCCACAGCTTATTTTCTTCAGACTTGGCTGTGCCCACCTTTGTAACTTAAGACAACTTTGAGTATTGTTACTTTTCCGTTTTCTACAACAGTTACAGGACGACCACAGTGTCGTAACTTGATGAACTATTCACACGTGGGACTGCTTTTAAACGCAGCACGGGAAGGAAGCACGCACTGCAGACACAGTGCACAAATAGGTAAACAACAGAATCGGTGTCATGTGCTCGACACAGCTGTAAAGTCTAAGTGTGGTTTGAGAGCGCAAGGGCTTCGGATACGACAACTAAACGTCACGATTTAGGTTTCCGGAGTACTCACCTGCGAAACTAAAGGAATAAGCGTCTGCTCCACCGAGCGAGTTTTGATTTCCAGACCGGAATCAAAGTTACTGTTGCCGCACGGAGATGAAGCCATTCCCGCCGAGCTTTCTCTCTCTCTCGCTCTCTCCCTGATTGACACACACTCTCACACACACATACACGCACACACAATGCACGCCACTAACTGAGTTTACCGAGAGCCTCTGCTTTGCTGTTTCGCATTTGCAAACTGGTGTAACGGACTTGGGATTACACTCCGGGGGTTTCGCAGTCGGTCGTCGAGTGGCTCTCCACGCACGCACGCAGTTTTAATCCACTCCAGCTCGGTGGTTGTGCCGCTGCGCCCGCTAATGTCCATGTACTTTACTCAACTACGGCAGGGAGCGGACTGCAGCACACCACTGTGGGCAACCACGCACAGAGCACGCACACGCAGTCGGGTTTTCACTGCTGACTGCTCAAGTGGGGAGCGCTGAGCAGTTCATCATTGTGTGCACTGCACAGTGATGATCCGGGAGCTATTTATGTTTTAATATACAGTACGTGTTCACGCACGTGGCAATTACAGTTACGTCATTTAAGTATTAATTACATTTCAAATTGATCTATAGTGCGCCTAGAAGAAGGGACATTATAAAGGGAAATGCATCATTAATTGATGTAAATGTACTTTTTTTTTATTGCTTTTGAAAATGAATGAAGATTTCATGGCTCTGGGCATCAGAGAGGAAGGGGCATAGCCTCCCTCACACCACAGTTCTGGTTTGATCTCTGAGACACAGAATCCTATATTATCCCCTGGAGTGTGAGAATGCCTTACTTTCCCTCTGGAAAGCCTCACCAGACATACCAATTAAAACCAGGCAGTACTAAAGCACATGGACTGGGATCTTATGAAGTTACAAATGTTACCCTTTGTCTGTCTTGAGGGAAAACATTCATTTTCATGATGTACCATTTGATGTCCTCTAGGCTGTGAAACTAAAAAGGGCTCTCGAGTGACTGCATTGGTAAGCCTGCAGTAAAGTTCTTGTGTTTTAATTCTGCCTCCTTATTTTGGTGGAAATCAGCTAAACTGCATTGAACGCTGATATTTTGTTGTCTGGAACAAAAGGGAACGAGCGGATCTGCCTGAATTCCTACAATCAAAACAGTTATTTCTTACGCAGACTTTAATAAATGACTGAAAATTTAGTTATGAAAGCTTTGCATCACTAATGACATTCATTTCAGTTAGAGGTGTCGCTGACTTCCTTTTACAACCATTTTTTCCCCCTGGTTTTCATTATTTGGCCAAAAGAGAGAGTCAAAACATGTATCTCTACTGAACTTACCCAGATGTATCTCCCAAATTCCCCAGGTGTCCAGTCCTTTTACAGATCACAGCCTATGTTTGAATTCTACAAACCTTTAAACCTTTTCTTTCACACTCCGAAATGAGGAGGAAACGTCTCATCCTTGTAATGCCTCTTCTTATTTTGTGACCTGGTGACTTGTATCCGCAGAACAGAACCGAATGTACTTTATGGTTGCCTGTATCCGAGGCCGACCAAACGACTGCCAAAATTCTCCGTTTCCTCAAGCCGGTCCGGAAGCTATTTCTAACTTTACAAGTGCAGTCAGTGGATGACAAGTGGTGAGAAACGATTCACATTACAAACACAGCAGATGGCAGAGACCAGATACGGCTTATAAGCACCGTGGCACTGTTAGTGACGCCTTTTGCTGCCTGCTTTATCATCACCTATGGTGGCTGGCTGGCACTCTTGTGTCAGCAGTGGAGACAACTATTGTGTTTGTGTGAGTGTATGTGTCTGCCACTCTCAGGCCTAGCCAGTATTTATTTAAAACCCCAGAGCTATGCTTTAGTTTAACCCTCCCTGTTTACATTGGTTTCACTCCACACACATACACACATATATTCACAAGCAGACATGTACACACCCACACAAATACACACGTTTGCAATGCATCATTATGAAGGCATGCAAGTAGGTTGGCTGCTGTGTGGACAAGGTTCTGTTCCACCTTGATGAATGGCTCTACTACCAGCTAGATAGTATCTGTATGTTTCTTGGTAATCTGCACTGAGGCTCTTTTCCAGCTGATAAGGCGATAAACTCCACTCGGGCTCCTTTTTGCATTGTGGTGTATTAGCTTGTTTTGGCTGAAATGATGCTGGTCACAGCATTTAAGTTCGAGTGGAAGAGTGAGATAAGAAATATGATACATCCTGTAACATTTTGACTGAAATAGATTAGTTATCACCAAGACGGATAGCTTCCAATACACAATCTCAACCAAACGCAGTTGCGTGTCTGTTCTTGTTTCTTTCCTTTTCCTTTTTTTGTCATCGCCACATCCGAGCTGTGACACTGGCTTGTTTTTCTAAACAGCATCTCATTTGTTCTGGAATATTCAATATTTGCTCTTTTGCCTCTAATCTCTTTGAGGCATGCTCCATTTTGACAATTTGCCTGAAACGGCACATAAGCAGGGAGCCCCTGATGTGTATGTTCGTCTCGCACAGTCCAAGGGTATTGCTCATTAAATAAAAGATGCTTATGCGTGGTGTGATTGTGTTGCTAACAGCTGCTACTGTCTCTTCCCGTGCTTTAGAAGTGCTGACTTCCCTCTCTCGCTCGCTCTCTCTCTGGATCATTCCTTCTGGTTGTACAGCTCCTGGGACGGGAACTGCTGAGCCTAAAGAGATAGTGATTTCGCAGTCTACAAGATGTAAAATGAGTGCACTCGGTCATAGTCCCCTGCTGGATAAGTAGATTGAAATTTGGGGATTTCAAAGGGAGGATTGTGGTGGAATGTTGATGGATTTTTTTCCCCTTGCATTTTTTAAAACAGTAGAACATTTTCAGCTGGAGGAAACAACCCATGCCTGCATGAAAGCATGCTTTTAATGCGCATGTTTGTGATCACAATCTTCCTCACACATTCGCACAACATTATTTTTCATTGTTTTTCTTAGCAGCTTAATGCAGTTGTTATGCACAGCTTAGAAATTCATGTCCTCCGGGGGAAACTGTAACCTACAGCGTGCTGATCAGATGAACTTAGGTCTTGCACGTAAAGCTGCCATGGCCTTCACAGAGACCTGCAGCTGAACTCATCCCCTTAGCACGATACAGTGACCGCAGAGACCTCTGTGAAAGAGAGGAGTTCAGGCTGAGGTGAGGTGTCCTGTTTGGCTGTTCAGCTGGCTTTGCATTGCTTTTATTTAACTGACCTATAGTTATGTTGCGGCTTAAAGGTTTCAGTTGTTTGTAATGTTAGATGAGTTTAATCCCAGGTGTTTATGTTAATACAAGCTGTGGTGTGGTCAGAGGATATTGCACTGCCTGAGTGAAAACAATATGCAGAGAATAACAGACACTGGCTGGAAAGACATTTTAATATGTTCAAAATAAAAAGGAGAGTTAAGTACAAGTGCTAATAAGAAGCGGGTCATGTTATCCTTCTGCCAAGGAGGCGCCCTCAGGGACAAGACAAATTTAATTGTACATAAACAAAACCAGGCAGCAGCAAAGTGGCATGCAGACACCCCAGCCCTGCAATCTCGGCTTTTCCGCGTCTCCATTTCTGCTGTTACATAATCACGGACACCTCACATAGCCTCATTATCATTCTGTTTTCATCCAGATCACCTTTTTTTCCTTTTTTTTCCTCCTTTTTCTGAAGGCTGCCTCGTTTGTCAGAGATGCTTTCTGCTGTTTGAAATAACAAACACATGGGACCGTGTGGAGATGACACACATAAATGGTTATTAGTTTAATTTGCATTCTCGCACGCAAGTGCGCACCAAGATAATCCCACTTCTTTCACCTTGAAGAAAGAGCTCGGAGAAAGTATTCACAGTGAGCTGTTGCAAAATGCTGTTATCACTTGGGAGTTTGGAATTGTAAAAGCATGACTATAGACTCATTAGGTGTGCTTTTATAGACTCTTGCAACTACAGTGGCAAAGTATGCCTTTTTGTGGGTTTGAAAAACCAGAACGATATTTTATTAGATATTAAAAAAATATATTAGAAGGTCTCTTCATCGTCCATCAGCCCCTAAGTACTCTTATAGAATATAAAATTCAATCTAGTGATTCTCTAATTTACTATATTCTAACAAAACTATCTTCAGAGATCCTTGGTTGCACCTGTAGGCAATAAATGGTACGATAAAATGAATGAGTGGAACATTTAAAGACATTTTGTGTATTCATTCATCCTTGTGAGATTTTCACCATTTTGTAGACATTATTTAGAAGTGTGTTTCTACATTTCTGTCAGGATTCAGACTTTCTGAAGTAACAACAGAAAGAATAGCATTAGTTTTATCATTAATGTAACGTGAAAAGTTCTATATATAATGAAAACACAGAAAAAGTAAAGATACCTGCATTCATATCCACAACATTTGTCATGATATGGACTCCAGACTCTGTTAACTAATCATAAATCCATTACTGTGGATTTCTTATCAAACTGACCTCGCTGACATACACAGAATAGCAGGAAACAACGTTTTTATCTTCCAAGCATAACCTCATGATGAGGCCATCAGCATTGATGCAGAGTGCATCAGCTGGATAAATTAAAGTACTTTGTGTGAATTGAATTACAAGAGTTTTTACAGTGTAAAGATGTGTTCACATAACCATATACACCCTGTTTTCCACTTTATGAGAGATGAATGGGATCTTTCCTAAATAAATCTCCCCTCTCCTCCAATGACCTGTTACATTTGATCGAATTAATCATGCGTTATGTAAGCAACCACAGAGACACAAGCGGATGAGAGATAATACAGATACTTCGTCACAGATGAAGCTCTTTGGCTGCATCTGAAAATGGCTTTTCTGCCACTCATGAGCTGACACTCCAAAGATGAGAGCCATAGGGTATCCTCCACATGGCGTGCGCCCCATAGAGAGGTTGTCTCACTCTGCCAAGTCTGTCTAAATCCCGCTTCACTGTGACTGAGGAGGGACAACAATAGCAAGCCGGGCATAATCTATTTTCTGCTGAAGTGTTGGTGACAGGGTGTCTGTTTTGTCTTTGTCACACCCGTATACCGTAAGTCAGCATGGTCAGAGGTGAGCCAACACAGGCCCAACACCCTCCCTTCCTTCATCCTTTCTCACTTTCCTTATTATTTGGGTCTGTTCCTGTTTGTCTTGGCTACACTGTCATTTATGATATGACTTAAGGCCTCACAGTCTCCATCACATTTTCCCCTCTGATCCTGTCAAATAGGTGCCCCGAAAACTTCTTGTTACAAAAGTGTCAGCTGTTGAAGCCCAAAAAGCCCAGGGGGCTTTTTTCTTTTTCTTTTTTTCTTTACAAGTAAGGTTGTCTGGCTAGCAGCTAGCTCAGCTGTGACCACTCACCCTCAATACAGAGTGACAAGTAGATGATACAGTCTGACACAGCTCTGTGCTTATGCTATGGCGTGTTGATTGTTGATAGAGAGTTTTAATTGAGATTTTGATTGAAATGGCACTCACTTGCACTATGAGTGCCAGCATCTCTATGGTGTATACAAATATTTTATACAAATCCACAGTTCTATATATTTGTACGTTGGTTGATGCAGTGTGGCTGTCCTTCAGGCACAAGACAAGACAAAATCTCCAATCATCCATCCGGCTAAAATATCTCCAAATAAGGCTCTAAATCTCCATCAGTTTTGTTTTTGTCTAGCCTTCAAAATTCCCTGTAGGGGAGATGAAACAAAATCTCCTCAGAATAAAAAATAATCAACTCACTGTTATCCTATTTTACTTTAATTCAGTCCTGCTAGAGATCAAAAGTCACACAAATAGCTTATTATGTATACTATTTTAATAATGTTATAATATCAATACAATACAAATTAGGGAATATTAAGCATAAGGTGTTACAATGGGTTATAAAATGTCTATTGATAAAGGGTTCTATCGTTTTGTGACTTATTAAAGGAAAAAAAAACCTTCCCTTCCCGTCTTAGTGATGTTTTGAGGCAGCTTCAGTGCACCTTGGCTTTAATTCTTCATTTTTCCGGAACGCTCCTTCTACTCTAGTCAACAGTGTCGCCCGATATTCTCACTTCAGGAGTCAAAAGTTCAGGTTTTGCCTTCAAATTGTCACGCGTCTGTAGCGTGTCTATGGATTTGTGATATCCTTACGCCATCTACTGGACTCCACTCGGTAGTGCAACTATAACTAATCCTCCGCGTGATATCCGTCACTAGTCCATAGTAAGCACCCATATTGTAATTAAAATATTAATATTATTAAAATAAGTCACATTATAGACGTGTGTAAATTGTTTTAAAAAAAAATAACATTCACTGTGCTCAAACTGCGGAACCGTTGTCACAATGATACCGTTTAGCCCCGGACACATTTACAGTAACTCCACAACTTCAGCTTTCAAGATGGCGGCGGCCGTAATTGAAACATGCCATGTAGCTTGTTGTGCAAACAGGACGCCAAATGTTGTTTCTTGGGGTCGCGGAGGAACTATCGCTTATGGGACATGTAACTCAGTGGCTCTATACGACCCAGAGGTAGGACAGGCCGTCACTTTCTACTGTGAATCCGCTGTCAGCTGTCACAGCCAGCGACGAGCATGCTGAAGTTTTAAATGGGCCGATATATTTTTTTTTATTACTCCAGTAAACTTGTTCTTTCTTTAGGGGAGGAGAGTTGTAGCTCTTCTAAACGGACACACCGGCAGAGTGAATGCGGTCCAGTGGGTTCACAGAGAGGACAGCGGTGAGTGTGGAGAGAATGGAGCTGATGGCTGTCAAACCGCTTGTGTGTGTGTGTGTGTGTGTGTGTGTGTGTGTGTGTGTGTGTGCGCGCGCGCGCGCGTGCGTGCGTGTTTCCGTTGTTGATCCAATGCTGCTCGTGCTGCCACAAAGGCAGCTGTTCTTTAAGAGCCTTGCAGAGGTTGCACTCGTATTGAGCTATATTTCTGTCAGGACACTATGCAGGTTAGTCATCTTATTCTGCAGCAAGCCTACAGCGAGCTTTCCAGAGACTCCTGGCACATTGAGAAACTATATTCGAAAAACGTTACCATATGCTACAAAATTTATGTTTACAGTAGTTGTTACTGTGTTATGTACGCCAAACCATCAAAACCGTGTTACTGTTATTGTCACAGCTCCAGAGGGTCATCTAGTCTCAGGAGCATCAGACAATCGACTCATCCTCTGGGAGGCTCAACAGGATGGAAAGGTGAAGCACCTGCAGCACATATTGCTCATACTGTTTCTTACACCTTGCCACCTCTTTATTCAGCGAGTAAAGCAAGTGCATGCTCCTTGGAGAAATGTTGATTTCATTCCATAATAATGGCCATACTTTCTGAAGTGATCTCCATCATGATTTGGCAGCATATAGGTAACACAGGTGGATTAAAAAAAATAAATAAAATGTGATGTTTCCAGTTTATCCAGTCTGTTGAGTGTAAGGGCCACACTGGTCCAGTATGTGCTGCTGATGCCATCTACGTGGAGGACTCAAAGATACTGGTGGCCTCCTCAGCATCAGACTCCACAGTTAAACTCTGGCTCTGCTGTGACGCCAAAGAAGGTAAGAGATAAAAAACATTAAATTAATTACACTGCCCCCCCCCCAAAAAAAAGAAAGAAAAAGTTTTCAAATTGTGATCGTGGAAGTTGCTGTGATTCCTGAAATTGATAGTTACAGTGTCTTCTTGTTTGTACTGTTACAATTCTACTTGCATTAAACTTGATCAAAGTAATGATGTTCCCATAGAGAGGAACAGCCTCTCAGCTAGGATTTCCTGCTTAGGATGTTGAAGCAGCCCTAAGAACCCAGAGTTAACAGTCCGAGATGGCTGCAATGACCATAAACAGTAGTAAACACATAATAATATTCCGTCCTGCCACTGTTGTGCATTTGTGGCTCACTAAATAAGCCAAATAAGCTAAATACGCTTTTCCTGGAATTCATTAACTCAGGAGTCACTCCCGAGTTCCCAACAGCTAACTTCCTTTGTAACTGGAACGCAGCATAAGCACAGAAGCCCAACACACAAAATCAATAGTAAATTGAATTAAAAGGAGAGAAGCTAGAAGATCTTATTTCATACAGTGGATGAACTGAGGGGCTGCATCAAGACCAAAGATAAGCTAAATAAGGATCATTTTGAACGATGAATCATGCAAAGCTACTGCAGTTCAGTCTGTAAAAATATGGAGCTGGGTAGGAGTGTGATTAGTCAGAAGTTATGTCTTATGAGGCATGGTTACTCTAAAGATCTATATTTCTCTTCACATATTGTTTGATGTGTTTCAACAGAGATCCCTAAAGTGGTAGCACTGCTTAGAGTTTAGCAAGAAGAAAAAGCAATAATTTGTGAAGAGCTTTAAAAGAACAAAATATTTTTGTGTCCTTTAAGATTTCACAAGATATTAACTAAATTACATGACCTGGAAACGTAGGCGGTCCACAGCCACAAGCTAGAATGCTTCAAGATCCTTTCCCCTCTATATACACCAACTATTAACTGACATATAAATTTTTAATTATTTGAGTTTATCATACTGTTTCTGATTAACTGTCTACAGGGAGTGCAGAATTATTAGGCAAGTTGTATTTTAGAGGAATAATTTTATTATTGAACAACAACCATGTTCTCAATGAACCCAAAAAACTCATTAATATCAAAGCTGAATGTTTTTGGAAGTAGTTTTTAGTTTGTTTTTAGTTTTAGCTATTTTAGGGGGATATCTGTGTGTGCAGGTGACTATTACTGTGCATAATTATTAGGCAACTTAACAAAAAACAAATATATACCCATTTCAATTATTTATTTTTACCAGTGAAACCAATATAACATCTCCACATTCACAAATATACATTTCTGACATTCAAAAACAAAACAAAAACAAATCAGCGACCAATATAGCCACCTTTCTTTGCAAGGACACTCAAAAGCCTGCCATCCATGGATTCTGTCAGTGTTTTGATCTGTTCACCATCAACATTGCGTGCAGCAGCAACCACAGCCTCCCAGACACTGGCCGTTTATCAATGCCCAAGTACGCGAGTACGTACTCGCGTGCTCGGTGAGTACGTACTCGCCGAGAACGCACGGGAGTACGTACCCGCCGAGAACGCGAGCACGGACTCGTGGGATGTTTCTCAATTCTCAAGTACGCGAGCACGGACCTGTGATTTGTACAGTCGGAACACCTGCGTACGTGATGATGTCACAGGTCCGGAGTTTTTACTGCCGTCCCCTCCTAATTTAACTGTGAGTAACATGTTATGAAGCTTAACTTTAATCACAGCCAAACCGGTTTACTCAGGAACAAATAAAACACTGAAATGAACCAAACATTAACATTTAGAAGTGATCTAAGTGACTTATATATCATTTTAACCTCAGTAGTGAAACCTCTATTAATAAAAATAGTGTACATGTACATACGTGTACATACCTTAATAAAAACAAGCAGGTGAGATGTTAGAACGCTTTTATTTTTATTTTAGTGGACACTCAATACTATAGACAGCTGCTGGGGTTTCTTTAACCTGAGTAGAGAGAAGTCCGCGAGCGGGGGGGGGGGAGACGATGTGCCGGGAGTCCGCTGTTGAGTTTTGGACGAAATGCATTCTGGGATATATAGCTGTCCCAAGTCTACACTGATGCATGCTCGATAAAACGGGCGGATCGAGAACACATCCGGGACTTTTTCGCGTTCTCGGCGTGATGCGTACTTCGAATTGGAACAGTACTTGGTCTCCGACTGATGACGTTTCACGAGTACACGAGAACGCAAGTACGCACAAGTACGCATATTGAGAAACACCCACTGTTCAGAGAGGTGTACTGTTTTCCCTCCTTGTAAATCTCACATTTGATGATGGACCACAGGTTCTCAATGGGGTTCAGATCAGGTGAACAAGGAGGCCATGTCATTAGTTTTTCTTCTTTTATACCCTTTCTTGCCAGCCACGCTGTGGAGTACTTGGACGCGTGTGATGGAGCATTGTCCTGCATGAAAATCATGTTTTCTTGAAGGATGCAGACTTCTTCCTGTACCACTGCTTGAAGAAGGTGTCTTCCAGAAACTGGCAGTAGGACTGCGAGTTGAGCTTGACTCCATCCTCAACCCGAAAAGGCCCCACAAGCTCATCTTTGATGATACCAGCCAAAACCTCCACCTTGCTGGCGTCTGAGTCGGACTGGAGCTCTCTGCCCTTTACCAATCCAGCCACGGGCCCATCCATCTGGCCCATCAAGACTCACTCTCATTTCATCAGTCCATAAAACCTTAGAAAAATCAGTCTTGACATATTTCTTGGCCCAGTCTTGACGTTTCAGCTTGTGTGTCTTGTTCAGTGGTGGTCGTCTTTCAGCCTTTCTTACCTTGGCCATGTCTCTGAGTATTGCACACCTTGTGCTTTTGGGCACTCCAGTGATGTTGCCGCTCTGAAATATGGCCAAACTGGTGGCAAGTGGCATCTTGGCAGCTGCACGCTTGACTTTTCTCAGTTCATGGGCAGTTATTTTGCGCCTTGGTTTTTCCACACGCTTCTTGCGACCCTGTTGACTATTTTGAATGAAACGCTTGATTGTTCGATGATCACGCTTCAGAAGCTTTGCAATTTTAAGACTGCTGCATCCCTCTGCAAGATATCTCACTATTTTTGACTTTTCTGAGCCTGTCAAGTCCTTCTTTTGACCCATTTTGCCAAAGGAAAGGAAGCTGCCTAATAATTATGCACACCTGATATAGGGTGTTGATGTCATTAGACCACACCCCTTCTCATTACAGAGATGCACATCACCTAATATGCTTAATTGGTAGTAGGCTTTCGAGCCTATACAGCTTGGAGTAAGACAACATGCATGAAGAGGATGATGTGGACAAAATACTCATTTGCCTAATAATTCTGCACTCCCTGTAGTAATGGTTTTCAGAGAACATGGCAATGTTTGTAACATGATCAGTGCTGTGCTGCAAAACTATTTAGGCTTGTCATGTGTGCCACAGCACTTACAATAGACTGTCTTCATGGTTCAGTGGACTTACTTACATTTAAGAAGAATTAGATGTATTTATTTGTAAAGCTTTACCCTCAAAGCTTCCAAACTAACTCACTCTTCTCTCTGATATAAATCTTAAAACTAAGTCACCATGTGCACACTAATTGGTTACAGGTACTGATCACCTTTCAAACTGAGTGAGCCTCAGACTTTTCTAACTAGAGTCATAAATTCCCTTTGAACATCTAAAAGCTTCATTATCTGATTGTTCTTTTAAAGGGTAACGTGTATGTTTATAAATGTAGGTAAAATAACTTGCTGGTGATTTAAAAAAAAAAAAAAAAGGCCAAATTTATTATACCCCATATCATACAAAGCTGTATAATTATCCCTGGTAAAATCTTTTCCTTAATAATGTCTTTTTATTTATTTACATTACTTTTCAATAAACGTGAGCATCTTTCGTGTTCCTTTCTGTCATCCATGGTCCTTTCCTTGTTTCTAGCTGTCCCCCGTAACGTCTCCTCTTTGCTGAGAGTTCTCGTCCAGTTCTCAGTGCAGAAAAACATTAATGAAGCCTGACAGTTGTCGAGATCAAGCGTGCGTTTTTGTGGACTAGGCATCACCTTGGGTTATATTCCCAGTTAAGAATACAGTCTATTTCAGATCGGCGCCGTTTGAAGAGCAGTGGCTCGAAATGTACTTTCTTCATCAACGTGGGGAGACGGGGGGGGAAAACTCTGTGTCCACATGTATAATGTCATCTGTATTATCTTAAATTATTTCCTGTTATTATATCGTGTTTAAAGTTTAATTTCATGTATGTTTCCGTTCCTCAGCTGAGTGCCTCCATAACGTGTCCTTTGGCAGCGGTTTCATGATGGATGTCTCTCTGGTACTGTTGCCAGGCAGCAGAGGTAAGCCTAAGCCGTTCATCCATAGACATCTCTTAAGTTATGAGACACACACACACTCACACATACATTCTTTTTTCCTCTCTTGTCATCCATCTCAATTTACACGACTGCTTTAGTGCCTGTAACTGAACGTCATATTCACATATTCAAAACTCTGTCTCCGTTTGAAGTGTCTCGTGTCATTTTGCCTCGCTATTTTACACGCTTTTCTGTCTGTTTCATGCTGTGCTGCTTCCTTTCCATTCCGCTTCTGTTTATAAAACCTAGATGGGGATGTAAATGCATGAAGCCTGCTGTGAGCGCGAGAGTGTGAGAGTGTGTGTGTGTATGCGCGTGCTTTTGTGACTGTGTGAAAACTTCTTCTCACAGTTCCCATATTGGCCTGTGGGGGTGATGACTCTCGGGTGCATCTCTATGTGCAGGCCAATGGGCAGGTAAGCTCAGGTTGATATTTCTTTCAGGAAGTGCTCTTTTATGTTCTTTGTGTGTATGCTTTCCTTTGAATTTCCACAGTTAGAGGGCAGTGTCTGACCCTTTTTAATTCCTCTACAATAGCTGCAGAGAGCCATGTCCCTGCAAGGACATGAAGACTGGGTTCGTGGAGTGGAGTGGGCATCTGCAGGTGAGTGGTAATGTTTGTAGACTCTTTGTATCAGCTGTATAAGCAGGTTACTATCCTAGTAGAGTGTACACATGTGACACATTTAATTAAAAATCAAAGTACAGTACATTAAGTCTTGAGTGATCTCTCACTTCATTTTATTATAATAGTTATAATAGATGCAACAATTGATTGAAACGTTTGCAATTATATATGTAAACACAGTATATAAGGCAAAAAAAGTCAGTCGTTGGTATGGCATAGGCTGAACTCTTTCAAGCTCTCTTGTAATTTCTTTATGTAGTTTCAGGAATATTTCAAAAACCTACTTGAAGGACATTTAAAGCTCTTCTTTGGATGTTTGCCAAGGAATAACTTTGAAAACCTGGAAACTTTTGCTAAAGACGGCTTTGAAAAACTGGAAGTCTTTCTCCTTAGAAGCAAAATGTAAAGATCTGAGGGCTGACTAAAAGGTTTTGCACAAAGACACAGTCATGCTGAATCGACATTCAGCCCGGCAATCTTCAGCGTCTTCTTAAACCAGTCCTGTTTTGTTTGGGTATGTAGGCTGAGATTTGATCACAGGATCAATTTTAGGTGGCAACTACTGAATATCCAAAATGAACTCTTTAACCGGTAACAATCATTATTTTATCATTTTTAGTTATTAAATATTTGATAAAATAATGTTTGTTGCTGGTCAATTAAAGAGTTCTGTGGGTAATAAATGTACTAAGCTTACTAAAAAGGGACCTGTTATGGTCACAGAACATATTAAAGAAAAAATGACTTGATAACTTTGTGGTCTGGAGTCCCTTTATCCCTTTATTTACCCTTTTTATCTTATTTTCTTTTTTCTGATATGGTAGTGTTTTGTCTTCCAGAGCCTGAAAAGCATGTGCTTGATTTCTCACTTATCTTTAGTCGATCTTAAGAAAGCCTGCAAAGCGGGATAATACAGTTTCTGGTCTTTGGAAGAGTTAGATAACATGTTGCTGAGTAAATGCTGAGAGGTGGGAGTAGATTTCCTGTCCTAGCCTTTAACCAATTTGACAAGAAAGGCTGACATGTGGTCTTTGACCTTTGCAAATTGAAAAACAAAGAAGTGGAAAGGCAATTTTCTCCTCGCAGACCCAGAAAATGTCTAAAGCATGCACATGGTTTCCATCTTTCCATGCTAAAGTCCAGCCTCACCATCCACTGCATTCAGACTATTTTGATGGCACCCGGTAATGCATGGATCCAATCCAGGCTCTACTAATTGTGTAACCCTCTTCAAGGGCACTTCATTACTGCACTGTTCTGACTGTGTAAAAGCTATTTCATCTCCTTAACCAACCCTCTTCACCAGTGTCTCCTTCCTACTCACAGTCTATGACCTACTCCATGCTGCCAAGCTACAAGCCAAAAAAGAGACAGAATGAAGTTTGTTTATATGAAGTATTCTCACAGGAATGACAAAAACCCTCTCTCTGCTGCGAGGGTAGTTAAATAAATCATTCTGTTCTTTTATGACTCGACAGATGGCAAATTGGAGCACTAGAGGAGCAGTTTATCATAGCTGTTCAATATTGGGGTTCAGAGCGTGATTTCTAGTTTTGTATTTCTCTCTTTTAGTCTGTTTTTTTTTTCTTTTTCACTAGGTTTAATTATATGTTGCTTTAAAATCAGCTTGACATCTGTCATGCACTAAAAGCTTTGTAGAAAGAAGTCTCACTTGAAAGGCTTTTAATATGTTTGATATTTTTCCTCATAATTAAATGGTCAGAAAACATGGGTGTGTTGGCCTCTTCGGAGACTGTGCAGAAACTACAAGATTAAGATAGTAAAAGTATCATAAATTAAAAGTCAAAGTTAAAAATGACTTTGATGCCCAGTTCTCGTTTTAAAACACTGTTGCATAAGAAATAGTCACCACTGCGCGTCGTTTTGGCACAGTTTGAGGCGAGTAGCAAAACAAATCATGGCTGTCGTTATCATTAGTGTCATTATGCCATGATTGACAAACTATAATGGCTTCATCCTTCTTATCCCAGCATTCTGGAGGCCTTTGGTGGTAGCAACACAGGACTTTTTTTTTTGTTATATCCGTTTATCTTGGCAGAGATAAAAATGGAACGGTGGCTACTGCACTAAAACTAAAGCACCAATGTGAGAGACGGGCACACTCAGGAATAGTGGCATGTGCTTTGTTTGCCACCTGTCTGTGCGTATTTGGCCAGCATACCTGTGTTCTGACTGGCTACAAGTCAGCTTCTGGCATAATTCTGTCTGGATATTTGGCCACTCTTCCTGGCCAAATATCCACATTTTACCATCTAGTTGTTGTTTTGCAGTGAAGTTGAAGAATTTGAAGGTATTCTTCCAACTTTGTTATTCCATCTCATTCCATCCAGAACATGATGCTACCATCACCATGCTTGAGAGTTGGCCCACTGTTTTTAGGTTTGAAAACCTCACCTTTACGCCTGGAAACATAGCTCTTGTCGTTGTGGCCAGATAGCTCAGTCTTTGTCTTATATGACCATCAAAAAACATTTTGCTTGTCCATGTGCGCAGCTGCAACTTTTAATCAGGCTTGAAGGTGTTAACTTTGGAGCAGGGACTACTTTCTTGGTTGGCATCCTCTCAGTCCTTTGTAATTTTATTTTATTAATTTTATTTAGAAAGAGGGGCAACACATATTAATGAACATTTTAACAAATGTAAATATGCCAGATTATAGCCTTGGGCTAATTTCCATCGGCAGACCCTCTGGCAGGTTGGTGTTAAACACAAGTTAGGAAAAACATAAAGAGACACTATTTATTTATTTATTTACATCATGCGACAAGGACAAAAACAGTGATCACATTATACTAGAACAAACAATGACAAGAAGAGTGGACAACAGAGGACAATATAGATGACAGTAACGGAAACACATCAATTATAAAGGCACAGGCATGAATCATTCAGCCATTTTTGTAGATCATGTAATGCCAATGAAAGCTGATGGGCTTCATCATCAGCAGTTTTGGCTTGTGTAAAAATTATATTATCAGCATACATAATCGTGTCCACATTTTTGCACACATTGGGCAAGTCATTTACATAAAGTGAAAATAACAGTGGGCCTAGAATTGAACCCTGAGGGACACCTTGCGTACAGTAAAGATAGGGTGATATAAAACTCTACTCACTATGGACAGTAATGCTGGTCTTTCAGCAGTTTCCAGTTCATGAAGGGGTTGAGTTTTGATGGTTCATGGGTTGCTTCTAACCAACTTCCTCTTACTTGAGGGTAACAGTTTGGGTCTTCTTCTAGACCTTGGCAAAGTGTTGACATGTCCTGATAACTTGTACAGTTTTTTAAACTGATGATCGTGGAATCTGCAGCTGTTTAGAAAAGCTTCTGAAATAGACTTGTCTAAGCCCCGACCTCAACCCTATTGAAAATCTGTGGACTACGCTTAAAAGCCGGGTCTGTGGACACCAATCCCAAATAATTTTAAATTTGTACACCCAGTTCTTGTTATTTAAAGTCACGGAAGATGTACAATTATTCCACTTTGTGGAAAGAACAGTACAAAGAAGTCATGAGGTTTTCAACACTTTCAAGTATACTAACCATTAAACTTAATGTGTCTGATCTCTCTATGGTTTTTTGGACTGTCATTGCTTCTGTTCACACCAAAACAATAGCACTATATTTCATAATACCACACGTTTCATTGAAGGACATGATCTGATTAAATAAAACGATGCAAAATGAGGATAGATTCTGCAATAGAATATTTTAAGAGCCGACACAAAATAACTTTGTAGTGAAGGTTTTTGGGTTTTTAACTCTCACTCATTCAGGTGGGGAGCTGTTATTAGCCAGCTGTTCGCAGGACTCTCTCATCAGAGTGTGGAGGCTGTGTGCCAAGTCTGGCACAGACACCCATGCAGAGGACAATCACAGCATCATCAAAATGAAAGAGGACATTTTTGAAGTGAAGGAGAGAGGTGAGTGGGCCACCCAGGCTTGATTATAAAAGGGGCGCTAATTAGCCAAATGAAGAGAGATGCTTTTTGAAGGTTTAATGGCACATGATGGTTACAGACCTGTATGTATGTTTATACATAATTGTTTTTTTTGTGTGTGGAATTTTTCAAATGTCATGCAGTTGTTGTCATAATCAGACACTATTCCTGTGTGGGGTTTTTTTTTGTTTTTTAAGCTGTTTTTTAGGCTTCATTTGGCCTCTGTTTGTGTTCTTTCTACAGATAAGTCCTCAGTGTTTGCTGTGTCCCTTGAAACTGTGCTGGCAGGCCATGAAAACTGGGTGTATGGAGTTCACTGGCAGCCTCCTTTCTATCAAGGTACCTTGATTAAAACCTGGGAGGAAATGGCTGCTATGACGCCTGTTTTTGGGCCTGCACTTGCATAAAATTGCCAGTAGGTCATTGCTACAATCTATTAGTTATGTTAGTCAAAAACACAATCAGACCATTTATTTTAGATTCAGAGAAAAAACATTTCAATCACTTACTCAATTTCCACAGCTGGTGGAAGTAAATGAATTGGCTTGGACGCAACGCTGAGAGGCATTTTTCCTCCTTTTGTCTTTCAGTCTTGGCTTACAAAAGCCAGCGAGAGACTGTGACATTTTAAAAGGAAAAAGAAAAATAGAAGTGTTAAAAGTTATTGACTTAATTAGTCCTCAAAGGAATGACCGATGGATGTGACAAATTCTTGCTTTAAACCTCTGGTTCTCCTAAAAGCATTTACATCGCATTCAATTTACATATATCTTTGCTTCAGATACATCATTACAAACAGTCTTTTATTTTTAATTTATAATTCAGCATAAGTTACAATAATTATAATGCAAAAACATTTGTCCAAACTGAAAAACACTTCATGAAATGACAGTTGCACTCTCCCTGCAGTTTGGTGGTCTTTGCATGGAAAGCAGTCATGCCTGCAGCTATCTGTGTGTTTGGGGAGCAGAGAGCTTTTAACCACAGCACCATCGTTTGTGATCTTTTCTTGTTCTTGGTGTTTGTTGTAAATAGAGAGCAGTCAGTTTGAAAAGAGCAAAACATGTTCATCAGTACTCCTTGAGTTTTTGAGCTGCACTAAAAGTAAAGAGGTCGCTGAGATTATTAAAATGATAAGTAGTTTAAAAAAACATGCTATGAAGATTTGACTGTTGAAATAACTTGCGCATGCGGCCGAGAACAAAGGATGTTGGGAGTAGTATGTACTTCAGCTTAAAAGTCATAAAGATGGAGAAGCACTGGCCTAATGATCAACTGTTAAGCAATTTTTTGATCTCCATGCCTTTCCTGAAAATAGATCTCTTTATCTCCTCCTGCAGGTGGCGAGCTGCAACAGCGTCTCTGTTTGCTCTCTGCCTCTATGGACAAAACCATGATCCTCTGGGCTCCTGAGGAGGGTTCTGGAGTGTGGATAGAGAAGGTCAGTGTTGTGCATGCAGGTCCACAGAGCCTACACACATATACAATAAGTGAATTCAGTCATTCTCGATAGTCAGCACAGGGTTTGTTCACACATCCACGGAGACTCGCACACCCACCTCCTCAGTCTATTTTGGCCAGTTTTCCTTTCAGTTGCTTGTGACATGATCTGGAGCCTGAACCCCCCCTCCACCCTCCGCCCACAGTATCCCTTCTCCTGCTGTCAGTGCCCTTGCGTCAGTTTCCACTCTCCCTGACATTGAAGTGTCAGGAATAGAAGTGATAGACAGTGATGAAGAGGCGCTGAGCCCAGCACTGTGAGTTTAGCAAAGCCGGTGTTGTCCTCCCCCCATCCTCCCTTCTATTACTTACTCACACTGAGCCCCCTTTTTTTTTACAGCCCATTCCCTAACACATCCAACAAGAGATGGAGAGGCTGCTGGTGGAAGATGTGCCATAGTCTTTGACTGCAGCACCTTTCCTATTTTTTTTTTTAATCATCAGTCTTTCTTTTTGACTCTTCACACCCACCTTTCATAATGTTCTCCTCCCTTTCTTTTTCTATCCCCTTCTGACATCATCTCTGTCCTCCTTTTCTTTCTCCCCCCTCCACCTCGTGTCTTTGGAGCCCAAACAGCTGCTGTTGTGCTAGAATGAGACTAAATTTAACTCAAGTGTGGATGGCAAAGAAAAAAACAGTTCTCTGCCCATCTGCCCCACAGCTTTTTCTTTTTTACGCAAGCCTATTCTCATGTGGTTCAGGGCTACCTCAGAGTACCTTCCTTCCTACCTGACACTTACTGCATAGGAGTCGGATGCAAACTGCTGCCAAAGATATGCTCGGACACAGAGGCATCCCAGAAAGATAACCAAAAATACACACACACACACATATCGCACTCATCCAGTTGAACAGAAGTGGCTGACCTCGTCATGGCAGGCACCTCGGCTGTGATCACATTCCGCAGTAATGAATAAGATTCCACACTTGATCAGTTGCATTTTTGCACCTTTGATCTCATCGTCCACATCCAGAGCGACGAGCAACAAAGACCACAGAAAGGAGAAAATCATAAAAGTCTTGAATCCGACAAAGGGACGATGATTAGGGCCTGAAGCGAGCACTGATGTCACAAATTCTTCCCAGTATGATTAGACAAAGCAGTCAGAGGGGAAAGAAAAAGCAGCGATGGGCGTCAAGTCTAGTGCAGCCAATCTCCCTCCATAGCCAGAGCTTTTTGTCTTGATACCAAAAATAAAGAAATAACCCCCATACCTGAAATAACCTTTTTGCTGAATGTAAGAGTGCATAGCATATGAGTCTCCTCCTCTCTTTGCTCTCCCCTCCATTTCTTTTTGAGATTCAAACCCTTTGAACTGACAGTTTCCCCTGCCTGCAGAGGAAACTTAACCTTAGACACTTTGTCACTTACACCAGAAACACACAGGTACAACAATGACACCTAGAATTGAATTAAACTCCATTTATATAATGATATATTTTTGGGAATTAAAGGCATTTGAGACTGGCATTTTCTTTGTGGGGGGGGGGGGGGATTCTACAGAGCTAAATGACCAGCCATGTGTGCCTTAATTAGCTATTTTTTACAAAGAAGCGCTCCACTTCTTTACGCTGATTAGAGTAATTGGTGAGATTTAATGGAGAGCAGGGTTAGCAGTGGGATGGTTGGGGCCCACCGCTGCGTAAAGCACATCTCACTAACGAGGCACACTGGTAATTAACATCTCCAACTGACCACAGCGGGCCACCACAACGCCTAGAGGGATTATCAGTTTGTGTGTGTGTGTGTCTGAAGATAACCTTTTATTTAGACCTCTGCGTATGTATCCTCCTCAGGTTACACTTAGTCGCATGGAAGATCACAGAAAGCAACAAAGTCCAAAGTGAGTTCTGTTTTATAGATGACGCTACACGTAGTTCATTTCATGCAAAGTGAGTCTATAGTTTAAAAAAAATCGGCAAATCAAACGTGTCAGTAATCCAAAACATGTGATTTTTATTATTTTCTTTTTGCAAAAATCTTGAACCACATGTCATTTCTTTATATTTTTTTCCAAGGACCCAGACTTTCTTGTAAGTTTTTAAAGAGGTCTTGAGCAATAGTTCTTCGAGGCTTGTACATGACCATTTTCATAGGAATGTGTTTGTTTTGCTATGTTTATGTTAAGCTACCTAATGTTGACCTACGAATCATTCAGGCATAAAAAAGGGCACCTAATTCGAGAGATGAACCACACATAACAAACAACGAAGCAAACAACCATTTTTAACTTGCATCTTTAGACACTTTGTTACTAGCAGCCTGTCACAAAAGCACATATTCTGCTGTTACGTTAGTTGGAAAATACCAAAGAAAGAAATAAAGCAAAGACCTGAGAGATGCATCTGAATTTCTGCATCATCTCTGTATCTGCTCTTCACTGAAGACTCATCAGAAATGGAAAGGTGGCTGTCAAGGTTTAGGTATGCCAAATTACAGAAGAACTGGACTGAAAATCAGTGGTAACATATCTTATGGAGTGATGAATCCAAGTTTGAAATTTTTAGCTCCAATCATTGTCCTTATGTACGGAGGACGTTAGAAAGGAGGAACAATAGTGAGTATCTACAGCCATGGTTTATCATGGTTTAGGGCTGCATTTCACCAGCATGATCCATAATGCAACACGATCAAGCTGTGCTGAAGAGCAAAGGTGGTCATACCAAATATCAATTTTAAAGGTCGTTAAAATGGTAGTTTTTGCCTTACATACTACATTTTCATGTATTTTTGTACTTTACATGAAATCACTGCAGCCATTTCCCATCATCCTCAAACAAAATTAAGAAACGATAGGTGGCCCAAGACTTTTGCACACTACTGTTTTACTGAAAATTGAAAACCTGAAGAAGTTGCATTGGGTTCTGAGATGTATATCACAGTTTTCTCTAAAAATTAAAGGAATTAGTTTCTGTTGCTGTTGACATTATGTGTACACAAACGTTAAAGTGAAAGTACTAAGATGTGTTTTTAAAAAGAATTAACAAAGATAAAACCCAATCATAAACACAGAAAGCTAAAAAAAAATATTCTTTCACACATAAACATTTTTTTTATCTGTTCTTCCTAATGAACCACTTTCAAGTTGAAAATGAATTCCCAAATAATATTTCAAGTAATAACCCACACGTGACAGTCTGAACTCAGTTACACCCTGCAAACTTTATACTGAGAAGCACTGTAATAAACAGGCGGCCCTTCTGTTAAATAGTGTATACGTCATTGATTCATTCTTATTCTGTCAGATCTTTTCCAAATCTTTAGGCAAGCACAAATATTCCCACACTGTAGATTATGCTAATTGCCTGCCAAGATAATTAAGAGAAGTCCATTAACGCATATATCATGGAAATAATGCTTCACTATATCTTTTATTATATTTTACACAGATTTTCACATTGTATTTTCTACAGGACCGAGTAAAACTGAAGAGCCACTCTCACCATCTTTCAGTGTTGCTCCAAAAAAAACCAAAAAAAAAACTGGGTTTTAACACCTGTGCTTCATGCTGTATAGGTTTTCTCAGTATGGCTAAGCTCTCTCTCTCTGAGAATGATGTATACCTCCCTATTTTTACTGTCCTTGTTCTATTACTCCCAAATACTCCCACTACCCACTGTCCAGCGATAAGGCACACCACACATCCATATTGTTCCTGCTCTCGTAAACAAGACAGATGACGGCTTTTTGCCTCTGCGAGTTTTTACATGATTTACGGCTGCCCCTTGTGTGCAGAATTTTAAAATCAATCTGCTTAATGTTGCATCCTGTTCTCTCTCAATCTCGCCATCTATGTTTCTTCCAGGCTGTCTCTCTTTCCTCTCTCTTACTCTGTCTCTTTCTAGATGGCTGGAAGATTGTGCCATTCAAAGTAAAGGCATGCCTTTATCGCTGTCATTAGTTCCGCTGTGTTTCAGCCTGCATACAGGCATTAATTTCAAGGTCACTGTTGACCAGTATATGCAGGCGAGAACGTAGGATGACTGAGATCCTCAGTTTATGTCCACATACAGTACACTGTCGTAGCTAAATTATGCATGTTCTGCTGATACTGTGTTTTTGCGTAGCCTCTTAAGGTCTTTGTTTGATACACTTTGTTCACTGTGTTCTGCTGTTTGCCTCAGGTCACTGGTGACGATAAACTACCCTTTTTTAAAAAAACAAAGGTTACTGACCAAGCTGTACAATAGGGAAAAAAAGTGTGAATTTAGCAATTCTCAAATTTCCTCATAGCCAGTGCATATATCATTTTAAGGCATGGGCTAATTAAAGATGGAAGAGATACCTGGATACAGAACACAGTGCTGCTGAGGGAGCAGTGTAGCACTCGATGTTTGGTTTGACTGCTATCGATTTGAATAGATCTCCCCTTTGGGCCCAGTTTGCCTCCAAGGCCTCAAGGCCCAATAAAGCTTTTAATTGTTTGAATTCTTCATGGCAGTGAGAATTTAACCTGGTCTGCAATATGCCCGCTGTCCTTGAAGTGTACAGACTCGGTGTGTTGCGCTGTCTATCACTGTTGAAGTATGAAGGTAGTTTTCTTTTCTTGTGCGAACCAGTTGCATCACTTGACAGCTCATGGTTAAATAGCTCCCTGTGGCCTGAATACTCTGATTAATTTCTACATTGTTTTTAAGTTATTTCTGTCACGTAATCCCACATTGAATTGTACTGATTATATAAGCAACAGCACAATACTAATATTGTCGTCTATTTTAGGATGTAATTTATATTTACTTTGGGTATTAATTTCAATGAATGGTTGAATTAATCCAGAATCCAGTGCAGTTTATCTTTGGAGCTAAAGCAAAGCTTTATAGCCTGTATTCTTGTTGCCATCTAATTCTTGTGGAATATTCATTTTTTGTTGTTGCAGTTCTCCTGTAACTTCTTATATCAAACTTGATTTACGTATTTCACTTCTTTTCTCTTCTTGCCTTAGAATAAACTTTAAAGAAACTTAAAGTGAGTTCGGATGACCTCATAGGGGGTTTAAACAGTGAATTTTCATTTGTTTGGGTAATTGGTAACTGCACTTAAATCAAAATGGGCTTTCTGTTACAGACAGCGATTTGAATCCACAAAATTCAATACAAAACTGTCTGTATGCACAAAGGCAAGGTGCACATGATTGGACAGGTGATGAAAATCCTAAAGGAGTCAATCATTTTTCTGGCCGTGATTACTGGTAATTTTAAAATTGGATGTCTTTTGTACTGCGAGCTCACACCACATGGAGGGTTTAGTCTCTATATAGCATGATGCACGGGTCACAAGCTCTCAACCAAATCCAATTTATGCAAATCTCTCTGTGTTTTTAAGCTCGAACATTTTTCATCATTATTTGTTTAATGTGATACGCTGGGCTGCAATTGCATTCATTATGTATTAGACAAATGTATTTGTTTGGGGGGGGGGGGCAGAGAGTTAATTCAACTCAATTTTTATTATTTTAATTTTTAATTTCTTATTATTATTCAATGAGACTAATAAGTCCCATTTTACATAATTTCTCATCTGGCTCGCTGGCTTAATTTGTTAGGTTTTTATTTTTTTCGTTTTTTTCCTGCTTCTGTCTACCATTACGGAGTCTGTTAGTTAATAAGTCTTAGAGGGAGACTGAGAAGAGCTTTGACAATCCTAACTTCTTCCTCCCTCAACCTGTTTTGCATAAACCTCAGCGTGTAGGCTTACATAGAACCAAGAGGAGACACATGAGCTTTATGCACTACTGCATGTGAGACTGTTATATGCAGTAGGATCCTTTCTTTACGCCACTGATGTGACACTTAATGCACGTTAATGTCAGTGATGATTGTTCAGTCAAGTTTATTTATTTAGAAATCTACTATACATCTAAAATAATCAAATAACATAAAAGCATGGGACAAAATGACGTAGTTTAAGAAAGGAAACATAACATGAGCAACCCTCACACACAAAAGACTCGCAGCTCATTCTGATTTAAAAGCCAAAGAATAAAAAAAGAATCTGGATGTGAAGAGGCAGTTTGGAAGCCACATTTTGTGAGTAGAGCAACTGCAAAGGCCTGATCTCCTCTGTGCTTTAATCTGGACCTCTGGACAGCGAGGAGCATTTGCAGACCTCGGTGATATATTGAAAGATCAGACAGCCAAGAAGGCCCCAACCCATAAAATGCCTTAAAAGCAAATAATAAAATCTTGACTTTTATTTTGAACTCGCAGGCAACCAGTGTAGGGACGTTGAGATAATGTGGGAGATATGTGTGGTCTCAATTGCACGTGCCAGTTGATAACCATGCAGCAGTGCTTTGGAGCAGCTGCAGTCGGCTAAGCAGTGATACATTGACACATGAATAAAGCCTATTACAGTAGTCGAGTCTAAACAGAGGAATGGCTTCACTTTTGTGAGTAGACTTAGATAAAAAGAAGCTGGTTTTAGTGACAGCATTATCATTATTTCTAGGTTCCTCACAATTATATATATAATAAATCCCAATAGGTTTGCCCTCAGTTATTTATTTTTTTCTTTTCCGGCCAGGTGCGTGTCGGGGAGGTTGGTGGTAACACTTTAGGCTTCTACGGCTGCCAGATGAGTGCGGACGGCTCCATGATTCTGGCTCATGCTTTTCACGGTGCACTACATCTCTGGTGCAAGGACCTAGACAAAGAGGTGAGAGCCATGGATGAGGTGATTATACCCAAACTTTTAAATCAATGTCCTTTACTTAGTTTTTTCCATCATTTCCCGAAGAAGTGTACATCGTTTTTATGTTGAAGCAGAGTGGCAGTTCAATTTGAAATAAGATTCACTGTTTGTGAATTTCCCCTCGGCTTCACTGTGAGAGTGTATTTGAGTGTAATTAGTCACACCAGGTTTCCTGCCTGCCACTCAGTATGACTGGCTTAGCATTTGTCTTTGTTGCTTGTCCCTGAAATCGAATAAATGTCTCAAGGCCCAATGATTTAATTCTGGGACAACTGGGTTTACATTTATACCCAGTTGGAACTTAAATTTACGGTTCAGCACAAACCTGAGGTTGTGTTTTAAAATAAATTTGCCTCTGAGACAGGAACATGTACCGCTGATATAGCTGTTAATGTCTAAAACCAGGTGGTGGTCATCCAGGACTGTTGTAGCTGAGCTGTCACGATCCTTTCTTCCAGGGAGAGTGGAGACCTGGAGTTGTGATATCAGGTCACTTTAATGCAGTTCAGGACCTGAGCTGGGACCCTGAGGGTGAGTTCATCCTCAGTGTGGGCTCTGACCAGACCACCAGGTTATTTACTCCATGGAGGACACAAGAGAGCAAAAAGGTAAAAACAGATGCAAAATTAGCAGCAATAAATCATAACAACAGCACTTACAATGACCTTTCTGTCTCACTATACGGCTTTAGAGATATAATACCATGAAAATGTGTTTGAGGTATATTAGTTAGTTCTTTTTTCCTCACCGTTCAACAAAAATTCAAGCTTCGTTTAGCATAAACCTACAATCCATGCCATGTCGTACATGCACACATTCAGTGTTTACCTGAAATAATCCAACAGCAGCCAATCCTTCAATCTCAGTTCCAGAAATCATTAGTTTCTGGAAGCTTGACAGAAAAGTTATGTCTTCTACTTAGATTTAAAAATGGTCAGCTGATGCTTGTCTGAGGTCTTTTGGTCTTGTACCGGCATATCTACCACATATGCCGGTACAAGACCATATAAGGCTTTAAACAGAAACAGCACCAACTCTGTAATGCACAAGGAGGCAGTGCAAGGCTCTCTTGGTTCCAGTCAGTTTTTTATTTTTGGACTAATTGAAAAGGGGCAAAAGATGATTGACTAACTGCCGTGTATTACAGTAGTCCAGTTTAGATGTAACAAAACATGCACAACATCCACAGCATTTATTTTTTTCATCATTTAATATATCAGCCATATTTCATGCACTTTTGTGAATATCGCTGCCATTCAAATTATTTGCTTCGTCTTGTCTCGTCCTAACAGTTGTTACTTAGCGTGTTGTTCTTTTTTGGCGCAGGCCGTTTGCCTTGTCCCTTATGGGATATATATGCAGGTTCTAATGTATTATTCTTTCCATTTGTTAAAATGTTAGGCTATATCTAATTTAGTTTCAACACTATATATATTCTAAGATGACTCAGCTGGGACTGAAACCAATATTGCAGTGAGGTAATATATTAAAGTAAAAGACTGCACTTCTAAATTGCCAATATGGTTATCCACCTAGCATTTTAGAAGCAGGGTAAGACATAGCAGTTTAGCATTCAGTTGGGGTAGAAACATTTGTAGTCAAGCTTCCTGCTTCCGCTACATTATTCAAGATGCCAGTTTGGATTATTGCCACAATACCACCTGATGCTAGTGCCAAATGAAATCTAGTTATCACATTGGAGCCTTCCATCGTCCCCTGTGAGAACACTTTGGATCTTAAGCTGGAAATGTTTCACTTGCACGGGAGAATCAATGTTGTATTTGGCGTTGTTTCAAAGGCCCGGGTTTTGGGCCAAGAAAATAAATCCCCAAACATCAGAGATCTATCGAAAAGGGAGGCACTGCCCAACGCGACCAAATGAACAGAGCCACATGTTCAGCATGTTTTTGTGACTTTCATCACTGCAGGTCACGTGGCATGAAATCTCTCGGCCGCAGATCCATGGATATGACATGCAGTGTCTGGCCATGATCGGAAGGTTTCAGTTTGTGTCTGGAGCTGATGAGAAGGTCCTGAGAGTATTTCAAGCACCTCGTAACTTTGTGGAGAACTTTGCTAATATATCTGGGACCTCAAAAGAAACTCTGTTAACATCCAGTGTAAGTGTTCAGCTAAATGTGTATCTAAAGAATATTTGATTTTATTCTGAAGGTATATTATTCCCATTGGTGGAAATGTTTGGAATTAAATCTTACAAAAGCTTTATTCTCTGAAAAGTACTTAATGGACTGTTCAGTCACCTTAAAAAGCCTTTGCAGTCTCTAACACATGAATATACCTTCTGTGTTTGTTTCAACTATGTCAGGACTCTGCCAGCCTCCCAGAAGGAGCCAGCACACCTGCCCTCGGGCTGTCCAACAAGGCTGTATTTCAGGGTAAAATGGAGAATTACGCCGCAGTTTTGTTTGATGATTTCCATCAGAAATCAATTTTGCTTCATAAGCTTATTCATATGCGGGTTTGTTCATTCCTTTTGCATAATGTAATAGTATAATTTCAATTTACAGGTGACCTTGTGCCGAAAAACAAAGAAGAAGAGGAGCAGTTCAACAGTGTATCTGACCAATACCAGGAGTCTTACTTCCACCCACTCAACCTGACAGGTACTGCTGCATGACCTACACTTTCAAGTATTTTTACAGGTGACCTAGTCTCACTTAAAATGTGGTAAACCTCTCTGATAAATAATTTTGAAGTCAAAAGGGGATCCCTGTTTCCCTCTAGAGTCTAAAAGCCTGAGTCATACTCCTCATTTAAGAGTTTGAGAGAGATGCCTATTGCTGGTTGCTCTTATAAGAGCCGATGATATGCAGTTAGTTAGAGCTTTATTTATAGAGTCCACTGTGGGGGTTTTTTTTTTTGGTGGGGGGGTCTGCTGAAGGCTGATGGTATCACAGCAGGAGAAAGGTGTTTGGAAATAGAAGAGCCATCCCGAGCCAGTGATGCGAGCAGAAGCAACAAGAAAATAAATTAATAAATGTTGAAACAGGAACCAGAAAAAAAAAAGTTTTAAAACTGATCATTTAAAAACAGAGAAGGTTTAAAACGGTCACAGAGGAAAAGGAAAACTAGGGGAACAAAAGAGAAGGTAATTGTAGGAAACGGGCAGATGGGAACTGAACGAGAGTCAAATGAAAAGAAAGTAGTGCAGCCTTTAAAAACCCCTGGGCTAGAGGGTGTCAAGGGCTGTCATCAGCATGATTGAAGCCACTCCTTAATCTGCAATGCTAATTAGAAAGCGGGCTTATGTGATTGCAAAGTTTAAGTATTGATGACCCCGGGCTATGTCGGGAGCAACCAAGTGTGGAGACCGCTGTTAACAATGCATTTTTACTTGTTTGATTGGGTTCTGCGGGCAAGGAGAGAAATGAATAATCAGGCTAAATGGGAAGCCCATGTCCGATAGCAAAAACGCAAAAAGTGCAGCTATCAACTACATGCAGCAGACAGGGAAACTGAACTTGTGCAGATCCGGTGATGTGAGGGAAAGAGTTGGGCATCATTTAATCTCCCTTGAACACCTGCAAATGTTAAGAAACACACAGTAGAAAGAAACAGGAAGTTATTTCAAAATAATGTGTTGCTTTTAGGGGGAAGCTGATGGGTTTTTTATTTCTCAGGATTTCATGCAACTAAATGTAAATATATGTGAATATGAGACATTGTCTTGAGCTGATTTTCATGTTCTTAGCATTTCTTCTTTTCAGTCTGTATCATAAACCTTTTTGAAAGGGGATAGTCACACACTTCTGTGCTATGCCATAGTTACAGTTTAACCACAAACCCTTAACCTAATGTGCACCTCCCTAGAAATGTAACCACCTTGCATTGGCTAAGACGTAGGCTCAATATAGATCAAACAGCTTGTTCAGGTTGAATTTAGACTAAAGCTTAGTTTTAGTCTAAATTCCAATTTTCTGAGAGCATTTGAGTGTCCCTACCTAATGTCTGAAGGTGCAGCCTGTTCACAAGTTAAGAAAACAAAATTTGGCAAGAGCAGGCGACACCGGTTTCCAGTCTCACTCTCCCCTAAAGAAGTCCTTTGATTTCTAAAAAATATATTATAGTTTTATTTTCTGCAAATAGTATAAAATCTGAGAATCTGATTTCTTTTTCTTTCTTATCATCAACAGAATTTCTGGTGAAGTGTTAACAAATTGAATAACTAAATTGTTATTCTAATTTCTGTGGTTTAAAAGTCTTTGAGTTTCTTACATACCTGCAGAATCGGACATCAACAGAATCAAAAAACATTTCCAAATTGAGAGAGTGCCACTCATTTATTCACACCACATCTGTAAGTTGATTAATTACCTTAAAAAATTATCCCTGACTTGGAGACGGGATCGATCAGGATCTGAAAGCAAATGATGATGTGTGCTTAGTCACAGTTTGTAATCTACAGTCTAGTAATCGTCTTATTCAGTCTACTAAACTCTGAAGCGTGTATGTTTACATCCCTGTAACTATCAAAGCAGCTATTAACATGTAGCTGTGTCCCAGTGTAGCTACTGAGTGTGGTACATTATGTTCCGCAAATACTAGTGATGTTGTTTCTGAAAGGGCTTTACTAAACCCCCTTATAATCCTTTAAGGTCTTTCTTTGCTCTTTAATTTGTGCGGATTCCAGATACGTGTTTAAATTCAGATTATGACAGTCATTCCTTGTTTATTCAGCTGGAAAGTGATTGTTAATTATTTTTGAACAACTAAGATATCAGGGCGTTACAAATAGCAGCAAACTATTTGTATTGTGTGTGTGTGTGTGTGTGTGTGTGTGTGTGTGTGTGTGTGTGTGCAGAGCCACCACCAGAGGATCATCTTCTCCAGAACACACTTTGGCCTGAGGTCCAGAAACTGTGAGTATCTAAATCTTATATGTATTTTCTGTTACCTGCTGTAAGAATATGCAGAGTAAGTGAAATGCTGACATACTTATTGATATATTTGTGGTTCTTGTTCTTTTGTTTCCTATAAAGACACCAGTGTTTCCTCGTGTCTTCTATTGAAAAGTTTCTACTCTATCTGAAAATAATAGATTTCCCTACATAGACTTCTTTGTTACCCCCTCACCTCTGCACCCACAACTCCAGCAGCATATTCATCAGCTAGTCAGAATCCAGCTACTTGGCTTCCCATGAGCCACTTCTCCAGATTGAATATATTGCCTCACTTTGGCCAATGTTAAATCCATTTACCGGTCATTCCACCATAAACATGACATACGACACAGCCATTTATTTGAGGTGCGAACACTGTGTGTGTTGAAAAGCATATTTCTACCTTCATTTGGCTTCATCCCTTGAATCGTTTAGTGCAGAATAGAAACATTAAAATGAGTAAGTGGCTAAATTATTTTTCGTGGCATAAATAATCCTCTCCCTGTTGTGGCCAAATTGCTGCAGTGTTTGAAAGCTTGCTGGTAGGGGTAGGAAATTCTTTCCACTGAGTTGCAGACTGCAGTTTGAGCTTGTTGGCATTTTAAAACAACCAGGTGATGGCAAGCTAAAAGCAATTAGGCCGTGAGTGATTAGCTAGAGCATCATCATTGTTCATCTCTGTCAGCAGGAGAAGGACTAGTCATCACAGATCAGTATTTTAATTTCACACTCTAATTATTTACCTGTCAGCAAGTGGCGACGGCTCGAGCCTGGAAGCTTGTTGGAGTGACACTTTGGAATAAAAGAATACTTAATTTACTGTCACACTGGGAGCACTTCCTCTGTTCTGCCTCACCATTTATCCCTTCCCTGTCTGTCTGTAACATATATCTGTCCTTCTGCACAGTCAGTGGCTGTTCATGGTTAACCTCTGTATGATTGTCCCCTGTCCCCAGGTATGGGCACGGCTTTGAGATGTTCTGTCTTGCATCTGACAGCAGCAGAACAGTGGTGGCATCTGCATGCAAGGTCAGTTTGATAAGCTCCAGGCCGGACTGCATGTCACAGTCAGCACTGCAATTGCAGTCGAAAGTTTAATTACAGTCATCATACAAATGATTGCCAAGGCAATATCAGGCTTTCAATGATTTCTTTGACCTCTTCCTTTTTTCGGGGCTCAATGATTGGGCAAAACCCACAGTTGGGAATAAAAAGATTGCCCCCCCCCAATACATGCAGAATCATAATTATACATGGAAGACACTTAATATATTTCCAGTTTGATATTTAAATACTCTTATAAGCACAGTTTCACAGAGTCCTGTTAAAAACCAAGTACAACCATCATTCAGTAGCTTGTAGAACCACCTTTAGCAGCAGTAACTGGAAGTAATCGTTTTCTGTGTCATACCGCCTCGTTCTTTTTAGAGAGAAGAAGCATCCTCAGTCTTCTTCTAATTGTGCTGTCATGTAACATGGCAACTGAGGTCTGTAGAGTCTGAGATATAGCTCTAAGTGTTTTGTTTTTTAAATATAATTTCTCTGAGCATTGTGTGGTTTGACCTTGGGACATCCACTGGTGGAAATGTGTTCACACATACCAAAATGCTCCAGACCAGCAAACTGCCAAGACTTCTGTTATTATAGAGGCGCTCACACCTGCTGATGATCAATTAATCGCATGCATTTGATCAGCAACATCTGGCTGCTGCTTACCCTCTTAATTCCTTTGGAAGCATCTAAGGTATACTTTGTTTTTCACATGACTGTAAGCACAGTCCACACACTTTTAATAAGTTTGAGGACAGGACTTTGGCTGTTTTACTTATTCCACAACCACATTTAATGTGTGTTTGGGGTCAGTGACCTTTGCAAGCACCCACTGTGTTCAAGCTTCAGCTGTCAGGCTCATGGTTAGTTGGAAGTTATGTTGAAGATTTCTGAGGTAGTTTTCCTTAATTACTACATCCACGTATGCCAGTCCCACAGGTTCTATCGCCCAGCACTATGATACCTTTACTTCACTAGATTTATTTGTCAAGTTACCTAAATGTGTAGTTTCCTTGCTTAAAAGCGATTTTTTCATTTACCCAAAGTGGTTTTACTAGATTCCCCTCAATAACCATGTACATTTTAATTTATTTACCTTTTTTAATTGATTCAATTAGTTCAGTTGTCTAACTTTTCTTTCAACACTAGTCATTGGGTCATTAGATCTTTAGATGAAAAACCTTCAAATCAAAAACCAGTTTAAAAAATATCTATATGCTAATAAATATACACATCCAATAGAACCATCCAACTAACCTCTACCACTTCATTTGACCATTTTTTACAATAAATGTAAATAAAGCCAATCCCCAATTATGCGCGCATCGAACAGTAATGTGTCATTTTTACTTTATTTTAACAAAACATTTTCTCAAATGTTTATGAATTATTTAGAGAAAAAAAGCTGAATTATGCCATCCATTTTAACCGCTCTTCACCATAAGCCCATAATATCCTGTACACAAAGTTTGTGACAAATTGACCCAAATGTGCTTTAAATACAGTTAATAACTATTTTTATTTTCACCATTCTGTGCGTGTATATCTCAAAACTTCTGGACTGCTGCTGCTCTTGTTGCTGTGTGGGTCTTTTAACGCTCTGGTTGGCAAATCAGACTGCAGATTGGTTCTACTTAGTTTGCTTTCCAGTCCGTATGTTGATTTATTTTCCTCTAGGTCCCAATATTTTCTAAAACCCCAGGCTGACCTGACAATACTTGTGGCCAAACAACTTAATTTTGGTCTCATCTGATCATAAAACCTTTTTTCAGAGGTTTTATTTCTTCGTCCATGTGGTCAGCTACAAGCATTAGTCGAGCTTGGGGTTGTTCATTTTGAAACCAGGTTTTCCTTCTTCTTTCTTAGACAGCAGCCTCTCCTTACATAGCCATGTGAGACTCACTTGAGAGTAGACAGCGATGTCCAGCAGCTTCCAGTTTATGTAGGCCTGTACCTTTGTGGTTTCTGGATTGTTTCTGACCATCTAACCAACTTCCTTATAACTGAGGGTGTTTTCAAATCTTGTGCAGCTGTTTAAACAGATCATCTTGAATTATGCAGACAGAGACATTACTAACTTGTCTAAATCTGTGATCCTCTTTCTCAGATCTTCACTGGCATCCTTGAACGTTAACATTTTACTGTGTGAGCTGTGAAACCCTTTTTATGTTTGCACAAATAAATTACCAGCTGTAGTTAATCATGGATACTTCACAGACCATTAAGAGGAACTACGTTAAGATATTTTGTTAATTTCAGCAGCACCAGATTCATTTCTATGTGGGTGAATGTATATTTTTGATCCAGTATTTATTAAATCTAATCTCTTTACTCTTCAAGATATATTTTGTGCAAAACGTCAGACTCAAAAAACGGACTCGGACAGAATTATTAAGCCCCTATGAAATTGAAGGTTTTTGTCAAAAATGTTCAGTGTTTTTTTTTCTTTCTTTCTTTTCAACAAACCGTGGGATTTTCAACATAGTATTTCTAGACTTTTTAAAAAAGTTTTCTTTAGAAAGCATAAATCATTTTTGTTTGCACACAATAACAGAATTATTTCAGAAAAAAATGAGATTATCAGGGTCAATATTATTAGACCTGCTGAAAAACCGACCTCTTTATTGAGTCAAAGCAGAAACCACTGCTGTGCAATGGTGTACTTTAACTTTGTAATGCTCAAAGCTTCTAAAAATCAAGTTCAAACTGAGAGTTATCTTCCAATTTACACACACTATAAAAACTTCAGTGAGGGTTTGATCAGTTACTTGAGAATGCATCATGCCCAAAACAAAATCAATCAGTTTAGACTTGATAAAAAGATTTGTTGATGCTCACAAAGCAGGACATGGATACACAAAGTTATCACAACATTTCCAAGTGTTAAGATCTGGAGTGAGAAGTATCATCACAGAGTACTACACAGTACAGAACAAACTTGACATAGGGTAGGAAGCAAAAGATTTCAAAGACTCTGGAAAGAAAACAAGTGTGAGATGTGTCTAAAGACACCAGAACAACTGCTAAGATACAACTGAATGGCTTAGGTCAGGAACTGTGGTCTCAAAGAAGACAACCACTAGATGAAGTGTGAGGTTGCATACCAAGGAAACTTCTGCAGAAGAGACACCTGCAATCCAGACTAAAGTAAGAAAGAACGACCTGCAGAAAGTTTATGCGTACTGGAAACGGGAGCTCTTTGGCCACAGAGGCATTGTTTATGAAGGTGAACTGAAAAGCAAAGTCCATGCCAGAAGACCATCAAATCTGGAGGAGCTTGAGAAAATGATACAGAACTGACTGTTAGCATCAGGGGTGCTAATTGTTTTGATGGTGGTAGTTTTTGTTTTTTGTGAATAATCTTGTTTCATTATGCAAAGTAAAGTAATGTAGGGGTTTAAAATAAAGCTAGGATGTTTAGAAAACTGTTAAAAATGTCTTGCTCTGTTTAACGGCACTTGGGCAATACTTCAAAAATAACATTTTTCATAGAAGTGGCTAATAATTCAACTGTAGAAGTAGCTTATAAAGTAAACACAGGTGATTTTATAAAGCATTGTGTATTTTATGTCTGACAATGAACTGACCCCTTACTATCTTTCCAGGCATCCAAAGCTGAGCATGCAGCGGTGCTGCTGTGGAGTACAACCACATGGCGTCAGCTGCAGGTTCTTCCATGTCACACCCTCACGGTCACCCAAATGGCCTTTTCACCTGATGCACAGCTCCTGTTGGCTGTGTCCCGAGATCGCACTTGGTCTTTATGGAGAAGGAACCTCCCCACACCTGAAAGTCCAGGTGAGAAATGAGGACAACACAGACTAATAAGGAAATCTGTTTTACAGGATTATTCGTGTTTGGTCTTTAGGATTTGCTTTTCAAATGCAGTGTGACTCAGGATGAGACGTTAGTTCCTCATAATGCTTTGTAAATAAATTCCGTTTAATTAAAAAATGTGCTTGAGTGAATATTAAGAAAAAACGACAATGCCGGAGCCCTTCTGGCACATAGAATTGCTCCCCTAATTCCAAATAATTAAAATAAGGTAAACCCACAGAGCAGATTTCCTCCAAATTGAATTTCAAGTCAAGCTGGCCTTATTGGAAGGACTCCCCTCATTAATACTATGAAGAGCCAAACAAGTGACGCACTGAATGAATCTAGTCCAAAAGGGATTTAATAATATAGGAAAGATTTGAAACTGACCAGACCAAAATGAACGATTACTGCTTACTTCCCTCCTTCAAGGCTTATAATTCCACATTTGTAGGTAGAGCAATGATTTGAAACAGGCTTTCAAATGGGTAATTACCACGCAGAATACATCAAATCCTCTGCGGTGGATTGCAGAGATCTCATCAAATCTATGCTCTCTGGGATGAAGCTGGAAAAGAAAATTCTGAAGTAACACTTTGAATAAATACAGACATAAAACATGATGCAGTAGCCTTTGCATGCGCTGATAAAGACAAACCACAATGATATTTATAGTTTTGTGTTAAACTGGGATTTGTGATATTGGGGGTAGCGCTCTATGGGGCTCTGATCTGTGAAATTGTAGAGAGAAGTAAATGAGAAAACACTGAAGGTACATGAAAGGTTTGTGAATATAAAGAGGCCTCTGTGTGTTTGCCAACTTCAGCTACAAGCCACAAAAACTGTCTTTTCCACTTCCTGTGGTGTTTGTGGGTCAGTGTAGGTGCTAAAATGTTTAAAAAGTGTGATCTTCAGATTGTGTGCTGTGTGCAAAAAGCCAGTTTAACCCATAAAGAGGATACTTTGATGCTTCCTTGCGGTAGGTGTGAGATTTGTTTACGCACTTTGAGAGCTGGTGTCTTGCACTAAAAATATGATGGTTGGCAAATCCTGTCTAATGTGACTCACTGAATACATATTTCAGTCATTATTTAAACTATTAAGAGCAAATTTAAGAGTGTATACACTGCTGAAAGTGGAGATAATGAGGTTAAATATCCCCCAGTTACCTTGAAGAGTAGCCATGCTGCGGTCAGCTACGGATAACCTTGGCCCAATTTAACCCAGCAAATATCAGCTGAAAAGTCTCAGTTTTAGCGCTCTCTCAGTCGTTTTGTCAATTTCTTTTGACCTTTACCCTCCTTTGTGACTTAACTCAGTGGTTTTGACATGGTCAGAGAAATAGATTTGTCTCTCTAAGGTCACCACCGTCAGGATTCACATTGGGTGAGAAATCATCTCTGGACCCAAATCTTAAACGATTCCATGGAACAACCAACCAATAAAACAGTCTCACTTTGCTTGTTTTTTAAATGTTTTTTGCCTTTTTATGATCTATTAAATAAATAAATTTGTTGATTTCATTTTATTACATAATCAGTACTACTTAGATTCTAACCAGTCACATCTGGCATAAGGTATCTTTTTGGTCCCAGATTTATTCTGCTGCATGTCAGAGTCTCCAGACACACGACCAGAGTGATAAAGGGTGATAAATATTCACTGATGAGAAAAAGGAGCTCTGCCAGAAGTGGTATGAAGCTGTAATCCCGACATTACAGAGTTTTTAGCTCATCCAGCTGAAGGATCATCATCTGTCTGCTCACCCAGCAGTCACAGAGTACAAACCTCGGCTAAGGCAGCTCGCTTTCTGGGCAGTATTTACTTTTAAGGCAACATTGTTGTGCTTTCTATATAGTCATTTTGTTTTCTTTGCTCTTCTTGGACATACTTTAAGAAGTTTGAAGTGGAATTAAAATCAAATAAAGGTAGCATGACAGATGCTCACTCTAATTATACAAACATCATGAAGGAGTAGGTAATGGATAATAGGCACTGATTTGTAAATAACTGGACATAAATAAATTGAGCTTACTATATTCGTATACTATGTCTAAATTTTATCTACCATGTTTGCTATATATACATTTTTTTTAATGTTTTTTATGGTATTGTTTACGTGCTACTGTAAGGTGACCTTGAGGGTCTGAAAGGCGCCTATAAATAAAATGTATTATTTCTATTATTATTATTATTATTACTACATCTACTATCTTGTATCTAGAAATGTACCACAACATATTTCTAACTAACTAGGCAGCTTATTTACTTTCTCTTAACATTACTTTCTTGAAACATATAATGCATTTTGGAGTCAACTTGAAAGAAAGGCAGATGTAAAATGTAAAAGTGAGACATTTTATGACCTTATTTGACCTTGAAGAAGAGGCCAGGGATTATGCCTGTATGCTTTAAATATAAACAATGATAGAAAGAAAGGTTGTTTTAAATAACTCTATATAATGTTATCATTTGACCTTTAGATGACTCTATTGGCCTTGAAAAAGAGGTCAGAGTTCAAATGTAACATATTTAAAATCTTTATAGGGTTCTTTCTATATTATGACATTACACATCTCACTTGTCAGAAACATAGGTTCTAAGTTATAAAACTTTTTCTGAATTTTCAACCATAAATCATAGTTGAATTTGAAGACATTGGTGGATAAAAGCCAAGTTGTAATAGATTGCACTGGAGGATTGGTCAGAATTTAGTCCAATTTGCACCTAATGGATCTTCACCCAAGCTGTGCTCACGTTCAAAGTCACATTCGTTGTTTTGCAAACATTTCTCCATTTTCACAGCATATACTTCATGCACACTACTTACAATTACAAGTTCTCGCTCCTAATGTACCGAGCAAGTCATTAACATAAGATTGTTGGTATTGATACATGTTTCATGTATGAAATGATATCGCTTTGCTACAGATTTTCCATACGACTTGTATCCTCTTAGATGATGATAATCAACTGATAGGTTATGATCATGGGGGCGTGGTCTTATTGGTTGACCACATCCTCCAAATGTTAGAGCCTTCCTGTCACCATCAGTAACATCAGTAATACAGTCAGTGCTCTGACATACTGAGGCATTGACATGTTTTTATACTTTTTACTACCGACCATGTCCTCATAACACTTCTGAATTCAAAGCGTTGCATTTAGTAATAGGCAAGATTCACTTGTTCTAGATATGAGTGTTTGTGAGCCTTCTTGACTTGTCCATAGATTTTAATTCTCAATAGTTTTCATTTTTTCTCATTATTTTTTAGTTAGTGTAGTCAGTTACCTATGAACTTGTTTAATCTTGATGTGGTTTTCTGGAATTACATGAAGAAACAGAAGTAGTTCACAAATTCTTCAATATGACCTAGCTGGGAGCTTGTACCGTAGGATTAGGCGTATCAGTATTTTTGAAATCATTCAACTCAAAGCTTTTGCACAGTATGACTCAGAAAAATGTATTTCTTTAGAGTTTGAGTCATGTTTTATCATGATATAGCGTAAATTGTGTCTGAATATGATTATATATATGTGTTTACTAATGGTGTGATACTGTGAGAGGTGCTCTTAATTTTATACTTTCACTCTAAGTAGGTAGAAAACATCTCCCAAATCTAATTCTCAAACATCTGAAACATTGTGAATATGGACCCAGATAATCAATACACCTTCAGAAACAATACATTTTAAAGCAATCAAACATTTTATTTAAAAGAAAAAGAAAAAACTAGCTCAGATATTGGATTTCTGTTGGCCTAAGTTCTGTGTAGAGCTGTTGCTGTTGTCAACAGGAGTGTGTTCTTGGAGAGGATGTTTATATGAGAGAACCTCAGCACACAGACTCTACAAATAACTCAATCCTGCATTTAAGGTGAACAGAGAACGACATTTAAGCCCTAAGGATTACCTCCTCCTGCACCTGGTAAAGCATCTTATGTTTCTCTTGGCTTCTCTGGATGGTGTTAATGGGCACTGACAGAGGCGTCCCGCACTCCTCTGTTCGCCTGAATGGTGGGCTACGCAGAGGCAGGGTGGTGTGTGTGTGTGTGTGTGTGTGTGTGTGTGTGTGTGTGTGTGTGTGTGTGTGTGTGTGTGTGTGTGTGTGTGTGTGTGTGTGTTGGTCTTTGGTTTCTCTTAAGACAAATGGCGAGGGAATACAGGGTTTTTTGGGTTTTTTTGCTTTTTCGAGGGGCGGGGGGCTCCCCGTCTGTTGTGGTTGACTGCTGAATCACTCAAGGTGATTGTGAAGAGCACGCACGCAAACACACACGCGGACACGCACAGTCTCCTAGCTTCAGACTAGGGAAGGTTAAACGAAGTCAGAGCTGATCAAACAAAATGACTACCTCTATTCTATTCACACATCTTCTGGCTCCTACCTGTTTTGCCTGAGCATTTCCCTCCACCAATGTCTTGGTCTTGGAGACATTGTCACCTTCTCTCTCCTCTGCGCTTCCTCTTTTTTTTTTTTTTTTTTTAAACCTGAGTGGCCTTTTTTATGTTCTACCTTTTAGTCTTCTTGATATATTTTGTGTGTTTTATTAAGATGGACACTTTCTCTATAGTCTGTGTCTCCAGTCTCCATATGTGTGTGATGTGATATAGCTCAACAGCCAGTCGTGTTAATGAAAGAGTGTGAAGGAGAGAGAAGGAGAATCCTTTGAACACAAACCTCAACACTTTGGTTAACTCAGACTTTTGTGGCAGTGCTGATGTTTTACAATATTCATGCTATGTGTGTGTGTGTTCGTGTGTGAGAGAGTGCCAGTGGAGAGCAGGGCTACTGCAGACATGCAGGCAGGCAGCTGCCAGCAGCATACAAACAAGCTCTCTAGGGAAAACCAATCTGGAGGCTGAAATGACTTAGGCTAGGGAAATAAACAGCAGCAGGTCATAAACCAAAACTGACTGAAATGGAGGGCTGGAATGAGGTTCTCTGTCTTGTTCGGTTGTTTATTTGTCGCTCGGGAGAGGCTTTGTTGCTACCGAGCTGTGAGGCAGGGATCTAAACGTGCTGATGTCATGCTGCAGTAATCATAACACAAAGTTTTGCTACCAGCTCATCCTCTGTTGGAAAAGTGTTGTTGTGGAGATGAAATGTGACACAGTACATGTAGTGCCGGCACTCATACCATTGTTTGAATGCAGTTGTTTGTATGATCTCTCTTGCTCTTTGTTCCTGTTTCCATATAGAGCCCCTGTTCTCGCTGTATGCGCACACAGAGAAGGACACAGCCATACACAGCCGAATCATCTGGTCATGTGACTGGAGCCCTGACAGCAAATTCTTTGTAACATCAAGTCGAGACAAGAAGGTAATTTTTAAATGTTGCGTCACATTATGCGTTGACAGTTATACCACCTTGTTGCGCTCTTGAGTTGTAGCATTTTTTTTCTAAACAAAATGTGTGTGTGTGTGTGTGTGTGTGTGTGTCCAGGTGATAATATGGGGCCCATGTAGTTTGGCCTCTGGAGACCCTGTGCTGCCTCCTGAGATTAAACCATGCTCTTCCATCTTAGATGTGGGCGATTCTGCTACTGCTATAGCGTTCTGCCCTGTACTCTGCTCTAATGACAGGTTTGTGTTACATGACATCCAACTACCGTCATATCGACTGGCCAGGTCTTATATCTATCTTCAGTACTTTGGAAGTTTGCTTCAATAATTTGAAGCTGCAGTTTGAACTATTTTCGTCTCCCTTAAACTGCTCATCAGTTAACTGATTGTTTAATTGGTTTAGAAGCTGTTAACCTCATATAAAGAAACATTATATCCACTTAATTTAAACACATGACATAACTGTGGCTGACACCAAACTGCTTCACGTTCTCATCTAAAGACCCCGGAGGTTCATTCATACTGTGCTGAAATGGAATTAAATGTGGTGAAAGTGTCTAACTCTTGTAGCGAAGAGTGACAGTACTGGTTCAAGACATCTAGGTCAGAGCAAAGGAAAACGAGGTCTGCTCTGAAGTTCTACTTTGTTGTGTTTCCTTCCTACTTTCCGCAGCTACCTGCTTGCAATTGGCCTGGAGTGTGGCAGGATCCGGCTGTACAGGTGGAGCCCTGGCAGCGAGCCTGCAGGAGGAGACAACTGGAGCTGCTGCGGAGAAACCGACACCTCGTATCCTTACTACACACATGCAGTCGATCTGAAGTTCATCACAGTGTCAGTTGTGGGTCTTCACTCTGATTGCTGTTGAGAACCAGAAGCTTTCTGTTATTTACCATTTAAAAATTAGATAAGCGCGATGGAGATGATGTCTGCTTCCTTTGAAGAGGAGATGCAGATGGCATGAACTGGTACCTTAATTTGGGTTCTGTCGATGTTTTATCTCACACTGGTCTGTGCCACTATAGTCTGTAAAGATCAAGATAGGTTGCACAGTCTTTGTATCAGAAAGTCACACCTCAGATAAGCCTTTTTTTCATATTTTAAGATGATATATAAGTTGGAAAATTCCTTTGTTACTGCAAGTAAAAATGAACAACATAACAAAAGAACGTTAATATGTATTATAATAATATAAATGAAATACAATATGATAAAAACAGTCTTAATGAGATGAAATAAACTAAAATTAGAAAAATAAGCATCAATATGTAACAAAGGCACGAACAACATGAAAGCAAGGATCCACCCTGCCTTGTATTAAAGGTTCAAGGTATCAAAGGTACTTTCTTGCCACATTTAGAGCCCCTGGAACCACTGAGCATTGTTTCTACTTGCTGCCTATTGTTGCAGACCAAGTCCAACCCTTTTATGACCACAGTGTACCCATTTTCTGATGGCTGCTTTCAGCAGGATAACACACCATGTCACAAAGCTCAAATCATCTTAAACTGGTTTCTTAAACATGAGAATGAGACCACATTACTCATATGACATCTGAGGATTGTTCAAACACCTTGCTGAGTCTTTGCCAAGAACAATTAAGGTAGTTGTGAAGGCAAAAGATGGTCCAACCCAGTACTAGCAAAATATACCAAACAAAGTTTTTGTGTTGTGTGGATATGTTTAACAGAAAAATGATGGTTTGGTGTAAAATAGTTGTGTCAGTTGTGTAGATTTTGTCTGAAAGCTTGTTTTGTCATCCAGACAAGTATTCTGTTGTCTCCTTTCATCACACATCCTCTCACAGACAAAGCCACACTTTGGCAGTAAAGCGGCTCCGCTGGAGGCCCAAGACTGGCCGAGCAGGTCGGGGGAACGGCAAGAAGGATGGACAGGGTGACGGAGAGAGTGAAATCGAGGAGGAGAGCTCCTGGGTCCAGCTCGCCAGCGCCAGTGCAGACCACTCTGTCAAAATCTTCAACATCAACAAACGGGCTCTTTAGCACCACCAACACTGACACTATTATGTCTCTCACACCCAGAGAGACACTTTGACTGAGGGCCACAGGCCTGACTGAGGCACCGAGGCCACAGCTGCTTGCTGGCATGCCGTGCAGTCCCTGTGACAGCCAGTTAAGTCATGGGTCAGTCACAGGACAAACCCACAGCACACATGCCCTGCAGTCTGTCTGCACACAGCTGAACGGATTTGATGGGTGGAAGCAAGATGGTAAAAACACCATGACCTTAGGTGGTATTTTGCTTAGACACTTCAAAGTGTTTTAGATTCAAAGAAGAAGACTCAGCAGGATTTCTATACAGACTGCGTATTTATACAGGTCATCTAAGTAACCATTGGCATGGCGAACTGTATTCTTGAAGGAACACTTCAATTCTGAGTGCCATCAGAGACGGGGCTTGTGTTGCATGTTTGTGCCTTGTGATCAGTTGATTAAATGTCTTTCATGTATGTCACGCATGTGTATAGGTAGTGTGCAAGCAGTGCAGTATGCAGCAATGATGTATGACTGCTACACACTAGGGATCACATTTTTATCCTCTGTGCAAACTTGAGTGTATTAAAGATGACCATTTTGCAAATATTGTTGCTGTCTTGACTTTTTAATAGATTTCTCCTACCTTGCAGGCATTCTGTAATCCAGTGCACTCAACATATTTTTTGTGAAAATTACAGTAAAGTGCTTTACAAAGAAAGTCCAAAATTTGGCTCGGAAAAGATGATCTTAAGTTTTTAGCAAGTTTCGAGGAGTTTTTTTTTTCTTTCTCGTGAAACAAAACCAGGTAAGATGCTTGTCTGTGGCCGGGTTATTCTCATAGTAAATGGTTGTCCTCTCTAGCTGAGCACTCAAAGCGCTTTATACAACTTGCCTCATTCATCCATTCACACAGGCACTTTTGTCTTTTTTTTTTTTCCTTACGTAAGTGCTTTCTAACATTTGATAGATGGATGCATTAGAGAGCAACTTACGGTTAGTATGTTGCTCAAGGATATTCGGCATGCATACTAGAGCAGCTAGGGATCGTACCAACAACCTTCCGATTAGTATGTGACCTCGTACCTCCTGAGCTACAGCCACATCATCATCAAGCACAGTGGGTGAAATAATTATTTGATCTCCTGCTGAATTCGTAAGTTTGCTAATTTGCAACAAAATGAACAACAAAAACAACCACATTACAAGCACTGTGGTATGTGCCATCTTCTGTAGGGGAACCTTGGGGGCACTGCAAGATTTCAGTACATTATGGTGTGGTGTATTACCAGTGGTGTTCTTGGTCTCTGTGGTCCCAACTGCCTTCAAATCATTATCAAGCTCTTCCCCAGGGGCGTAATTTCCAGGGGGGTTAGGGGGGTTATGAGCCCCCGAATAATAAGACCCAACCAATATACTCCCCCAATAAAATTATAATTTATCTTGCATAAATAGGCTGTTGATTTTCTTTACTCGTTTCAGGTATTACCAGCAAACAGTTGCATGTTTAATCATCTGGGAATTTACCCAGATTTATTTATTTAGAGATCTTGACCCCCCCCCAATGTTCAGCACAAAGTTACGCCGATGCTCTACCCATGTAGTTTTGGGTTGTTCCACCACCACCACCACCTTTCATGATTATCCTCAGCCCATGAGTTAAAATCTTGCCTCATGGGCTTGCCAGACTGAGAGCGACTGAAGGTCATTTTATATTTCTTCCGTTTCTGAATAATCTCACCAAAAGTTGTGACCTTCTCATCAAGTTTCTTGCTGGCCAATCTGTGGGAGTCAGAATTCCTGCTAGGTTGTAGGCGATCAGTTTCTGTCTCTTTCCATTAATATTCAGCTATCATAAACCTTTGAGACTGTTAGTTTCTTTGTGAGTAAACTTACAAATTCAGCGATAACTGTTACCTTCACTGTACACCTGGATTCTGGTTGGTAGTGGAAGAGGCTGTACATTTCTGACCTGTATCTGTTTTTGCTTTTCCACAAACTTCTGAGTGTAAAATCCTGCTCTCTAGTAGAAAAACTCCCCAAACTAGTTTTTATCTTTATTTTTTCTTCTCTCACTCTTTTTAAAAAAACATCGTATTACATGGTAGTCATGGACAATACCGTAGGTTTAATGGAGCTTTTTTTCACAACCTTCTTTTATTAGAACATTTTTGCACCTCATAAAATCAAAAAATGACCTGCTAAAATGCTGGTAAAAAAGGATGGATAAATCTAAACAGGGCTGGTTTTGAACCCAGATTTTGATTTCGGCTACATCTGCTTTTGGCCAATGAGGATCAGAACTGAATTCTCAAGGACAGGAGAATTCCATGTCACAGATTTACTGTGAGCTCAGCCGGGTGTGCCGTCATTATATATTAGCCATAAATTTATCTGCAAGAGACTGTAACTACTGGCCATAACTCTCCCTCTAATCACATATCCTGGTAAGTGCGGAGGCATCAGTCAACCCAGGCCACACACAGCTCCTCCAGGAAATGGCTGTTTTTCAAAAGTAAAATGAGGTTTTGGGACAAGGCGGCCATTTCTCGAGAGATTTTCCACATCATATATAACATAATGTAATAATTAAATCATTATCACTATGTTTCCATTTAAATATGAGAGATTATCTTGTTAAGGATTTTCAAGAACACATTTGTGGTAAGAGCTCTTATGGTTTAAATGTTCTGCCTAGCATACTAATGCATGAGGCATATATGTGCACGTTTTCTCCAGCGTGTCCTTGATCCCTCATCTGAGGTTGGATTGCCCTAATATAATATAAACAAATTAAAAGTCTTACCTAGAAAGCCTTTAATGCTTAAGATTAATGGAAAAAAAATTGTAACCATTCACTCAGTAAATAAACCAATAAGAGACTTCAGGACCAGTGCTTTAAAAAAGGACTGAACAGAGGAATACTTGAGATGATTATATCATTATGCCTTGGTGTCAGTCTGTTCTCCCAGGTGAATAATCACAGATTTTAATGAATATGTTTTTACACAGTCTAAATGATAACATTGCGCAGAGTGTATCTACTGTTTACTTGGTGAAGTTTCTGAATAGGTCATGTCTTAGTGTGTTTGGTTGAGGGTACTGATATATTTTCCCACCAAAGATGGAGAGGTACACTTGAAATTAGTTGCCAATGGGTGTGGCAAACATAATTATTACAAAATCCCATTTAAAGTGTTTTGAACGTTTAGTCAAGGACTGGATTCAGTCAGTCTAAACAGTCAGATAATTTCAGAATTAATCTATTAGGTCCAATAGGATGTAAAATAGTCCTGTTCTCACAATTGTGCTAATTATGGAGTTCCCCAGGGTTCTGTGCTAGGACCTGTTCTACACTATATTGCCAAAAGTATTTATTCAGCCATCCAAATCATCAAATTCAGGTTTTCAATCACTTCCAACTGTATAAAATCAAACACCCAGGCATGCAGGTGTTTCTACAAATGTTTGCGAAAGAATTGGTTGCTCTCTCCTCTAACTTCCTGCTTCTAAATTCAGATAAAACTGAGGTTATTGTAGTTAGCTCTAAAAACCTTAGATACATGGTGTCTAACCTGATAGTTGCTCTGGATGGCATTACTTTGAGCTCCAGTAACACTGTGAGGAATCATTTTTGACCAGGATATGTCCTTCAATGTGCATGTTAAACAAATATTTAGGATTTCTTTCTTGCATTTGCACAGTATCTCTAAACATTCCATCTCAGAATAATGCTGAAAACTTGGTCCATGCATTTATTACTTCTAGGCTCAACTATTGTAATTCATTATTATCAAGTTGTCCTAAAAGTTCCCGGAAAAGTCTTCAGTTGATCCAAAATGCTGCAGATTACTGACAGGGACCAGAAAGAGAGAACATATTTTTTCCCATACTAGCATCTCCTCATTGGTTCCCTTTTAAATCTAGAATCAAATTAAAATACTCCTGGGTGTTTAAAAGTAGAATGTGATGCAGAGTCTTCAGTTTTCAGTCTCCTCCTCAGTAGAATCAGCTCCTTGTTTGAACTGTAGACAGACACCCTCTTTTAGGATACGGTTTAAAGCTTTTATTTTTGGTCAGTCTTAGTTAGGAATTTCTTGCATTTCCACATCTGAGCATTGAGGTTTCTTCCTGTAGAAAGGGAGTTTTTCCTTCCCACTGTCGCCAACTGCTTGCTTATAAGGGTTCACCTGATTGTTGGAGTTTTCTCCCTATTAGTGTAGGGTCTTTGCTTTACAACATGAAGCCGCTTGAGGAGATTGTTGTTGTGAATAGGTGCTATGTCAAATATAAAATTGAATTGAACAGATGTGGGGACTTTGGAGAAAAAAGTAAAAAATAACTACCCTTTGATTTTTACTCATCGCTTAATATAAGCAAATTAGTTAGCAGAGCTCTCAGCTGTACATAAAATGAGATGAAACTTTAATAGTTAAGAGTCAAGTACTTCCGCTGTGCCTTGGTAACTCAGGGCTAATGGCTACATTCTGATTTTGAGCTGATATAGTTTAGCCTGCCTCCACTATCACAGCATGTTAACATCTGCTAATTAGATTAAAGCTGATGGGAATGTCCTAAACCAAAGTGCCAGACAGACTGAACATTTGAACAGACAATGCTAGACAGAAGAGTTGTTTAGAAATTTCACTCTAGGCTATAAATGTCACCTCGTGGTAGAACCAGATGAAATGTCAGGGGGTCATTAAAGTGATTATGATCAGGACAATATGTCCCAACGTCCTTATCACTTTGGTGGATGTATGCTTTGAGTCTCAAAAGTGAAATGCTTTAATCCTGCATTGTCTGACCAGCAGAGGGCGACACCTCTGACTGAAAAGTAGACTTTATAGAAGAAATTTACTCCCTCTTTTCTTGATTATTGACCTCAATAACAAATTCCTAATGGGTTTAGTTGCTGGTTTTAAGTCATCTATAAATACACCATGACGCTCACTTTGTAAACTCGTGGGTGATGTCACGGTTGCTATAACCACATGATTTCTTCTGTATCTGTTTCTCTCTATTACAATCTTTAGATCAATGATATTTATGTGTGTGCACGAGTTTGATAAATTGGATAGAGTACTGGCTTGCATACTTTCCATTTTATTCTGCAGCCAGGCTTAATTTCTGCAATGGAGCCATCACACGAAGGAGGATACATAGACGCTTCCCTTCCACTGACACTTAGGTCAACTTAATCAATCTGTCTTCCATTTGCACAGCACGATCCCGCTGAGACAAGAGAGAAGGTCATGAAGCATTTACACACACTGGAGCATGTCTTCCTGCCAAAGCCTTTCTGTGAAATGCGTGGATATCTCTGAATCAGTAAGCAGCAGAACAGACATCGGCTGTATTTAAAAGCTTGATTCACTTGATGTTGTTTGATCAGTTGATCACTTGATGTCCTGCTAAGTTCCCTGAAAAACAATTACAGTCATTACAAAGTTATCAGTTTTCTTGTAAAGGGCTTTGAAAATCTATCTCATCTGAAAATTAAAGGAAGAGTTACAATTTTTTTGTGCACATACAGCTTTGCTTTCATGCAGCATTTAGAAGAACAGGACCACTTCTTTATCTGGACACTACCTAGTAAGGGTGAAGGCACATTTAGTAGACTTTCTCCAAGAACTAAAAAGCTTCACATGCTCTAATCTATGAAATTAAATACTTAGCTCTCCATAGCTTTTCCCTAGAGAGGTATTGATCTTTACATGATCAATACTAAAAACTAAAATGGTGTTTAAGCATTCATGATGTTTAAATTTGAATTTTAGATTTCTGAATCTACTCAAAGCATTTTCCATGTTAATCTGGGGTTTTCTATAAAGTAGAGTACTCACACAATCCACAGGTTATTTATGTAAATTAGTGGCTAATACTTTAACAGCATCAGAAACAGAGTTTTTAACCAGTATTTGTCCATTGGACAATACTACGCAAAAGTCGTGAGCCATTTCCTTAAATTTCAGTGATTCATTGAAAAGTCCAAACATACATGTAAATATTTTATGTAAAGCAAAAAAAGAGTTTGTACAATTCTAAAGTGCCTCTAAGTCAATATTTAATAAGACCACCTCTGCTCTTCAACACAGCCCAAACTCTCTTATGCAACTTTTCTTGTAATTCTTTTAACTAGTCTTGAAGGTCAAAACTCATCTTAATTTGTTGGCTGTCTTTTTTTCTCTTCCCCACTGCTTCAATAATGTTAAGGTCCGTGCTCTGGATTGGCCAATCGCTGACTGAGAGTGTTTTATTGTGTGTTTTTCTATCCAGGTATGCCTCTACTGGATTGGCAGTGTGTTATGGATCATTGTCATGCTGAAAAATGAAGCAGTTGTCAATCAGATGCCTTCCAGATGAGGTTGTAGGGTGGAACAAATTCAGATGGTACTTTTCTGTGTTCATAATTTCATCACTTTTGACAAGATCCCCAACATCACTGGCTGAAATAAACCCCAATCCATGATAGACCCTCCACCGTGTTTTACAGGTGGCTGTAGACACTTGCTGCTGTATGTCTCTCCTGACCTCCTCTATATATTTTAATTTCAAATTTCATTACTCCATAAGACCCATTACTACTGATTTTTGATCCAGTTCTTCAATAATTTGGCATACCTCAGCCTTTTCTCCTTGTTTCACTTAATTGAGAAAGCTTCTTGACAGCCACCCTTCCACTGACACCATTTCTGATGAGGCTTCAGTGAACAATAGATTAACTACAGGGCCAGATGGAGCTCTCATGACACACTCCACATCATGCTGAGATATGCCAAGGTTTTATATAATACCTCTTTGTGAATCACCTTTTTGGTGCCAACATACTATTTTATACTTGTCGGACTATGTTATTGCTGGTATTTTTAATAGATTCAGCTGAAGAAATTAGAACAAATTTTGTGTTTCTGTGACACTTCATCTGTGGAATTTCCTCCCTTCTTAATGAGGTTGGGACAATTGTCCAGTTGTGTTGTGCAGAAGTCAGGTTGGTACACAGCTGACAGCCCTATTTGACAGCTGTTAGAATTCATATTATGGCAAGAACCAATCAGCTAAGTAAAGAGAAATAACATCATTACTTTAAGAACTGAAGGTCAGTCAGTCCAGAAAACTGCTAACTTCCACACCCCCCATCAAGTGCTGCGACGAAACTGACTCACATGAGGACTGATCCAGGAAAGGAAGACCAAGAGTCACCTCTGCTGCTGAAGATAAATTCATCCGAGTCTCCGGCCTCAGAAATCACAAGTTAACAGCACCTCCCAGATTAGAGCCCAGATAAATGTCACACAGAGTTCCAGTAGCTGACACATCTCCACATCAACTGCTCAGAGGAGACTGCACAAATCAGGCCTTTATGGTCTAATAGCTGCTAAGAAACCATGACTAAGGAAAAAACGACAAGCAGAAGAGATTTGTTTGGACCAAAAAATACAAGAAATGTACATTAGACCAGTGGAAATCTGTGCTTTGGTCTGATGAATCCAAATTTGAGATCCTCGGTTCCACCCACTGTCTCTTTGTGTGACATGGAAAAGGTGAACGGATGATCTCTACATGCATGGTTCCCACCACGGAGGTGTGATGGTGTGGGGGTGCTTTGCTGGAGACACTGTTGGGGATTTATTCAAACTTGAAAGCACACTGAACCAGCATGGCTACCACAGTATCCTGCAGTGACATGCCATCCCACCCAGTTTGCGTTTAGTTGCACCATCATTTATTTTTCAACAGGACAGTGACCCCGAACACACCTCCAGGCTGTGTAAGGGCTATTTAACCAAGAAGGCCTGTCCTCCACAGTCACCTGACCTAAAACGAGTCAAGATGGTTTGGAATGAGATGGACCGCAGAGCGAAGGCAAGACTTTTTCAAATTTAGACTAGAGTGAAGTCTGCACTCGGTGAAGAAAAGTCAGATCATGGTATGCAGTCAGCCACAGTCGTAACCGGCTGCTCTACTGGTTCTCTGTGTGGAGCACAATGCTGCAACCATGTTCAGGCTCAATATTTGCAAATGATAAACAAGCTTATTTAAATGAGTCACAAATGCAAATGCAAAAACAAACACACTGTGACCCTGTCAGTAACACACTCTCCTTCATCCTGTGTGCCACTGGGTTTCTTCTCACGGTTCAATTATTTATCAAACTCAGTGTACAAGACTTTTCTTTGTACATTTATTCTTTGCACTTTGCTTTCATGTTTGAGGACAGCAGATTTCATTGTGGGCCCTTTGCATGCCAATAAGAGCCTTGATGTTGACTGGCCAGTGTATCACATCCACACTTTCTTGTGCTTTGGAATCAAATTGAATGTTTGCTGTATCTGTAGTGCTGAGGTTTCTGCAAGTGGTATTGCCTTTTATAAGCACTAAAAAATAGCTTTTTTTGCTAATTCTGTGTATGCTAAGTGTTTCACTGACACAGTATTACAACTAATTGTTCACCCCCATGCCTTTCCTACTGTGACAAATTGAACATCCTTAGTAAACGGAGATTTTATTACTTATTTATTAAGAACATGCAGTTCTTACATTTACTGGCTATTCATGGGAGAATATGAAGAAAAAAAATACCAGCAATTTCTTATTTCTTAGTAATTAAAGTTATTCTGTTTTTTTCAAGTCCAAACCATGTGCAGCAAAGGCAGTAAGGTTTTGTTTTCTGTACGTAATGAACATCAGTGCGATTTTTGATAAGTGTAACACTGTGAGCAACATAATTGCTTAGCTTAGCTATTACCTCAGAAATTGTAAATACATCTTACTAAATCACACAATACTGACTGAAAATGTCATTAATGCGCACTTTTTAAATGCACGACAGTAGATGCATGGGTCACCGTTCACACAGTCTGATGTACATAACAATATATATTTAATTCTGAAGAACAAGCTCTGTTCATAAGGTTAATAGCTGTTAGTAATTATCGCAGCAACTTGAAAGGTACATTCATTACCCAACATTTGACTTTTGCTGTCTATAGGTAGAACCACAGCTTGGCTGGCAATAACACTCTTGGTCATGAGTGAACTAAAGAAACCATCCATCCATCTTCTTCTGCTTGTCCAATTCACGGTCGTGTGGATAGGCTCCAGGCCTATCCCAGCTGCCATGGGTTGAGAGGCGGGGTACATGCTCGACAGGTCGCCAACCAGTGTTTGCACCTATCGTTTCCTGGCCAGGTGGCTACTCAAGGATCTACTTAGGATGATCCTGTCTTTTGTGGTGGCTACACACTGGCTGTCACTTGGTGTTCGCTCTCTCTGTGGTAGGGTATCACTTCCTGTTCCTGTTCCAACACACAGTGGTGTGTTTGAGTAGATTATCTGCATAGCAATTTAATTAAACACTTTTAGATACCTTCTTTTTTCAGAGTATAATCTTTATGTGCTTCATCCGAAGCACACTCTCTGTGTACTCACTCCTTAATTTATTGCCAAAGTATTCACTCACTGTGTCTTTACTGTTTTGCTAGCTTAGCTTGTAGCCAACTCGCTAGCAGCATGGCCTCTTCACCTGTTCCTCCTGCACTTTCCTGCTCATTGTGTCAGGTGTTTAGTTACTCCTCGGCCTCCTTTAGCAGTAATGATACTTGTAATAAATGTAGCCTATTTGCAGCTCTGGAGGGTAGGATTACTGAATTGGAGACTCGGCTTCGCACCCTTGATACACCGGTAGCTAGCCAGGCCCCAATAGGCGGTGCAGCCGAAGGTAGCGTAGGCCTCGCTAGCTGGCTCCCGGCAGACCCCGAGCAGCAGGGGAAAGAGGACGGCTGGGTGACGGTGAAGAGGAAGCATAGTCTTAAACAGAAGCCGCAGGTACACCACCAACCTGTTCTTATGTCTCACCGTTTTTCCCCACTCGGCGACACACCCGCCGGGGGTCAAACTCTGGTAATTGGCGATTCTATTCTCAGACATGTGAAGCTAGAGACACCGGCAACCATAGTCAATTGTCTTCCAGGGGCCAGAGCAGGCGACATTGAGGGAAATTTAAAACTGCTGGCTAAGGGTAAACGTAAATTCAGTAAAATTATAATTCACGTCGGCAGTAATGACACCCGGTTACGTCAATCGGAGGGCACTAAAATCAATATTGAATCGGTGTGTAACTTTGCCAAAACAATGTTGGACTCTGTAGTTTTCTCTGGTCCCCTCCCCAATCAGACCAGGAGTGACATGTTTAGCCACATGTTCTCCTTAAATTGCTGGCTGTCTGAGTGGTATCAGACATTTCTGTAGCTGATACCTTCAAGCTAAATGAATAAATACCACTACGGTCAAGTGGAGAAATACACAAGTTTGACTCTGAGGTGAAGAGTCCATTATATTTTGGATCTCTAGCAATTCTAAAAGCACAAACTGATTTCACCACCAATCTGCTTTTAAATCAAAATTGTGCCATAAAACTGTAATTGTACCACATCCAAGACATGCACAAAGATAAAAACAACCAATACATGATTTTCGGTCTCACTTTATTTAATGATGATGTGAAAAGTAAAGGCTGTCCATAACATTCAGACAACAAAAGAAGAATGTTTTTTTTCTCCAAAGTCCCCCCCATAACAACTAATGGCTCCAAAAATGTTCAGGTGTTCCAAGTGTGATACTTATTTTATACAACTTCTTCATATCTAGACCTCATCTGTACATAACATAGTTACAGATACTGTAAATTAAAAAAATGACTTCCAAGTATCCTTGTGGCATTTTGTGAAACATTTTCCTATGTAAAAATGAAAATGTACGTAAAGATCTTTACATATACATATATATAGTTCTCTATTCTTTCTGTAATAAGAAAACAATTTATTGCCCCTCTTGAACATGTTGCATTTAACATAGGTTTTGTTTATCATTTTAAACTCTTAATTGAACTTAATGCCATGTGATACCACATATCAAACCGACAAAACAGTAACAGTATGGACCTCTGTGTTGTTCCACTTAATATATTTGTCATATTACTATATTTTTGGACATGTATGTTTTGTGTTCTCCAGAAACCCTGATGATGACACATACAACGATATAATATATATACGTACATGTCACTTTGATCTTCAAACTTAAAAGACCTGTGGCAAATACAAACCATCAGCATGACGTTATTCATTACAGGAATTTATGAGCCCTTGACCTTCCACGATTGCATCTGCTGAACAGTTTTTCATTCATGTTCAAAAGAATTGAAATGGTTCATAAAAGAATAAAAATCAGGGCACCTTACAAAATATATAACAACAACTGATGATCTGCATTTGGTATTTTTGAATGGACTAAAAAAAAAAGTAATTTGATAATTTGGTAAATGCCAGGAGTGGTTTATTAGGATCGATCGTTTGCTACTACTTTCACTTTATTGCCCTCAGTGAATTGTTGCTAAACCAGTAGCATATTCGATATGATGATGTCGAGTTTACCCACTGAGAATCTTGGCATTGACGTGTGTGAGCTGATCAAACAGGTTAAGAGAACCTAAATCCATGAGCAAATACACGTAAAACCAAATCGCAGGTGAGAGGATGAAACTACAGAGTGGATTTGTTACAACAGTTGCAAAAACAGAGGTAACTCTGTGAATTATACATTTTATTTCATGCCGTCTTGAGAAAGCCAAATACCAAATATTCCATACATGGACACCATCATCAGGGTATCAGCAAATTGTACACAATCACATTTAATGTAATATATAAAATGTGCGGTTGGTTTGTTTTATCTCCTGAAGGAAGAACCAACCCTCTGACAATGTCTTTCACTCACTTGTCAAGTGATCGTGATTCTCTGGTTGGCAAAGGTGCAGGAGAAGCTGTGACTCCTTGGGTATCTGTGCTCAGGGTTTTCCCCGCTCCTGTACTAAGCAGGGGCTGGAAGGGGAGGAGCTCTCACAGGGGGGAGTCACCGTGATATGTCCCCATAGCAGGCGGATCCCTGCTTGCTTGTCTCTTGCTCCAACTCGGTCGCAGGAGAGATCCACTCCAGCTGAAGTGGAGTATTTGCCAAGTACTCCCAAACTGTCCCGTTCACCGAGGCATGGAATTGAAATTAATCTATGACACGTTGTACACTTTACAGATGTGCGGCCAATGTTGTGGGTCAGCGCATTTACCACACTGTGTATGTACTGTGGGTCCTGCAGGCTACAATATAAGACAACAGGCACAGCGCTCAACAAACGCCTTAAAAACTAAAAACCAAGACACCAATGGTGAAACAATATGCTGAGAACAAACCTTCTCACGCTCGATAAAAAAGTCCTTTGTTTGTCCGGAGTCATTGCTTGCTTTTCTCCTGCATGAGGAAAGTTTTACAAAAAACTGTCGATGACCGTTGTGCTCAATGCGGTTCAGCGGCACTGAACGTTACATTTCCATAGCAACTGAGGTATGTTCACTGTTGCTAAGCGTGAAGTGGGTTTTCATGACACTCGATATTATCTGTGAAGAAAGCCCTGTGTCTGTGCTGTATCACCGTGTCCAGCAGTGGTGGCATCACCGTTTTGGAACTGTAAGCTACAGTCGGTAGGGGCTTATTACTTCAGACTCCCTTGTGTTTACTGTCTTTACCACCACTCATGGAAATTCAGGTCAACCCGCTTAATCCAGACTAGCTGTGGAACCGGAAGACCTACATCCTTTCCACCATCACTTCTCGAGTTTGATCTCTTCTGACAAAGCAGCTTTTTATTCATTTCAGAGTCTTGTGCCTTTTTTTGTGCCATTGACTCCCCCATCGCCCTAAACTGTGCCGGTTAGCTGTAAGGGCTAGATCGGATGGACATCTTAACAGTCTACGGAGACCAATCTGTGGGGATCAATAAGACCAGGCCCGTCACTAAAGCAATGTCTGAAAAGCACCTGATCTCATGAGGCGCTCTCATATGAGCGTGTCTTTGTGTGTGCACTTCTTGGCGTATTAACACACATAAAAGACATCTGTGGAACACTCTCATGGCGTTCTATTTTCTAACATACGCAGCCTTTCAGACTTTTTTAAAAGGCATAGCACTGATATTCTGTATAACATGCTTTCTGAAGACATATTGAGCAGACTGTAAAATATGAAGGCTTATGCAAAGTCTGATGTGAAATCTCTGATAAAAACAAAAAACAGCGGTACAGATAAGCAAAGTGAAAAAAACAAAATATAAATAAAAAAAGAACCAAGTTGCTTAAATTTCAAAAAATGGGCACTGGTGCATTTTGATATTTGGTGACTCAGACTTTGATGTTTCTTACTTTGCTGCCCACAAGCTAATTGATTAACAGTTACACAAAAATCTATATCTCTCATACATATGTCTAATTTGTAGGATGCCATGTTTTATAAGCTTTTCATCTGAAATTGTCATGCCTACCTGCCTCTGTTATAAGCCTCACGCTTAGAACCAACTTAATTGTCCATTCACAGCATATACAAAGCTTACAGTACATCAATGTTAAAAATGATGATATTTACATGTCTGGACAAGATTGGGAAAGGGACGAGCAGTAAATTTGATGATTTCCTTTTGTCGGATTTTGCAGATTCCACATCTCCAAACCATTATCCAGTCACTGAAGCAGTGAAATACTCAAGTTAGATGACAAACTCACGTGTTGCTGCGAGCACATACGTACAACAGATTAGGAACAGAAACAGATAATCCCCTCTGAAGCAGATAAGGCTACACATCATTAGGGTTGGTCCACCACAGCTATTGGGGTGTCGCTATATTTGTGCATGTGTGTGTATTTGTATATAGCCTATCTGTGTTTGACTGTGCATATGTGTATATGCCTAGGCAGGGGGGAGGGGCAAATGGACAAGGGGATGTTAATTAAAGGAGTTTTTAAGGGTCATTCAGTGCTCACTCTGTCTCCTCATACCCCATCCTGACTGAGGATATCAGTTTACAAGAAGACCAAGGTGAAGAGGTATGAAGAGTGAACCCCCCTCCCCCCCCTTCTCTCCCTGTCCTCCTTGATCCGAGACAAAATACGCACATACGCTGATGATATCAGTCTATTTGCTGTAGAAAAAAAGAATCACATATGTCTCCTCTGCAAAGAGCCAGGTGGGGGAGTGAATGAAGCTCACAGGCCAGAGACCATTACCCGGTAGGAAGGGGGCATGTGTCTGTGCCTTGGGCTTGAACCAGGGCTGCCATTAGGGCTGGTGCAGCTAGCATCTACCCCTCCTATGGAAGGTAAGTAGGCATGATGGAGGATGGGCAGCTGCAAAGACAGTCGACGCTGTATGCTGCAGATAGAGAAGGAAAGGAACAATGTCAGCGATTACAGCACATTTACTGAAGTATTATGCTATAGTGTACATCTGATTACGTCAGCAGTCTGCTCTTTCTTTTCCTGCATTACTTACAATATAATTTCTTTGCATATCCCATGGATGCTGAAGAATCGGGATTTTTTTTTCACTGACTTGAATTTGTCATTTCGGGCTGACAGATCGCACGCTCCTTGTCCTCCACCTGCTTCCTTCTTTTTCTTGTAATCTGTTTGCCTTTTTTCATGTCAACTTTGATGCCCAAGCTTTTTTTCCCCCACATGAGTCACAGTGAGTGTCTCTGGGGAAATGCTATTTGGAATCTCATGGAAACTCTCTGTAGAGCTGTGCCTTTTCTTTGTACACAGCTGTTTCAGTTCCTTTAGTCAGACTTTCTGTTTCTTTCTTGCCTCAGAAGTGCAGGGTTCTCTCTGGCAACGTCTTGCAATGTCGTCACCAATTTCTCGTCTTTTCTGTATTTCCACATATAGAAATATCAGGGCGTAGCAGTATGTAGACGATACTCAGATTGTATGCAGATTGCACCAGTCTGTTGGTTCAGAATGATTCTGATTTACTGACAGTGGTGAGAACATACGTTTCATAAATCTGATGCTAATTTTGCGTAAGCCGTTTTCTGCGCGGGATAAGAACAGATATTAATAAATGAGGACCAATGTGTCTGTCTATCACGTTGGATCGCTTTGTTGTATAAATCTAACCAGGGCTGGATCATTTTGCTTCCAATAATGAAATTTACCCCATTTTTACTCTTGCTGACCCTCTGCCAGAGTTCCGAGTCAGTATTTGTCATTTGCAAATTAGTGTCTTTGTAAGTTCAAATGTGCGTTCGCAGCTGTGCCCTGGACAGTGCACTTCATCTGCTTTTAGTGATTCCTCTTGCATGATTTATCTGAGCATCATATGGGATATGCAGAGCTAAATTCAGTTCATCTCAGGTCATAAGCACCACCCGCAGGAGTTTTTTCCCCCACAAATTAATTAACATATTAGCCATAAAGCTAGTGACAGAATTGAATTCCTCACTAAGTAGTAGGCATCTTATTTTTCATTAATTTTAGCGATGGAGCTCTTTCAGACAGATCCGATCCTGGAAAGGCTTCAATAAAATACTGTGTTTTAGCAATATAGCCATATGAGCTGGATGTTGCTGTCAATACAACAATTTTGTCACAGTCTGGAAGTGGCATATGCAGTGGTCTTGCTCGGTTTACTATTAAAATGTTCACTACACACTTTCACACATATCAAGTTACAGTGAGAAACTGAACACAGCGAACAGAAAAGATGGATCATAAAAGACTGGCATCTGGCATTGCACAGCTTCCCACAAGCCTTCAGCAATTTCTTTAATTGTTTTCTGTGTATTCTTTAGCATCCTCCTCTCCAGCTTCTTCTCCTTACTAAGCCCCTAATCCACCGTTCCTCCTTCCACCGTAGCTTCTGGGATCGTCTGACGAAAAAGAACATTTCATGCTTCCGCCTGGTGTGACAGTTTGCACCCTACCTCGCCAGAGCCATTGCCACTGCCAGCCATTTTCAAGAAAGTTACATAACCGGCATTTGGTTATGTAAAAAATTAAGAGGGGCTAATGAGATTCAAGCTTGTTCTGCATTAAACGTAGTAAAATGTCTTAATTAGGAAAACTTAAATATTAATGGTCCTCAGGCCTATTCAGTTATTCTGACCCGTTCTACTTTATGTGATGGAAACACAACAGCTCATGAAGGAATTTCAGGATATTTTTTGGAATATCATATAGGACACGGGTGCTACACTTCACAATAACACACGCCTGCATTTTTCATGCCACAAAATATTTATACAGCTCGATCTCTCTCTATTCATAACTCTTTTGTAACTTATTTATATTTGTCTCTTCTTTCTCTTCTCTTTCTCTCCCTTCATCTCTCTTCCCTCCATGTGATCAAACATTCATGTGGCATGGGAACAGCTCCAAGTGTTCCTTTACTTCTGTTCTCCTCCCTGTCTATTTTCAGAGCTGCTTCCAATGCGAGCTGTAAATCAGTGGTTACATAAGCCTCTGCGAGTCTCTACCTTCTTCTTTCTCCCCTCCTTCTTATCTCTGCCTTTCTTTCCTATCTAAACATATTTTTTCTCTTTAAACATCTTCTCTGTGTAACTGCCCTCTCCTCTGCATTGTATCCTCCTCGCCTCTTGTCTCCGCTTTCTTCATCCATCCATCCCTTAACATCCTGCATTCTTCTCCTGGTTCTGTTTAAACGTGTGTGGGAGGGAAACTTCTCAATGATGCATGAAGTGTCCCCCCCTCCCCATTGATGAAGCTGACATCCCTCAGCTTTGCTGCCTTATGAATAATAAGTGAATGCTTATCTGCATTTGAATGTTTTGAGAGTTCATCTTCCTTTACATGTTGAGAAAACAAATCAATTACCTGCATGTATGTGCATGCAAAATGTACATGTGTGTTTTTTGTGTCTCCGGCTGTAAGTAAGCTGCAGGACGTTCAGCGTACTTGGAGAATACACTCGCACTCTGTGAGGTGATATGCATGTTGGTGGTTGATGGTATGTGCGTTGCGTGGGAGAGAAAAGTAGAGGGCCAGTCCATGCTTTCACAAGGCTCTGTTGCCAGAGCAACCGCCTGAGAGCTGCTGGTGGTTGTGCTACATGTGACGTGTCGTCTGATGAGAAAACTGACAAGACAGAGGGAAAAAGGGGGAGAGACACAGGGGTAGAGGGGCTAAGGAAATGGGAGATCTCACTGTTCTGGTGAGTTGATATCCTCGAGAGGACCTCTGTTTATTCTGGAAGGATCCATGGAGCCCCACTGCGCCTGTGGTTTCTGCTCTAGGTGGTTCTTCAGTATCGACTTCTCTCCATCTGCATGAAAACATGTGTAGACAATAAAGAAAACTGCAGGCTGTCACCCGGACTGTCATATTTTGTCACTCAGTTGCTGTAAGTTGAAAATGACCAGGATTTCAAATACGACATTGCCCTTCAGTCCTGACACTGGGCTTTCCAACCGTGCAAAAAATAGCAACAAATGTAAATAAATCAGCTGTGTGGTATGTCAACACACACCTAGCAAAGTTAGTCTGTGAAGGATCATGTCAGCTAAGATGTGCATGCTCACTGCATATGGTGCATTCACACTAAGAAGTTAAACCAAGTGTGTTGACATCAACATTCAGGATGAAGAGACCGCTTTTGCATGATGTGCAGACTAGCATTAAAGATTAGTTCAAAAGGAGCATGTGAAAATGGCCTCTGGCTGCAAATAATAATAAAATAAAAATATACAATAATAATAATAATAACAACATTTAATTTGCCCAACTGTTACTAGTCAAAAATGTCTCGCTCAACTATCTGCATGCTAGACAAATTATACAAGTCAGACTATGTTTTGGACAGAGATGCAAAAAACAAACCTGTTTTGCTCAAACTTTGAAAGTGGACACTAACACTTGGACCAGATTCATTTCAGAAGTGGGGACTGGATGATATCACAACAGAACAAGTGCACTGAGTCACCAGCTGAAGATGCCAGGATTCAAACCGCTGGCCCTGAGGACTGAGGCTTAAGTGCTCCACCACCAAACACACAGCCACCAAAACATTACTGTTCGTGAGTGCCAGTAATCTAAGGCTATCTCTTTACAACAGGGAGAAAAACACTCCAGCTGCATTAAGCAGCACCACATGAGCCGTCTTCTTTCTTAAACGGGACTGGAAGAGAAAGAAAATCTATATCTAATGGTTTAAATCTGGGCAGAAATGATTCAAACGGGAATATATTGATCTTGTGAGTGGAAAAGCAGGCAAGTACTTCTTGCGTACCGTCCTATCATAGGGCAACAAAATGTTTCAATGAAAAAATAATTTAATGGCATTTAAGCCTGAAAATGAGCAAATGCTCCACAAATAAAAAAACAAAACAAAAACACTGTAAAGAATAAAAGATTTTGTCTTTCTTTCAGTGCTGTTAATCTATACATAATAGCATTTAACTTATCAGGCTAAAATCAGGCCATGGCTGTCAACCTGTCAGAAAACCGCACCTTAACTGTCATCTCCTGGTGTTCTTCAGCATCGCCATGTGCTTCTACATATTCATGAAGACAGCTAGAGCGAGGGAGAGGTGGATTGTCGCGTCTCACCCTTTGTGAGTGAGCGTAATCGCTGTTGACACAGCATTCTCCCCTTATAACAGCCACTCATTCACAGCCCCCAATACATTTAGACCAGCTCTCTTATGAATACTGATGACTACAGTTAGAAGCCAGTGGTGGTGATGATGATGATGACCGTCAAGCATAAGTAGAATGAAGCTGGGAAAAGTTTATGTGCCGGTGATCTTTAAAGGAAGCTTAACGACCTGTGATTTTATTGCCAGAATGTGTGTCAGGCTGACATTTGTGAGCAGCACCTTATGCGCGCTCGCTCTTTCTTATTGTCTCCATAAGAGAGAATCTCAGCAACCCAGCAGCTGATACGTTGTAGCCCAAACATAAAAATATTTTCTCATTTAGAGAAAACTATTTTTTCATATATACTTTGATCATCTTTTAATTTTTGAAAGGTTTTAAATAAATCATTGCTAATAACCTACATCTTCTTTGACATATCTAATTTATTGGGCTCCTTTGACGATATAAGCAAGGAAGCACTAGAAAAGGCTGTGTCTTAAAATAGACTCAGTTTTATGAGCCCACACAATCTGAATTTTACTTCATTACACTGAACCTGATGTCAGCTGCCAGCTGCTGCCTCCACTTTCGACAGATTTTTTTTCTCAGCAAGTGTAAAACAACAGGTAAAATGAGGCATTTTTAATGAATTGAACTACGGTGTGGGATCCATTGATTTGACCTTTGAAACCAGGCATGCTAAAATAAGCTCAGTAAGGAAGATTCACACTGTATTCACTCATCTGCCTTAATTCCTGGGTGTTCAAGCTGCTACTCTATTCCTTACATCACTGTCAAACTTAACTGTCATCATCACACTGGCCCAATCATTTTTCGGGCAACTTTCTGTGAACCAATCAGCCTCTGTCCTGGCTGTTGTTCAGTCTCAGTGCTCTTCTATCATTCTGCCTCTCAGGCTCTCATGTGTGTGACCCACCTCCACCCCATTTCCACCATAGAGATCCTTGTCCAGGTCTCCACCTGCTTCATCTCTGCCACCACTAGTGCTCCCTTTAGGGATCACCGCAGCAGGCCATTTGCCTCCATCTCACCCCATCTTTGAAACAAGCTACATCTCTGCACACTTTCAAAAACAGAATCAAAACTTTTTTTGACCCAGGCTGACACTTAATAAATGTTGATTTTCTTTGTTTTGTTGTAGTTTGCTGTTTTCAAAGAAATGTGCTACATAAATAAAATTGCTATAGCCAAAGCCATCCATAACATCCTCCTTAAATACATCCATGAATCTCCTCTGTGATCTTCTTTTTCTCCTGCCTAACAGCTCCATATTCAACAGCCACAATCACATATCTATATCAAATCTATCCTTGTATCCTCGGCACCGTCATATAATATCAATAAATAACCTAAAGTAATTTTAAAGCCAAACTATATTTGGTTTCAGACAGGAGGGTGTACACTTATTTTAGCACAAACGCAAAAGGCAGGGGGCAGAGAATACGCTAAAACACACAAAAAGAAGCATTACACACATTTCTGTGTGAATGTGCTCATTAACAGCCATCAGTTCACTGCGTAACTATGAACTTTCACAGATGAGGAACTTCTCAAACAATTCCAACACGCTCTGCTCCCAATTGGCAGAATGAGCGCAGCTGTTGTGCTCTTTTACCTTCCCGAGCTCAGACAGATCCATTAGACACCCCTGAGAGCAGCTTTGTGCTGGCGTGTGCAGCAGACACGCTGGATCCGGCTGCTGTACATCAGCGTCACTCTGCGACTCTTAAAATGGTGCCTAATGCAAAGCGACGCTGCTGGGCTGTAACGATTCGCTGATTCAATTTGAGGCAGCAGACTTCATAATGTCTGCCATACATGCATCGGTTTAAACAGCAGAGGCAGAAGTTTGGAGGGTAAAACGCCAGAAGCTCTCTCTGCTGGAAAAGACTGATAGGACATGCATCTTTATATTTCAGCAAATTAGGATTTGCTCTTCGTGTTTCCATAAACTAGTCTCGCCCGCTGATGACTCACCTCACCTGCTCCCAAACTTTTCTTTACCCTTATCTGGTTCTCGACTTTGTTTCACAGACACTAAACTACGCCCCAAACAAGAAATAATTAGGTATAAAACCAAGTGTACACCAGGGTTTGAAAGTGAGGCGAGAATGACGTGCGACTACAATATGTGCTAAATTTGACAAACAGCAGTGGAGCATACGTGTACTGAGGTGCTGTAGCTAATCTCATGACTCATTACAGACGTCACAGATGCTCCTGTGTCCCTCCTGCTGACAGGTGCTCCAGCAATGGGAAAAAAAGAAAGATATTCCTTCATCCAGCTGCTCTGAAAGCAGAATTAAAATCCTTTACTAAAACCACTCAATATGGAAATGCACCGTAACGGTGGCAAAGAATTAGTATTAGATAACGTATGTGAGGATTACTTTGAAACTGAAGCCAGTTCAGGATTTTATGATAGTCCTGAAATTGTGATACAAACCACTGAAATGTAAATTACACTCAGTAACGTGAAACAGAACAAAACGGATCCAAAGCAAGCATCGACAGGACCACAATATGATGACATACCAGCACAGTGCACGATCACAACATACGAATTATGATATTAAAGTGAAATGACAACAGAAAAAAGACAAAAGCAGTTTTGATCTCTATAGCTTATTTCCTGCTTCATGATTAATGTTCATTGTTTTAATAACTAACTAGTTCATGCACTATAGTGGCACCGCTGTGTAAAGAGGCATGGCCACGTAAAGTAACTTACAGATCAGGGATGTCAAACTCATTTCACATCATCGGTTGCATAGAGCCTACGTTGATCCTAAATAGGCCGGACCGCTCAAACTCCACTTTCTGTCATTGAAAAGTCGTTTAACTGCACATTCAATCTCTGAGATTTCTCAATATATGAAAAAGTGGTGCACTTTCATCTCAGCGCACCTCCGTTTTTCTACATGATAAAAAAACGCTGCTGTAGTAAATCAAAGAAATCTATCGGCATGACTCTTTGGACTTAAAATGTAAAAACAAAAGTGTAAAATTAGAGAAAACATTTTGGTAACTCATTGCTCAAACGGTCCTGTAATCATAAAGCAGAGATTTTTTGTAAATTCTTATAAAACGCCCTATTTATTCATTTATTTATTCGTTCATTTTACTGTGCACACATAGTAAAAAACAAACAAATATTTCTACAGTTAATAGTAGCAAAAGCTCATTACTGTAGTATGAATGGCTGTGTGCAAGGTCATTGTTGGTAGGAGAAGCTGTAAAATTAAAAAAAAAAACCAAAAAAGAAACACATGCCCCCATTCACACTTTCCCAAAAAGTCCAGTGGGCTGGATCAGGGACGATTCTGGCTGCTTGGCTTTAGGTTTGACACCCCTGCTACAGATGGTTCTGTAGATGAAATAATATTTCACTAATATGGAATATTTCCTATGTGCCTTAAATGCTGTCAGACAGATATAAAAACAGAGCGATAAAAACAGTATGGCAGTTGTTGACCAGGGCTAAATGAAAGCATGCAGCGAGTATCTCACCTTTGCCATCTGTAAAGTTGCGTATGCTGAGAATGTTATTGGCATCCGAATAATGGTTCTGTTTAATGTAGGGCGTTTTCTCCGGCGTGTCCTGCAGCTGCATGGTCACTTCCTCCAGCTCTTTGTCCAACTTTTTATCCAGAAAAACAGATCTTCTGTTAGTTCATTGAGTATTACAGTTGATCACTTAAAGTAAGTACATTCTCACCCCATCACTTAACTATTGTTTCACATCAAGGTTTCATTAATTATCCACAGACAGCCTAGCTTACACAATGTGAGGTTATCAGCCAAAAATGAACCTAAATTAAGGTTTGTCTGGGTGTGACTGACTGCTGCAAATGCTACTTCGCCAAAATGATGAAGAAATCTTCAAAGAAATCTTTTTTAAATGGCACTCTGTGTCAGTGTAACAGAACATTTACTCTTTGTGCCCACTGCATCGCTGTCCTGTCTGAAAGGTGATGAATGGTTAAAAGATGAAAACAAAGAAGCTGTAACTGGCTGACCTCTGTTATCCTCATACGGAGGCGGTGGTTATCAGTCTGGAGACCGTCCAGTCGAGAAGTGTTGGCTTGGTTGACGCTGGTGACGGAGGTGGAGGTCTTGGAGTCTTCTTTCTTCTGATTCTGGGTGAACTTTAATCTGCGGTTCTGGGTGGCTGCGTCTGGGTTTGTTCTCATCGTAATTAGCTGAAAGTGGAGTTATGGGCATTAGTCACAGCTGCACTCTCGCACTCTAAAATTGCAGGAGTGCCAAAAAAATCAACACATAACTGTTTACGCTGCGTTTTCAGCTTTCAGGACTTAGCTGAGTGATAATTAAAAGCTTGCAGAGTCTTTCAGCCACGCTCACACACACACACACACACACACCCTCTCTGTCCTATAAAAACTGACCTTGGGAACGAAGACTAGACAGAGCGTGATGGTGCTACAAAAGATGATCACCAGCGCTACAATGCAGAACTGGACATTGGGCTGGTCCCTGGTCAGAAAAGACACCGCGGCGCCAATGATGCACATGATGCCGACGTTGTACACGCTCATTCCGATATATTTGCTATCGTTCAGAGCGGGAATGCTCACGTTCCTGGTCTCCCATGCCAGAAAGCACCCAAACAGCTGTAAGAGAAGAGAAAAGGAAGAATATGAGTCATGTTTAAGAGAAGATCACACAAAGATCTCAGAACAAATGAAAAACTTTAGTTATAGAAAGTCTGGACTTGTCTTTCTCCGTCAGTGATATTTAAGCAGCTCTCATTTTCCTCCTGCTTATTTAAATTTCTGTCTTGAGTCTTTCAGAAGAATTATCCATTCTTAATTTATTTCTGATAGTTCATGCTAAACACTAATGGAGTGGGGCTTGTGAAGACGTTTAATTTCACTTAGCTGAAAGCAGACAAAAATAAACTTCTTTATATGATGACGTGGTAAAGGGCTGAGATGTAATCTAAAGAGACAGCAGTTAGTTTCACGTCTGGAAAATTTTATGTGCGAGTGAATTGTTTGTTGCAGCAGCAGCAGACTACTGAATAATTCACAGTGAGCTGTGTAAGATGGCCTGCCTGCTTATTCAAAGTCTAAATCAGAGTTTGTGGAATGACAAGCAGAAGAATTAATAGAGCAGTCATCGAGGCTTAGTGCACCTGAGGTGTGTGAGCATGTGGATGTCAGGTACGGCTGCAATGTGCTTGTATGTGTCCATATGTGAGTTTGCATGCGTGTAAAAGCAGGGATGACTCAAGCCATAAAGGGTTTGGTGTTGCGCTGTACCTCTCGCTGCCTCGCATAGTTGACGGCTCCTGTCAATTACATCACTTTAACTTTCTGTACCGCTAAACTTCTTTGTTCGTGTCTTATTATTTTACATGAAAGTCTCTTGGCTTATTCCTCTACCATCTTCTCATTTCTTCCATCTTTCCTATTTGGAAACTTTTAGGTAGTATTTTTAGCCAGGCTACTCTTTCAGTCTGCTTAAGATGAGTCATACATCACCAGAATCTAGCTTTTACTAACACCTAATAATGCTGAATATTTAGTACATGCTTTCATTTTCTCCAGTCTTGATTATTGCAACTCACTCACTTTTCACATGTGTCTGTCAGCAAGCCCTAGCCCATTTTTAACTGGTCCAAAATGCAGCAGCTAGGCTGCTAAAAAAAACTATTCAGCCCTCACACATCACTCCTATCCTTACTGCCCTTCACTGACTTCCGGGGAAATTCCCTCTAAAATGTTATTAATAGCATATAAAGCCCTTCATAGCCAGGCTCCTTGCTATAAGCCAGACCTGCTGAGACCTTATTCCAGCAGTTGGCCTCTTCGATTATTCGATCAGGGTCTTTTAACTGTTCCATGCTCTTACTTTAAAACTAGAGGTGACCACAGAGGTTTTCTTAAACTTTGGAACAGCTGAATTAGATCAGCAGAATCTGTGGTTTGTTTTAAAGGTTAGCTTTTTCGTTAAGCCTTTTTTTTTGGCTCTTGTTTTTCCGTTTGGAATGAATGTTTGACTGTGTGTTTGTATAGCTGGACATGTGCAGTACACTTATCTTTAATGGTCTATCCTCAGTCTCACTCTTTTTGTGGCAGGCATTATACAGTTTCTCCTTCTTCATGGAGATTTTAAAGCACATATTATCTAGCAGTGACAATAACTACACATGGAGTGTTAGCTGCGCTCTGCTGATGAGCTTAAAGTAAGACAGATTTTTCAAATGAAATCACCGAGGAAAACCATTTAGTCTACAGTAACTCAATATCGCTGATCCAAAAAACAAAAACAAAAAAAACAAACAGAAATTTACTTTAATGTCTGTAAGTGTTAAATCAGTAGCAGTTAGAAAAAGAGGCAGTCAAACCATAAACTCATACAAGTGCAAATGAAACAAGTAGCTTGATATATTGCATACTGTGTGCTTTCAATCACACGTTAATTGTTTGAGTAACAATCCAGTGTGGTGGCGTAGAGAAAGCAAAATTACAAAAATTGTGTCTTTGTCCCAAACATCTGTTGCATATTTGTCCAAAATGGAAGAGGGACTCTTGTTCCTTCTGCACTTTGCTTTGTTTTTCCTGATTAAAGGTGTGTTTAATAGACTGTCTCCTTACTCAAATTTAGGGTGTTAATATAGAGTATACACTAGAGACAGACTGCAAAACACTTAAGGAAATTCCAAGCCACATCAGCAGACACGTCTCCAGATCTATTGTTACATTTGATGAAATCCTGTTTTCTCACCATTAGTAGCCCCTTGTAGGCATAGACGATGCCCAGCCAAATGGTCATGTGGGTGTTCTCACAGTGCTCCAAGAAGGGTCGGATGGCAATGTCTCGGCCTTGGGGGTCGGCCTGTTGACAAAACAACAAATAGACAAGAAAAAAAACTGAGTACAGCACCCACAAAAGTACCATTCTCATCCCAGAGTTTGAAATACTGCTGTTCATCCAGAAGATGCAGGTGTTACAAAGATTCACACTAGCACCGCTCAAGTTAGGTAGGTTTTCTTTTGCATTTCCTGGCTGTTCGGTTAGTTTAGTGTCCAAACCGCCTGGTTATGAGTAGGAAAAGATTGCTGTTTTGGTTCCTTCAAAACATTAACCCGACATGTTGAAAGACAACATTTAACTGTGACGGCAAAGCGAGTGCCACCCACTTTGCTATTGCACTGACAAACACTGTCACTGGAAGAAATGATAAAACCAACAGAGAAACACTCCAAATGAGCTCTAAATAAAGAAAGCCCTCAGTGAGCCTTTCGGCTGTTCTCACATTAGTTTTCTTTGCGGGTTATTTCACAAAGGAAATACAGACTATCCAGTGCTCCTGCAAATTCGGGGTGTCTGTGATCAGCTATCCAGGTGTGAAATCAAACTGTTTCCCCATCACGGCCACTGGGCCTCTCCAAAGTCAGCTAAAGTTAAATTAATCTGTGCTCAGGATGCTAATGGGCACAACTAATGAAGCTTATTCATTAATGTGATTTACACCTCCTCCTTTCTTTCTTGTTTCTCACTCAGTCTCCGTCACGCTATCTCTTAATCCTGCCGTCGCCTCTCCGTTCCTTCCAGCTTTCCCTTCGCTTCCACTTGTCTTTCGCCACAGCTCATGACACCAGTGACTTGCAGAGCAAATTAGCACCTGTGGTGGATATTAATACGCTAAAACGCGTCACCTCCCCTTTCCCTTCTTCCCTCTCTCTACCTTTGAAAAGCCTTTAATAAGAGCATTAGCTTGGCCTGCATGGACTCATCTGAGGCCACTCTAATATATCAACTGTGAGACACCTGGGGCGAGGCCGGGCATAATGCCATGATGCTCTCCAGGTGTGTGCATGTTTAGTATTCACAATAAGACATGTCTAATGTCTCAGCAGATGGTGTGTGACCGTATGTGTGTATAAGCAAACCCAATAACATTTTTCACGAAACGCAGTCTATAATTGAAATTCCTGGGAAACAAAAAAAGAAGAGTAAATAAAAGGAGAAGAAATACACTGAAAAGATTGCCTCGTTTCCATCCTCATATCTATGACACTGTACTTTTTATTAAGCTCATGTGAATGCTCTCAACCATTCATAAATGCACACCTACACATACACACCCCAAAATACCTTGTGCACTTGTCATTCTGACATGAATATTCTCCATTCAGCTCACATTAATGGAGATTACAGCTATTCAGGCTTCTCTTCATGACCTTGATGGATTTATATTAGTGGTTCTCTATAGGATGATGACTTAAAATGGGAAATTGGTGATTAAAGAGGTGCCCTGACTCACCCGAAAGAAAGAAAAGAAAAGAAAATGGGCCCATAACACATCATTTCTGGGTATCCTTGGCGAGTTATATCATAGTACAGTTTCCTAGCTTTTATTCCCATGCCTCTATCGTAGAAATACAACTTCCACAGTGTTCCCTACTCAGCTTCTCTTCACTGCTCTTTCTGTTTCAAATGTTCAGCTCTGCACAGGATTACATATGCTGTTAGTTAAACATCGCAGACGGTTTGCAAAAAATAAAGAAATAATAAAAAAAATACCAGACAGAACCCTTCCCTCCCCCCACAACAACTTCTCCACAATCTTCAAAACTTCTGATGTCGCAAAGCAGAAACATCCTTAAGACTGAGGATTGCTTCGGTGGCAGGGAGTTCACACACTTTGTCAAAGCACTCTCGTAACCCCTTCTGAGAGTTTCCGTGGCAGCGGCGTGGTTCATGTCGCTCACGTCTGAGAATATTCTGGGACTTGAGTTTTGGATTCTTGTTAGCTTTAGGTGAAGGACTGATGGAACGGGGTTTCTGCTTTAAAAGCCATCAGAGGTAGAAACCCGGGAAAGTGGGACAGGAGATGACGCACAGAAAGGCTTTTTTTTCTTCTTTTTTTCTACATGGAAACACAATTAGTTGACACAGAACAGAAAAGGAATCCTAAGATTTTCATCGTGCAGCTACAGGGAGCTTCTACTTTCATTTTATTTTTAGCTTAGTAATGCTTTGAGCATGAGAATATATGTGCATCCCTTATGCATGAGATGTCCTGGTTTTCGCCAAGTCGCAGGGCAGTAGCAGGTTACTGGTTTCATCTCTGGTCACGGGAAGTAATGCGGTTTTTAAACAATGAAAACAAGCAATCTGCAACCTGCTGACTACATCGCAGAGAAGGGCAGTATTTTTCTCTAATGTATACACACACAAATTATGCTTAAGTGAAATACATTTTTTTTTTACTTTTTTTAATTTTGTTTTTTACAGAAGACAACATTTTTGAAGCATTTTCAGCAATTTTATAACTGATTTTTGTAATTATGTACTGTCAGACCTATAATGAAACAAAATCCTAAAATTACCGGGGCTTTACTAACAGGAGAAGAAGAGCAGCAAAATACGTTTTAAATTATCTGATGAAGCCTGTGAAAAAACTAACAATCAGTCTCCTTTGATCTAACTTTTCACTCCTTCTCCTTGTTCTTCTGATGTCAAATATCCACAAGCAGTAAACAGCCTGTAAAGACTAAGCCTTGAGACATTTATCTAACGGACGCCCATGGCTGAAAGACAAATGCTGATTACTTTCACCAGCAGATAAAGTCAGCGATGTTACATTCTGTTTTAGAAAAGACCGCTGACAAGTTGTTAAGATCGATTAAGACATTATTTTAATTCGATAACACGACATAACAGGCGATGTATGATGTAATTTCACAGGGTTTGCTGTCTAACTCCTCGGAATTTATGGTGTTATTATACTTGTACAAATCAGCAGCTGAATTATGTAGCATCTCCATTAATGCCTCTTGGCATATGTTCTATGAATCTCTTGTATTCTGCTTCAGTGATGAAGTTGCTGTTTGCGGCAACATTTAAATACGCACAGATGCGACAAAGTGCAAGCATCTTAGTTTCCTGATTTTTGCTTTAATTTATCGACCAATACACCTGTGCTCAGTGTAAAGGATCTAAAGGATTCAGAGACGAGCTTGAATAGGCAAAAATGAACCTAAATGTCAGATATTCATTATGAACCTTTGATTCGTGTTGTTTTGTTTGATCTATGTTGTCAGTGCGCTCAGACCTCTTGAGAGCTTTTCTACTGAACAGCTTTACTCCATCGTCGGCATCTTTGTCATTTTTGTATATTTGTGTTTTTGGCTGAGCAGCCTCTTATTCCAACAACAATGCTTCTGGAAGTCACACTTCTTGCAAATCATTTTATTCATTCACTACGAGAGACGCATTCTGCATCGGCGCTCTTTGCATAGTCGCAGCTCCGAGCAAACTTGTGTCACTAACAACTAAATGATAAGACAAAATGAGATATAATGCTTATTAGGCTTGGCTCTCTATCGCAGCAGAGCAGACAGGAGCTCTCGCCTTTTGGAGAAAAGCTGTCTGGGGAGTTGCCAGGCAACAGGGCTGTTGGCGGCAGGCGGTGGTGATGGCGGTAAAAGTGCCGGTTCGCTGTCATTTTTCAGAGCATTAGCCTTCTAACGGGATCACTCTGGGAGGGCTGCAGCGGGCACAGTGGTGGCAGATTGTCTATGGAGAGATGGATCTAGATGAAGCGACTGAGGGAGTGATAGAAGAGGGGAGAAGAAACGAAGGGTGCGACGGAGAGACGACCGGAGCACGAAGTATGGATGGAAAGACTGAATGTGAAATAAGTGGAGTAATCAAGGGGACGAACAGATCGAGAAGTAAATGATGCTGATCCTGTTTTCTCAAAGGGAAAAAAGAAGTTGTATAAGGAAAACTTGAGGATATCAGAAAGAGCTATGAAAAGGTGGAGATAAAGATTAGGATTCCAACTAGCTGATACATATGTCAGGTTTTGCACAAGGATGAACATTTATTGTTTATTGTCGTAGCCGCACTTACTACACTGGCACAAGTGGCAAAAACCAGACTTGAAAGCACAAAACTAAAATTAGAAATTCCTATTGTTGGCCATTTCGTCTTCCAGCTTCTGTAACTAAGCTTATGAACGGGATTCTGTTCAGCAAGTGACTGAAGTTTCCTGTTACCACGCAACAACGATGAGCCTTTGTACAAAAATAAAACTAGTCATGAATATGTTCATTGTGATGAATTATCTATCTCAAAAAGAAGTCTATTTTTTTCCCCCCACCCCAAGTCGATTATTATACTGAACTGAATTAATTAAAGACAGAGCTGCCTGAAAGGAAGGTTTCAAAAACCTAAACTGAATGATGTGTTTGGAAAATTTCACTTGTTCACTAAACCCTCATTAAATGCTGTCATGTTCCTTTGAAGTCGTTTAAAAGATGAAAAGAGCTCAGACAAAAACTACAGCCGCGTGGAGAATCCTGCCTTTCTGTTTTCCCCTGACTCCAAAACTAGAGTTACTGGGGCTTGTTCTAAGATATGGATCTCGATCTGACTGTATCACGCCCTCTGGCCCACTGGACAGCAAGAATAGATAGACCAGCATGTGAGGGGGGGATGGAGAGCTCACTCATTGTCACCTGCAGCTACTTCACACAGAGGTGTGTCAGTGTGAAACATATGTCACTGTGGGTGCCAGCTTGTGCACATTCTGACTGTTTGTGTGCGCTGTGCATGTGTGTAGAGATGAGCTATTAGGTAAAAACTGAACAGAACTCCATCCCTCATACCAGCCATTAAAACGCAGGAGATTTTCACCATTGTGAAAGAATGAGGGAGAGATGAGGACAAAGTTAATATAGATCTCTTGGCTGGAGTTTTAGACTGCAACAGTCTGTGTCAGTGTAACATTGGGCAAAAGAGACGAAAATGACTGTGATGAAAAAAAGACATGAAAAGCACTGGAAATGGGATTTGCTGAAAAGATAGCTGTCTACAGTGGCCATTTTTTTTTATCCCTTTTTAACATTACTTTGTTGTGATTACTGCAGAGATTAAATATATATACATATTGCACATACATAACACTAGAAAATTTGAACTTTATCTGAAAATATCAAGCAATATTATATGATGTACCTCTCGTAATAATAGAACTGCTTGGATTTTGTGATTTGTGATTGGTAATGTGTTGAACGTCAGCGGGTGGCATTACGGCTTTTCGATGCCAAGGGAATCGGCCCAGCCAACTGTTTGCCTGGGCACAGGGACAGAGAGAGAAACACTGATACAGTGCTGTCTGATGGATAGAGATGTCAGACAAACACATTATCCTGTGTGCCATACACTGTTTTCAGACATGAAAACATAGATTTTTTTTGTTGCAATTATAGCTTTAAAATGGCTTTTGGAGAGACCCAGGAAGTTCTATGTATACTGCAATATAGTTTATTTCATACTGAGGAAAGTGTAAAAATCAACTGCAAGTATTTAGCATACTGATAATAAGTGAAAAGGATGTAGGTGCTTAAAGGAATGAATGAAAAAGACATGAAAAAAAGGAGGATGAGAAATTGGAAGAGTGGCAGGTGGAAAAAAAACCACATCAAAAACTCCAGAAGGCAAAAAGATGAGAAGATAAAAGACATCCTGGCGCCAGAGTAATTTGTAGGAACTCATTTGAGAAAGAGCCAGGACCGTTTTCATGAACCCCCTAAGAAATTTTGAACAGCAGTAAAGGCCTTTAGACAAGCAGAAAGGAGCAGTGCATAGTTGGTAATTAGCTCAGCTAGTCGGACATGGAAGATGACACCAGTTCATGCCAAAAAGAGAGAGACCATTTAGGAACTTTTATTTCTAGATCCTACAACAGAAACAACTACAGATCCATGCATAAGCCAGATGTCAACCTTTGCATGAATAAATGATGATTTCTGCCACATCACTGGAAGCCTATTCCCAATACAACATTTCACACAATACTTTTGTAAGTCTACCGTAAGATCAGGACTTCCAAACTGGTCACTGGCACTTTCATAAGAAAAATCACTTTTAGTTAACATCTGAACATTCATCAGACGCATCAGTAACCAAAACACAAGTTTTGAGTGGAGGACTTTAAACACAGCATCTTGGAATTCATCCGGCATTATCCAACCCACTTTTTCAAGTTTTATTATATGTCTTAAATGGAACAGTTGGCTGCCTGCAACTGTAGTTACTATTGGATTCTAGGCAATCAAATTCTTATACTTTCTATATTTTACCTGCAGCCAAAAAGAAATCTTTTCACACTGTGCACTGTGATCTGATACTGCAGTAACACTGGCAACAAGAAACAAAGCTATCATCAAAACTGTTGGACTTGACTTTTAAAACTTTTTTAGCCTTTAACACATTAAAATGTGCCATTTTCTTTCTTGTATAATGTAATACTTACATTTCCTTCCAAATTTAAGTGTATGTGTAAAAATACACCAAATGTCATTTTTTTCGTACATTTTTAAATAGATACACATATCTACACTATATTCAAAAAAAGAGTAGAAAGCCAGATTGTTAATACTATTATATGATGTGAAAATAATGATTTAACACACCACTGGTGGGGTTATTAAGTACTAACCTAATTAGTTTAGAACATTTTTATTTAAAACAATAGCAGGGGGCATCGTATGTGTTTTTTAATGCAGGGTATTGCTAATGCTGAATTGCATATTTTTTATTTGACTGCTTTTCGATGCGGTGTTTTGCAAAAACAAACAAACAAGCAACAACAAAGACATTTGTCATACTGCCATAAATAGAGTGATGCTGAAAGCTTGTAATTCTGAATCTCATCTCACCTCTCCACAGAGGTGATGAGACTAATAAAAGACATTTCCACACGTATCCTGAGGTTATCAGGCACTTTGCTGTTCTGTGGCAGCAAAGCACCTGACTGTGTCACTTGATGTGGCTCATCACTTGAGCGTCAGATGACAAACATGGGATGACGCACAAAAGTCATCTGTCAGGGTCTAAAAGACAGAAATCGGTGGTAAATGGACTGATTCTTACATTGTGCATTTTACTCTGTATGAGTACTGATTTACTATAAGACACATTCATCTGTTCACATAGATTTTCTTTCTTATTCTATGAATCAGGCAAATTCTAACGATCACAAATTCGCCCCCTGATAGATGCATCGGGGCCTCAGTCTCTTGCCCAGGGGCACTTCAATGCATGGACATGAGGAGGCAGGGATTGAACCCCTGCCCTTCTGCCTGATTGAGGAGCTGCTCTATCTCCTGAGCCAAGGCTGATAACTTTAGGCCTAACTTATACTTGAGTTGTACTCTGACTTTTGCTCTCTGGCTAGGAGCTGGAAACACTTTTTTCTCCACAGAGAATCTTCACTTTTGAAAGTTAACCTTGTTTACAGCTGTGACACTATGGTAACATAAACATCCAAAGAAGAACATGACATAATTATCACAGTGTGTACTGAGGTCACATCAGCTAAGCAGTGTGACCATTTTCTGGTTCACTCTTTGTAACCAGAGGGGATGCCTACTGCTGGCCATCAGTATAAATGCAGTTTTAAGCAACTTGCCTGAGCTTCAGTTTTGAGATCCTGAGGCTAGGTCCTTATCATGCTGTACCATACCATTTTATTTATGAAGCACTTTTTAAAACAAAAACAGGGCTGACCAAAGTGCTGAACAATAACACCAAACATAAAAGGCCAGAGGGTAAAAAAAATAAAGAGCCACAAAGAGCTGTAGACGTTAAACAATAAAGGAGTAACTTAAAATCACAGTCAGCATCTCACACTGGGTCAAAGGCCAGGGAGTGAAAGTCTGTATTTAAGCAAGATTTAAAACTAGCTAGTGAAGGAGACTGCCTGAATGACAGTGGCAAATCATTCAACAGTTTTGGAGCTGCCACTGTGAAATCTCTTTGAGTTTGCATTGCATCATTGGAAGCAGTAAAAGCATCTAGTCTGCTGAGCTTAGGAAGAACAAGATGGGACACATAGGTCCAGCAGTTCGGACAGATAAAATGAGACACGATCATTTAGAGATATGTAAACAAACTGGAAGCCAGTAAAGGGAAGCTAAAACTGGAGTGATGCGCTTTTGCTCACTTTCACCAGATAAAAATCAAGCATGGGTATTTTGCACAAGCTGTAGGTGAGCAGTGGAGGACTGGCTCATTCCTATAAAAAGCACATTGCAGCAAAAGAGACGAGACATAAAAGAATGTATTAGAGTTTCAAGGTTGCATTTGGATGGATAAGGGTTGATTTTTGACACCAGCCTCAACTGGATAAAGCAATAATTTTCCCAATGTGTTTATACGAGTATTGAGCTTTAGAGTAGGATCCATTTTATACCTAATGTAAATTGGTGATAAGGATTTTGTCATATGGGGCCAGAGAGGAAATGTTGATGCAGGGGGATACTTGTTGGTGCTACAGTGTGCTACAGCTACACTGTTCTACAGTGGAAAATAAAACTTTATCTAAGTTATCTGAATAACAGTGAAAGGAAATATCATCTTTTTGGAAAATAGCACCAAATGGGAGTAGGTATAAAGAGAAAAGGAGAGGTCCAAGAATTGAGCCTTGTGGTACCCCCAGAGGAGTTCAGCAGAGGTGGAGGTAAAGTCATCAGCGGTGACAGAGATGGGTGTTTTTCCCAATATGTCAAACAGGACTGTTGGTATCACATTTATATGCACTGCATCATTCATTAGTACGTAGGGTTATTGTTTTGAGGGGCACATTTTAACCCAAAACACAATCTTTCCCTACACCTCATGAGTGAAAGCAAAAGTAAACTGTGGTCTCTCTTACTGAAAACAGGACAGCACATTCTCAGTGTGAGAGTGAGAAATGAGCAGAAGTATAGAAAAAAATAAGCCATCAGGGAAGGGCAGGAAGGAGCTGAGGGAGATAGCTGAGGGAGGGAAGGGGTGGCCCAGAGAGGCTGACCTACATGCAGAGGGGGCATGGTGGCAGGGCAGCAACATGCCGCTGGCACTCCAAGTTGTGGGTCTCAGCCGTCCTTCACAGTATATGTGAACACCATATAACTGTACGCGCGCGTGTGTGTGTGTGTATATGTGTGTGTGTGACTGGGTGAAAGAGCTTGTGTGGGTTTTACTGTAGTGTGCTAGTCATACCAGATGGGTGACTAGGATATTCCACTCCAGTGCATCTTCACAGATATTATTCTGCCTCACTTCAGAGGGAGAACTGAAGGTAGAGGTGGAATGAAAGAGGAAAAAAACAACAGAGATAACGAAACACGAGTTCACTGTCCGCTGTGCTGTCTCCACACATGCATACACTTTAAACTGTTCGGTCTTTAATCTTCATTAAACTACAGAATTCACATCTCACCATTCAGTTTCCATCCCTCTTAAGACAGTCTCCTCCTCTTCCTTTCCACTTCCCCACTAATGAAGATAAAGCGATCTCTTTACTTAAATGTGTCTGTCTGCATTTCAATATTTCTGCTCTCTTGCTTGCTTGAGCATCCACCCCCTTTTCCTCCTTTTTTCATACTAGCCTGTAATCCCATTTGAGGACTAATCCCTCTGATAGAACCGTGGCCCAACGACCTTCTAAACACTACTGGGCCAAATTGGCATAAACTGTGAAAAGGTTTTTCTTCTTCCTTCTTTCTGTTGTTCTCATCTCTGCAAAGAAAAGGGCACAATAATATTTTGACAAAAGACTGATTTCATGTTGTTCAGATAACTGGCTGACCTGCCAGTGCTTGACAAAGCAGAAAAAAAAAATAGAGCTTCAGGCAGGGAAATTAACCACTGGTTATGGGTTCATATTCTCAGTCTACTCAGTGATGATTATCTGTGGCTACAGGAGCCTGTACTTCCTGTATCCCCCCCGCCGGGTACCAGTAGATGCTGTATCATCTATTTGACTAAGAGTGTGCTTTAATCTGAAGCATTAAATTGGTCTTGTTGTGTCAGCTGCATGTGTCAAGTTGAACTTTTTTACCTGAGATTCACATATTTGTATTTTTACCAGCATCCGAGGGCTATGAATTGAAAAATCCATGAATCGTCACATTATCAACGAAGACAGAAGTGTGCTGCGATCCCTGATTAGTAGCACTAAAACATTTACTGCAGAATGCTGCGTTTTATTAGCACTGTCATCACCAGATTCATTTTCACAGTGTGATACGTTTTGGGTGTTTTGTGCAAGAGTTGTGCAATCAAACATGACAGGTTTACTTTTTTATATTTTTATATAATTAAATAAAAATAAATAATGTATAATTATAATAATAATAATAATTATCAAATAACCAGATGACTTTCTCCAGTGCTTCTGAGCAGCCTGACTGTATCCTATATAGTTACACAAAGAAGAGCCAAGTAATATATGCAGTGCAAAGAGAAAGTAGTAAAAGCAATGGTGATATATGAACTAAAGTAAAATTGTAACAGACAACTCAATAGTGATCGGTCATATTTTCAGTCTGAGAGGTAAAATGCAATGCTGTTTTTTGTCCTAACAAAATAGGTTAAGTGAAGGTTCTGCTCCTTCCACTGTCACAATTTAAGCACATGAAAGTCACACAAACATACACACATGCGCACAAGTAAAGTGAAGTCTAAAAAACAGACATTATGGCACAAGTACTAAAATAGAAACAAGTAGATGAGCGCTCACAAACAGACTTATTTACTCACTAATGCATTCGTATTATTACGGCACACACGAACACACAAAGCTACATTATAATGAAATATGCACACACTCACACTGGTGCAGCTCCCTGGGCTCCGACGGGGAGCTGCCTTAACTGATTTATTAAGAGCTAAACGCGTCATTAGTGTAAGCGGCTAACCCTGAACACTGGACTCATTAGAATATGCAAATGCTGCGGTATAGCCTCACATTCTGCTCAGGCTTTTGCTATCAAAGGCTCCAAATGCTTATGTGGCTGCCGTTCTTTAACACAACTCCCCGCCATAACCCTAGCTTCCATCAAACCGCCCATCTGCGTTGCTGTATGTTGGGCGCAACTGTAACTGTCTTATGTCGCTGTTTCTGCAGTTTTAAAGGCGGCGGGTACAACATTATGAAAGTTTGTACGGTGCTGGGGAATTCCATGTACTTGTGGGAAGTGGTATCATGACAGAGAAGTGGGAATAGTGTTAATGAGATCTGTGTACTGCTGGGAAGCAGGTGCATCCTTTTAGAGGTATGATTTTTATTCTGGGTTTATACATAGGTAAGAATATCCAGTGATCTAGAAACTTAAAGTATATCCAGGTACACTCAAAGCTCACTGGTTGCACAAAAATGGCAGAACTAGACTAGAAGCTGCTGAAGCATCAGTCAGAGCTGAACAGGAGAGTATTTATTCAGTGAGGGAATAACAAAGAAAAGCACTTATGTTTGCTTTTTTCTAATGACTACCTTTGGATTTAACCACTGGGAGCACTTTGCTGATCTGATTGATACATGCTGGTAATATATCATCCAATCACCTGCCAGGTACTATTTGATAGTGCCTGCCACCAAAGAAGACCTTCCAGACGGTTTTGTGTTAACAAGACATCTGATGTGACCCTGCTAACTAGTGTCAGCATTTTAATGTGTTAGGAGATGTGCTTAAAATACAAATAAATAAATAAATAAATATTCAGTCACACGTTTTTCACACAACAGATTGTTTCTATTTTGATCCCACCTGTCTCCACTAGCTCATCTTCCCTCAAAATTAGTGTGTTTAAGTGCAGAGGGGACTCTGAGCATTGCCGTGATGCATTGATGAATTGTTGACATTTGTGTCTCAACTCATTCTGTGTATGGGGCAAAAGTGACCGCATTGCTAACATGTGAAACATAAAGACGTGATGGCAGCTCATCTGTGGAAATAAACTACAATTTCCACTCACATGTCCCTCCCCATTATCTGAACAGTTAAAATCCAGTCCACTGAGAGACACACCCCTTTAACACCTCGGTGGACTTCTTCATCTGAAGGGCCACAATCAGGGTTTGTAACTGAGTCGATTCAGCGAGAAATGAAAGCCACGTAGAACTTGAAGGATAAGCCATCTAATATGACGAGTTACTCTCATACATCACCTCACTCTTAAGTATTTCCTCTTTTTTCTTTCCAACTCTGATTTCCCATAGCGCCATCTCTCTTTTAGCTCCATGTTTCACCTGGTGCTTGAAAAAAGGCCCATTTTCCAGTTTGCAGACAGGTCAGTGTTTGATGACTCCAAACTTCATCTTCAGATATGCTCTTCTCTGGGACAGATTGGCCCTCAATGTCCCTTTAAATCATAGGTCCCACACATTAGTGAAAGTTTGAGCACCCAAGCACTACATATTTTACTCCACATTTTCCAGCAACAAACACACACATAGTCCTGCACAATTTCCATAGCTTAATTTAACTCTAGCTCCTGATTGAAGTACCGAGGATTGCAATTACTGATGACCTTTTCAGCCTTCCTGCTACACTTCTCTCAGCTCTTTCTAAAGGCACAAAATTTACAATTTGGTTTAATACCTGGAGAGTCTTTGGTGGCATTGGGTTTTCTTGTAAACCTCTTAGTCATTACACACCGCATTACACTGAAATAAAAGCCCACCATTATGTCATCAATAACCCTTTTCCATTCTACCTGCTTCACTACATTTCCCATCATCCTTTGTCAAACAAACGCGTGCCAAAAAAGGGGCCTTTGCTGTCAGGAATTAATTTCCGTTCATTTTCCCTTCCTGCTTGTTTACAGTGTCTGACAGAACACCATCCTCATATATCATATAAAGTCTTCCTCAGGAAATTACTGGAAATGACCTGTCGTGTTAAACATTAATTGAACAGAGAAGACCTATTCTATCTGAACCCGCCATGAGCAAGTGCACTATGTTCGCAGAATGACTTAATCTGCTTACAGACACATTCATCTCCAGCACCTAATAACATCAAATGCAACAGTGATTTCACACAATATGAAAGCAGACTATAAATGACCTATTTGCAAATATCCATTTATCTTTATACAGGATGAAATTGGGGCAGGAAATCCCCATAAGGTAGTTCCCTATTTAAAGAATCCAACACTGTTATTCTCCTCGAACACGTAGTCATTATTAATGATCACCCATAATGCATATAGTGCCAAGCAGAAGCTCTGTACTTCCAGCATGAAGAGAACACACTATCCTCTTTTCAGGAATCTCTACCTATACGTATTTTTCTCTCTACCTCTTCCTCTGTCCCTGCAAACCGAGAACAGTAATTGAGTCCTCCGAGGCCTCGAGTTGCCATGAGCCCTGTGTTGTGGCTGCTTAATTGGCTGTGTTATTCACATGTTGTACTGTACTGCGTCAGTGGTGGAGGCCTTTGAGAAGTGTTTGTCTTCTTCACCAAGGGAGCAGATGGAAAAATTTATACTAACTATATATTTCCTAGTCAATGGATATACTATTAAGCTGTGTGTCTGGGAACTGTGCTTTATACTCTGCTTTCATTCTCATAATCTTCATACTTGTTAACATGATAACTGTATCCTGTACATTTTCCTTAGAATTGAGATTAAAAAAAAAATCTCACTATCTGTCTTCTTATATATCTTTCTATAAACAGATATTTCCATATTAATGTGGACAATCTGTAGGAAAGGGCCGAGATTTTTGGACTGAAATAAATCTTTAACTCCGTGACCCATGTGTGTTCGCCCTGATTATCTCTCTTCGAGCCAAGTTGTGACAAGACACTCTTGAACAGCGTGTAAGGATGGATATTTTCTGCCTTGCTTGCTTCACGCACTGAAGTGTGTGTGTGTGTGATTGCATGTGGAGACTAATAGGAGCAGACAGCATAATGCATCCCTTCTCCACTTCACCCTTCCATCAGCTGGCTTCGGCTACAGGACTCAGGTGTTTTTAGACGTACAGTCAAAGTGCAAAAAATGTCCAATGGCTGCGCATGGATTTGGAATTGAACAATATTATCTTGGCACATGTGAAACAGCCAACCATGTGAAAACCTTATGTGATCACTTGCTTTGTTAAAGGTCTCTCAGCAGGTGGAAGGACATTAGACCTAATGCAATTATTCCACCTCAGTGGTAGCCGTATTAAGAATTTTAAAGGCTGAAAATCATTTGAAAAATGGATTAACAATTTTATTTGCATTGCAGAGGCCTGGCATCCGCCACCTGTTCTCCACCTGCCCTTCTTTCTTTTTTGATCTTTCTCTCCTTACTATATACCCCCCCCCCCCCTTTTTCGCTTCCTCCTCCATTCCTATCCTCTCTCTATTCTCTCTATTTCCTAGTTTCAATCTATTGCCTGCGGGGTCCATCCTCGTGCTCAACTTTTGGGAGAGACCTAATGATGCAGAAATGCTCTGCAGGATCTCCATGATGCTCTGTGAGAGCAGGAAGGAAGCGCACACCCTCATACAAAAACACAAACACAGGCACACATAGAAAATGCACACTCAGGCACAGCTGCAGAGCAACAATTGCAAGTGCCCCCCAGATGCCCCCATACACATGTCAGGGGCAAGTAGTGACAAGAATGTGAACAGTGTGTCACACTGAGAGAAGGAAGAGAAAGTTATATGATAGGAGCATCAATAGCAGCCTGCAGGGGCTGACACAATGAGTTCAACGCCACTGGCTTAATGTGACAGTCCTGCCAGCACCTTGCAGCCTCTGCATGGAAGACATACACACACACATTCACACACGCACACACATGGACATTTCCACATAAGCTTGGGTGAGTCAACACTCCCAGGGGGCATCTCTCCACCTAGCTGAAACTTGGCTCTGACAAACACAACACCTTATGGTTAGCTACTGGTGGTGCCCAAGGAGGGACAGCAACACAGGCACCATTCTTATTCCATGTCTCTAATATCTCTAATAATGCACAAAGCACAAACAGCGCTTCGTGCAGCAATCTCCGTGCACTCCTATTCAGTGCAGCATACCCTTTAACGTAAGCCAGCAAAGGTTTCTCGCCTTTCGTTGTTTGTGTTTGTGTTTGAGAAAGAGAGACAGAAAGCAGTGTGTATACAGTGCAGGTTGATCAGCCCTCTGCTACATCAGCAGCAGGCAGGAAATCCATAGGAGCTTGACAGTCAATTACTTCAACTGTCATTGGCCTGCCGTTGCTGGCTTCCCCAAGGACAGAAACCAGTCACTCCAAAGAATGATGCAAGAGCACCAATCCAAGCAAAGTAGTATCCCACCTGAGCCACGGAGGGCAGGTGCATTCTCAGGTAGGAAAGAGAAAATAGGTATTGATCATTACATTACTGGGATGGTTGTTTTTGGGCTGCCGAAGTGCATGTAAATAATAAATAAGTAATTAATGCATAATGCTAGACCATAAAATAAATAGGAAATAACATACCCTCTCCCTGCTTACCTGAAGAGAAGCAGATCCTGGCCCCGTGAGGCCTGTAAAAACACTCATGTGTTGCATAAAAATGGATTTGTGTTAGATGAAGTCACACAAATATCTTCTGCTGAAAACGAAAGTAGTCAAAAAAGTATTTTTGAAATTGACTGTCCTCAAGGCGGAAAATTGGCGCAATCAGATTGACGAAAGCTTCCCTCTCCTTTGTTATGACACACAAACACACACTCAGGCGCGCACGCTCGAGCACACCTTTACTTTTCATCAAATTCTCAACTTATTTCCTCGCTAATCCAAAATATCTCCTCTACAACTCCGAAAACAAGCCCACTGGCTCTTTTCTCTATCGCTGCGTTCCAGTCAAAATGTAAAAAAGGTGCACAGACAATTCCTGTTAGGAAAGACAAGCAAAGACATGTATCCTGTTTAAAAGTTCAGGATATCTTGGATATAATCAGTTATCCACTCTGTCATCAGCAGCTAATCTAGGATGTTTTCAATGCATCAAATCAGCATCAGGATCTAGTTTCTGGTAGCAGGAGATCGGCTCTTGATTTTATTTTATTGATAGAGTTGTTGATTTTTCATTGTTGATTCATGTGTAACACTAGATACTCTTTCCAAACAATTCAAGCATAGTTTAATCATGCCACAAAACACTACCCAGGACGGCTGTCCAGTTTCAGGACAGCACCCTGCTGCATGACCAAAGATTTTCAGCAGTTACAACAATTCCTTTAAGCCTTTAACTTTCACTCCAGGGTTCTTTCTTTTTTTCTTTTCTTTTTCTTTTCACCTCATTGAGAATTCTGTTGTAATTTTTGAGGCTACACATCCAGGGATTGTTGCCTATCTACAGAATATAGCATTAACAAGTTGAACAAAAGGTAGATCATAACAGAAATCCCAGCAGAGAAGAGTAATATCTTCTCTCTAATGTGCCGGCCACATGGAACTGGCAGTATGACAGAGATTATTATTATCGTCAGATGGTCAGATGGTGCTTGTTTTCATGGCTCAGCTGGTTGAGTTTGGCCATCGGGACCATCACCAGGTGCTGCCACGTCCTCTCTCAGCACAGACCTACCATTGGAGGGCACTGCAGGGTAAGTGCATTCCCTAGCAGGCAACAATGTGACTAGAATTATGTGGGAAGCATATGATGATTTTTTTTTTTCCCTTGGAGGATAGTATCAGATTTAGATCATATCAGTTTATCTAAATGTAGATGGATTTTATAAAAGCTTGTAAGGAATAAAGGGAGGCAGAAGTAAAGTTCATAAACAAAGAACAACACTCACACTAGGAACAAAAAAAAAGCAAGGAGAGTCCAAAGGGAAAAGAAAAAAGTCTATAGCACACAATCTGTGGGCATGTGATGCTGGAGTGTCTTTGAATTAATTTAGTCCAAAATGTAAGAATAGAATTTCTACTCTGATTGAGGCAGATTAATTAAAAACCAAAGCCTTGTTAATTATACCCAGCTATCTCAGACAGATGAGGCCTCTGATGCGTTGCCTGTCGCTCCCTGTAAAGCTCACCTCAGCTCCTCTGGCGCTGTCCCACTTTAGTTCCAGCTCTCCTGTCTCTAACACATTTTACAGCACGGACATAAGTTCACGCCGCAGATAAAACAACAGCCCCACTTTGACCCTTGTTAAAAGGATTCCTGTACTTTAATTCTATTCTCACTCATAATTTGTACTTTTCAATGTATGCATTAGTAATAAGTGAAGGTTTACACTTTTATTTGACAGCTTTTTTTATACTACTTCTTTTTTTTTAAGTGGATGCTGTGATAGGTACAACGCAAAATACTTGAGGGTCGAGTTGGGACTGTGCCGCAACAAAATGCTACTACTCCCTTGCTGCCACTTCTCATTTCTTTCCTTTTATAGGTGTAATGAAGAACAGCGAATACATCTCGCTCCCTCCCTCATTCTTGCTCTCTCCCATCTTTCGTCTCTCCATTTCTCTGCCACCTTATCGATCCTCCAATCCAATCAGGCTCTTGCGGCTACGTGAATCTCATTCTGAGGACATGGCAGCACATTTAATCTGAACACAAATCAATAGCCGTATGTCTTGTGAAGGAATGCAAACTGTATACGTATTTATGCATAGGAAATGTGTGCGTATATAAAGTTGGAAACAAGAAAAGAGCTGCATATTATTAGTATGATTTTAACCGTTCTGGCCTATATTTAAAATGGTCTAATAACTAAGAATCTGTAATCTAAATTAAAAAACTTCCACTTTATACTAAAGTGCTACCTCCTTAGTGAGTGATTAGGATAAGAAAAGGTGATATATTGGTCATGTGTAGATAGAATGATGCAGATAAGTGAAGTAACAAGAAATGTAGCTTTCCGTAGGTGCTTGCAACCTGACACCTTGCTGCAGATACTATATAAAAAATACTGCACTGCTGTTAGGACTGTTTTGAAACTGCTGTGTAATTCTTTCAATATTACAAACACACACACATACACACACCTCGCCTATGGTTGTAGTATAGACTAAGTTTGCTTTTTAACCTTCAGAAACAAGATTCCACTCATACGTCCTCTCTATCTTTGCTCCTCTGTCATGTACAGATACTGCGCACTATAAAATGCTTTAACGGAGCGCTGTTATTTCTTATTTATTTTTTATTTGTTTTCACTGTGCATCAGATTACATCTCAGCAATGAACACGGACACAAAATGTCACGCATGGAGCACAGACCCATTAGGATCAGAGCCTGGAGAAATAAAGGCATAGGCAGGCGGAGCAAACACGTACACACACACACACAGACGTGCAGTTTTTCAGTAAAGGCTGTCAATGTTGCACAGTATGTCATTCAGGTTAATTACCGGACAGATGGTTGTCAGCGCGACTGGGTGGGTGTGGATGTGCATAACAGGGAGGTGGCATGCCTGTAGCATAACGACACATCTTCTGTAAACATACATATGCAATACATTTACAGTGGTAGGTGAGAAGTATAGTACAGTGCACCGCACCGAACACGCCGACGTAAACTGACTGACAATCAGTAGACTCTGTTTGCAGCAATGGAAAGATCTCCTCCTGCCTAATCATTTCCAAACTACTTTCTCGCTCTCCCTCTCGCCATCACCTCTTCTTGCTCTTTCTCTCTTTTATGCACTCCTAACACCCCTTCTGCGTCGCCGCGCTCTCACTAATCCACAGTGACACATCTCACCATTCGAATCTCACACAGAGAACGCCTGCCTCGCTGCAGCTGATAATGTGCAATGCGCCACAGAGAAGCAATCAGACGATTTAACACAGAAATAAACAAGCAGTTCGCACATGACAGGTAATTCGTCATTAATGACTGTAATTTTCAGCAGTCGTATCTACTTCTGGACCGCTATAGTTAACATGTCAACATGCTGCTGTTGCTCAATTCCATTGTGAAAATCACATATTAAAAAAGCCAGAAGCATATGGGCTTAAGCTATATTGTCATATAACGTTAAATGAAGCGGAGCTAGGACGATGTGCTTCGTTTCTAAATCTGGAAATTATGATAACCAATCTGTGATGCATAGCACTGGGAGATCTCATGCTAATTGCAGCAAGATGCTAAATGTTTTCACCCTGAGTGGAGGCACTAACTTTCTCCTAATGTAGTGTATTTAAGTTTGTGAAGGATATAACTCTTATTTGTTGTCTTATATACATACAATTACATGTTGGATATCAATAAATATGGCCCAAGACTGAAATTAATGAGGTCAATATATGTATAAAAAATCAAAGTATAGGTAGAGGTTACAACTTAATACATCTTCTCAGCCCAAAGAAACCTCTGACATGTTGTTCAGACCTTCTGTTTGGGAGGAGGAGCCAATCAGAAGAAAGTAAGCTGAAAGGAGGGGAAGATAAGCTTAGTTTAAATAGTGGCTGAACTGAGGGGCTACACCAAGCCATAGTACAAAATAAATAAGGCAATTTTAAACTGCAAAGCTTCTCCAGTATTATTTAACAATAAAACTATAAATGACTTTCTGAAGAGCAAAAACCCCCAAAAGGAGCAAAAAAGCACTATAAAGGGCAGTAGAACACTTAAGTGGATGAGGTATAGTTCAAGTAGCACCATATGGTTTACATCCCCCCCTCCCAGTGCTCCTTGTGAGCTTATTGATCCAGGACATTCATAATCGCTCTCTGCTCTTTGTGTTTCCGGAGGTTTGCAATGGCAGAGGTGGCTGCATACACCAGAGGACAGACAAATAAAGGGAGGGAAACCAGGCACAAGGACAGCCTGTCACATTCACTCAAGTGAGAAGACCACAATAAATAGGACATATTTATTGCTACATTACATAAGGATAACTTTCAGTTCAGCATAGTGATGGTGGGAGCAGAGTTCTTTGACAGGAATGGTGTATTTAAAGAAGACAGGAGGCAGTCAGGTGTAAAACACGCCCTAAGCATTGCTAGGCTAAGATGATAAATTGGACTCAATTTTGTTAAAATTAATACACAGGTACGTTAACACAGGAACCTGTGTGGCTTTTATACATTTAAAATGCTTCACATCGGATTATCACTTAATTGGAACCAATTTCCTCCTCAGTGTTTTGTTCCTATCACCTACACCAACCCCTCATTTTTATGTAAAGAGCATTATTAATAACGGTTAAAGCAGCGTGTGCAGGCTTGTCTGTAAAAAAGATGCATGCAGATCAAAGTAAGTGGAAAATTCACACAGGTCAAATCCAATCTCAACCGTGCTACTTACTCCCACAATGACAACAAAAAAAAAGGGGGGAAAAAATCTTCTGGGCTCTTTGAAGAGTTGACTTTGGAAGTGACAGTGAATAAAATCACAGGTTGAAAAGGGAGTTTAAATAGAGGTGAAATTCACATGCGCACAAACACCACATGCATCACACAGATAGGCCAGAACACATCTGCTACAGATCACAGACAGATAAGAGGAGGGAGGATTATTTACTACATATATCCTGAGTGAGTGAACCTTAAAAAAAGAATCTCTCTGGAGGACTGGGTTACATGACTCAGGCGTGTATATATATTTACATATCCATATCTAAAACCTCTCCACTTTATATAAAAATATTAAACGCAAACACGTGGACAACAATAGTTTGTCACAGCTACCGCAGATGATTTATAGGCGGGAGCAGGACGGGCGTAGTGCCAGGTTCCTGCAGCTGCGCTGGGTTTAATTATCTGACCTTCTCGTCGACTGGCTTGCAGGATCCCTGCCGATGGCAAGCGCTAATCAATGTCACCCTCGGCAGTGTGATGATAAGTAGCCATGACACCCTTTATTCCCCCCTTCCCTGTCTCTCTCACTTTGTCTCTCATCACATATCTTCAACTTCTTCTCCTCTAATGTCTCCATCTCATAATTCTAGGTGGTATGCTGGCAGACCTCTCACATTTTAGCTCCCGTGCCCCCTGTAGCTCTTCAGCCTCCTCTCTCTCTCTCCAGCTCTGCCCTTGTTTCCTTTCACTCTCCCTGAAGTCCCCTGCCCCTCCTTCCCATTCCTACTATCTTCAGGTCTCTATACTGCTAGTGTCTGCAGCGTGCCAAAGGCTCAAGGTCTTGTGTAAAAGAACCTTTCCACTTAGTGGGATGTATTTGTATGCCTGGGCTATAATGCTGAGGCTGCGCTGGTACTCTGTTCGAGCAGCACAGAAGTGCTCTCAGCTCCTCATCACTGGCAGACCTTGGTCGTCTTCTATATCTGACTTCTCTGCATACTGGTATATATGTGCTTAGGTGTTAGTACATTAATTTGGAGGGTTGGCTGGGTCAGTGATTAACCTTTCTGTAATTGCCCCCTCCCCCTTACTGTGTCACTAAGTCTCTCAGTGGTGGCTCGTTGTCCTTGAGGTGAACCCAGCTCGGTCAAGGCAGCGCGGCGTCGCTGCAGTGTGTAACAGCTTGTGGCCTCGCATGAAAAGTAATTAGCGAAAGAATAAATCTCCAGTAGATCTCACCATAACATAGTTCACATCTCAAACACAGCTGTTACTTTATAATTTAATCTCGCATCTTATGGCGCATTCTAGCTAAGTTGCATTAAATACAGAAATACACTGGTCTCATATGGAATTTACATGCATCCCTTTAACTTATCAGAATTTAGATTATCATTTAGTTATTCATTCACATCAGCCCGCACCAAAGTCAGCAAAAGTACCACATTGATTGAGGACCTGGGATGTATCAAAGAAAGAAAGCAATCCTCTACCTGACTCAATCCCGGGCAGCAGTATTTTCAGCTTAGCCAAGGGCTGGGTTGCAAGCCAGCAAAGGTCACAGTGACTACTATTGGTCGGTCTTTCTATCCTGTCTCACGCTGTCTAGACAAAGAGTAGAGATTAGCAGCTATAAAGACCATAGTATTAGGTCACTGGAGATTGAAAAGGATGTGAAAAAACATACTACTTTTCTAAGCTTTATAACATCATTTTCTTTTTTGAAGGAAAACATTTCTTACAAGTAGTATCAGTTTAGCAGTGCAGGGTTATTGGCAGGAAAGTAACTAGCATTTCTGCATCAAGCATACTGTTCAGTTCAGACTGGTAGCAAACTTGAGCCCAGTGGTAATCCTGGCAGAATAGCTGATCACAACATCAGACCATATCAGCTGATGACTCAGTTGATACCATTTTACAAGCTGACAAGTCTCACATAGAGCAAACTATTCAAAATGCTTTAGTGTGCATACACTTAGTGTTTGTTTTTCTCTGCAAGCTGCTTTGCAACCCACCTCCAACCTACTATTGCTGTTTTGTTACTGCTCTCTCCAACTCCCCAACTCCACACCTACAAATGAAATGACTGGGAGGTCTCAGACCACAGCCGTCCAGATGATGCACAATTACTGCTAATGGAAATAACAATCAACTTTGAACTGTAGTGGTGCTGATCAAAACAAAATGTTCTTAAAACTCATCAGACCACAAACAACAAATTTGTCATTAAACTAAGAGACAAAAACAAACTGTTTGTTTGATTCTTTCTTTCTTTTCTGCCATTGTCTTCTCATATTTATTAAAGCTTGAATTTTACTGAAGTACCTCAGTCAGTCAGTCCACTTGTCTAGCTATGACAAATTCCAGGCAGCTTATTCCTCATAAAACAACTAAACAATAACGACTCAAATATTCCAATCTAATCAAGTAAAAGGATAGCCCCATGCACTCTTATTTGATCCCTGGCATATCCGCAAATTGTCGATATGTTATTCCCTGTTCCTGTTTAATTTCTCTCTAGGTGTCCCTCATCATCACCTGACTGCTTCTGGGACCACAATCATCATTCTCTGTGCTATCCTGATTATCATTATCATCATCATCATCATAATCATCATCATCATCGCCATCACAAAAAGTCACTGGCATCATCAAATGCTGCATCTCTATCTGGAGTTAATAACTAATCATATCTGTGCCCCTGGCCAGATGAGATAGAGCTGCCTTTCCCTAATCTGTGAATGTGCGTGCGTGCATGTGTGTGTGTGTGTGTGTGTGTGTGTGTGTGTGTGTGTGTGTGTGTGTGTGTGTGTTAGCCACCGAGCCTTAATGGAATCCTCAGGGCTGTGTATGAGCAGACGAGGAGCATTGATGAATGCGTCTGGTCATTGATAGGAGGTGTCTCTGGTATCAACGAAAGACAGAGAGAGGCAGGAAGATGGAAAGATGAGGGTAAGGCCAATTGTATGGATAGAAGAAATGTGAGAAGGGATAAGAGTCAAGGGAAAGAAAGAAACCCAGAAGAGCGCAAGAGACGGACTTCACAATATTGATAGAAATACAAGGGAGGGGAAGCTGCATATTACAGCTGAGTGTTTGCATAAGTGAGATTACAGTCAAGCATACTATTACAGACTAAAGCTTCAAAAACAGACGTAATCACTTCGACGGTGATATTTACAGGCACACACACATGCACAGAAGTACATACACATATTATTTTGTATGCAGACGTATGAGATTCATGCAAATTCACATATGCAGACAGTATATCAACAACCAGTGTCCACACTACAGCGCTTAAAGCCGTAGCTGTAAGTGTGGAAACTCTTGACACCACTTTTCATTTAAAAGACTTCTAATTGGTCAATTGCATACCCCTCATGCTCAATCAGCTGTTGCCTAGCAACTGCAGTCCGGGGAGCAGGAAGAGAGGAGTCGAGAAAAAAAAAAAAGGTTCGGGCAAAGAGTGAGAGGAGAGTAAAAGAGGTGCAGGTGACGGTGGAGGTCGGGGGTAATTCACTGTTTGTGCTTATTTTGCGAGAATGAGAGACAGCTACACGAGGAGGTGAGTGAAGAAAGGGAGGGACAGACGGAGAGAGAGAGAGAAATCACACAGCACATACAGATGGAGCAGAAAGCAAAAGGAAGCAAATGCTGCCAACCAATTCCATATTCGACAGATTCACTTGAACAGGCTCAGTCATGCACAACCACATGTCCAATTTACCAGCTAGAGTGTCAACAAATACTGCACCTGCGAAGCAGTCCTAAGAGTGCTCTCCCGCATGATTCAACGATAACGCTGTCAGCTTACACCTACAGTACACTGTTGTCCCTCACAAGACAAATACCACTGCATTGCCAAACCATGAAAAAAAAAAAAAAACATGCTGGGCAAATATTCTTCACAAAATGATGAAATCCTGTGTAAACTAAAACCTCTGTTGACTTGGCTAGATGTCCGGGTTTCCCTCTTCTTCCCCTCCCAAAACAGACTGAGGCAGAGAGGAAATAAATCAAAAACGCAGCAAACATGAAAATGCTTTCAAACTTCAAACAGCTTTATGCAGGGGTAAATCATAGAAGAGCTAACATATCTGACAAGACACGTGGAGCTAAATCAGCTTTAAATATAGAAACATGGAGGCGGAACTCCATTGATTTATACACTCATAATCTTCTCACAAACATGATTTCAAGTGCAGCACAATATACTTTGATCAGCTGGCACAGTTTGATGGTTACAAAGAAAATAACTTAATCTCAATCTATCAGTGGTCTTTAATTTCTAATTGGCTTGCTCCAGTAGCTTTCTGGTCCATAAACCAATTAATTAACAGTTAACATTTAGACCACAGTTGCAAAATCGATGTCCACCCTCTAGAAAGGATGCCACCCCTCCCATGCACACTCATTACTCTAAATATGTTTGCTGTTTTAGGTCAATTTTAGGGTCCTTGAATTATTTTCCCCTTTTCATTTTTGGTTCTCTTGCAATTTGTTCGCTTCACAAAACATTTGTCCCTAAAAACAAATTCAGCTTGAGTTTTCATCAGCACATAATGCAGCACTCTTTATATAGGTTGGGGCATGTGTCCTGTCCAGGTGGAGATAAGATTAAACTTGCTGCTGGCTGGGACATTCAAATACAGGCATAACTATAAATAGAAATAGGGCGTCCCTCAGGTAAGACCTGTCACACAGTTACTTAGAGTACCACAAAATAACAGGCCAATGACAAAGGCACCATGTTGTGCCGGGACCTACAGCATGTACAGCAGAGTAGCTGCACAGTATGTGTAGAAATGGGTACAGAGACATGTGATCGTCAAAGAGCCACTTGCAACTGGGTCTTTTTCAACAGTCAACTATGCAGCTACTTACAGCAGAGCACCTTGTCATTCATTCAAAACACTAATTAACACAAGTTAAATATAACACAGCACACACAGTAACTACACCTTACTATATATGCAACAACACAGAGCTTGCCTATCTATTAGGCAAACTCTCAGATGCTCATGCAGCCATGCAAAGCACCAAGAATGTGTGAGGTCTGTGTACCCTTCCCTTTTATTCTCTCCCTCATATCCTGCTTCCCTCTGGAGAGGGTCGATGAGAAGAGGCCTAGGTGGGTGGCGGTTATCCCTTAATGACCCGGTTTACTTTGAAAAAGCATTGATCTCAGCCAGAGCTTTAATGCTAACAAAGGAGCTTCAAAACCCATATTAGCACCACCTTAGCAATGCTGCTGCTGCATGGATAATGCGGCAGATGATGTTCTCCTTCATTATGAGTGAAGACTTTGTGACTCTCATTGCGTGTCCTGTGACCACTCATTGGTAAATCCCTGTATAATTTACTTTTTTAAAAAATCCAACAAGACAACAGGAGTGCAATAAATACAAAACAGGAGTTGATTTGGGCTCTAGCAATGCTTTGATAGTGAAAGGAGAACGCAGTGTCCTTCAGATGGCATTCACATAATCAACAGTTGACTGAAATGGAGAACGTGTGTGTGGGAGGAAGGGGAAGAACAACACAGTTGTGAGTGCGTGCACGGTGGTGTATAAATACAGTGTTAAGTTTCTGAATTGTTAGTATAATTCATGACTGTTGAGTGCTAATGAAAGCACACTAAAGGTGATCATATTTATTTGTCAATGTAATGTTAATGCCATCACTGAGTTAGGGTAGTTTCTGAATCTGTTTTCGGAGTATTTGAACTTGCTTCTGGTCCAACACTGAATGTCATATTAGCTTTCTACATTCTTGACAGAAGAACCATCGAGGGGTCATTTTGTCCGCACAAAAATGAATGTAAAACCACTATAGCAGCATGCTGGGTTGCCTAGCAACATGATTGTTTTCACACACTTGTACATGAAAATTGCTATAACATGGGCCAGAGCTAGCTAGATGGGACTGATAAATAAAAATATAGGGCACTGTATTTAGAGAAAAGATGAGTAATTACTACTAATCTCAGGTCAGTTTTAAAATTTAGCCAATCAGCTGTTCCAGCCCTCTGCTTTTATACGGTCTTTATTTTACCACAACTAATCCCTCATGTAATCCAAAATTCATAATGGTCATAATGGTCTTGTTTTGTAATAAATATGTATATATTTTTAAGATGTCTTTGTTGTTACTTACACATCAAGAAATGATGTATTTGCCATTACTGTTGTTGCAGGACTGGTCAAAATGACCATGGCTGGCAATTCTACGAAGTTTGGCAGTTTTACGATGTAACTAGTAATTAGTTCTCAGTTAATATTATATGCTGACCATTTATGAAGTATACATTCAAACTGGTTGTTTTCTACTATTTTGGAAAATAGTAGAAAACATCCAGTGCGCAATGGAAGATACAGTCATGTGAAAAAGGAAGTTTTTGCAGGACTCCATGCATGTGAAAAACTAAGTTCCTTACTGCTACCAAAGGAATCCAGACGGTAAGTAGCAACTAGGTGCCAGTAATAAAATGCACTTGATAAACTGATAATAAGCTAGTATTAGCACATCTATAAACGCAGAAGTTTTGAGAATTTGCTGCTGTGGAAAATTCAGATCAGAATTCACATCATAGAGCTACATTTCAGACTCTAGAGACCTGAGTTAGCATGTTAAAGTTTAAACGTTTATGACAGCATAATTATTTGCCAGGAGAAAGTCTCATCTCTCTAAAAAGAACATGGCAGCATGGAGTAAGCTTGCAGAGTTGCATTTGAGAAAAAAAAACCTACTTTGGACAGCAGTCCAAATTGGAGACGATCGGTCATACTGCACAGCACCACCTTTGTCAAAAACCAAACACAGCATATCAGCACAAAAATGTCATAAAACTGTCAGCACGGTGGTGGAGGGGTGATGATTTTCGCTTGTTTTGCAGCCACAGGAACAGAGCACCTTGCAGTAACTGAGTCAACCATGAACTCCTCTGCATATCAAACTACTCTACAGTCAGAACGTAAGGCTATCTGTCAATCAGCCAAAATTTGGCCAAAACTGAGTCATCTAACATGACAAAGAAGTACAGCAGCAAATCTACACCACAAAGAATTTATGCAGGTTGCTACGATGGCCCAGTCAAAGTCCAGCCCTTAACCTAATTGAAATGCTGTTATGGGACCTGAACTGAAGCAATGTTGAAAGAAGAGTGGGCCAAAATTCCTCCACAATAATGTGAGCGACTAATAAAGTTATATAGAAAACGATTACTTCAAGTTATTGTTGCTAAAGGTGGCTTTAAAAGCTACCAAATCACTGGGAGTTGTACTTAGTTTTTCATAGGACTGCAGAAGCATGTTAGACCAAGAGGATCAAACACATTTTAGTTCATGGCCCCATAAAGTTCAATTTGACCTCAAGTGGGCCAGACAAGTAAAACCACTGGATACAAGCTGACAAGACATGAAAAAAATCTAAAACCATAAGCCTAAAGCCTATTTCCACCCCCAAATTCACAGTCTGTCATGATATATATTCTACAATTTACAGAGCCTAACAGAAAGTCATAAAGTATTCACATGTACATGAGTATTTTACATGTATAGTTACAAAAAAAACTTGTCTAAATCTAAAAATACTATAATCTTTCCTCGTGTTACAAATTCCTTTGCAAAACTATCCAGTGGGCTGAATTTGACCCTTTGAACCAGCTGCTAGTTTAACACCTCTGACTTAACTGTCAGAGTAGAAGGCTCACACCACTAGCGAAACAGAAACATGACCTTTGCCTACATAAATCTAAAACATTTCTGTTTAGTCTTGGCAGCTTTTCTTAGATGAATGAGCACCCACGAGGAAGAGGTTTCTAAAACAATCGTCTGACCACAACAGCGTGATGGATCTGGAATTTTGACACAACTAAAAGCTGATTTTATTAATGAGGTCACATAACCCACAGGCCGCTCTGACAGCAGAATCAGAGTTTAGAGAGAATACATTTATACATATAAATGTAACACCCATGTAAGGTGCAAAAAAAAAGGGTGGCCAATAACAATAAAAACTCAAATAGCCTTGGTGACCTTGACACACAGATTCCCACTGGAATAGGACACGCATTCTCTGACTCAAGGAAATTTGCCAGCACGTGTCTCCCTCCCTCTGGCCACACTCGCTACTTTCCCCAACTCGGCCCATCAACACCAAATCCTGACTGGAATTGGGGCCAGATGTTGATCCCTCCCTTTGAAGAGGTGGAATTGAGAAACTACACAGAAGATGGTGAACTGAGAGTAGAAAAAAAAAACTAGTGTGAGGAAAAGAAACACCAGAATGAAATGAGACAGAGAAAAGGGGGTGATGAAGAGAGGTAAAAAAATTGAGGATGGGGGGAAAAAAAGAGTGGTTCAGTCCAGCCTGAGTTTCATCCACTGGCACTGCTGTCAGAAAGCACTTTTTTTTCATCCCCTGCTTTTTTAGCACACTCCCAAAGGGTAGGAGCTGGACAAATAAAGAAAAGCAGAAGAGGGGTAGAGGATGGAGTGGGAGTCGTGGAATAAATAAAGAGGTTTGGCAAACAGAACAGGGGCTGGTGACATGATTCTGATGGCTAAATGTCTAACATAGGTAGAAGGCAATTCAAAAAGTAAACAATATAAGCGCATGGTGATGAAAAAACAACATGAAATAAAAAAGAGGGGACTGAATGTGAGAAAACCTTATACCTGTGGGTGCAGGAGAGTGTGTGCGAGAGTGTTCGTTAAGTCTGTGTCTGTGAGGGGGACTCTCAGTCAAGTGAAAAAGAAAGAAAGAAGGTGGGTGGACAAAACAGCCAGGTCAAAGAAAGGGTTGTTTCATCTCTCGGCTTAAAAATACAGAATCTGGATATAAACGCATTAAGTATTAACCTCTCTACTTGATATTCATATGAATGAATAATTTAATGCAATTACTATCACATGGGGGTGATGGATGCAACATGTCACATTAATACAGCATATGCAGTCAAATGCAATGGAGCGAAATAATGGGGACAAATGTCAAGAATGAAGAGTGAAATGATTCAGCAGGACAAGTGGCAGGCAGTAGCGATGCAAACAGCACAGCAAAAACTGCCAGGACTGCTTTGCAGAGTGACTCTAAAGAGTGGAGTCACATTGATAGCAGGTGCCTGCTGTCAGACTGGTCTGATGTCATTATTAATAGAAATTACAACAGATGCAAAAACCAGCCTTCTTATTTGTTGCCCACAGCGTGACTGTTGTCTGCGGTTACTTTTCCTGTCTTTTTTTTTTAGAAATGATGTTAACAAAAGTGGTTTTTTTCTCCATCTTTTAAAAATAGCATTTTTAAGTATTACAAGAACAGATGGCATTTTACAGCCTCCCGCCAAGAGAAATGGCTGTGTAATCTGAGTAATTGCCTTACTTAAGATGTATCTTCATAGCACAATTTTTTTTTAAAACAGCGCTCAAATGCATTTATGTTACGGGCAAATAATGAAGACCTTAGCAGCGTCCTTTAGCCTCTGGTCGGATTAGTTGTGCATCTTAACCCTCGCCGCTTTTGTCTGAACCTGGCAGTGAAGGCCCTGTCTCGATTTCCATTGCTGATAATGAGGGCTCCCATTTAAGCTAATCAGCATCATGTCATCGCTGCATAAAGATGAATATTTCCACATTAAATGCTAGTGGTGAGTCATACTTTGGCTTGCTACTCCGATGATATGATACTGGGACCAGGTGAGTGCATTGACAAAGCACCGGCATAAAAGTCCCTCCACCCCCCTTTCTCTCTTTCTCTCCTCGTCTTGCTGCATACAGGTGGGGGCAGCAGAGGCAGAGAAGCAGAGGTAAACTCTGAGAGAACTTCTGGAAGAAAATCCGCATGCATGAATATGTATGTGTTGATAAATCTGTTCTGCTTCGATCAGCCATTGACGATCTATCAGCCTTGGGCATGTATTTCTGTGTGGATGCTTAAAGTTTTCCCAGCATGCGTTGTCATGCTGAGACGGGTGCCTCAACCCGTTATTTTTGTCTCATGAATCAACAGTGCCGCTCTCTGCGTTATGGATGTCAGGAACCATGGCCGTTGCCATGGTGATGCCACACTGCAATATTCTTTTGCAGCTCTCCTGCCCGCTGATGCTTGCAGCAGCTTCCAGGCTGCAAAAAAAATAAATAAAAAAATACACGACAGAGGAGGGAGGGGAAGAAAGAGAGGAGAGGAGAGTAGAGGGGGTCTGCGGCAGGATTCACCAGAATGCTAATCATCCTTTCTTGACAGTTTGTCCTTCATTATGCGGGGGGAGGGTGGGGGGGGGGGGCAATACCCTGGATCCACAAGAGTGGATATTAATGCATCCGTAAACACACATCCGTGCATGACTTGCCACATTCCACACGTGTGTACACTGACACTACAGCATGTGTCAGTACTGCAGGGCTTAATTTCTAGCAGCCAGCAGCTGCTGAAACATCCATGCCATTAAGGAATGGACAATTATTAACGAGCCACAGAAGGGAGTTTAATTGCTCACTGCAGCCCAACAATTCCATCAGCATTCCCAGGATATTTGGGGGAGCGGTCAGAAGGATTCCTGCTTTCAGTACATTAAGCTCTCTGAGAAAAGAAGGATGTGGATAATATTCTCTGAGCTGTCATGATTTTAGGTTCACTCAGTGAAGAGGGAGGGCTGTAATTATCATCTTAGTCCATCTACATTCCACTTTGTTTTGTTTTGTTTTGTGCTTTTCTTTATTCAGCATGTGAGTCTTTATTTCATAGTATAGTATATAGTGAAAGCAGAGGTAGATTGCTTATAGTATCAAGGTCAAAAGTCATTTTTTGGGAAAGCACCATCATCCATGTAGTGCAATTAAAACTACAGGCTAGTGGAGCCATAAAATATGACTGGGGGGTGTGAGGTTACTCTCCTCCCATTTGAAAGACTTAAAGACTTAACTCCCCGCACGATCTTTGGCTCTTCTTTACTTTTATTTGGGAGGGTATTAAATCAGTGATGTTTTATGAAGCGTTCCACAAGGATCTATTGTCAGCCTCTTTAGTTTCATCTTCTTGTTAATGCTAATAAAGGATGCAAAGGGGAATGGCCCAGTTTTGTGAATGGTAGCTCATTAAGCTTAGCTTGCTAGATTCAGCAATGGGATTAGCCCTGCGGAACAGAATTTTTCCAAGTTGCCCATGTACATCGCAAGCCCAATCATTTTATCCAAAATCTGCGATAGCCGCTGACTTTGGCCACACACTCACTTTGACTGTGTCTATTAAATTAAAAGAAGAAAAAGAAAAACTGAATACGCTTGTTGTTTAGACAGCAAAGACAGCCTCCGGTGAAGTGGTACAAACAGCAAAACTGGCAAACTAGGTAGCACTGTGACAGTTCAATAACACTGCACTGACATACAGTGTATCCTTGGATACAGCAGGTGGGTACAGCTTAGCGAACCCAAGGTCAACTCCAATTCTCCACAGAGGTGAAATGTGAGGGGGTGTAGGGGAGTTTCTGACAAAGACAGAGCGAGAAAGAGAGAGGGAATGAAAAAAAAAGAAAACGAAAAAGAGTGTTGGCCAAGCATGATGCGGTAGTTCACAGGAAACTGGGTAACTAATGGTCCTTCTCTTTGAGCCATTTACTGTTAGTGAGTCAGTCACTGGCTCCTGAGCTCCATGGAGACCGTTTACCACGGTCCTATTCCCCATCCCCTCAAACAGTCAGACTTAATCTACCTGAAGTTTCAGATCAGAAACAACACACACAAACACACACACACACACACACACACACACACACACACACACACACACACACACACACACGCGTGTGTGCACACACACCGGACTACAACTGCAGGAGATAATGTAATAGTACTGGGGAGAAAATGAAATATGATGGGATCACTCTGCATTATTTATTATTATCTTCTTTTTACTCGTCTTTCATTTTCATTGGATACTTGTAGATCACAACACCAACTGTTCCAACACCTCACTGAACCCAGTGGAAACGCTGAGTTATTTATTGCAGTGCTTATGCCATTATGTACATGGCTTAAAACCCATCTGCCTCTGTTTATAAAGCAATATTCTCTGTTAGTTTCGCTTCAAAATTATTGTTACAACCACAGCTATTGATGAGTTATCGCTATCTCCTAGCCTCTCTTTGCTTCTTGTCTACTTTCAGTTTATTTGGGTTGCCTTCTGGTTTGTGGTCCCACGTGGTAGGACCACAAACCTGGAGGCCCAGGGTGCAGATGAGCTCCAGGCTGTCTCTTCCCTCAGCTGAGCCCCAAGGGTCCACTGGTGCCGGTGTTTGAAATCTGGCAGGCAAGGCAGGTTTGTGGACCCTATGCCTCAGCCCAGGCATGCAGATTCATAACCTCAGGGGAAATGCAGACTCCAGCACTCAGTGGTTTATATATATTCACAACCCTCCCCTGGCCGGGACATAAAGTCTGAGACTACTCCATAAGGAGTCAGCTGCCCATGCTGATAACATTCACAAATACTAAGCAAGGCTTTGTTTCCCTCTTTCAGCAGGCTTAAATATATAAGTGGCTATATAACACAAAAGAAATACAGCTTTCTCTAGAGTTGTATAAATACCTTTCATTGTAGATCAGAAGTAGTCAGAAAATGCAAATAATTCTGCCAATATAATTTAAATTTTTTCATCAGGGTTCGCAGACTGGAATCTTTTTATCGAGGACTCAGAGAGAGAGAGGCTCTCTGACCTGCTACTCTTTGATAAGCGCTATTTATCACTTCACAAGATTTTCATCTAATTGAAGAAAGTCAAAATTGGGTGCAAGGTATCTTTCCACCCCCACAGGACCTTGGCAACAAGCTAGCAAACAAGAAGAAAATCTATTCAGGATGATCAAAAGAAGTCTCCAAAAACACACCCGGATTTTCACCGCACCAGCCTTCTGGCAACCTCTGTTTAGCAGCAGGGTCAATGAGTATGCAGCTAATGCTGTCAGTTTCTGAGGATTCCTAGGATGAAGTTAGCCATCTTGTGGCCTGCATACAGAACTCTGTGGAACTCATTGCTCATTAGATGAAATGTCACCTTCGTACTATCCGTGATCTCCTGTTTGTCATTTGAAAGAAGCAACAGTAAAGTAAATGTAATCACGCTGTTCCACTGAGTTTTTAGCCAACACATAAAGAGAATAATACACTGTAGCATTAATGCAAAGCAGATTTTTTTTAAATAGTGTTTTCAATTCAACATACCTGGGACCTGTAGTACTACGCAGGTTCAGAATATCTAAGATATCTTTCTGCCATCTGGGTTCACTTAAGCTAACAATAGCTGTCACCTACTGTATGTGATGGTGGTGATAAACTCAATAATAATAACAGAGCTTCACAATCTATCTAGGAAGATGGTTGGTGGTATGTTTTAGGAAGACTGTGCAAGTTAATCAAGCAATAATATTAGGACAAAATTAGTAATCCAACTTCAGTTGTTCCTTTGAATTAACAGGGTATGTTGTTTGAAAGCCTTTTTCCTTCAGCTGCAGCCTGGAGAACCTCGTGCAAATTGTTAGTGCAAAGTGTTTGTGCCCAACATTCTGTGTATGTGTCTGATATATTTGATTAGGTTAACAGACTCAGTTAAACCAGTGACTTTTATAATCATCTATATGTTATTGTTTTATCATCTATTTCGAGACTATCGGCATTGATATTTGCAGATATTCTCAAAAACAACAACAACATGTACAGCTTGAAGTGTCCCTGGCTAAAGTTTCATGTGGAGCAAAGTGAGCAGATGTACTCAAACAATTAGCTTTCCTAAACCACAGCTGCTGTATACTTCATTAATAAATCACTATTATAGCCAGATCCTTTCGCCAGTGGCTCTTCACTGCACCAATGATAAAAAAAAATGGGCACTCCTACTGACTTCAGGCAGTATGCTCAACACAGAAATATGAAATAAAAAATAAATCACCCAATTCAACCAAAGCGACTAATACCTCTGAGTATAGAAATATTCACTTGCCTTGCTAATGTGTGGATTCCCTTAATACCACTGATAGTTATGTGCTAATATGCTATGCCTAACTGAAAACACACTTCACACATCATCAACCTCTAATGCCAGAGCTACAGTATGTTCAATTGAGCCAATTGCGCGCAAAGCTAGACTAATCCTGCACCAATCTCGGAAAATCTGAGTCTCTTTACAGTCACAGTATACTGTAGCAGTTTTAATTTCTGCTCTCCGCCATGCCAACTCTCCAGCGAAGATGAAACGATGCCAAGTGCCTCTTTTCCAATGGAGCTTGCCAAAGTCTCCCATTCAAGCTGGCAAATGTCCGGCCACAGGATGGGCACAGGAGGCAGCAATGGCTAACATCCTGACCCAAAAATAACAGGCACAACAAAGATGCTCATGCAGGAGCCTATAGCAGACATTTTGTTTTGTTAAACTCAAAACACCCAGGCATATTTAGCAAGACTTTGTGTCACCAAGACTCCCCACCAGCTAAGGTAAGCTTCATTACCAAAAGCACTGTAAGTGACCACCAGTTTAGACAAGATAACTGACCTCCAGGCTGTATTCCTCCACAGTCCTCCTAAGTGGGTCCACAATCTGCCAGCAGATGAGGATGCACAAGTCGATTAGCAGCATCCCGCCAACGATAATCAACAGCTTCTGGTCCTTTATGATCTGAAGAGGGAAGAGAAAATTAGGTGCTTTTATTAGCTAAATAGCCCACACCTGCTAATGTTATGTGATAATGCAAGTATCTGTAGTGTCATTTCAGACAGCATTTCTTATTGACCACACTAATTATGTGAAGTGAGTTATTCACATCCCATCTGAGGTCCTAGACCCCTGCTGTTCTCATTTTAACCATCTAATCAGGGTCTGGTAACAATGTATTTAACTGCAAATGACCACCTGCTGGGATCGGAATCCAGCCAGGCCTGTGAGTCCAAAAGACCAAGGCCTGGTTCAACATTTGATAAAGACACATGTAGTATATTTTGCAGACTGTAATCATCCCGGGGCTGTAAACCACGAGTGGACATTCAGTTGTGTCAGTACTATGCCACCAACAGGCAACAGTTTTGTTACCTTGTGGTGAGAGAATGTGGAAAAAATCCACCAAACAAGAGCCACTGCTGTCAACCACAAAAGCTCCTCTTTTGTACCCTGAACTTTAGAGGGATGAAAGCCATGACCTGTTTGTGATCTTTATTTATAATAGCGTTTGACTGTCTGGAACCGCAGATCAAAGGAAAGGTCAGGGGATGCAGGCTGGGCTGTGTTTGGAGAGTATCACATAGCCCAGATGCAACTCAGCAGTGTTGTGCAGGTCTCCACCCATAAGTGGGCCCAGGATGAGATAAATAAGGGGACTGTGTTTTTTGATCTGCCATCTTTTGATGCAGTGCTTTTGAACAGAGGTGTTCTGTTATTGTTTATCACATTGCTTCGGGCCATTTAGGACAACATGAAGAACAAAACCAAACAGATATTACATATACTGATTAAAATTCTATAAATTTAACAAGTAATTAGACATGTTATATTTCTGAGAAGTGTACTCTACCCTACACCATCTGCTAAACTGTGATATGTTACTCTGCCAACTCAGTAATTAATCTAAATTACCTGAAGTGTTGTCTGTTTTCTTTCCACCAGTCACACCAGTAAGGCTCCAGTGTGGCTGTTGTTACTAATTTGAGGGAAAAGCCTAAATCACTTAGAGCCACCACAGAGCTGTTCTTAAAATGATCATTTTTGTTGATTTTTCAGTATGATTTTTATGTTGCATCCACATCTGCATTGTGTTGTGATGTTACTTTCCCGAACTTTAGAGAAAATCTGTCTACAGGTAGATGGATATATAAACATACATTATATTGCTGAAAAGTGCCTCTGTGGCACTTCCATGACTGTATCCTGATTGGTTTGTTACTTTCTTGGCAAAAGATGTCTAAAGACTGACATTTTTATTTCTCCATCTACATGAGTTGTGAGTCCATGGTACTGGGGACATCGATGGTTCCTTCTCTTTTTTTAAAGTCATGTTTAGAGTACCAACATCTGACAGCACTGCTAGTTATCATGACATTTTCCATGCAATCTACCTCAGTAACACTACAGTAAAGTGAGGGCTGTCTTTGCAACTAGGAAAAATTGCAGGTTACCTTGGTGATTACATTGCATTTTTTCTCATTTGGCAACTGGTTGCAAGTAGCTGTGGTAACCAAAGGTTGAGTGTGCAACACCTTCAGTCCCTGGGTGTCAGCTTTTGATTAAAGGTGTTAGCACAGATCGCATGTTGGGAGGCAACCTGTGACTCAGATGGACTGGCAGAGGTTACAAATAACTGCTCTACAAATGCAGACAGTCGACAAAAGCAGCATAGTCGACTCGACTCAACTAGTTGAGGTGCTAGTTGGTTATATTCTTATTGTACTCTTAGAAGAAGGCAGGGCTGCTAGGCGCCTATACCATTTTGCCATCCTGCAGCAACTGTGTCAGTATTTGTGGAGGAATTATTGAATTTCTGTTCAATATTGAGAAATCTACAAGGTCTACAATGGACTCTGAACAGAAGCAGTTAATGTGAATTTCTTTGTCTGTAAACTGCAACAAATTTACAGTTTTCATTGATTTGTCACAGTTAATTGCTGCATTTTCACAAACAGATTGCATGTAACCACCTTGAGCTCATTTAATCACAAGCAGACTGATTCTTTGTTATTGCTGTTTCATCTTAAAACACCAAATTTGCTTTGATTTGGCAACTGACTCCAAGTGGACACAGGACCAGTCTCTGTCCATGCAGCAGTCACTTCAAAGGCATCAAGACTCCAAGCCAATTGCACATGGCCACAATACTTTTGCTTGTGCCGCATTGTTTTAGCGACTGTAGGACATTTTGCCTCAGAGCTAATTAAAATTTACAGTGTTACTGATATGATTGATATGAGACCCTGAAAGTCAATGAATTACTTAAAAACTATCAATAATTTCGGATACAGAGATGAGATTTGGTTAGGACCAAATAAATCACAGTCTACACTTATCTACACGTCAGACTTGAGGAGCTGATCATGCACAGAGTCACAGTTTTACAGTTAAAATATTTGTTGCATGACTTCCATCCTCCATTTTTGCTTTTTTCTTGACACCACTGTTTTCCCGTTGTTATTAAATTAAGAAAACAATATTTGCAGCAGTGATTTTGTGCATTGTATCTTTCATGTATGTTTATTAGTTAGGATGTAATCCAATTAATCGCTTAAATAATGATCAAAACACGGAAGCAGTAAAAACATTAACAACAAGAATGATGTTTATCCCTCCGTCCGCGTGGTTGTAGTTAGATAAATTATCGTCACGCACTGACAGAACTGTCCAACATTTAATGTTTAATCTCTACTTTTAGGTTTTAAATGCACAGGGCAAATCACACACATATGTGTGTGTGGCTCGTACACAGGGGGACTTTTGTGAGAACATACTGTATGCTTATCTGTGTTTATGTGTTTGGAATAATAGGACATTGATTGACTCTCCTCTCTCTGCATCGTCTGTGGCGCTGAGCTTTTAAAGAAGTGAACAAGTGCCGGCTACAGCCCACCAAGTGGAACCTTTATTGAGCTCACCCTTGATTTACAATCCCTGCTCTCCTACAGAGAAAAAAAAAAAGATGGAGGGGAGGATAGGGGAAGAAGTGAGGGATGCAGTTCCAATCCCACAGTTTGAAGAAAAGATGTGTTTGTCCCTCCCCTGACAGCAGTTGGCAGACATTTCAGGACACCACCAGCAACTATCACTCTAGTGAAGCCAAAGCCCCTGCACTCAATCAGTGTGGGTGAAGTAGGATGTGTGTGTGTGTCCTGCTCACACAAACCCAGGCCTTGAACCATCAGAAACACACCCTGAGGGTTAAGGGCTGAAGTACGCAGCAGGCCTGAATACTACTTCTGGAGAAACATTTGTTATGTCTCTGTTAGCAAGGGAAAGAGAATGAGAGGATGGGAACGGAGCAAAACAATTGGCTGTGAAAGGTCAGAGAGGAAAAAACTCTTTTGTTTTCATTAAATGATCACTTTGAAAAAGACAGTGAATTACAGAAATGTAAAAGGCCAGGACCAAAGTCACACATTACAAAAAATGATTATAAATGTGTTGTGACTGAACTGCAGTGGAAACTCAAACTAAACTGGGCCTCAGTTCTTGGATTCTCTTTATCTTAATCTATCATTCGCCCTCTTTTCTCGGCGTTCCCTTTTCTTTTCATAGAGTCCAACCTACATTTTTTTTGCCATTTGGGCCAAGTTGTTTGTCATGTCCCTTTCTCTGCCACGCTTTGCCTTTCCCCTTCTGTCTCTCCCTTCTGCCACTATTTCCCTGCATCCCTCCAACCTCTTCCACTCTTCGATCCTTCCTCTTTCCTCCTTCTCTTCCTGCTTTCTCTCTGGCAGGCCACCCACACGTCCTCCAATATGCAAGAGGGTGAGAGAAAGGGAGAGAGAAACAGAGGGGAGAGCGAGGTCTATAAATACAAAAAGGCCAAGCAGAGTTGCAACACTTGGTGAGCTCGACACCGCTTTTATATAACTGGGCCAGCGAAGCAGATTGTGTTAGATGTTTAAAAAGCCATTTGTATTTCTAGATCCTTTTTCTCACAGAGAAGATTCTAAAAGCAGGTGTCATGGGGCTGCCAGTCTTTCAGTTTGTAAAAAGCACGAGTCTGAATACAATCACCCACACACCAGCGATGGGGTTATAAAAGGCATGCGAAGCCTCCTGGAAAAGACTGTCATGTGCCAACAGAGACGACTGTTGTTGTATGAACCGGCAGTTATGCCATCCAACAGATGTAGGTAATGCCATGAAAAATATAAGGTTAAAAACCTCGAGAAAGCATATGGCTGTTTAAGTGGAAAGCTGCAGATTTGTTTGATATAAACAAATTTGAATATAAATGAAAAATCAAGTCACACTTTTAAGGAGGAGGAAGCATTAGTGCAAATCTACGAAGCAGGAGTGTGTAGGTGCTTCAATCGCATCAAAAAAATGAGAAGATATAGACTGGATGGAGTGGTGACGAGTCCTTCCCTGCCTTTTGGCCTGTGGTAACTGGGATAGGCACCAGACCACCCTACAACCCTAAGGTGGATAACCAGCTAAAGCGATTAAGAAAATGGATTAGGTTAGACCCACTGAGTTACCTTTATAAAAATGTTCCAAAAAATCCGAATATTTTTCAATACCTTCTTCTTCATCTTCACATTTTTGAAGATGGCGTGTACCCTCCAGGTCTTGGCAAACATGGCTCCGAAAGCTGTTGTGTATCCAACAATGAGGATCCACGTCCGAACCTATCAGAACAACAGTGAGACATGAAATTGTGTCATGTCGTAAACTGGTGATCAAGGCTGGAAACAACATCTGATCTGACAGCTATTTGCATTTTTCTCCAGAAGTTCATTCAAAGTAGCATTGTGAAGCATTCTAAAAATAAGGCGCTGTCAGATTTATTTCCCATCTCTGGAGCTCTGGGAGAACATCCTGGACTATGAAGCTGTCACACTCCTGAGCGCATTTCAATTTTAATGAAAAACAAAATGTAGACCTCTTACTTCCACCGCACAAATGGCACCGCTGATGTGTTTTTAAAGCTTCAAGTGCGACTATAACTGAGAAAATCCTAATATAGCCACAGAGACCCTGTGTGCACGATTTCATGTTTTGTATTTGATTACTGTATACGGTACACATTTTCTTTTTACCTGTGTATCTGTGTACAAGCTCTATATATCTACATACACATATGAGAAAGCAACAAAACGTGGCACAGCAGTAAAGAAAAGAAGAAGACAGCGAAAAAACAATTATGCAATTTGTTCTCAAAGCAACCAGCAGATATTGATCGGTAGCGGTGAATGGATAAACCTCTGTGCTCCTCTGCTGCAGAACCTGAAGTCTGAAGTGACAAACTCTGTTGTGGCTCTGCAGCAGAGCTTGAACCAGGTGACAGAAGTTCAAGACGTGCTCTGCCTAACACCTCTTTGGTACCCATGTGGATATTTGTGTCTCTATATCTGAACGGGGTGGGTGTCTCAGTGGAAACCAGTTATCACTGTAATCAAAACTCTTTAATTAATCCAGTATCTACACAGTCACACAGTAATGCTACCTGAGGGGAGATACTTAATATGCAGCATGCTTACAAAAGGCCTGCAGAGAAAGATTCTGTTTCACACAGTCACATGTGAATACGATTCATTTCTTGGTAGTGCTTTCCATTCTTTAGAAACTGTAATATGACATAAGATTCTGGGGTTGAGAAGCGACCCAGCAAAGACTTCTGTCCGGCCCATATGTTTTACCATTTTTCCTACAGATAAAGCCCATTCATACTACACCAAAATAACTAAGCGCCTGATAAAGAGTTACATGATAGAAAAGTTTTTCACTATATACTATTTTTTAAAATCCACAGTAAAACAAAAAGAATAAATGAAATAAAATAAATTCTGTAAAATAACAAAAACTTTCTGTTTTATTATTATACGCCAGTCAGTGAGCTACAAGAACTTTTTGCAAATTTAAGCCCAAACAGTCACGCTGACAGCTGTCTTCCATTTACGGCGGCAGCGTTTTGTTATCATGGAGAAACACTGCGATGATATATCTTATATTAAAATATCTGAGGTATTCAATAAAAAGTTAAATCCTTTTTCACAAGGAGAGTTTCACTTAAGATTAAAGTGGGCTGTATGAGTTTGACATTACTGACATAAGATGAGAGCAAACATGACCAGAAGGGAATTTCATATTTGTATACACATATTCAGATAAGATGTGTACACTGATTACTAATTAGGAAAGAAAGTATAGAATAATAACATCATCCAACTGTATACTAGTGGGAAAAAAAAGAAATTCAAGACCATATTTTAACATTTACACAATTTGTAGACCAATAAGGCATTTGGTAATAAAGGTTTTGCCTCCTCTGGACACGATTGAGTCCATTTCTTTATTAAAAACCAATCAACTGGAACCAACGAGTGCTCACAGAATATGTTTGGTTTTTCTAACAGATTAGAATAATATGCTGATGAATTGATTTAAAACAAAGACATAAAGCTTGCATCTCCTTTTTGACTTATAAAATATACTTGGGTGGTGTTTTCTTCTCCTTTTTAATTGAGGTTTAATTGAAGTTTTAAATTCTTGCCTTTATTCATTATTTTATTTATAGGAGAAGACTCTTAAGAGGACTCACGGTGCAGAGGGTCTCAAACTCTTTGTCAGAAACAAAACCTCCGTCCAGACCAAACAAGAAGATAGATGCATAGGACAGCATGCCTCCCAGGATGATCAGGTTGTTCATGTAGGGACTGGACATCTTGATTAATCTGAAAAGAAAAGAATAAAGGATTAGAGGAGATTCAAATGATGATAGAGTAAAGTATAATCTTATACAAAGTGAGAGCTGTTAAATAATAGTATTTCTCCAGAAATAGTTCATCATTATGCTCATGCTTCATCATTTTTTGATTTCAATACCATTCAGTCTCCTCAGACTCTTCTACCACTACTTCTCTCTTCCCACTAGCCCATAATTTATCTTCTTCCTTCCACTGTACATTGACAAATTTCACCTTCGCTGGCTAGTTGTACAACTGGTGCTAACCTGTGATTCCGATTCTTGATGTTGAAGAACAGGAAGGCCCCGGCCATAAGCATTCCCAGTATGGTGATGGTGGACAGGATGCTGTAGAGTGGCACGTTGATGTGGCGCCTCTGCAGACGCACAAACGTCCGATCCTTCGGTGGCTCTACACCTACAAGAAACAAGGTTTGTGACGCAAGAAAAACCGTTATTTTAACATAGTAAAGCATAAAATAAAACTGTGTGCTAGATTAGTCTACTAGTCTTAACTTCGAATCTTCCAATGAACAGTGACGCTGCAGCAGCATCGGTTATTTTTGGAGATAATTTCCTGGTCCCCCAGTTTCCACCAGTTAAGTGTCTCTATGATAATGACTCTTAGGATCCTGCACTTTCTTTTCAGGTTTTTTTTTTTTTTGCTGTATTTTTCTATCTCCAGTATGCCAATCGATCGCAATAGCATCATCTTACATATTTCCACTTACTGTGGTCAGCGATGTGGAAACAAGCTTTTTAGAAGCTACAGTCTTAGACTTTCTGTATGTGGAGAAAGGCTAAGAAAATGGGGTTGAGCATCGAGCAAATTACAAAGTATGTCAACACAGGGAAACATGGGAGGGGTTGAAGAAATGTACTGGTAAATAATTTAGCTGCGAGAGAACAGTTTAGGGAGGTGAGTCCCTCCACTGAGTGGTGTTGTCTGAGTGGGTCTGTATATTTATGTGTGTTGGAAAGAGCTGCTAAGTTTTCAGTCTTTACTGAAACATCCTGATTAAAAAAAAATTGGAATAATCAACAGATTTTCTTTAGTGAGTTTTAGATTCCTCGGCCGTTGCTCACACAGCCACATACCTTGGAACCTGATGGAGTTGTTGATGAGGTCCAGCACATCAGCAATTGCATTGTATTCACCGACTTTCGCTTCCTGTCCCTCTGTTGAAATAGAAAAAAAGCACAGATATTTAGGCATTAACATAAATATATGTAAATAAACTCTCCAAGCGTCATATAAAAATGCATACAGTTAAATCCAGTTTTGAAAGCTTGCAGCTCTATCTGACACTGACACTGCAGGTTCACAATGACAGTACGCTAATGTTTACCAAGTAATTTTACTCATGTTAACAGTCTTAGTTTAGCTTGACAATGTGCTAAGGCTTCCTCTTTAGCACTGTAAAATTTACAGCTGAGACTGATAAGAGAACTAGTAATTGCTCAGGAAACCAAAACATTACATGGCCTGATGATGGTGCAAAAGGAAAGGAGACATTCACTCGAATGCAAAGACCACGGACAGAAAATCAATGTCTGTGTTAAATACATTAACAATCCATTTAGTTTAATTCTCACTGTTTTGGTCTAATAAAAGTCACCTGGAGGTCAAAGTCACTGAGGCTCTGTGGGAATCTTTTCATTATTTTTTGTTTCATTCCAATACATCAAGTAGATGTTCAGATATCACAGCAATTCATCCATGACCTTCCGACTAACTCAGCAGGCAAACTGTCATCGCCATCCCTCAAACCATATTGTTAGTATTACATTAATTGGTTAGATCAATTAATGTGTAATCATTCAGGTAGTCGCATTAAAATCCATCAGAACTGTGTTTTGGTCAGTGTTACTTTTGTTTGATGTTTGACCTTTACTGTGGCGAATGATTTATTCTTCAGTCCTTGCCACTTTTTTGGGCAGTTATTGTGGAGCATTAGTTAAAGTCACTGTAATTTCAATGGTCAGCAGAACATAAAAACTGCATGCCTTTGCTGCTGCAGACACACTTTTCAATTCAGCATTCTGTGTCTTTGATTTATTGTGCCTGAAAGAAGAAGCAGAAGTGTAGAAGGCCTGCTTCAACAGACAACTTCAGTGAAGTCTGATATGGAAACTTGAATCTTGCTTTGTACATACACTGAGAATCCAGTAGCTAAAGTTAGCTGAATGCAGTGACACATATCCGTTTTCATTCATCTACAGAGGTAGGACGACATTTCATTTTTTTAATCGGACTCATTTATGAACAAAAAAAGAGACAAATTATTAGTCCCAGTAGAATATTTTATAGATCTTTGCAGACGTCTGGATGGGTTCTTTAAGCACCATGCTGGGTTTATAAAATGTTGGACCAAGTGTTTCACATTTGGAGAAAATGAGATAGAGGAACAAATAAAATTCACACATTAATCTGACATAGTGAATAACCCAGCTTTAAGCTCTATCGCTACACACAGTAATACAACCTCAAAGAGAGCTTTAAACCCCAAGATTTTCCAAGGGCCATTAGTGATTTAACAAAATATCCATAACACTAAATTTTAAGACACTCAGCATGATTACCTACATTTAAAATTCTCAAACGGCAGCTTTCATTTGCACCCTAAAATGGCCAGAAAGTGTTCTTACTCTTTTATATAGTCTTAATTCCTTGTGTATTTTACGTCAGTGAAACTTGGAGTTTCATGGAAAGCAGATACTTTAGAATCCAGTCAGCAAACAAAGAAATAAAAACCTGACAAATGCAGCAAAAAGCATACTTCAAAGGGTAGTTATATCTATCTCTTACTTATTTTAGAGCAAACATAATTATACTTTGTTTTTTTTTATTACAATATCAGGTTGCTTTAGTGTTTTCTGGTTACATTCAGGGGATAGTAAACTGCAGTAACTCCACCCCGTAAGCACCATCAGCCTCAACGGAGCTGTGCTCAAACACAGCTATTTCAGAGTTTACAGTTTTCTCTTTTAGAAGCAACGATGAGTCTCTCAGGTGTGACACAGGAGGAAGCGTAACCTTGTCAGACAGACCTGGGTACTCACTCATAAAGATTACTCAGATTACACAAGGGAGGATTGAATAAGGGGACACAGAGAAGGGACAGATTATCCAGATCTTTTTTTTTCTTTGTAAGTACTACAAACAACCTGCAATTTCTCGTGTTGCAGATGTCAAATCTCTCTGATCCTCGCTGCTATCACTCTTGCAGGCCCACTGAACTCTTCCGCAGCAATGCCCTTGACTGGAAAATGACAAACATCACCTACTGCAGCATCACAGGGCTCTTTTTTCTCTCTGAATGACCTCAAGTGACCTGAAGTTTTCCCATCAAACCGTCAGCGATTGTTGAAAATGACTTTTTGACAATTTTACAGTACAGTAAATGTGCTTAGGCAATAAGATTTGCATTACTCAACCCTCTCACAGTGACTCAGGGCCACTGACTAATTTCTCTTGACTGCGTCCTAAACAGCAGAAGGGACTATATATCAGCATTCCTCCTTTCAGACACTGCAATGCTATCACAGCATTCTGTCCCCACAGGAATACGGATGGCTGCAGCAGGATGTTAAATTCAACCTGTCGCTCAGTCTGTGGCCTGACATTTAATTGTCTTTTGTTTGATTAGTCAATATAACACAATCGAAAATTCAGTGAAAATGTCATTAAAATGTAGAAGAAGTTTGATGATAATAAAAATGAAAATGAATATGACAATTATTAACACCTGGATAGTTATTATTCTTTCATTTTTATGCTTTTTTCCCCATTACAGCCATATCATTACCGTCCATCTCCTGAGTATAATTGTTCTAATTACCTCGGAGTATGTTAGAATAACAAATTGTTACAATTTAACTTTGGAGAAATCCATAAGAAAGCACTTAAACTTAAACAGTCATCCAGCTTCAGTGTTACAGGTGTTCAAGGTGTCTCAAAAGCTGACGAGGACTCTTTTTATTACACAAAAAAGGCAACGGTTTAAAGCGGGATTACCAAGACACTTCAAGTTCCAGGAGACACCAGCTGGCAAAATCAGTTCAAATTCAGGGAGCAGGCTTTCATGGATGTGAAAGAAAGAAATAATCTATGTTAGAAAACAAGAGATGAGTACAAACTGAATCGCTAAAGATTTGCAGGAGAACCTGGTGAAGGCAGTCTGTACGGACCCTCCATTCATGACCAACAGTGCTCAAAAGAAAAACAAATAGCTTGTGTACTTGTGGTGTGAGATCTCTGGTATAAGAATGTCAGGGACCATAATAACAAGGGGATTATCTCTTCTAGGATTCTTTGAAATATGAGTTAAGAAGAACAGAATTGCTTAAGAATAAGCAAGTTTATTATTTAGTGAGTTAATTTCTTAGTAAAATACCAAGTATCAGTGAAAAAAGATCAGTACCTAAATGTGCCTAAGAGTCCTCACTTTAACTGGTAAGTACAGAAGCCCCGCCCACTTGAGGTTCAAACCTTCTGTTTGCAAAGAGCAGCCAATCTGAAGACAGCTGGTTTTAACGGAGAAGAGATAAAACCAGCTGGTTTCAGACAATGAATGAACTGAGGGGTCGCACCTAGAAATAAATAAAGATTATTATGAACTGTGCATTATGTAAAGCAGTTCAACTAGAGTCCAAGAATCAATAACGAGCTGGCAATTAGCATTAAAGGTTTAAAGGCTGGACAAATTTAAAGCATTTGCGAGTCAGGGCCTCTCTGCTGGAATTCATTGCCTGAAGGTCCAAGATATAACTGGCATGATAACCGGCATTTTTTAAAAAGCCTTTCTGAAACTTACCCTTAAAAAATGTTCAGTTTAGCATTATGAAACATACTTTTTCCCCCACTGATGCACCAGCATCATAATCACAGACGATCCTCATGCTGGTTTGAAAATTACAAAATGGAAATTGCCGGGACTCTTTTACTATAACTCTCTTTGCTGATTACCAAGGATCAGACCGCTTTTTATCAACACAATCTGACCCATTTTTGTAGCAGTGTTTGTAAATGTAATCAAGGTTGTTTGGGCTTGTTTTTGTGTGAGTTTCGCTTTAGACTGCCTTTAATCATGTTAACTGTATTTTTGTCATGTCTGATCTGTTAAATTCGTACAGAAAAAAATAGAAAATTCCTGATTCCTTTAAAACACTGGTGATACAGTAGTCTTAAGAGCTATTTTAGTTGAAAGTCATGCTAAAACACGATTGCCTGGAGGTACGCTGACAGTAGCAGGTTGTTCTTATTCTAAATTCCCGCAAGACATGATGGAAAAGCAAGAAATTCTTAGGAAAAATCCAAATCCATACAAAGTTTTTCCGAGTGATCACTTTTATCCTGTAACGAAACATTTCTATCCTGGTTTGCTGTAAGGATGAATGTGTTCATGCAAAGCGCTGGAGAGGTCACTAAAAAGTAGGGTAAGAATGAATAAATGATGTGAAACATACTCTATGACCTCACAGTCAGACTGAGATTCAAACACCTGTGGGAGACTTTGGAGCAACATGTTAGACTCACTTTTCAAACCACCAAATGAGGGAATATGTTTTGAAAGAACAGTGCCTCTAGTATAGTGCAGAAGACATTTTCTATAGAAAAAGAAAGTAATGGTTCCTTATCTACCACGCCTGTAAGTGTGTTGACTCAAAATCTGTACTCAGAAGTACAGCAACTGAGATCAAGACCTCTAGTAGAGAGGGATCTCTTATCCCCATGAGAGACAGTGGGAATAAAAGCCATCGAGGCCCCTGACTAAGAAAGCCTGACAGGGTAAAATGGAGGATCAGAGGAGGAAACAGATGATAGGGTCATGTTGAGGATCGCTCCCTTTTGAAATATTCAAGCTGGGGCTGTCCCTGCACGCCTCTCCACCACGCTCAGGCTCTGGTGTGTCAAAAGGGTGACGCACTTAGGAACCCTGACAAGTGAGGAAGAGGTGATTGGTGAAGGTTAAGAGGGGGTGGAGGAAATACAGTATCATAAGACGAAGAGAAGATAGTGAGAGATGCGAATATAAGGAGATGACTCGATGGAGGAAAGCGAGAGAGACGGTGGAAAACAAGGTGAGGAAGAAGGGTGATAGATAAACACAGAAGGGGTTAGGAATATCAGAAATGTTAAATATGCATAGAAATATGTTGCCAGTCCTGTATTTTTAATGTTACTATTTGTCATTGTGGTTTGGGGTTTCACTGTACTGCTATGTTATAAACTCTTGGTTCTTACAAACTTATAATTAATCCATTAATAATAATAAGCAGGGGGCGCAGATTTGTGGAGGCAGCTGTGTCGGCCCACCATCTTGAATACAGGGACCAAGATAGACACCAGTGTTTCACCTAATCACGTTTTATGCATGTGGCTATAAACCGACCCCATACGTATAACACCAAAGTTGGGGACAAGGGACTTGTAAGCCAAATTTTAATCCACCACTGCACCTTCAGATACAAGATATGAAGGATCATACCTACATTTATCTTCACTGAAGAAGCAAAAATGCAAATGAAAGAGACAATGCATGGATGACAAAAGCATAATCACAGGCATAATTCTATAATTCATTTTATCAGCCTTATTGGTAACATTAGAAAGGTTCCTTTTTGTGACAAATAACAGATCTCACTTCCCAACAATCCAATTTATAACTACCATTTTCATAAGAGAAAGTTACAGTTTAACTCAGAAACTGATCCTTAAATATTTTGTTTGTCAGCGGTCACCGTAGCGAGGATTACTCTCTTGAATTTGGAGCGGTAAGCAAACTGAACTGACTGCGATCTGCAATCTACTGACAGTTAGTGGTGAGATTTTACACACTGTACCTTTAAAGGAAAGAAGACAGAAATTATACTGTGTGTACTTTTTTTAGTAATGAGTAATCGGTTTACCTTGCTTCTTCATCCTCCCACCCACCAACACACACACCGTATCGTATGGACAGTATTACAGAGGATCCCGGCACATTATTTTAAGCTACAGCCTGTAATATGTTTCAGTGGTGTTTACATGGAAGGTAAGTTCTAAAGGACGGAGCTTTCGACAGAGCTCATTCAGAAGGGCTAATTCTTCATCCCACCTGAAAATGTAAACCTTTGTTTATTTTGTCCTTTAGTCAATGACATTATTATTATGCTACAAAAGCAGCATAGTAAACTCTAAGGTCTTTCTCAGAGTTTCTGTCCTTTCTGATTGAAAGAGCAAACAAAAATCCCCAAGTCCCTTGGAAGACTCCCTCCTTCCCAAAATTGTGTAATTATAATGTAACAAGGGAAAGTTAGGCTACTCTAATATTACTGTGAATTTGCTGTACAAGGAGGGGAAACACTCTCCTCATAAAAATGCAGCATCATTTGTTTCTCAACTCCAAATTCAGATAAATTACATCGTAAATGTTGGGGAAATTAGTTCATAAGTCACAGGCTGTATTATCATATACCACCACTGCTTTTTCAAGGGATATTTTTAACACTGTTCGAGTTTTTTTCCAAGTAAGCTGTGATGCCCCAATTGGTTAGACAAATCTTCTGTTCATTTAAAAACACTTTCTTTGTGTTAGTTTTATTAGATATATTTATTTAATACTTATTGATAATTGTTTGATGATTGAAGTGAATTTTGCTGTGCTAAGTGAATTTATAGGTGTATAAAAGACTGACTCCTAGTTACTATGATTTTGAATCAATTTGATTCCTTGCATGCAGCTCCCAAGGCAGTGTGGTCAATATCACAAAAACTGCGTTACTTTCAGGCCCAATTAAACCCAGGTATAGGGCACTTGCACATAAAACTTTCCTGCAGTTTTTCCTATTACATACTAACTATACACTTTTTTTAGGACAGCTGTCTGCGCTCAGTCACCAACAAAGGCACACAGACCAGAAAGTGCATTCACAAACTGCCTTTTATATTTCTTCTGCTGTCAGGGATAGAAACACACACACACACACACACACACACACACACACACACACACACACACACACACACACACACACACACACACACACACACACACACACACACACAAGGAGTGTGATGCAAACCGCCAGAGGGATCAAGCCCCTCTGCAGTCAGGAAGATAAGATGGTGAGGCAGAGAGGACTGAATAGCGCCATGCAGTGTGCTACATATAGTCTGGGAAGCCTGGGAGCTGGGAATCCCCTGCATCAAGATGCAATCTCTGGGTTATTCTCCCACTCAGCAGGCCCCATTGGCTCAAAACAACCTCAGGATGATGCCATATGAGGACAAAGATTACCGAGGCATGCTTCTCATATACATGTCCGCACACAAATCCTATAATACCAGAGGAGTAAAGGGCATAGTTAAAGGTTTTGCAGTTTATTGTTCATTTTATGTGTCTTATGTGACCACACAGATAGTCCTGTGGAAGCTTTCCACACCAGAAATACAAATGATTTAAACAATTCATGCCTATTTTTCTGGAAAACAGTTCTTACAGCAAAATTTTCTCCACAGAAAAAGAAGAGAAATACGTGAACAAAGCATCTCAAAGCGTGTCTTCCTTCTGAATAGGTGTCTGCTGCAGATATAGACACTGGTATGAACAATGGCAGCCTTTTAATTGGAACCAGATGGCTGTGATAATATAGCAAAACAACCTCAGTTCTTATTGAACAGAGATGTGAGTAATTCGCATTCAACAAATGATAGCAATATACTTCTAGAGTCTGGAGTCATGTTACGAATAAGTGTGGATGGCTACAGGAGGATGTGACATGGGAAATGTAGTGAGCGTTAAATATAAATCAATTTGATCTGTATTTTTCTCATATAAAACATAATGTGTTGTGAAATTTTAATTGGGACAATTAAATACTTAATTGCTATGCTAGTAGCATTGTAAAAGTGTTTCCTTCTCTGTGACCAACACATCCACGCCTGTGGAGGGAGTCGAGCGATGGAACCACAAAAGCTGCAAAAAAGTGGGCCACTTGCACTTCTACCGAGCCACCCTCACTGCTTCACACCAAGAAGGTTACTGTTGTGAACATCCTGGTCAACCTGGGCTCTTTTCTGTGTGGAGTGTGCAGGCTCTCGACCTGCTTGCATAAGTTTCCTCTAGTCGAAAAAATATACGTGCATTTCTAAATTGGCTGTATGAGTGGATGTGACAGTGTGTGTTATTGTCTCTCATTCTCGCTCTCTCTGTGCTGGCCCTGTGACAGGTCCCCTTTCCAAAGTGTGCTCTTCCCTTTTGGCCTGTGTCAGCTATGATAGGCTCCACACACCCCAGGAGCCTAATTTATAGTAAAAAAAAAAAAAAATGAGACAGGTGGTGATGTCACACATACCTTGAAACTGGTTGAATTTTATTGTGCCCATTCTCTCTCCATTACGAAACATGACTTGGCCCTGGGAAAAAAAAAAGGAAACACAAGAAGAAGAATATAACATCGTTAATTTAACTCAAATCATTCCATAACCATTTCAAATTGTTAAAACATACTCTGCTGAAGAATTTGCAGCCTAAGGTATAAATTGAACTAAGCAGTAAAAAAAAGGGAAAAAAAAATAGAAGCTTACTTCAACTAAATTTATGCACAGTGCTTTCCTGATACTGGAGTGTTGGCAGGAAAAGTCTCGGCTCCTGCACTCTGCATCTCATTTGATTAGAACTGGCCAAAATTGATCTGTTTATAGAAGTAAACAAAATTATCCTTCAGCCAATTCATTTGCTAATATCTTTGGAACGAGATTGGGTCAGCACAGCAGAATGATTTAACTGTGTTTACTCACTTAGCAGTGGTGCAAATCTGAGCTCAGAGAGCAGTTTAAAAAACTATTCTTTAAGTGCATCTCATCTGTGGCTAAAAACAAAAAAAGCTGTTGTAGCTGTTCGTGACCGAAATGCTTTTTTGTCAAGGTGTGCTTTTACTGGTCTAACAACCACCTGACAATAGCTAAAAATAAAAATGGAAATTTTCTGATTTCATCTCCAAAGGAATAAAATAAGCAATTTCAGGCCAGGGGGTGTCTGGCAAATTTAGACAGGATAGAGCAAAATGCAACTTTTGGCAGTATCATAAGACAGATTCAAACCAATTGTGTCTTTGTCACTTTATCTTCTACCTTATTTTCCCTTTTTTCTTCTTCTATATTCTCCTTCCCACTCCATCCTTTCTTTATCTCTGTTTCCCTCTTGATGTATCAACACTGTTCAACTAATTCAGCCCACCATCTGCTTACAGAGCTCCTTAATTACGCATTTAACTGGGTTTTACATTAGCAGTTGGCTAGCATAGATAGATAGATAGATAGATAGATAGATAGATAGAGAGCCAATTTTGCCTCAAAAAGATGGAAAGCTTTGAAGTAGCTGTGCAAGATCCCACCCCTCTGTTTGAATCCGAGTCTTTGTGTGGCATCTTTGATGTTTGCAGGAGTGTGTATGCACATCCATGCATGTCTATGTGTATGCACTTAAAATGATGCCACATCATGCCTATGTGCATGCATGTGCCCCCCGATAACGCATGTATGTCTGAGATACTCCTGGGACACCGTCTCCAGCGCTACTTTTACCTTGGCAATGTAAAACAGATCCTCTGCTAATTTTACACCACAGTGTCAATCTGACTTGTCAAGGCTAACAAGTTCCTTTTGTCACACACAGCACTTTTCTACAATATGCTACGCAATTATTTCTGAAGCCTAAAGAGGATCGTACAGCGTAATGCATTTCAGCTCATTAGGCATTACACTGAGATAACTGTGGTGTGTAAACAGGGTCAGACAATGTGAGTTGAAAACAGGGGAACTTGACTTGAACCCATAATGACTCTAAGTGTATGCATCCAGGTTTCTAGAGTAGCTGCATGCTGCACATGCTCTCACTCAACATTAGCATAACCACCATAATTGCCCTTCATATCAGCAAAAGTGGAGCTATCACAAACCTCAGTGAAATGATGTGTAGTTGTTTTAACAGCCCCCAATTTGTCACCTCTAAAGTGTATGCAATGTCTCAAGAATATGCAAAGAATTCCAAATGTTTAGAGGAACAAAGACTTTGATCATCTTAATTGGAAATACAGTAAATGTCTGCGCTACAAAGACTGCATTATGAACTTATTGTTCGGGTCTTTCTACAACGTATCATGATAATGTGAAGTTTTGGCAACCTCACTAGACTGTATTGACTCAGCCAGGTATTTTTAGGCTAGTACTGAAAGGAAATTCAGTGCTGTGCCACAGTGGTGGCTGATGGAGCAATCACTGTGTCCAGACATGTATGTGTGTGTGAAAAAAGTCTTTCTGAGGTGAGATTGTGGAGGCGGCCATGTATCACTTTGTCTGTTGAGGTGAGAATACTGTCAGTGACAGGAGTGCTGGGGTCAAATGAGATGTCAGTCTGTGTGCTGCAGGTGTAACATCCTGTGGGAATTCGAGGTTTGAGGTGGGAATACACGCACACGCACGCACACACACACACACACACACACACACACACACACACACACACACACACACACACACACACACACACACACACACACACACGCATTAAAAGTGGAAAAACAAATACACGTAACCCTCCCGTGCTGTCTCTTCTGAGTATCTGTGTTTGAGGTGACTGTCAAGCCTCAAGCTGTGCTACTCACCATTACTTGGAAACACACTGTAACCAACACTATGACCACTGACCACATAAAAAAAAGAGCAACAGACCTAAACCCACAGACATGTCAACCACCAATCACAATCTGATGTGTCTTCCCTCCCACATGGATTCCAGTGTTGATCATTCCCTGGTTCCTTGGTTCTTGCAGCTATCTGCACTCTTTGCTCTGGAGGTGTCTCCCAGCTAATGTCAGCCGTCTTCTCCAGATCAATACTATGGAGCCTTCGATGATCACTCTCCTGCTGCTGCAGTTGCCTCTGCTACTGATTCAGCAGGACTGAGATCACGCACAGAACGGTTTAGTCCCTCGAGACGAGTGTGTACACAGCAAACACACAGCGCAGAATCGTGACAGCAGGAAAAACACAAAGCTCAAGTCAGGTATTATCCTATAGGATCAAGCACACATGTGCACACAGAGAATTTAAACAGGGAGAATTTGCCTTTTCACCAGTGCTTGCACATGGATTAATTCTTTTTGTAAACCTGGCACAAGTCACTGCAATTCAAAAGAAAATTGAGCAAGTTGTGTAACAGCTGCTTCCTTCTTAAATCTGAATTTGAAAATAACATAAAAAGAAGCATGCAGTGAAGAATTGCCTCCCTAAGTCTTTGTCATGTGTGGGTGGAGGTTTCTATGTGCTACGCGTGTGCTGCATACAGGGAGCTCTTTGATCTAATTTCATGTAATCCCTTAAAAGAAAAGCCATAATTGTTGACAGATGCGTTTAATTATTCTGCAATGCCACTTTTGTTTTTACGCTGTTTACTATATGCACAATATTCCCGCTTACAATTGTAAACTTCCGGGGATTGTTGTTGGTATTATAAAATGAATTTCACTAGCAAAAGAAGCATCTATGAGCAAGGACATCAACAAAATGAGACCATGCAGATTAATTGTATCTACCCTCACAAAGATAGCTGCTAAATCGCTGCCTCGCTGCCTCTTAATGGCAAACTCTAACTCTCAGGGTCATAGGATTCACTGACAGAGTCAGACATGATGGCTCGCTTAAGTCAAAAGTTATTAAATATTGAATATTTAAACAGTATGCTGAATTTAGATGTAATGTACAATAACTTTGTTCCTGTACTTCAATTCAAATTTGCCATCTTTTACTACTTCAGGAGGGAAAAAAACTCAGAAATTTGAATTCCTTTTAACATTTTCTCGTTTCATGTTTATCATAACATTTACTAAAGTAAAGAATGTAAAGTAGATGCTCCACAGGGAACAGGTACATGCAGGATCAATATAAATCGATATACATTTGAAAGGGGAGATAAGGTTGCTAGTCTACTCAAACAGCATCAGGACCTCATCTTCGTTTGTGTGCTTGGAATAAAAAGTGAGCGAAATGTTACGTGGCCATTGATATTCCCGCTTTGCTTTGCTTCCCTGAGTCTCTCAGGAAAGCCTCAATGTCAGCCTGCTCCTGATCAGCAGGCCGGACTAGGTCTGCACTGAGAGAGGTGAGAGCAGAGGGATGAGAAATAATAAATTGCATATAGTCCTACAACACACATATCCCCTGGGACATCAGTCACAAAGGGGCCTCACAATAATAAGGAGCCTGTGCTGAATTTCACTAAGGCTATTTTCTCTTCTTTTATTTCTTTCTTTAGCGTTCTCCCAGCAACTATACTGTCCTGTGAATCTTTAATCTGGACTTTATTGATGTTCATGAGCAAAATGCTGAGCATTTACTAACTAATGCACCTCTGCAATTTCCAACATAGTCCATTCTTTTTTAATCCTCAGTTGCAGTTTAACCCAGTTATGAATATGATATAATAGGAGTAATGTGCTGCTGAGTGAGGCCCTGCATGCCTACCGGCTGTCTAGGCTGTGAGCAGTGTGGCATCCTCTAATAATTGAGTGGCCTTTACAAGGGAACAGGAGATATCCTGTAACAGCTCAATAGGAAGCAAGCGCGAGCACACTCACGCATCCGAGCACACACATACGGTATACGCGCCGCTTGCAGCTAGCATAGCCACCAGGATCAATCCTGAATGCAGTGGAGTGTTTCTGCAGCACCAGATGACATCACTTTAGGGTTCATTAAGAAACAAGGAGAACGAACATAGCAGTGTCGTATTACCTCACTGCGCTGTTCTGACATTCCACGCAGTTTATGTGCATGATAACTTATACGTTTGGCTCAACTTTTCAGTCACAGTTGAAGTTTTTAATAGTATCAGAAAGAACAATATGATGTTATTGTGTAAGCCATCACATGCCAAACAACCCATCTAATTATCACAGGTATAACTTATAAGTACCAGTATCATAACACATTTTTAGAACATGAGCACAACAAAGTTATAGGAGGTTGGAAATATGAAGGAACCTAGTCAAATAAAGATGTTATGGGTCAACAACATGAACTACAGATGTGTGGTGGAACTGCAAGAAAACAACAAAAAATAGAAACATGTACTATGTGGCAAAGGATGGGTGAGATTGCACATATAGGCAGGTTTTTCCCTGCTACACTGCACTTTGATTAAATCACTCTGTCAAATATAGCCATACATATGTTTGTTATAAAAAAGTATCAGAGTCCACTGGCACTCTGGCAAGTTATTTAAACATTTTGACCATGTATTGACATTTTGCTTTCTTGTGACCACTATACATGTAACAGATGTGACACTGTAGAGTAGTGAATAAGGACTGAATCATAAAAGCCTAGAAACCGGCTGGCAAACAAAAGTCATGAGGAAAACATGAGTATTCCCTAACCGGTTGGTGAGTGGTTGCTGGAAGTTGAGGCCAATCACTGAGAAATCAGTTGCCTAAGCCCCAGTCACACAGGCATAGAGACTGGTCTGTGACCATCTAACAACGTCAGGTAGTTAGGGAAAAATGTGCATCCCCCAAAGGGATGGCAAAAACCTTGTTGCAGTTGCTTTGATCACGAACAGATTTTCACAGCCACCTGCAGTTTGCATGGAAGACACCGACGTGTCTGCAAATACTCATCAGCTCCTCTCTGAGCGGCAGTGAAACTGAAAAGTGCGACACAAACTGGAGACAGAGGCCATATGCCTGCAGAGTAAAAGTCACACCTTTTGAAAGGTGTTGGCTGCAGTGCTGAAGCACAGCTTTTAATTTGAAAGGGAACATTCTTTATTTCCAGTTTGTGTTGCACTTTTTCGAGATTTACCACCACTTCACTAGTAGTGAGACAAGTTGGCATTTTCCATGCAAAGTATGGGTGACCGTGACGATCTGCTGGCGACTAAAATAATCAAAAGGAAGTTTCTGGTGCAGCACCCTCTCTGCACATGATTTCACCACCAAACTGCAGAAATCACTCACCAGCCTGTCAGGAAATACACATTTCTTTCCTTACGACCAGTTGATGTATCACATCAGATATGGCAAGCAATACGTATGTATGTAATGTGAGAAACACCTGTAAAGTTACACTTTATGAAAGCAGTTTATCCATTTTGGTTCCTATTACTAATTTATTAATGCAAAAATGCATTTTTCACAAGTCAATTCAATGTTTTTGGAGGGTTTGCTGAGTGGGAAATATATCTTTAAGAATGTTATGAGAAAGTTACCGAAGCAACTGAGAAAAACTGAAAACTCTCAGAAACTTTTTGTCTTTTTTGGACTGGGATGCTGTCTGTACATGCACTTTATACATAAACGTTTTTCTACTTGTCCACTGGTCTTAACCAGTTTTAGGGAGAACTTTTTGCCTACACACAGTGCATTGAATTTCGGTGTCTTTGTGTTTGTCAGTTTGTCTGATGGCTCTAGCTTCACCATATGAAAGTGAGTCAGGTAAAAGAAATCAATTTCACCTCTAAACATGTCAGCCTATCACTGCAATGTGCTATAGATTCACAAACTAAACAACAGCCCGCTTCCTAACTTACCGTAACACCATAGAAGTTGGTTTCATTCATGACGTCCAGCACCATTTTTCCTACTTCGCGGTCGTCCACGGTGAAGTTGTGGTACATGTTTTGCCGTTGTTTTATCCGCAGCAGTTCCATCACTCTCGTCAAGGTTTTGGCAATGACCCAGATCCCATCGTAAGCGAAACCATGAAACTTGCTTGCCTCCACACCTTTCTGCTGAAGTTCTCTGCTATACTCCCTCTCGTACTCCTTAGGGGTCTGGAAGGAGGGTAAGAGAGAGGACATTAAACAGAGAAAGTGTCCTTCTCCTAACTTTATAGGACTTTATTTCTTTTCTGTGGAAAAACACTGTTCTGTTAATTCAAACTCATTGGAACAGTTGTAGTGTGGCCCAAAGTAAATGATCCCTTTGCCACACAGATTACGATATAAAATTAATTGGAAATAAGACCATTTTGGAAGAAATGATCCCATGATTCATTTAGGCTAAGCTCTCTAGTTTAAATAAATGCATCAGGGATGTCTTTTTGAAATAAAGCGCTGTCTCCAAAGAGTCTTCGAAACACTATTACAGGAATACTTTAAAGTAGAGTTGCAACGATTTGTCAGCATAATCGATAACGTCGACTATAAAAATTAGACGATGCGGAATTTTATTGTTAAGCGTCACATACTAATATTTGGGTTTTTTTAAATTTGTTTTTGTAACTGCAATACACTACAGGAAGCTATGGGGGCAGTATCACTTATATCGTCTGCCAAAAATGCACTCAGTATTAAAGAGGGAGAATGTGGCGCCCACGGCAAAACAGGAGGATGAAAGAAAATGGAAACAGAGATTTTAAAAAATGTCAAATCATTTCACAGAAAGTTAAATGCAGACTGTGGAAAGCTGAGCTTTCCTTTCACGACAGCACTGCAGTGCACGAGCATTTAAATGCCGGCACCCTGGAGCTGTGACGTCAAATTCCATCTAACATTATCAATAATTAATTATTTATATAATCAGTTAAATAGTTTAATTGGCATTGAACACTACACCATCTGAAAAACTGTAAGTAACAGTCATTTCTAATGTTTATTGAATTTTTATTCCGACCATCCTATTGAGAAATGTTAAAAATAGGTTTGATTATCTTCAAATTCACATGTTTGCTGGGTCATTATTTTAATTTGCTGAGGGACGAGACAACAGGTTGATATTCACAGGTGGGCAGACAGCAGGTGAAGTAATGGAGCCTAGAACAGGAGGTTTGCCCACAGGAAGTGGAGATAAGAGTTAATAAAAATAATCGTTGACTAATCAATGAAAAATTAGTTGCAGCCCTACTTTAACGAGCTACAATCAAACTTTATTTAAAAAAAAATTAAACTTGACTTAAAAAACTTCACTAAGCTTTAAGAATGAAGACCTTCAGACAAAAAGTATTCTATTTACCTCACGTTTCTAAGCATACAGTATAAAATTACCTTCTGCACATCAGACTGTATTTGAGATGCGTGTCACTCACCCTGCCAGAGATCCCCTTGATTTGCCGAGCGCTGAGCGGCTCAAAGTCCACGCTAATGTATCCCTCCATGGCAGTGAGAAGCTTCTTGGTGGTGCAGTTGGTGTTGTTGGCCTGTTCCCACCAGTTGCCCTGATACCAGCCAGGGATAATCCACTGATATTTACTCCCAAACATGTTCAGGTTATACGCCTGGGTTGGGCACAATAGTCAGAGGTTGGAGCAATGGAAAATCAGGGAGATTCAAATAAACAACTAATCTTCTTGTTGTTCTTGATAGAAAGGAAAATGACACTTTGAAATCCAACCATCTAAAGTCCAAATTCTGTGCATCTAATGATATATTTAATTATGCATTGTTGAAACAGGATTAAAAAAAAAGCATGTCAGTTTTGTACATAGTTATGACACAATGCATTTTACTAATAGCACCAACTGTGTATAAGACAAATTCTATCATTTAAAATAAAATGCCAAGACAACAGAAGGCAACATCATAAAGAAACTTACACAGCAGAAGACTCTGGAGGCCAGGTTCTCATCAAACTGGCCAATGATGATCCTCACATCATTGTCCTAAAAAATTATATGTATTTACTTAAATGGAAACATTTAACTTTATTTAAACATACAAAGAAATCAGGATTATGCTACACTACAATCTTATTATACAATCTCAATTTACAATCCTAATGTAATCGTGCAAGCTTGTGTTGTGACCTTGTGACTCCCTGGCTTTAATGGTGAAAAGCTGTTGTGTGTGAGTCTACCATAACGCCAAACAGTTCACAAACACACAGAATCAGAGACGTTGTATTTACTGTACTGTACATACTCATTACTATGTGTAATCCTCTAATCCGTAGCTACAAGGTACGTGGGATCTGAGTCGCAAACCAGTTGTTGAGAGGCTAAGGCATTACCACATTGCAAAGTCCTTCTATTAGAACAGAGACAATGTCAGCAGGCAGAACTGCTTGCAAACCAGGCTGAACTTGCTTGAGTATTCGAGGCACATGGCCTGGTAATTGTCTCTGTAAATAATTCAGAGTCCCCGGGTGGAAATTCAGCATGTTTCATGGTGGGGAAAAAAGATCAGGCTCTGCCATTTAGTGAGCACAGACATATGTGTAGTCCTAAACACAAGCACAGACCTACATGCGAACACACTGTGTGTCCGCAGACAGTAGGTCATCAGCACTAAGAATACTCACACATAAAATTGTCCCAAACGTAACCAAATAATATTGATATAGGTTAACTCAGTGTACATAACTTGTACAAAAACACAATTAACTGAGTTTTAATCTAATGATTTTGGCACAATATTTGACATGTGTGCTCCATCAATAGCAAATCAAGTGCTCCCTTTATACTGTGCAGCTTGAAGTTTCCTGGACTAGTCTGGATGAGTAACATTAAGTTAAAAGATATATAACAAATTACAAATGTCTGGCACAGCAGAAGGCAGAGTTTGCCCCTTAAAGCAGATCATCATCCTTTGTTTGGGTATTCAAACAAAAGCTGCAGTATAATAAATGCAAGAAGGCCAAGAAAAACAAGGGAAGCTAATGTGAACCATCCAATATCAACTAAGAACTCCACAAGCGAGCCTGTGCAGTCTGTGCATCCATTCAGGTTGCAAAGACGCACTGAAATCACCAACGCAAGCGTTTTTCATTTGGCCAAAGACAGGTACCCTATGAGTAACAAAGGCTTCATGAAAATGGTCCACTTACTGGACAAACGATCTTCTCCCTTCATGCAATTGTTTTGGATTATTTTGCACCGTATGCAAAACGGGGAAGAGAGAGTGGTCTCTCAGCTGTGGAATACTTTGCTACAAGTTTGGTTAAGATCCACGAATTCACAGGTACAAGGAATAGAGTGAAAAACTATATTTTGCTTCTAGAATATTCACTTATTCCAGGTGAAAAAACGCCTTATTTGTCTGCAGAGATGAAGTATTTTTTTTTAATTTGTGTTCTACATTTGCACTGAGCTTAGGTGAAGAAAGAGGACCAATTTTATTTCACATTTGTACGAATGATGTGAAATGATGGGAAAGCAGTGTTCTGCTTGGACGGCAATGGATAATAATCATAAATAATCGTGATATCAGTATTGATCAAAACTATCATGATTGTCATTTTAAGCATTCGTATGCAGGCCCAAATGATAGGAATCAATTATGTTACTGAAAATTAAACTGAATGGAAGAACAACTGTGTTAGTAACAGTTACCTTGTAATAACAGGATCTCATTTCTTAGCAGAATATACCTCAACACTGAATGTGGGTAGCTACTACTGCTTATAGCACATAAGCAGTTCTGAAATGTATCCGTCTAATACTGGCTGGGTATAGAAGCTCTACATGGCAAAGAATTGTATATCAGTACCTTTCAAGAAATATGTATGAACATGTTTTATAGTCTGGGTTGAAGTGTAATGAAGAATGTGACTAACGCGAGCTATATTTTCACACACACAACCTGTGTTATAATGCCATTGCCCTGGGAACCCACAAATACAGTTCATTAAGTCACCCCTCAGGCAGTCGCTACCATATGTCATGCATTCCAAGATCAGAAGGGGCGGCCAGTCACTGAAATCTTACCTCCAAGACCCTGAGGCTAAGATAGATAGAAAGATAAATAGATAGATAGAGTATGTGTGTGTATCTGTGTGTGTGCGAGAGAGAGAGAGAAACACACACACGTGCCAGCAGCTACTCAATAACACTGTTCTTCCCTGAAGAAAAGGCACTTAACCCAAATGACTCCAACTATGGCCGTGGGCCACAGCCTCAGTATAAATTCTAGCCTGCCTGGCAACAACATGAAAACGCTGTGTAGTCGTGGGCAAGGGCATGAGTGAGTGTATTGTGTTGTGTTGCACCGCAGATGGACTGTGGCACTACAGAGCCCCAAATTACCCTCATTGCTTAAGCTTTTATATAACTGTTACCATAATAGTTCTGAAACAGGGTATAGTGTTAAGGGCAGTCTTGACTGCTTTATCTGTGACAGGGTTGTTCGTAACTTTACAGCAGTCATTTGTCTGTGATAACCGTTTGAGTAATATTGTAACTCGTAATCCCAATCAGGCACTTTTAAGGCTTATTAGGCACCGCGCACACATATAAACACGGTACTAATGATGGTCTTTTATGAGCTAGTGGGAGATGTGATTTGTGTACTGGGTTACGTGTTGTTGCTATTACTAAAACCATACCCCCATCTGTTTGATTACTGTGCAGTGAGTGTGTGGTGTGCAGATATGATGAAAAATAAACTCTTGCAGGGATTTATTTATATGTGTCTGATCGCTAATTCACTCAAGGTGAACACAAGGCTATCGTTTGAAGTTTTTGCACTAATAACTGAACAACAATTATCAGTGTGAGGATTTCAAAATAAAAGTCTTTAAAGTGGGATGTTTGATCTCTGCAGCAGGATATTCTTTTTGCAGCTCTGTGCCGTTTGGGGATGTGGGTGAGCAGAGGTGCTTCATCAGTTTCATGAGTATCAATAAGAGGCCTAACAAAATAGGCAAACTTATAATTACACTATCAGTGTGAACCATTCATCTTGAGCTGATCGGCAGTGTCTATGGAGCCAAATGTTAATTTATTTTTACTACACAAGTTCTATTATCACATTATAAGTTGTACAAAACTGAGGAAACAGGTGAAAGAGGTTTGAGATTAGGTTGCTTCTAGTTTATTGTTGAGAAGCGGTGCCATCGTGTTAGTTTTACAGAATTTTGAATACAAGGTTTGGCTGTGAGTTTGTTGGTTTTAAAGCCACTAAGTCCATGCCAGATGTCTGAGCTTTAGATCACAATCATTTTACAACCTGAGAAAGCTGATATCATTAAAAATGTCATTAAAACAATGACAATAAAAACTCCTGCTGCCTTAGTGAGACAAAAAAGTAATGTGTAACGAAAAGAACCATCCCTCGGTGTGTCTCATACTTGAGGGGGAAGAGTTCTGAATGTACGATAAATAATTAAGGCATAATAAATAATACATTTTTTGGGTCTTAATTTAGATTTCAGGACATTTTTTCTCATGTGGCTTTCTATTGGATGCAAGCTGCCTAAACTGGCTCACTGTCACAAAAAATAAAAAAGCTCTTGGAGGTTATATTTTGTGTTCAAACTAAAGATTACTAAAATTAGAAGTGCTATGTATGTGTGTCTGCCTTTGTTTTCTGATGCTGTTTTTGTCAGCCTGTCCAGCAATAAACGGGGAACTTGGGACAGAGAACGAGGGATAAAGATTTTTTTAAAAAGCGACTGAGAGGGCTGTTACAATGCCCAGCAGCAGCGAAGCCTGTCTCCTTTTTGAATATTTCAAAAAGAATATCGCAGATATGAGTGCTCTATTTGTGGATCACAAAGTGACGCCATGGGCCTTTACCCCCACCGAACCTTGCCTCACATGGTTTGTCACATTACCAACAGTGTCCCGTGAAAAAAACCATAAAAATAAAGAAATAAAATTCCAGCCTCGACGACGAAATCTGTGTCACTCTCTTCCCCCATCATATCATGTAGCTGTCGGGGAGACAGCAAACCACTGTTGTGTGATGAGCGGGAAAAAACCCATTAGAACCCCCCCATCCACCTAACCATCCACCCGATCCAAATGTTCCGTAAAGATTTCAGCGCTGTGGATTGCATATTTAGAGTTGATCAAGGAAGGGTGATGTCAGCTTAAAATGTCAGCGCTTAAGATGCAGATTTACACATATATTTTAGGAACGACAGCTTATCTTCCGATTCCTTCTTCGTTCCTCTCTCTCATCATCTCATGTTTCTTTCAACCTGCTCCATCTTGTATACGTCATATCTTCCACCAACATATCAGTAGGGGAAAAAAGTATTACTCCCACTCCACTCTCTTCACTTCTATTTTTTTTTATTCTTACTGTGCCACTCTCAGCTAAAAATGCACGAGACAGTATTTAAATATGAATTTATGCATCTTTTTTCAAAAAAATCTTGCATAATTTGTATAGCAAAAAAAAAAACTATGCATGTGTATGTATGTATATGGTTAAATGGCCACTATCCAGACAGAGGGAGACATCTACTTGATAAAATATTAAAGGATTTACTTTACACAGTATGAACTCTTTCACAAATATAACAACATAGTAGCTAATATGAAAATCTAATGGTTATTTTGTCATTTTGTTTTAACTGGGAATTCTACAGGTTGAACTGGCCTTGGATCATTTCCTTCAGTTTCTAGGTTGCTTCACCTACCTTCAGCTTTTTGACGTTGCCACAGGGATCATTGGAGAAACTCTCTGTGTCTGCAATCTCAATGTTTGCTTTCTCCAGCTCATTTGTGAGATCGTTCCTCACCTGCGAAACAGAAAGAGAGAATACACAAATGTTGTTGATAAATTACAAAAACATTTCCAAAGAAGTTGGGACACTGTGTAAAATGTAAATAAAAATAGAATGCAATGATTTCCAAACGCCATAAACCCATATTTTATTCACAGTAGAACAAAGCAAACGTATCAAACGATTAAACTGAGAAAATGTACCATTTTAAGAAAAAAATTGAATCTGATAATAGCAATACATCTTTAGCAAATTGGGGCAGGGCAACAAAGAGCTGGAAAAGTAAGTGGTAGTAAAATGAAACAGCTGGAGGAACATTTGGTAACTAATTAGGTTAACTGACAATGGGTCAGAAACATGACTGAGTATAAAAAAGGGCATCTTAGAGAGGCAGAGTTTCTCAGAAGTAAAGACGGGCAGAGGTTCCCCATTCTGCAAAAACTGTGGAACAACTTTATGTTCCTCAGCATACATAATATCATCCAAAAAGTCTGAGAATCTGTAGAAATCCCTGTGCACGAGGGGCAAGGCAAAACAGGCATGATTCTGTCATGCAAATCACTGAATGGGCTCTGGAAGACTTCCAAGAACATTTGTCTGTCACACTTCACCCTGCTATCCACAAATGCAGGTTAAAGGTCTACCGTGCAAAGAAGAAGCTACATGTGAGCAAGAACCAGAGAAACACTGCTTTCTACTCTGGGCCAAAGCTCGGTTAAAATAGACTGAGGCAAAGTGAAAAACTGTTCTGAGGTCAGATGAGTTGAAATTTAAAATTATTTTCAGAAAACGCACCCTTCTCATCTGACTTGTTAGCTGTGCTCAGTGTCAAAAGCCTGGATCTCGGATCATATGAGGGCACATCAGTGCAGCTTCATATTGTCAGCTTGCACATCTGACAGTGCTAAAAGATATAGTAGAAAAGTTGTGTCTACTGTAGAAGAATCTATGTGTGGTCAGAGGTTCAATAAGTTATAAATGCTCATAAAATATCAGCTAGCATTACAACGGCAGTCAAACGTGCAAAGGTGGTTTTAAGTAACCTACCAGAGTTTATTTGAAACAATGTTACCATTTACACACTGCACATGAAATTACATAGTGTCGCCGCACCATTAACTACACAACAGTGTAATAACATAAATCACATAGCCTATAGGAAAAAAATACTGTGGTACTATGACGGAGCAGCTATTACAAATATGGAGAAAGGGAGGAAATGCAGTTTTATAAAGTATGTTAAACATTACATTCATTAAACCATGTATGCATAAATCACAGGGAGAAAATCAATCATTTAGCTCAATGCTGTGATAGATGCAAATAAAAACTGAATGTGTGAATATATTTCTGCTGCCTTAAAGCAGATAAAGTCACGTTGCAATATACATATAGTATTCTGTACACAGTATTATAAAGCAATAAAGTGAGATGGATGCAGGCCATCTAATGTTCTGAAATGGTGTGTGCATATTCTACCATGAACTGTGAATGAAAAGACAGAAAGACATGCAGCTTGTCATTTTAGCATGGCGGACGCATACATCAAATCTGTCATCCTCCTGATTTGCCTCAGCCCGTTCAATGAGGAGTTGTAATTTTCGCAATATACCGAGCATGCATTTGTCACAGCGATATGAGTTTGTTTTTCGCTAAATAAGACACAAAAGAACAAATGTACACTTCAAATAATCTTGGCTGGTTATCCAGGGCTTGACAAAAAGTAGACAAATGTGCAGTGCTGTAGATGTATCTGCAGCAGCTGTATGTCTGCTGTGATGTATTGAGCCAGTAGAATGGTGGGTAATTCAATCTGAGAAGATGGAGAATGGAGCAGGTACCCCACTGGGATGGCAAGCTTGAGGTGTTTTATCATACCGCCTCTCACTTTTTCTCGGCCATCACATACACACATGCTACGAGTCGGCCCTCTTGCTTCCCTCCTTTAATCCACAATTTTAGAAAAGCCCTTTTTCACAGCTGACATTTTGACTTCTCATAGCAGGAAAACCACAGGTGTGACTAATACCATTAATAATGGCTCTGTTCCAGTAAGGCGACACACTGAGACATCGCGACAACACCATGGCTCTGACATGGAATGCAGTTGTACCTGCGTCGGAAAAGTCAAAATATCGTAAAAAGTCCTGCGGTGTTCATGCTGGATTTCACTGATGACAACATTTTTTGTGTGTCCACGGGCCATGCCCCGCAGCCATCAGTGTCTCCACCCCAACCCAAGAGCATGTTGACACGTCAGAGAGTTGGCAGTGACAACATATAACAGCTAACAGAAGTCCTGTGTGTTTCCTCTTACTGTGCTTTAATATGTTCATCCTGTAATTATATGTTCTAAATTGCTTGAACTACATGGTGGTTGTATGTTCACATTTCTATACGAAAGTCTCCTTACAGAGTCACCTTGAATTTGACTTATAATAATACTTACAGACTGTGTTTCAAAGATTCAGTTAAGTATATGGATAAAAATCATAATCTTTGCTATTTTGCAGGATGAACCGTGAAGTATACAGGGCTATACACCCTGCTCAGATTTAGTAAAATGCTGCAAAACTGAGCAGATAGTGTTTCATAGTATAAATTGATAATGCCTCAAATCATACTGCAAAAAAAAAAAAAAAAAAAAAAAAAAAAAGGCAAAGAAAAGGTATGTGGCCCAGTCAGTCACCTGACCTCATCCCAACAGAGCAGATTTTCCGATTTTCTACAAGAGTGAAAAAAGCAGCCACTCATGGTGGCTGGAGTAAAGTATTACAGTAAAGTATTACAGTAAAAACAATTTTTATACTGAAAACTTTGTCTGACCAAGTCTGGCAAGTACTTTTGAGCCTCTGAAAATGGGGTACTATGTGTAAAAAACTGCTGTAATTCCTAAACAATGCAATGCTTTCACTAAAAGCTGAAAAGTCGGCACTTCAATCACAAACTGATTGTATGAGTGGCGTGGTGGAGGAGACAGGCTCAGTTACAAAAATTATATATTTCTGCAAATACTTATGGAGCTAACTGTAGATGGGACATAAATAAATAAATAAAAACTGTGGAAAAATTAGTGAAAAAGTATCAGTGTTATTATTCTACCATAAAGCCTGAAGGAATAGAATTCTACCCCTTCTTCTCAAAATACCAATTTTAGCAAGCACCGGGCAATCATCAGCCCATTAGTTCAAAGTGGCGTCAGGATTTGAACCGTAACAGCTACCAGTAACAGCACTATCAGTATTATTGCTATTGATACTCCTGTTAAAATTATTCAGCTGCAGTCTTAAAATTAGTCATTACAACAATTTTGTGCTATCAACTAAGATTTCTGACATCTAAAAATCAATAACTCTGAACAACCTCAACTTTATTTCCCTCATGTCTCCAAATGTCTGCTTTCATAATCACCTTCTCCTCTGGTACCCCCGGAGGAAGCTCTAAATCACTCTGTACATCACTCACTGCTGTACAAACATTCCCTCCAATGTACTGCTCGCTGAGCTGAAACAACAGGGAGGCCGATGTGAATCAATACAACCAAGTTTTGCTCTTGAGTAACAACTGACTTGGTGGTGTGGACGAGGTACAATGTCCATGGGAGAATATATACCAACAACACACACACAAGACAGGGAGAGTTGCACAAAATTTCTGCAGTACTACAAAATACACTCACAAAGAGCACAGAGGCTGACAGACAAAGCCACTGACTTGCAGGAGTAAAACCCTTGTCACAAAAGGATTTTATTGGTTTGATTTTGTGTTTCTTCCACCGAGATGGAAAAGGAAAAATGCATCCGTGTTCTGCTGGACTCACTCGGTTAGACAGAGCGAGAGAGACGGAGGGGACAGATGGATTGAAAGCTGGTAGGAGGGGGAAAAGTGAGCAGCTTTCCTGCGTAACAAAAGCATCCACCATTGTTTGGGGCAGCCTGGGAATCCCCGTCAGCAAATGCAGAAGAGAAATAATCCTATTGCACTTGTGAGCATGCGTCCACCCACACAAACACGGACATTATAAAAAACAGAGTGTCACATGCACCCAGTGCATGTAAAGTACTAGAATTCAGAAAGCGCATTAACAGAATACTAATATGTGCATCATGTATATATGAACAGAAACTATATCAAAATGACTGTGGGAGATGAGGATGCTGAGAAAATCCATGGTACGCTTTCTGGTGGGTATATGACATAATTATTTATCATCAAAGGGAGAGATATATTTAAATCAGCTGAAGATTAAAAACATACCGTGAACCACTGTGTTTCAGAAACGGTCAAGCCTCCTTGTTTGGTAACGTCAACAACAGCTTTGATTTTCTTTGTATGACATCATTCTATGCTGCTTCACTGTCCCAGCATCTCCAAGCTTCACCTGGCAGCCAGCTAGTCTTAACACTGACCCGTGGGATTATCTTGGGAATTAATTTTCCACTCTATGACGCCAAGCTGTTCAGGACCAAAATCACATGTTGAGTCATTGAGTCATTTAATGCAAAGAAAAGCAAATCTCTTGTCTATTCAGTTTTGGTTGTGGGACAAACAGGCTATGCCAGTGAACTGTCTGAGACATAAATCATCATCAATGATAACCCCAACGCTATTCCCAAACCCTAATCCTAACACTGTGCTTTGGAAACAACATTTCTAGGGATACTGTTTATGGGATGTAACATAATGGAAGAGGAACTGAGTGAGAGTGGGTGCTAGGATGGCAACGTACGCTAGAGTTATCAGTCCTCATAGTTTATTTAAACATTTAAGCTCTGAGGGGTGCAGACAGAGGACAGAGTCTTAATCCTGCTCTCAGTCAGGTCTGTCATCTGACTGACAGGTGATTGCTGTTCCTGAGTGAGCCCTGTTTGTCTGGCAGTCTCAATAATGTTGATTGCTCTGTGTGTGTGTGTGTGTGTGTGTGTGTGTGTGTGTGTGTGTGTGTGTAGTGTAGATTGTCATCTTCATTCCCAAATACCTACATTAGCTGTTATTCTTTGTTACTCTGTTATTCTTATTTCTCAATACAATAAACCACAAACCATTACAGAAAATCACTGTTCATCCATATAAAGTCAATATGCGTGTGAGTGTGTGTGTGTGTGTGTGTGTGTGTTTCACCGGTGCCTAAAAATAGCAGTGATGAGCTCGCTTTTGCTTACAGGTTACACTCTCAGGGGACACCATACTGTATGTTTGCGCCTGTGATGTGCAAGCCACTGACTGAATCTGTAACAAGTGTTACATAACATTAACCTTGTGAGCAGTCTCCCAGGGAAAGCACACTGTAGGTCAGGAGGGGGACAGAGTATGTCACAGGGTGATGACTGCAGGGGTGGAGGTGATGGAAATTAAAATAATGTCAGTAGTATACACATTACATAGATGCAAATGCCTATGTACACACATGCATCATTTATGGTACATTCAGTAGAATACTTCTAGGCATATCAATTTGGCTCTAAATCCAAATTTAATAGATCACTAAGTTTCGCCTATCTCTTTGCAAGGGCTATGATTTTAAAAAAAATTAAAAACAAAAACAAAAAAATGCTAATTTTACTACAAAATCAGCTTGCAAAGATATGAAACTTTCTGAAAGTGAAAAATATGTGTTTTTTCTTTAGGACAGTTCTTAGAATTTTTCATTATATTGTTACATGTGCAGAATTAATTAAATCTTTAAAAAAGTATTTTCACAAGAAATATTTCTGACTACCTCTGCCCACTCTTGTGCAGATTCTGTCTGTTTGCGTATTGGTGTATTTGTATATTTTCACATTCAAGAAGTGGGAGGACACTGGCTTTCTGTGTTTTTAGATCCTAGGAAAGGACTGTTTAAACCAACAAGTGACACTGAAACAACTGTGAAGGTTAAGAGTATAACATATGAACAACTTCATATAATTTATTTGAAGTTCATAAAATTCATATAAAAATGTATTTGAATTAATAAAATTGCCATATAAAACTTCCAAATGTAACACTGGAATAGTGTTATTAGTAGGTGAAAATGAAATTTTTACTATTTATGTCTGTTTTCCTGCATTATTCAAATAACATTTACTTCTATATCTTTTCTTTTTCTGGTAGCGATCTGGAGTAATTTCTCGAAGTACGCTCTGAACTCGACAGAGGATTGTGTGAATCATAAAGTACGGAAGCAATGCTTGCATATTTGTAAATCGGGATTAGAGGCCAATCTCGTGGCAGGTTGATTGAATCGTGCCGTCTGTCTTCCTCCCGTCCTAAGCTCCTTGGTGCTTTCAGGAGGGGAGCGATAAAGGGATTTGGTCTCTCTGAGATTTTCAGTGAGACTTCTTATACACACCCCCACTTCCACCACCCACCCTTTAGCTGCTGAGCACTTTGTTTTCAACCAGTGCCTGGAGGCAAGAGCTCACAATATGTTTCTCAAATTCATGCTTTCAATGCCTCTGACAAGGCTCTTTTAGCAGAATGTTCCTGTGCTGCCGATGTGATATGTTTGTGCCATGAGTTTCTGTAGTTCTCCAAATGTGTGATAAATCGGTATGTTTCCTAATGTTCAACCCTCCTACAAACAGGAATGTGTTTGTCTCGCTAGTTAGCATCCATTTTGGTATAATATGATTTTAAGCTTTTAATATCTTTAGCTAATGGTGTGGATCAATTTGAATGTTGTTTCTCCTATTTCTCTTATATTAAAAAGCTGCTAGCTGCTTTTAATAATAGAAGGGATTTTTGCATGGTGTGCAAACGATTGTGTGCCTCCTGTTCCTGAGCTGAAATCCAACTTGCCACAGCTTCCAAAATATGTCCTCCAGCTTTGAGATATATTTCAGCTCCAACATTGTCATAAGAGAGTTAGCTACAAGTGCTGAGTCAACACAGATAATGTTCTTCATCTATCCATGCATTACTTCTGCCAGCTCTAGTAATGTAGGCTGGATTCGGCATTCTGCTTATTTAATGGGAGAGGAACATCAAAAAGAACAGATGGAACGTAGTAAATATAATAGGAACTAAATATCATGCAGTTCTCAGAATTTGCTTCCAGCTGGAGCAGGAATTCAGCGTTGGAGGCGATGCAGGACATATTTTAGATATATTTTCCCAGCGCGTCACTGTCTTTGATGTTGAGGGCTGGTTTATCTTCAGTAAGAACGATCTCTTTATACACGCAATAAACTGTATTTATATTTATTTTGAATGGCAACAACTGAAGTCTAAGGGACATGGGTGTTAAAAATAAGGATATAAGTGTGGTTGGTCTCAGTTATATACACAGAAACTACTACAGATATATATATTTAAAAGGAGCATGAGAGAGAGCTGCAGGATGTGAATGTCAACTCATTAGTTTTAGTAAGTTAGAGAAAAACACAATCACACACACGGACAGGAGGTGCATACGACGCCTCCATTCGGTCTAAAAAAGTGGAAAAATCAGTGTCGGATTTCTGGAGGTGGAGCCAACAAACTGGGACATTCAACTCTGAATTGTATTGCCCTCAACTATCTGTATCTTTATTTGATCATACATGAGGATCAACTTATATGGAAACAAGTCATGTTCTTTGGTTTTGTTCTGCCTTCATCTGTTTCTTGACCAGTACATGGAAATATTTGTTCATCTTTTTTTTAGCCTTTACATTCCCTAATAATCCAGTGTGCATCCTTTCATGTGACTGGAGAATAATCATTCAGTAATGACAGCTGTACAGTGCACAAAGCCTAAATAATTTCCATCTAATCCATCTAAATCTGAATGGTGATTTGTTTTAAAGTAGTAGTAAGAGTGTTATTTCTACTGGCTTCCTCATCTGAATAAGCCAAGATGGAAATCTCCTTGAATGATAATATAGTCACTGTTTTGTGATTTAACCTCTACCTCCAGAAAATCAAAACATGTCTCCCATTGAGAGGCGATAGGAGGACGGCACACATAAACGCTGGTAAACAGCACTGTTATCGCGCAAACTTAAAAAAGAACAAACGCCTGCTACACATGAATCCCTGTTGGGACTGAGAGTGCTGAAGGCGATAACGCAAAGCTATGTTATTAATTATGTACATATCCTTCGACCAGTGGGAGATTTTAACTCCTCTCGCACCTGGTAAATGTATATTTTATCCACAATAAGTAGAAATGTAATAAGAAAAAGTATTCATTCCAACCATTAAGGGTATTTTCACTATCAGTCAAATACACTGAACTCCACCTAGTTTTAGTATTAATGACAAGGTGGTGCCACTGTAGTCTTTGATATAGATGATGGATTTGTTTTAGTGAACTGCTTGAACTTTTGCTCAACACTAAACAGGGAGCATTAACAGCACTGGAAAAAAAGTATATTTATGAAAACAGCACGAACTGACCTCTGAGAACCTCTGAACGTCCTGTGTGAGGGTCCCCACACGGCTCCAGTTGTAGTAGTTGAGAAACTTCACCACCGCTGGGTTCACGGCATTGTCTGACGGAACGGTGCGGAAGAAGTTGGGGTATTTTTTCTTGTCTGCTAGAACAGGGGTTGTCGCTGCAAAGGATAGCTGTAATGAAAAAAAGGAAGAAGTAATATAGTGAGCATGGAGTCCATCAGTTAGGGCTAAACGTAACAATCACAAGTAATCCCGACAGCAAAATGTCAGACTGTGTTGGTTTCACTTGAGCTACTGTTGTTAGTGGCACTGTTTAAGAATGTGTCAATGACTCTAATGAAGTGGAAGGCAGGACTCAGTGACCGCTGTCAGTTCAGGGTTTAAATCATAAGAATGTGACACTCATTCATAAAGAATTGATGACCCGCATATGCATGACTTTTCATACTGTGAGTGTATTTATGTGTGTCTTCTAGTGTCCAGAATGCTACTTGTCTGCCATGTAGGACAGGTACAGTACTGTGCAAAGCTCTTTACACACCTCCACCCCCATTTCTTTATGTTGAGGTACTTTGTTGCTAGCAGTCTGCTGCAAAAACTAAGAATTTCTTCCATTTTCAATAGTTGATAACTCAGTTTGACAGGCATAAAATATTATTTTGGCACCAACAAGGTGACTCGCAAACAGCTATTAGCTGAAAACTTGGCATATCTCTCTCTGCACTGCGTGGAGTGTGTTTTTTGAGGAAGCTGGACAAGTGGAGGACAAAAGAAGAAGTGCGAGGCCAAAATACATAAACATCTACAGCAGATGACCAGTATCTGAAAGTCCTGTTCTTAAGAAATCCACCAAAAAGCTGATGAAGTACCCCAGAGACGTATCTTTCCCTTAAGTTGATCCACCTACTATTCACTGAAGCCTCATCAGAAATAGTCACACTGGAAGGGTATGTGTCAAGAAACCATTTTTAAGGAAGGAAAACAGGGAGCAAAGGCTGAGGTATGCCAAATTACACAAGAACTGGACTGAAAATCAGTGGCAAGAGGTCTTATAGATTAATGAATTCAAATTTGAAACTGCTGGTACGAACTGTTGTCGATATGTATGGGACGTCAGGAGAGAGGTAAAAGAGTGAGCATCTACAGACATCTGTAAAACACGGTAGATGTTCTGTCATGGTTTGGGGTTCCTAGCAAAATATTAAGGAATGAGTAGGGACTCAAGACGTTTGCACAGTACTAAACAAAGGATCTTCACTTTTGTCTGTCTGTTTGATGGTGTTGTGGCTTTAGAGGACACCATGCTGTGTTTTTAGGTCAGCCTTTGTCGTGTTTCTCTCTGGTGTTGAATGTAGAGATGCCTTGTGATGGAGTTATTCTCACTTCTGATGACATGGCCAAGCCAGCACCATCATCTCCACATCAGAATGGTGTTTATGCTCTATTTTTCTGCAGTGGGTTACCAGGTCTCTGCAGGAGAAATGGTTTACTAGAAAATGCCTAGAATCTCCTGAGGCTTTCGGTGGGAGATGTTGACAGTTTGTTGAGGAAGCTGTCTGTCATCCTCAAGCAGTCTGGACCACACGGCAGCTCGAATACGGTAGGTTTAGATTTGTGGGTGCCCGTTCTTATGTGTTTATGTACGTTTTGATGAAAAGGGAAAAGCAGCTTAGCAATTTAATTCATCTCCGTGTTGGTAAGTTAAAAGCATTTCTTGTCTTCAAATGTAAGCATTTGGAATCAGCACTGACAAACACACACAGACTCCCACTTAAATAAGAATCAAATGTGCTGAACCTCACTCAATAATTGCCTTTTTACAGACAAGTCTTACGCAGTTCAACAGATGCAGTCTAAGCATTTTTGAGGCACATCTCTGGTAAATCAAAGGCTCACAAAGACAAAGTGGACCCGACTATGTAGTATTTTTCCATAGCTGATGAAATGAAATCGGGATGCAGCAAGCGAGCATAACCCATATGGCAGTATACTTGGGTGTATAACTAAAAGTGATGTGGTCCAATTAAAACAGCTGAGAGTTATTTAGTAAGTTGTTTCATGAAACCATGTTCTTGATGCATTTCCCCTGCACAGCTGCCTCTCTAAAATACAAGTATATCCATTTAAAGCCTCCTCTCAGTCTAAAACAAGCTATTTACCAACAAAAGTCACAACTCTCCACCCACCCCACCTTTCATTTGTCATTTCTATGCTAATCAAGTTTTATTCTCTCTCTCCCACATTGTAGCACATTTTCAACAATAGGTCATAAATTTCATCCAAAGGCAAACATGGCTGTAATTAATTTTTGCATTAACATTAGAATTTCCCATAGAAGAAGCAGCGTGCACCCACACAGACAAAGACCTGTCACTTTATCATTTAATTTAGCCTTTCACACTTAGTTTGAATGTATAGTACTACCTTACAGGAAGCATTATACCATTATATTCACAGAATTGTGACACCATCGCCACCGTGTCGTTTAAATGATGGACACAGGCATGTCTTTGATATTGTGCATACATCTTTAAAAACCATGTATAACTCTCAGAGCAGAGATTTGAGAGGTACTTTAACATTTAGGCACCAGCAGCTGAGCTGAGATAATAAGACAGCGTGCTCTATTTTCAATGTCCTATTTGTGTTAATTTAATGAGCGATATGAATCAGCGCAGGGTTAATTACATACTTTGTAGAGATTAAGCAGAACTTGTGATTCATGATAGTGATCAACCCAAGGATATTATTCTCACTGAGACCAAAAGGTGAATCAGTAGATTTCCGAAAAGTGTACTAAAGCGTTGAGGAGTTCAAGCACCTCCTAACTTTGGTGATGAATGTGATCTTCTCATTAAGCCTCCATCCACTTCTAGACATCTTCACTCTTCATTAGTTGCTGTGCTGCAGTTATGATAGTACACTTGCTGATAACTTGTTATTACTGGAAATGTACTTAAGCATTGTTTAAAGGTAACTGACTGAGAATGACGACAATGTGAGAGCGTAACTAAAAGATCAAGTCAAATATAATTCAAAAGTAAAGCAATTTTAAAAGAGGACTGGGTATCCTAACATTGTGGTTAAACAGTAATATGATGAAAAGGGTTTGTGTTTCTTAAAAGCAAATAAAAAACAAAAGCAACATCTGACCCATTTACAGTACCCAAATTGCAGGGTTTCCATTACAGCAGATCCCCAAATATAAAAGTCTTCCTCCAACCAGTAGGAGACCCTCAGTTTGGCCCACTAAATCACCACTTTCTGCACAGAGCCACGGGGGTTTGTGTTCGCACATCAGTGAGACAGGTTTTTAAAACAACACATGGATTACAGCCATCAATTAGGCAGAAAGAAAGGCCTTTATCTCGCAACCACTGCTAAATCCAAAATTACACACCAGTCTTAAAGGGCTTCAAGGGGTCTTTCCAGCATTGCCTTAATCTCCATTTAGCTAAGGCTATTTGGTACACCCACACTGGGAGATACGTCCACGGATCTACAATAAGAGCTAATGGAATTTTTAAACCAGTCCTCTTATGATTGCTTCTCTGCAACATTTTTCGCCATCCCCAAGGTGTTTTAGGTTCACATGGGTTATTCTCTTTTGCAGGAGTTGTTTGTGCTCTTTGTACAATTTTATTTTTGTTTCATCTGTTATAACGCTTAACAGAAAGTCTCAGGAGACTGACAGAAAGACCAGCAAACCCATGCTTTTGTTGCTGGTCAACCAATAGATTGTTGTTTGGAGAGAAAATAACATAAGTGGTAGATTTCATCGGGTCATGAGCAATTGTAACCGTTGACCCCTCTGGTATTATCAGTTTATGAGGTCAGTTAAGGGCTGAGAAAAGGCTTTACAAAACATGAAATCAATCATAAAAAAAAAAAAAAAAAAAATCAGCAATGCAGCATCATTCTGTCAGCATGTTTCGGTGTCACAAACATAAGAAACACGTTTGGCATAAAATACTCTTTTTTTTTCACTGTTCACAAGGAAAGCATGCTTTTCAGCTCATGTTAACACACAGAAAAATGCAATTAAAACATAGCTACAATATAAGTAATCAGTTTGTCATTCTTGTATTCTTAGAGGTAAAACTTGATCTTTTAGAGTTCATAAATACAAGGCCACAGATGTGTTTGAGTGAAGGCCTTGAGATATAACGGTGTAATATAATTTTTATTAAATAAACTCAGTGCTGGCACAGAATCATTTGGTCCTTTCAGTGTAAATAAAAACTGACCATGAAAGGCAAACAGTAATATCAAGGTCTAACCATGTCATCAGGCATGTTAAAAAAAAATCTCACTCTCTTAGAAACAATTCTTTTTGCACACTGAATCCAGGTCAGAGGGTTCAAAGGACGTAAGTGGCTTAAGTCCACATTCAAGCAGGAGCAGGGCTTGATTTTACTTATTTTTAGCATTTATTCAGTTGCATTTTTGGGTTGGTTGGAAGACTATTTTTTTTAAATTATAGATCTTTTTCTTCTCTAGTTTTCAGTTCATTAGCTTTTCCTGACATTTCAAAGAACCATAGCATTATTTAAGGACAGCGCTGCAGCTAACTGGAGCTTGGACAATTCAGGACAGCGTATTAAAAGTGTAAAGATGAGAGGGATATCCAGCGTATTATTTAAAGGATAGATAAGTCTTTGTCTAACTCTGACTAGCCTTTTTCAGAGGAAAAACCAAAAATAGTTCTGTGATATCACACATCTGAGAGTAGTGGGTTATGTAAGAGGTTTAAAAGAGGACTGTCACAAATAGAAAGGTTTTTGGTGGAGAGCACTGATGTCAGATTTACACTACAGTGTGCATGTACACTCAGATCATGGACAGGTTAAGGCATATGCATTCACATATTGACACAAACAATCACACTAAGGCCATCTTTCTTTCAGATCTCAAAAAACTACAACATAATTAAAACTGTGGCAATGGGCTCCTGGCAGCTTCATCCTCTCATCACCCTACAAGGTCACATGCTCTCAGTAACACAACTGGGGATCCGTTTGGCCCTACTGTGAAATAATGTTAGTCTGAAGACTTGAGGTGAATCACAGATACCATCACACTGGTGATCTATTTAGACTTTCTGAACACACAGCTGCTTATCACAATCTATTTGAAGTGAACACAAAAGCTTGCCTGCTTCTCAGTTTGAACTTATTCAAGGCACAATCAAGCTAGTTTTATGTTCATGTTTGAATGAAAAAATGACACAAGGGCCCTGAATAGAAAATAAAAGGTAGCAAGAAAGGAATTTTGCTGCTTATTCATTATAGTTCAGTGAATACGTGTTTCTGCATCTAATTGTGTGGCACTTAACTTCTCAGCCTGTCACTTGTTGTTTCTCTGTTGCCTGATACCAGACTGAAGTGTCAACACGTTTCACTCCGTTTCCATCTTCATTCATACATTGCCTTCATGTTAACTGATTTCCATGGAGGAGGGGGCTTAATTTTCCCTAACCAATCACAAGAAACCACAGCTCACTGCTTAACAACAGTGACAGCGATGATAGTCCAGCTCCTGTTGCTCACAGTCTAATCATTGCTTCTCCTCTGATTTTCTGGAGCCAATCAGCTCAGTGAAGTGAATGGAGTCAAATATTTTAGGCTTAGGTAGGTGCTTATATTATGTCTATGACCATGTAATAACACAGCCACTGAATATTATAGCCAATGGGCACATAGTAATAGAGCCAGGCTGATATATCTGTCATGCAATATTACTAGGCTATGCTGGCCTATCAAAGATAGATAGCAGCATCAGTCTATATGCTACAATATGAAAACTGAAAGGTAAGTTGATAACTAGCCTGTGAAATGTGGTGCTGGAAACTTAATAAATTGTAACATATTGGGTGTCTGCAGCAACATAAAAAATGCAGACTAAAGGGCAAATCAGCTTGGTTAGTTGTTAAACTGTCTCTTTGCATCATCTGCAATGCATTTTCCCGATTTGGCATGGGATTGGTTATCAATGATGTATAAATTAAAGTGCAATTATAGTCGTACCACCATAAGAAATAAGGGAAATGCATGAGTGTAACTGTTCATATTGGCAGGTCTAATAGGATTGATTGTCCCTACCTGGACTGTTTTGCAAAAGGATCTGCTGGTGCTAATTGTGAGGTTGGCCTTTGAATAATGAAGCGGCTTTCACAGAGAAGTTAGATAAAACATGAATGATAGCTAAACAACAGCATTGATACGTCGCATGTTTTTGTACCAACAGTAGATTTGGACAACAGACAGAATGCACCAATGAGTACTACACAGAAAAAGACATATAGTTGCACAAAAACTGGGCATATGGCTCACACTTAGAGGAAATGTATGTTATCTGATTAATGTTTAACTCTGATCCAGTAGCTGTTAAGTTAAGTGAAGATATCAATAAGTCCTAGTGTTGGGGAAAAGCAGTGCTCAATATTTCAACACAGAGCATGGGCACAACTAAAACACGTGTTTTAAAAATCCCACTGCTCTCAACGTAAAAATGTTTAACTATATAATTTTTCCCTTACAAGTCAGTATATCAGTGAGATATAATTAGAAGCAAAAGTCATTCACAAGGCAATGAATGATCTCTACTAACACAGCATAAATTCAGTCGATCAATCAGCTTAAAGTCAATTCAACATCGTGCTAAAGGAAGCACTCCTGGACAAAATATTCTATGATGAATTCTGAATATGGATCTTTTGTAATATTAGCAATCTTGCAAAAAGAAGTACTTTATGAATTTTCTGCATAATAAAGCTTCTATTTCTGCGGGCAGTCTGGGGCCACAGTGAATGTTATATATACGCGCAATCAAGTACATGCATGCAATCGAGTATGAGACATTGATCAAGTACTTTCTAAAGGTACTTTCTATAGCTGAGAGGGAAGGCTTTGTAATCAAAATGGAATTGCATAAAACAACCTCAAATGCTCAACCTGCCTGTGCCTATTATCTCTACCTTCACTCACAACACAACAGATTCAAAGCCCATCCATCCTCCACAGCCCCAGGCCCCCGTGCAGAGTAATAGTTAGAAAATAGTGGCGATGTTGATTAGGAAGCACGGAGGTGGTGGTGGGGTTTATTCAATATTCAAGAGAGGCATTTGGTGCACCATGGGAGCACCCAGTTGGGGAGGCAACAGTAAGGAGAAGCTTTGGACCCCACACAGACCACAGACCCAAATTCATTATGGATGTGATGGAGGAGGGAGAAAAAGAAGAATACTGTAGGTAGATAGTGGAGAAATTTACCAAGAAGCCCGGAGGTGATAAAAGAATCATGTATGAAAGTGGAGAGAAAGCATAAGGAGTGAAAGGGGAAAAGAAAAGATATAGTGCCAAATGCCAAGCTCTTCGTGTTCACACTGCTCTACACGCACACAAGCATGTGATCACATCATACCAGATCATCATATAGCTCAGTCAAGCGTGTGCTAGAGAAAAACAGCAACCCATTTCCTCCAGTTATGGAAAGGGGCAGCTCAGTGAAGTCATCTCATTTTAGTCGGGTAAGTTAGATGTTTAATGGAGAGGAGTCAATCGGCTCGACTTCACTGCAAATTAGCTCTGCAACATGAGCACGATGGAAAACATACTACTGCTTGGATACCAGGAAAGATCTGATGTGCTTGTAGCACACACAATAAGGAAAGCGAAAGTTCACGCAAGCGTTACAACTCCCTACACAAGCTTGAAAAAGTTTGTGTCAGTACATAGTGAGGTACACAGCACATACAAACAGTCTACACATGTTCATTAAGCCTTTTACAGTTTACACGATATGGCTTTTGACTTACTTATACAGCTGTGCAGCCTGGGTCAAATCACCTTCATGATATTAATGATAGAATGTTTTATCAAGGTCGATAGCACTACTACTTAATCACCTTAAAACTAATTTTACTATGACTACCACTAATAATAATAATAATAAACTGGACCTTAACGTATTTAAATTCCAAGGCCATTCCAGGGAAATTTGGTCAATATGAGGTCACCCATGTTCAAACCTCAAGCTGAGTGTTTGGCTGAGAGGTTGATCTGACTGAGAAAGTGTGGGATACTGCACACTTGTATTGCAATGACTTGTCAGCCACAAGACTGGCCCAGGCTAAGGCTTACTTCACTTTATTCTCCTTGTGAGGATCTACAAAATTTACAGATTGAACAAGTTGTACTCAGTATGAAACTACATTGAGCATAAACTAATTGGAAACTGATGAAAAGGAACAATCACACTTTTTTTTTTTTTTTGCAGCTAGGGGAGTCGACCTATACTGGCCGTAAGAAAGAAGCCAGTTTAAAGCCCTTCTGCAGTGGCAACACTTTTCAAAGCTGTCATACAGAGGAATAAAAATGTAACACAGCAACTGGAATGACTAATTACAAAATGAGATGTGTTTGCTTGACATTCCTATAAGTAATCTACAGTGGCTTGCAAAAGTATTCGGCCCCCTTGAACTTCTCCACATTTTGTCACATTACAGCCACAAACATGAATCAATTTTATTGGATTTCCACGTGAAAGACCAATACAAAGTGGTGTACACGTGAGAAGTGGAACAAAAATCATACATGATTCCAAACATTTTTTACAAATAAATAACTGAAAAGTGGGGTGTGCGTAATTATTCAGCCCCCTGAGTCAATACTTTGTAGAACCACCTTTTGCTGCAATTACAGCTGCCAGTCTTTTAGGGTATGTCTCTACCAGCTTTGCACATCTACAGACTGAAATCTTTGCCCATTCTTCTTTGCAAAACAGCTCCAGCTCAGTCAGATTAGACGGACAGCGTTTGTGAACAGCAGTTTTCAGATCTTGCCACAGATTCTCGATTGGATTTAGATCTGGACTTTGACTGGGCCATTCTAACACATGGATATGTTTTGTTTTAAACCGTTCCATTGTTGCCCTGGCTTTATGTTTAGGGTTGTTGTCCTGCTGGAAGGTGAACCTCCGCCCCAGTCTCAAGTCTTTTGCAGACTCCAAGAGGTTTTCTTCCAAGATTGCCCTGTATTTGGCTCCATCCATCTTCCCATCAACTCTGACCAGCTTCCCTGTCCCTGCTGAAGAGAAGCACCCCCAGAGCAAGATGCTGCCACCACCATATTTGACAGTGGGGATGGTGTGTTCAGAGTGATGTGCAGAGTTAGTTTTCCGCCACACATAGCGTTTTGCATTTTGGCCAGAAAGTTCCATTTTGGTCTCATCTGACCAGAGCACCTTCTTCCACATGTTTGCTGTGTCCCCCACATGGCTTGTGGCAAACTGCAAACGAGACTTCTTATGGTTTTCTGTTAACAATGGCTTTCTTCTTGCAACTCTTCCATAAAGGCCAACTTTGTGCAGTGCAGGACTAATAGTTGTCCTATGGACAGATTCCCCCACCTAAGCTGTAGATCTCTGCAGCTCGTCCAGAGTCACCATGGACCTCTTGGCTGCATTTCTGATCAGCGCTCTCCTTGTTCGGCCTGTTAGTTTAGGTGGACGGCCTTGTCTTGGTAGGTTTACAGTTGTGCCATACTCCTTCCATTTCTGAATGATGGCTTGAACAGTGCTCTGTGGGATGTTCAAGGCTTGGGAAATCTTTTTGTAGCCTAAGCCTGATTTAATTTCTCAATTACTTTATCCCTGACCTGTCTGGTGTGTTCTTTGGACTTCATGGTGTTGTTTCTCCCAATATTCTCTTAGTCAACCTCTGAGGCCGTCACAGGGCAGTTGTGGAACTGTTTTGCAAAGAAGAATGGGCAAGAATTTCAGTCTCTAGATGTGCAAAGCTGGTAGAGACATACCCTAAAAGACTGGCAGCTGTAATTGCAGCAAAAGGTGGTTCTACAAAGTATTGACTCAGGGGGCTGAATAATTACGCACACCACACTTTTCAGTTATTTATTTGTAAAAAATGTTTGGAATCATGTATGATTTTCGTTCCACTTCTCACGTGTGCACCACTTTGTATTGGTCTTTCACGTGGAAATCCAATAAAATTGATTTATGTTTGTGGCTGTAATGTGACAAAATGTGGAAAAGTTCAAGGGGGCCGAATACTTTTGCAAGCCACTGTAAATCTATGCACCATTTCACTGAAAAGTTCACAGAATCAAAAAAATATTTCGCCCACCCTCTTTAGAGTCTCAAAAGATCTCAACCTTTTTCCGTACAGTTTGACAGACACGCCTGATAACAACGTATTCAGGTACTAACACTATAGGTCGATATGTCCTCAAAAATAAACGTTGCAAGACCTGTTTTTAAAACGCCGACCACGTTTGAAAAAACTGTGCAGAATGTCTGTGTCATTGGAGGACTCCTTATATTCCTGAAAAAATAAATTCACGCTGTCAGCCCAGACGAGACTGTGACATGGACCCTGCCATAACGTGTAGCAGGATACTGTACATCACATACTTTACCCAATAACTAGCCTCTTGACAGCTGAGTGATGTGGTGGTCGTCTCTTTTCTCACAGCTTATGGCCTGCTGCATCCCCTGCTCTAACATGTCAATCATGTTGTAGCTAATGTTGTAGCCAACATGTACATCCACCCACACACACTGATTGACTGATGTCTTGCTTATGCTTGCTGGCCCTGCACAACACCCAACCACATTACTCTTATCTGGGGTCGGTGGCTTTCATTCTTTGCTTGTCTTATCTCTGACTGTCATTTACAGCATTTATGCTTTCCTTTACACAATTTCCTCTGGGATTAATAAATTATTTCTGATTCTGATTTTCATCAGAGTCACAAAGACATTGGACTGCCAGATGCAAAGCACCTTTGTGAACAAAAGAGAGTCTAAGGATGACAACAGGAGCTGTGGTGTGGTTAAAAATATTTCTTCCTCTAAAGTTTAAGAGTAGGATTGATCTTGCGCACATGTGCATTGGCATTAAACCGGTCTTGTGAAAGAATTCAACTTTCTGTTTGAATTGCCCCGTGCATGCATTCAGTCACACATGCACTGGCAATGAAATGCAGCCGAGAGAAGCATTCATTCATGTGTTGCAGGTACTCCAGACCTCCATGTACAGACATCTCACCTATGCACGAAATACTTCTTTTCTAAGCCCTCTACCCCCTCCGTTACCAAACCCAGACATCAGAGACATGTGCTAAAGTTTGAAGAACAACATGTTCAAAGAGAAACTGAAAGGGCTGAGAACAGAAGAAGGAAAATAGCAGGAGGACCAAATTCTGTGTTCTACCAAAGTCAATTTACAGCAAAATAATTGAAATTCCAAGGCTCAAACATCTGGGTTAATGCCTCAGTTAGTCATCAATAGGCTGATAGCTGCTCATCGCACTTACTGGTGAGTTGTAAAGGTGTTTGAGTTCAGGTTAAGATGTTACCACTCATCCCTAAAGCTGCCCACTTAAAGCTACATCACTGGCACAGGTTGAATAGTGGAGTAAACCTGGTGACTTAATTCTAACCTCAGTGCTTGGCTTTCTGAACATGATCACATTTGCCAAGTAGAAATACTAAATCATTAAGTCAAGCGGCAAGTGAAATGAGACAGACGAGCAAGAAGCGGTCCTGTGTCAATTCAACAAATAATTCATAAGAGTCTTTTTGTTGTACAGTGTAGTATCTGCGTCGCATATTAGATATGGCATTTCCATGGAGCAATAATCAATAGAAGGTGTCACTTGTCACCAGCGTGTCTCTGGGAGTGCGAGGCAGGAAAGATCGAACATCCCCCTCTCATCACCTCTGCCACGAGATGAGCTTATACTCTAGGACTCTGCCATCCTTCATCAGCCGACAGGCTGTCCTTGAACGATGAAGATGAGTGGCAGTGAAGCATCGCTATCACAAACAAGACTGGGGAAAGCATTTTCTTATCAATCGCGGTGCCGAGTACACGGCAGACATTGACATGAGTTGGTGCGAAATGAAGGGAGAGAACGCTCAGTTAAGCTACAGCTGGAAAAGTTAGCTAACAGCATAGGTTTATAAGTAAAACGGCTATGTGACATTTCATAAATGTCTAAGAGAGGGAGACAAATGTTCTATTCATCCATATTTCATACAAAATTTTCTTTTAAGTAAAAGTCTGGATACATACTAGCCAAAGCCTAGACAGAAAATTCTGTGAATACCGGGAACCTGTGGGAGGAGGGGGCTTTGAGTGATGGTATTCTGCCAACTTGCTCCATAACTATTCTATTTATAAACCGAGATTTGATACCGTAACCTGAAATCTCACTGTGTTCCCTGCTGCTGCCACTTGGCTGCCAATGAATGATTAATGAGCAGATGCTGAACTGCAGAGACCATTATTGTTCCTTTCTGTCCTCCCTCCTCCTCCTGTCCATTGCTCTATACACCAATTCCTTTGGCGAGGTAGGGGATTACATTGCACAAGTTTGCACAAGTTGTACTGAACACACTGTAAAAAAACATTAACATTATCATTTTTGAAATAAAATAAACTGATATTCCTGCCAAAGAGTATCAACCTGAAACTTGAACGGGGGTTTTAAATTTGTAGTTTCTTCCACATAGAGAATTTCATCTGTGACCTGTCTAAATATTTAACTAGGTACTTAATTAGGAATGGTGGGATTGTAAAGAACAGACTAGTTTCTGCCAGAGTTTAAACACCCCATCCATCCATCCATCCATCCATTCGCTTCCGCTTATCCTTTTCAGGGTCGCAGGGGGCGCTGGAGCCTATCCCAGCTGTCATAGGGCGAGAGGCGGGGTACACCCTGGACAGGTCGCCAGTCTGTCACAGGGCCAACACACAGGGACAGACAACCATTCACACTCACTCGCACATTCACACCTAGTGACAATTTCGATTATCCAATTAACCTATCCTCACAAGCTGCATGTCTTTGGACGGTGGGAGGAAGCCAGAGTACCTGGAGGGAACCCACGCAAACAAAGTTTAAACACTTCTCAGTTTTTTAGATTGTGGTGATTCCCACCACACCCCTCCCGCTTCATTGCTCTGAAGCTGATAGGTCTCCATTTAGGGCCACCAATCAGGATTCAGCCACATCAGAATCCCAATCTGAAACTGATCAAACCACATTCATACAGACCTGATAAAATACATTATTTTTTTCAACATGAATAGATATCCCTCTCATATCTGCAACAAGAAATATAAAGTCAGCATCTAGTCCTCTATTAACCCGACTGTTGAAAGGGAAACAGGCGGGTCTGGAGCCTCTTGTTAGTTTTACCTTCACTCACTCTTCACTTTTGTAAAAAAAAGAAAAAAAAGAGACAAGTAATTGTGAATATTAATAATTGATTGTAGAAAAAAAAGCAGCACATAGTATAAAGATGATTGTCTACCAGAAAAGTTGGGCCATTGGAGCACTGTCACTACAAAAAACTGAACACTGTGTCAAAGTAAGAACAGCTGTAGCTGTTAGCCTTTTTTGACAGGACGGTAGGGTTAGACAGGAAAGTAGGGTGAGAAATTGAGGGGGACACACAGGAAACAGTCTAAGGCAGCGGTCCCCTACCTTTTTTGCGCCACGGACCGGTTTATATCCGACAATATTTTCATGGACCAGCCTTTAAGGTGTCGCGGATAAATACAACAAAATAAAACCAGTACTGGTACCAAAAAAGATTTATTCATAACACATGGGAAAAGACCCAGGGAAACTGAGTTAACAATAAAAACAATTAAAAAAAGATAATGATAAAAACTGATAAAAACCCTGAAAACCATAAATTTCCCACCCGAGCCTCAACTCTCGTGGCCCGGTACCAAACAAGTTACGGCCCCGGGGTTGGGGTCTAAGGCCAAGTGAAACCCATGTCCCACAGCTATACTGGCTCCCACTGGCCTTATATTTGTTCCATAGTTGTACCTACGCTTTTGTTTGTTTGTTTTTATATATGTTTAAATATTGGTTCATGCTAAGAGTAAGCAAACTTGTTTTCATGTGATAAATTAATGGCTGTAATTATGTTGGGGAAAAATGCCTTAAAAATGTGTTTTTAGTTTGTTTTAGTTTGTTTCTTTTTTTAACAAATAAATAGTTAGATTTTTAAATTTTTTGTTTTATTTGGTTTCTTGGGAGTTATTAATATGTTTTTGTTGAGTTTTCCCCTTTAGTAAGGCAAAGAGCCATGTTGTTGGGAGGCTAGCACCATTGGTGAGGTCCTCTCCACACACACTCTGGGACAGACACAGATATAACCTATTGGTTTGCAGTAAGACATATTTGGTGAGTTGTGGGTAGGACTGCAGAATGCCTGCCCAAGTGGCTCCCAGCATGTCTTAATTTATTTGTTTTGGGTCGTAAAACTCTTCTTGTAGAAAAACTATAATAAATATTTTAAGTAATTCTAAGGGTTTGTTAGATTTTTAATGTTTCTTTAATGTTTCTTGACCAAATATATACTGTATTTGTGTACTTTTAGAGGATTTATTTTCCTGTATAAGGAAATGGCATGGAAATTCTTCACAGGGAAAAAAAACCCTTTGCCCTGACAGGAAATGCACACCTTTACTGATGCTCAGTAAACTATTAAAATATTTGCTAGAAGAGCCAATAAACTGCACCATGTAATTTTCACTCTATAGCAGGTTATGTATGGCCAGTGCATGGGAAGCCCACACACAGGCAATTTATGCTGTGAGTGGGCAAACATTTCACTGGAGACAGCCAGCATTCGCAAATTACTATATTTTAAGTTGCCAGACATGGAGACTCTCTCTCTCCCATTCCCTCTAAAGAAAGCTTTTACAGCCCATACTTACAGGAATCTATCAGGCCCATTTAGCTGAATAATATTCAGATGTGACTCTTACCCTTGCTTTTTGGTTCGGTTGCTGATGATGGCCACAAATAAATGAAACGCACAATAGACAAAACACGTAGGAGAGAATAGAAAAGAAAACACAGCCAAAGCCAGAGGATGATGCTGGAAATGATAAGATAGTTTCATCTGCATCTTTTTCACCCACTCTTCAAGGACACAAGATGTTTTCACGCAAAGCAGGATAAGAAAATGAGATGGCACTGATTTCTCAAACACTTAAATCTCCGCAAAATTGATCCAAATCCTTTAAAACAAGAGAAACAGGTGCTTTCTGTTCCATTAAACAATGAGATGCTTTATATCACTTGTAACTTTGTTTTCTTCCTCTATTTTTCATAAAGATTATTGGTATTATAAGTCTTGACTCTGTATTTTTGCATATCCGTTAAAACCTTCCTGATTTTTATCTGGAAAAGGCCTCACACTAAATATGTCTCAGTTATAATTCCTCGATCAATGATTTTGCGGCCAACAAGATGACAAAGGTTGGGTTGATTTAAGGAATTCATAAAGCAAATGAGTGTCCCTTGACTAAAGGTCAAAGACTACAGTAATAAAAAAGTCTGTGTACATGAAGAAGATGATGTGTGGCCACGTCTACTGCTCATTTTTTGACGTGGTGTCAGGCGAGGATCCGTTTTGACTTGGGAGATGGCATTGAGGCTTCAAACATGTTTTCGGGGTACTGATTTAACTTTCAGATATCAAGATTGAATCAGTCTGATAAGTCCATAACTGTGTGTGTGTGTGTGTGTGTGTGTGTGTGTGTGTGTGTGTGTGTGTGTGTGTGTGTGTGTGTGTGTGTGTGTGTGTGTGTGTGTGTGTGTGTGTGTATGCGTGCGTTCATTTGCCTGTACTGTATTTCTGGGTATGTGTGGGTGTTGGTACCAGACTTCAGACGTGGTTGCTCATGCAAAGGATTCCATTAGAGAGGTAAGGCAATATGAAGTCTATTACAGTGCCGCCGCTCTGCTGGAGTTCCATTGATTGTCCCGAGCCTTGTGCTGAGAGGATCGGTGTAATTTGTTTATATATCCATGAAAAAAAAAAATCATCCAGAAGTTAAAATTACTCAGACCACCGAGCCTTTGTCGTTCCCTTTCACTCTCTCCCTACTTCCATTCACAAAAAAAAGGCAAAACAGTGAAATCCTACAGATGTATCACAACTCTTCCTCCCCTCCTGCTCTTTCTCTTCATCTCTGTCCATTAGACAGCTAATTTGATTTACAGAGCTAGCCTTTCTCTGCTTACAGCTGGGGAAGAGATAGCCCCAAGATATTAGAGAAGAGATAAAAAAGCATAGCATGCCTTTAGATATCAGTCTATCCAAGGACCTCAATAACTCTCATGGTATTTTGCTCTTAATAAAGTGGCCGCTATGTATATGAACAGTGAAAAATGTGGGAAACACTTTTCAAAGAAGTGTTTCAAGCTGTACAGGAGGTAAAGTCTTGTGTTGCTAAAGGTCCTTGAATTTCTCAGAATGGGAATTTAAATTTAACTCTTTCTACTGGGATAAACATTCTTCCAGCAGCTGGTAGGCTTCATGTGATTATCCTGCTGAAAGATCCACTTCTCTTCATCTTTTGACTGGTAATTGACTGTTAATTACTGTTGCTGTTTCATGTTTGTTTAACTTGAGTTTATTCAGTGTTCACTTCACTCCAATCTGTTTACCTGTGCATCACTCACAAGTCTCTATACCTACGCTGTAGCATTTATAGCACAGATTTCCACCTAAGTGACTTCACCCTTTTCTCTAACGAGTTCTTGATAATGGTAAATGCATAACATCAATTACATTACATGTAATATTATATGAATGTTCATGCAATTGCAACAATTATGTTGCAATTTTTAGGGACATGTTTGTGCTCTCTTAAATGCCATAATTAGAAGGTGTTAGAAAACAGCCCTATGAATGTTTTGAAGGTTAACATAATGCCAATAATTTGATTTCTGCAACTTTTTTGCCTTCACTGGATTGTGGTGATCTGCTCTTTATGAACGCACCTGGCCAGTATCTAAAGAGGTAAGACACTGTTTGTAATTTCTGTTGCCCTCTTGACCAGATCTCTCTGTAAAAAATAGATTTTTTTCTTGGCTAAATAAAGGATATAACAACAATAAATATTAATTTTCAAAGTTTATGAAACAGACGTGACGGATTTTTCCCATTGACGTGTGTGAAAATGTGTGAAAATGTTAAATGCGGTACGTGGGAGTTGATTCTCAACAGTATGACTATCTCGAGTGAGGCATGGAGTTTTACCACATACTGACTCCATCATATCACATTTATCATAATATGAGGAAAGAGGAAGGCTGAAGATCTGCTGTGTGGGGGTTAGTTTAGCACAGAAACACTGGGTACAGTATTTTACCTGAGCTAAACCTAATGCATCTCCACTAGCTCTGTGATAAACACACCACATGGTATTTCCTCACAATACATGAGCAATAAAAAACAGCAACAACACTAGGAAAAGTTGAGTTTTCACCAGCTGTATGTAAAAAATAGACACAAACAGCTGTGGATAGCGTGCAGAGATTTACATTACATTCAATAATAGGGTCCCTTTAACACCACACTATCCACTCTAAAGACCTGAAAGCTATTCTTGTGAGCGCAGATTCTGCAGTGAGTCAGTAAAAAGTATTCATCCACAAAGCATTATTCACACGCAAAAAAAGCCTAGACAAAAACACACATCTTTGAAAAAAAAAAGCCTCTACAAAAATGAAACTGCTAACAGAGTCGATATCTCTGATCCACTTACATCCCTGCCTGACTCCATCAGCACCACGGTGTATGAGTGTGGTCGCAGTGGCCCAGAAAAACACTCGAGCTGAATAAGGTTGGGGAACAGGTGTGTATAATAAAATGTGGTCCAACATGGGTACGCTGTGCAATTGTTAACAGATTATTCCTCTAGAACCCGAGGGGATCTGTGCCCTGCGGCTTCACTCAGTCAGGGACAACACTCTCCTGAGGCTGTGTAGTGTCCTGGTTTTCAGGGTTTCTGTGTAACAAATTCAAGCAGGCAACTAGAAAAGGAACTATTAAAATCACTGACAGGTGAAGTGGATAATACGGGTTATCTCATTACAGTGCTAGGAAAGCTTGTGGATGCTGCTGACCAAGTGTGTACCAACATAGTGGCCTCTCCTAACAAGACAAAGAGCCCAGGGTCCAAGCTCCCCAGATCCCCAAACAGGTAAGCATGCCCCGGTCCTACCAGTGCTCTTTGCCAGACAATACAGGAACAGATCAGAGATACACAATATAAGACAGAAAGCTTTAATGTTGTGGCGCACCCTTAAAGCAATGACTCCCCCCTGTCTTTTGACTCCCACAACACGTTTTATTCTAGAGTGACAGAAAATGATCACATAGGGCATTAAAGTTAACTAACTAACCCACCTAAAACTCTTCATGTATTCCACACAAAACAATTACATAACTTGCTTTACAATGAATTCAAGCAGGTTTTCTTTGTTTGTTTTTTTAATTCCTATGTAAAAAAAAAGCACTAACATCACTGGTAATCATCAGCCTAAGGTGTTCACTGAGAATTTTAGTGATGTAGAAATACTTTCTGAAAAATGTTCACACCAAGAAGGTCCAGGCTCCTAATCTGCATGCATGGATCACAGCCCCAAAATATCCATGTTAGGTTAATCAGTGCTTCTAAATTGGCTTTAGGTGTGAATGTTTATCTGTCTCTCTGAGTTTGCACTGTGATAGTTGGGCGACCTGTCAGGGTCTCTTGCCCAGTAACAGTAAGAGGGATATTTCCTTCTAAGTCCTTCCCCTTTGACTGTGACTATCATCACTGAAATGATTCATTCATATCGTCTTTTCCAAAATAAACTGATGCACCATTTATAGTAAAGTATCTAAGTTGACCTCACCTAAACTGTCATACAATATTTCATCTTTGATTCGTATCCGTCTGCACTCTTATTCACAGAACATTTTCTCCTTATTCTACAGTTATAGTATAAATCTTATGAGACATTGAACAATTGCCTCATAATCAGGACTTATTACTTATAGTATATATGTATCATAAAGGAACATAAAGCATATATGCCTGTGATTTAGAGAAAAAGAAAAAAGAAAAGGTGTGTCTAACACAATTAAGATGCAGTGAGAGAATAAAGACCTTAACAAATCCTGTCCACAATTAGCCACTGAGACTGAGCCTGATGTGTCATTAAACGCAGCTATCTGCTTTAGCTGATTTATTGGGATTTCACTTTGCTGTAGTATTTGCTTTGTTTCCAATCTTGGCCTATCAACAAACTCACGGAAAGTATCTTCTGCATTCCCCTCCACCTCCTCTGCTTTGCTTTTTCCATCTCTTCCTCCACATCCCCCTCAGCCCATGTCCAATGCACACTGCAGCTCTCAAAAGCCTGTTTTTTTTTGTATCTTTGTTTATTTGTTTTGGTTTTTGTAGTCAAAAAACATCTTAGAGCCATGGTGAATGAACCCCTCTCATAAACCAATGAGACAGTTGAACCGCTGATCATCAGCAGATTGCCCAGTTTGTACAACTACTTTTAGCTTATAGCATTAAGCTAAATTTAATTTAAATCACATAATCTCTCCTCTTCATGTTTAGTACATTCCTACACTGCCTCTGTTTTTAATCGCCAGGGATGGCCCTCTAGAGAGCACAAGAAAGAACCTGCGTTGGTTTGCAAACTGAAGAGCATCCGCCTCCTGCTCTTCCATTGGTTACATCTGCACTATCCTGGATCACTCATTGGCATCTGATAATCATCTGAGTGCCACCTACACGCTTCACATAACATAGTCCTTTTTTTTAAAAAAAGAAAAGAAAGAAAACCAGGTTCAGGCATCTATCTTCGTTACTTGGAGTATTTTTTTTTTTACAACAGCAGCTTCACAAAGGAACAGGATAATAAAATTGACTTCTAGTGTTATCCTCACTGTTGTAGCTATACTGAAAACACCTCTCTGACACATGAAACTACCATTTAACACAGGCAACATGCATGCATTTAAATGATATTCCAGTGTAGCATCTCCTTTCTCCTTTTCTCATTTCTCTCTGCTGTCTGACTATATTAGTACCTTTATTTGATATTCACAAAAAGCATTACTCTGCTGTGCAACCTAACTCACCCTCAGGGGAAGCTACACTTGCTGGTTTCTCCAGAGAGAAGCAGGAATTTCAGATTATCTCTTCAGCTCCAAAGCTGTCCATTCCTTTGGGCAACGACTCTGCTTATCAGAACACGTGTTTTCCATAAAAACTGCTATTTTTTTTTTTCCATTTTTATTTTTTCATTTGTTTTCTCCCCAAGCATTCTCTTTGAGAACACTAAGGTACTACACATTTTTAAATTTACCCTTTGGAACTATTTGAACCCATGCCGGGAAAGGCTGTTTACGGGTGGAATTATGATTACAGGTCAAAAGGTTGTGTTTTCCATTTGGGGGCTTTTTGTTGTGGATGTGGGTCAGGCTCTGTGTAGCTGAAAGGAGTCAATGAATGGATGTAGCTTGGGAGCAAAACTAGCTGAGTAGTAGGTATCAACCATGCTGTTTTATCATGTTTCTTGGGGTTATGGATTTCCATACATGTATTTAATATTGGGTAGAATATCTGAAAGTTTGGCTTTTCATTGTTTTCAGTGATAGAGTGATGAGAGAGAACCTTTACAGTCCTACGGATACACTAAAGTACTCGTTTTTTTATTGTGTCATCGAACACACACATATATTTACAAAGGCATGGACGTGGCTTAGATTTGAGAAGTATTTGCAGATAAATTTGTTTTCTCAGCTTGCATTTCAAATGCAGTGAAATGCAATTAAAAACACCAGAAAGTAGAAAAACAGCACCAGACATTGAATAAAACATAAAGGAAGTAGAAAAAATAGACATAGTGGAGACAATAACATGAGGTAACAGCTGGAGAAGTGACAGGAACCAAAAAATGTGAAGGATTGCACTGAGACATGTTTTGAAGAAGTAGAGGATTTTTTAGTGTTGACGATAAAAAGATGCTGGTAATGTGTGTTTTTCGCATGATTCATGTAATACTTTAGATAGGCTATTTGCTTTTTACTGTTAGCTCGTCACTTCAGCAACTGTTCCGTCACTTTATTGTCTCCCCAAAAACACTTCCGTTGTGTTTTGTGAGTTTTCTGGTTTTAGGAGCTTTTGTGGAATTCTTTTTAATGTCTTCTGTGTTTTAATTGACTTCCATTTGTTTTGTCCTTTTTCAGCATTTTTCTATTTGTTGGTGTTTTTCAGGGCCACCATACACTTCTCTGTCCGAGCTGCACAATGAGCTTAAGTTCATCACTGCATCTTACTTCTACTCAGTTTGACTGAGCTTTGAAGGAGTGGAAGAACCATCCACCTCCCTGGAGCATGTCTGGAGGCTGGTGAGCACCTTCCCTTTGCAACACATGGCTACATCTAAGAGGAGCAAATGGGCAAGTTTTCTCCTCACCTCTGTGGACCCACAGTTCTTTGAGGTTTGACAGAGGTGAGTCTGAAATTAATAAGACCATGCAACACCGGGGCCACTTGAGCCACAAAGATGCATTATCCAGATCTTACTGTCACACCTAAAAGGTCTTTCTGAGTCTACAGACTATGGAACAGCAGGTAATACAAATTCCTCTGGTAGCATTAAACGAAAAGATTTCAAACATTGACCCTTATTTTGGGCGTTTTGTTTTTTAGCCCTCAAGATATAGTTAAAAAAATCTGGCTTGACAGAGAAGAAACATTTACTACTAAAGAGAGAAGAGCGCTTAATTAGCAGATATGTTCCTGAGCCACTCGCAACAACTTTGTTCCTCTTTTCTGGAGAAAAGTCTTGCTGTGTGCACAATGACATAACCCTGACACAGGTTTGATGCCAAATATTATACTAAGGAAAGAAAAAGAAAAAAAAAGAGCTTAAATAGCTCAGAAAGAAGTTAAAGATGCAAATTACCATCACAGTCAAAAGGCAGGTCACACTAGGTTTACTTTTCAATCAGCCATTTTTGTCAGTCATAATAAAGTTCTCATCTCTTTGATAATTGGCTTTTTCTAACCTAAGCCTCGATACCCTGACCTAGTCTTGATACCCTGGCAACATTTACCCAAATCAACCCCAAAGAAACTGCCTGTAAAAAACAAAAGGATGCATAGAAGTTCAAACTCACATGAGGATGCCAGAAATAGTTAGCATACAGAAGGGCATGAAACTGCTTCTCAAAGGCCGTGCGTCTTATGCACCAATGTTACAAACATGATTTAGTCAGTCTTATTATAATCTCAGAAGTCTCTATTAAAGGTGGACTGCATCATTTATGTACCCAGAGCCTTGAATATGAAATATTACTGGCAAGGACAAAAAACTGAAATCTGCAAAACATTTATGGGAAAATGTGCATTGCCTTTAAATTCCCCATGTACAAGTACTGTATCAAGTGTGGCGGATAAGTGCTGGTGAGATATTTAAAGCTGTGTCTACAGAGAAAACACAAAACAGCATGTATATTATGTGCGATATGCCCCTTAATGCACCTCTAGTCATATTTTAATTTAATTTCCTGTGTACGAGTCCTGTACTGAGTCTGTGAACAGCTAAGTTCAACACTGTGCCTGATGTCTTCTGTGTAAACATAAACTATAGGAGATGCTAAGCTCCTCATGTTACGCCTCCTATGCAGACCTGTTGTAAAGTAGCAGATAATGAGTGAAAATACACCCACACCATTACATGATAGTTATAACTACATGTTGTCTTTATCGACAAAATCAAATGTCAGCCACTGCGTGGAGCAAGTCAGAAAGATTTCTTTTTTTATTCTAGCAGAAATGTTCTGAAGAAGACCTTCAGTCGAGCTGCCTGCCGTGCACCTCTTCTCTCTCCTCCTTTGTCTCTTTCTTCTATAGTCTGACCATGATTATAGCGCCATACAACACTCCGTTGCAAACGTGACTTGGATGTCAATGCTGACCATTCCCATACTCAGCATGCTGCGTATATCAGCGACTCATCTCCAAGACACAGGCTCCAAGGTCGATCAATGTGAGACATGCCATTAAGTTTCTCCCTCTCCTCCTTTTGCTGAACTCTCAGATATCATTGCTGTAACTCCTTCTTCAGTTTTCTGCGTAGATGTCATTTCCTTTGATCTTGTTTTTGTGGAGAACATAAAGGTGGATTTTGGTGGCCTTCATGATGCCTGTATCAAAGTCACATTACTCCAAAAACATCCGGGTGCAATCTCCCATTTAAAAGCAACAATATTCTTCTACCTTGTGGTATCTCATCTTGTACCTAAAGTGCAATTTCTTTCTCTCTAGTAATCACCAGAGCAGCTAAGCTATGGCTCTCACATTTAAATACTCCAATGATGTCTTCACCTAAATGTCCTTCAGTTATGCTTGTTGCTTTGCCTCTAAACAGGTGGATGTTTGCCAACCCTCTGAAACGTTTGAAGATCAGTTCAGCTGCGGTAAGGAGGGGCAGTAGAACAGCAGGCACCTTGAGCACCAAGCTATAAGTCACTGAGGTATTAGGCACTTGAAAAGAGTCAAGTTAAGAGGACTAAACAAAAGGACTGGAAATGAGCCAGGGTTAAGACCTTTACATTTTGAGTTTCTGCCTACAGAATTTCAAATTAGGCATTCTCACGCATCGAGCAGAGGAGGAAAGGACAGAGGGAAAGAAAGAAAACTTCACCATGTAATATAGGCTCTTGCCTAAAACAAGTCCCTGTGAAGCTTGGTATAATTTGTGCCATATATAATAGCGATGATAGGAATGATGTCCCTAAGAAATGCAACTATTATACTACTATTATATTTGCAAGAATAGGTTGATGCACTTGTGTTTATATGCACTTGTGGGAGACAGACAACTTAGAATCACCAGTTAGCCTAACCCCACCAACTGCAGGTCTTTGCACTGTGGGAGGAAGCTGGAGTACCCAGAGAGAACAAGGATGATATAGAAACTCCCCACAAAAACGACTTGCCTGAGAGTTGATTGGAACCCAGGAACTTCTTGTGTGAAGCAACAATGTGCTGCCCCTCACATTTCTGGTGACCACAGATATGTGTCTGGACCAATAAACCACTTGGTATACACAACCAAAAGGCAATTCCTCGACACAGTCTACTGGTCTGCTCTTCAATATGTTAAATTTGTAATATTTGGAACAGTTAATTGTTAGATATCAGCCATCCATTTATCAAAGCGGACCTAAACCACTGTATGTTAATAGTACCAGTGCGGTAAAAGAACCATTACATCGAACAGATGTGAGAGCTGGTCTTGGAGCCCTGCAACTAAAGGAAAATTAATTACCAAGGGTCTGAGTCAATCAGCCATGGATTTTCAATTACTCTTCAAATGGTGGCCATGAAGCAGCTTTAACTGTGAAATATGCTTTTGAGAGGTCTGAAAAAACAGGAAGCGGTCCGGGGATTCATTTCATTTTCAAAGACCTGCCTCCAACACAGGTAGAATTCTTCATTGAGGGCATCTGATAGCATCTGGCTTCTGCAGCAGAGGGTCACTTCATTGAGCAGCGAGCGAGAGAGAGAGAGAGAAAAGAAAAAGAAGTGACCGAGATCTTGCTATAGGGGGAATACAAAGGCCGTCCTGCTATATAGAAAACTCTCTCCCTCTCTTTCATGGCCTTCCTCTCTCTATCTTACCCTTGCCCGCTTCTTTACTCTCTCTGACTTTTCAATTTACAGAGACCTGCAGGGGCCAAAAGGCTGGCTCAAAGAGGACTGTCAAGTTTTAAAATTCCATCTCCTGGGTTGCAAAAAAGAGCGAGAGACAGACACAGACAAAGTGTGAGGTGGGCTTGCAGTCCAACATTCAGTAACGTGAAATACCCTTGAATATGATGCACCAAAGACAGAATAGGGTAGCATTACAAATGTGTTCTAATGAGATAGCATTAAATGAGTGGTGCACCATGCTTTAGGCTCAGGTGAGTTGTAAATATTGTGCATTTTATACCTGCTCTTTTACAGACTGGTTCGTCTGTCTTTAGAAAGATTGCTGTTTACACATGGCGAAACGGTAAAACAGTATTTATGCAAACTACGCTTTAATACGAGTCAACACAAGGCTTTTTATTTGGGAATAAACTGTATTTATTTAATGGCATTGTGACAGTGGAAAAAATGGGCCTTAGTAATTTTCACAAAAAATACTGGTCACTGTGTTGGATCATCTGTGTTCTCTATTATAAATGTGTTCCACATAATCCCCATTCATAGACAAAGGAGACCCAGCTAAATGCTGATGAAGAGAACTTTACCCCCATAATCTGCAATATCCGTCTCGGAAAGCAGAGGCGTGTGTTCAAGGGTTCACTGCTTACCCCATAATTATACCAATTAAGCTGATTACTCTCTCTGTTTTCTGCCAGTGGGGGAAAAGGAAGTAATGCCACAACAGAGCCTGAAATCAAAGTTTACCTCTGCAGGATAAACACCCAGCCCAAATGAAATTTCTATTCCAGCCCCATGCAGGCTCACTCTGTCACACTCACTTCCTGTCAGATCAATGAAAGCAAGTTGGAGAGTTTAGGGAGGAGTCGGTACATGTGGATGATGGGTGAAAGAGGGAATTGTTCAGAAAACAAATCAATGGACAAAATAAATATTTCACCCTCACCAGTGAGCCAGTGTTTCTTTTGATTGCCTCTATGAATCCTCTCGCTGTGATTGTTTGTGATTAGTCTCACGCACACTTCTTCATCCTGTAAAACTCTGGACTGAACTGGAGGTGAGGAGGCAAGACGGGTGATGGAAACCAGCTTGGTCTGGGTGGTCAGTTTACCATGTAAAGTTAGGTATTCTCGTATTTTTAGGTGCCATCAAAGGCTCGTCTCTGTGTGTGATGTTTGCAGTGTGCCCTAATGAGATGACAGAAAATGTCAAGATTATTAATACTGTTATTATTATTATCAGCCAAGTAGCAAGCCACATAATGTGTGCAAGGCTCTGGCTTTTTTAAGTGTGTAAATGTGTGTGTGTGCATGCGGAAAAAGAAGAAAGCGACAGTGTGGTTACTTTCAATTATGTCCTTTTTCATATTTAATGGTGTTTATTGGTGGTAAAGGTCAGCGATGGTGTGTTTATGAGCGCTTCCGAACGCTGAGAGAGGAAGCTGGCATCCTGCTGGTTAGTGTGTGCTTTCTCTTTAAAAATGCACGACGCCAGGCCACAGGGAGTGGTGACCCCCCTTGGAGTTAACCTATTGAGTGGTAAATATCAGGTAACACGGCCAATGAAATTCCACGTCTCACATCTTCCTTCGCAACCTTTTACAGTGTTCTTTGGGAATAAGTACTAGAGTGTGTTATTTAATGAAAGAAATCCATTCTGTATTATTGAAAACTGGTGCATTGTATTGATTTCTTTCCATGTGTACACAAGATCTGACCCTTGGCATGCTATACATATATATACATATATATATATATATATATATATATATATATATATATATATATATATATATATATATATATATATATATATATATATATATATATATATGTATATATCATGATGCTAATCCAAAAGAGTTTGCTGTAGTGGATCTTGTTTCAGCGGTGAAATATGTTAACCACGACAGGAAGTAGTTTAACAGTCCAAGTGCTGAGGGTACTTTGACACTAATCAGCATTTAGGACGATGAATAATTACTCCAGTTTTACTGCAGTCACATTCTAGCTGCATTTCATGCTTGATTCCATAAAACTAAAGACTGAAAGTTCTATCATCAGTGCAAAAGCCTTTGCACAGATGTTCTGTGAAGTACCGCAGGACACCTTTGAACTAAAAATGAAGTATGACCTCCTCAACTGCAGGAGACAATATTTAATGTTGGACCACTTGCTGAATACGAAGCTTCCTGTAGGAAATAACAAAAAAACCCAAGCAAACAAAAAACAAACCCTAAATGGGAGGCATAATATTATAAAAGCAAATCATATTAAAAAATTACAGTTGTTTGTGAGTCTTATATTGTACCAAGAACCAAGATCCATTTATATATTTTTTGCTAAATCTTATAAATAAATAAACAGACGCAGATAATTATAAGCAATGACGTTCAGCTTAACAGGACCAAAAAAAATCTCCATGTTTAATGCATGAAATGTATCTAAAGAAAGACAAAGCAGCAGAAGTGACAAAACCTGCTAAAACCCAATATATAGCACAGTTAACATTACAAAACACTAAATAATGCTGAAACAAGTTCTATCAAGTAAAATCTATTGTTGTATGATGGAAGTTAGTTCTAAGTTACGTTATTTTTTGTTTTTAAAAGATAGCAGTAGCTAAAAAACAGCAGCCAACAGAAGACAGTATGACAGGAAACAGTTCTGATGCATTAGGATGTAAAAAAGCTCAGAGCTCCACATCAAACACAAACTCGCTTTTAATACCACAGGGGTATTTATAAATTTAAAGGTTGGTACAAGCTGAGAATGCATCTACCTAGACAGTGAGTCTGTGAGTGTGTGTATATGCGTTGTTGTTCAAGGAGATCCAACCATGTGCACATTTTGAGCTCAGTGTTTAAGAACATTCTGCCCCACTTTCCCTTTTTTCTTCTGCCAACCTGTGGAGTTCAGCAGTCATTAGATATGCGAATGTATAACAAGGCAGCTTGCATTATAATGTGGAGGCATATGTATGAGAAAAGCAACATACATACACAGCATATATGTTTTTGTTTGGGCGCGGAATCATCTGTGCACCTGTGTGATGTTTTTTTGTGCACATAGCCATACGTAAGTTTATTGTAGGCACACCGATGAGAGCGTGAGAGAGACATGTTCAAAGACAGACAAACTCCACTCTGCACTAATGAGCTGGCTGTGCTGCTCTCCCTGCTTTGTCTCCCAGGCCCTCCTGCTTGCAAACCACTAAAAGGTTTGAATTAAAATTTTAAACAGTGCAGTGTGCAGTGCTGCCAGCATCTCAGGATATTTATATATAAAACACACTTCACATACCCCAAAGCAATGGCAGTTATATAGTGTGTAGAAAACCCTTCCAGTATTCTTGCAGGTGTTTAGACAGCTCATCTTCTTACAGGTTAACACATTCCAGACTAAGATGTCCAATGTGGATAGAAATCAATTTGCTAAACAGAAAATCTGTTATGCTTAGTTTTGTTATTTATTAGTGGCTTTGTTGACAGGGAATTAGGTCTGTGGCACATATCGGACTTACACCAAGTGTATTTCCATAAATTCAATATTAATTCAGTTCAATTCACTGTTATTTATATAGCACCAAATCACAACAGGAGTTGTCTCAAGGCTCTTTATATTGTAAGGTAAAGATGCTACAATGGTAGAGAGAAAACCCAAACAATCAAACAACCCCCTGTGAGCAAGCAATTGGCAATGGCGGGAAGAAGAAATTCCCTTTTAACTGGAAGAAAACTCGAGCAGAACCGGGTTCGGGGAGGGCAGCCATCTCCCATGACCAGTTGGGGCTGATGGGAAGAAGACAAAACAAAAAACAGATTTAAAAAAGATCCAGCGGAAGAGAGTTCTATCTGAATTTAGAAAGACGAAACTGGAGGTCATCCAGGTCTTTATTGTGTTAAAACATTCTTGCATTCTTAAGACATTCTTCCATTATCTGCATAGCAATAAAAGTGTATGTTATAGCTTCAAATTATACTACCTAAGGGAAGCGTGTACAGTATAATGTAAAGTGAATTGGTCCTAGCACAGAACCCTGTGGAACGCCATAATTAACCTTTGTGTAGAGAAGACTCCACATTTACATTAAAAAATTGGAATCTATAGGTAGATGGAAGTCAAACCACTGCGCTTCAGTGGTTTGACTCCTTAGTGCTAACCAAGATGTCTATAGCAGTCCTTTACTGTTCTATTTAATGTCAGACGATATGAGAGTGTATTTTGAGCAGCTACTGTGCTTCAAATAAACCAAAACATTCTGTGGGGTGCGGGGAAATATACTGGTAGATGTGTTACATTTTCAATCTTGTATGCATGCTGTGAAGGATAGAATCATAAAGAAATGCCTGCCGTAAAGCAACATAACGGTATCAGGTAGAAACCATAAAGCAAACTTTAAAGGGTTCAATTTGAAATTGTCTACCTTCATGCTACACAAAGAAACTGCCCTGTCATTTTCAGCATGCACATCATGCTACCGATTTGCATGTGAATGTGATGCTGCGGCTACAAAACAAAGCAAAATCTTTTGACAAATGTGACACTTAAACTCACCGTAATGCAGCAGAGAGCATGTTATGACTATTCATGAGTAGTGAGTAGTTTCCTTGCCATGTTTGTCTGCATTCTGAAATGGTGCAAGCCCATATTTCTGTCAGCATAATTGGAATATGAGAGTTCTTCGTGCCAAACGCTTCACCACGTCTTTGCCAATTATAGCAATTCCTGCTTTTTGTGCCCAAGGTTTTCTGAGGCCCTTTGAAAAGGAAGACCCCTTTTGTTACAGGAAATGGGGGAGGAAAAAGACAGAGAGAGAAGAGGGCTAGAAAGAAAAGAAAGGAGAGAGAGAGAGATGTGAGGGATGTGAGGGTTGGCGTTGGGAAATGTGCAAGCCAGTCTACATGCAAATTGCACATGCACATATCTGCTCCTGCATCTGTGCAAGTATGGGCTAGTTTATTTATTCATCTGAGCAATTGTTTGTCTGCCTGAATCTAAGCCTGAGTGCCACAGCTGTTCAAAGAGGACACCAACTGGCAGTAGGATTCGAGAGAAGTTGTTAGCCTAAAGAGAAGCGTGTCTTCACCATGGAACTTATACAGAATCATTTAAGATAGAAAAAAACTAGCATTGATGAAAACTGGAGAAATAACTACACAAAGGGTATTTGATCTTTAAAACAGTCAAAGATACAAATGACCCGTGTAGCTTTGTATGCGAATATAGCCAGAAAATAGCGTTTACACAATTTTGTTAGGTGTTTGTCTTTTGGGAATGGCCTAAAGCCAGAAAGACATTATCATTTATCATGACTTATCATACTGGATTCCATTTGTAGCCGCAGGTGAAAAGGAAAGGTATTCAATGACTGCACCAGTAGGGAATAAAAATAGCATTGAGCTCAGTATCAATCTCAAGGAGGCTTAACGCTTCCGCATTCTGATGCCCCGATAAAGAGAAAGAGGATCGTGTGGGAGGAAAGAACGGCAGAATAAAGTGACAAAAAGGGAAAAGGAATTTAATCAAGTAAGGAGGTGGAGAGAATCTTTAAGCCTCTCTGCCTAGATCTGGTGTTTGTCACACAAAACACTTTGATCAGTTTTCAGACGGGTGCAATTTTATATCGGAGCGAAATTACAGTTTGAGTGCGGTTAGCATAATATAGGTTCGTGCAAGCATCACATGCACAGCTGCTTATTGTGCAATACTTTGCTGTACATGTTGCTGTGTTTGAAATTAAAAGCAGGAATGAAAATGTAAACACCATAAGTTAAAGCAGTTTTCCCGTCTGCATAACTAGATGCTCATCATCTAGTTAGATAGCGTGTCGGTGCTAATGTGTGCTGTGTGTATAGGGTAAGAATTATGCTTATGGCCGTTCTACTGTAAAATCAGGTTATATCATCACAGTACAAGAATACTGTACATCAGGGATTGGTGAGAGAAGGAAGACAAAGGGGAGCAATGGAGGATGGAAAGCACTCAGTAATAAGAGTCTTTCCCTCTTTCCATTTCCGCTCTCTTATCCACTAACTTCTGTTTTTTTCTCTCTCTCATTCATTTTATTTCTCCCCCTCTCTCTCTCTCTCTCCTTCAGTCTCTCTCTGAATGGGAGTTGATGCCTCAGATATTAGTGAGCTGTGTCAGACAGTTAAACTGCCCTTTATCGATCCTCTAAGCTTCACTCTTTCCAAGCAGCCGTTATGGTTTTAATGGCTTGTAATGGAGCTGGGTTCTCTTTGATGTTCAATTGCTCAGCTAGTCCGCCCTTGTTTTTGATATAGTTTCAAAGGATCTTCCTAATGCCTGCCTCAGAGAAGCCCATTTCCGACAACAAATTTTTGGGTTCCGTGATTCTAAACTGTCCTTATAGTGGAGGAAAAAAACTGAAGGAGATGGAGTTGAATGGGGTAACAGCAGTCTTTTAAGGGGCTTGTAAAGGCTTTCTGACTACATGTAATGTTAAAAAAAAAGGCATGAAAACATCCTTAATAATAAAATATAGTTTCTTGGAACAAAACAAGATTTTATATTTAAATGCTCTTCATAATTCCTTCTGAAAGCCATTCTGTAAATGTCAATTTGCTTCACCATTTTTTACATTTTTAATCACTTGACAAAAATACAATAAAAGGTTAAGCGTAGTGAGAAATGACCAAAAAATCATTTTTTAAAATGATTTAAATATCATAAAATTGAATTGAAGAAAAGACCAAAATAAGTGGTTCACCTCAAGAGGTACACAGACACCAACATTACGCATAATCCAAAACGGTGATATAAACCGCGGAGGCAAGTTATAGATGAATAACTTTGGTTTTACTGGATTTTTTCTACTTTGCAACTAAGAAAACTTCTTTTCCAAACTTGTTTGGCTTCTTTATTTACTCCTACTTTGAAATTATTTGTATTCCTGGCATTCTTTTGCTGATATATTGGAAGAAAAGTTGATTTTACCCTCTAAAATAGCTTTAAAATATTTGTGTTTGTGTTGCCTAATGTATGTTTTTCTGCTGAGTTCTCTTTTTGTTTCTATGCTGTGCCCCCAAATAATTTCTCCTTCAGGTTCTTTCTTGTGGTGCCTTTTTAAAAAGTAACTATATTGTAGCCTGATTCAAAAAGTGAAGTATCTTGCTAAAAAAAAGATGTATATTGTCCTGCTAAATCAAAGCAGAGTCAACTTTATATGCGTCTGAGCTCAAGTTATTACAGTCAATTAATTTTAGATAACGATTAATAACAAATTAAATTTATCAGAGGATTTTCTTGTTCAAAGCTTTATTTTCATCTAGAAGGGAACGTTGTATACACCCAGCTAGCTTTTCAAAGTGCTATGGAGTCTATGACCTAAATAAGAAATATCAAAGCCTGGAAACCCCAAAAGAGAAAAGTGAGAAACGGGAAAAGAACTGGGATTGGGGGGCACACAAAAAGAGGGGTGGGTGGGTGTGCATGTTAAAGTCCCTGTGCGAAACATCAAAAACAAGCACGAACTATTAATGCATCTAGTTTGTTTATCGGTGCTTGTGGCTGGCAGGTCCCGCACCATCATTAGTGCTACGAATGTGACACACTGATTTTCTTTTTACTCGCCCTCCACCAGAAAACTACTGGGAGAATGATAGTACTCGAATGCCAGGGTGGAATTCAGCATGTACTCATTGTGTATTCTTTTTGAATGTGTCTCGTAGACCTTGGTGTTGAAGAGATGTGTCAGTGGTAAAAAGCAAGAAAGAAGAACTGTTTCCATTTGTTGTTTCCACTTCCTCGGGAAGAAAAGAAGCAGCAAGAGTTTCTGTCAAAGCTCTTGTTCTTTTTGAGTGCCTCTGAACTAGCATGTTTATTCAATATGTGACACCGACAGTTGCAACACGTTAGCGCCGTATTCAACAAATGTTCCTAATTAACTAATGACTGTTTCCTGTCAAATTGCGTGCATTCGACACTGTGAATAGGTACAACTGTGTGTGCGTGTGTGTGTGTGTGTGTGTGTGAGTGAGAGTTCTGCTTTACGCTACATGCTGGTGTTTTCTCCAACAGCATACAGCATTCATGACCAACCATGTCTGATTAATGCACAGTAAAGCATGTAATTAATCTTTTCTTCAGCCCCATTTTATTTTATGTTGTTGTTGTTGCCTCTGGTGACAAATTACAGAAACTCTGACACAGTCACTCAATGAAAAAAACACTTTAGGAAGTCTTACTATTTTTACATACACTCACCAGCCAACTCATTATAACCCGCCCTGACTGGCCATGAAGGCAAATATCTAATGAACCGATCACATGGCTGCAGCTCAGTGCATTTTGGCATGTACACTTGGTCAATAGGATCTGCTGAAGTTCAAATTGAGCATCAGAATGAGTTTTTAAGAAACTGCTGATCTGCTGGGATTGTCCTGCACAATCATCACTTTGATTTACACAGAAGAATCCAAAAAAAGAGAAAAAATATCCAGTGAGCGCCAGTTCTCTGGGTGAAGATGCCAGAGGTGACTGGCGGAGACTCGCCACACTGCTTGTAACTGATAGAAGGGCAACAGTGACACAAATAACCATTCATTACAACCAAGGTTTGCAGAAGAGCATCTCACGCAGCATGTCGAACCTTGAAGCAGAGGGGCTATAGCAGCACAAGAGCACAATGGGTGCCATTTCTGTCATGTAGGAATAGGAAACTGAGCCTACAATTCATACTGGCTCACTAAAACTGGAATGGATCCATCCTTTCTTGTATCAACCGCTCAGGCTGCTGCTGATGGTATAACGGCATTGGGGATATTTTCTTGGCACACTTTGGTACTAAGTGAGCATCACTTAAACACCACAGCCTTTAGACTATTATTGCTAACCAAGTCCATCCCTTTATGACCACAGTAAACCCATCTCTGATGGCTGCTTCCGGCAGGATAACACACCATGACACAAAGCTCAAATTATCTCAGACTGGTTTCTTGTACATTTCAATGAGTTCACTGCACTCAAATGGCCTCCACAGTCACTGATCTCAATCCAAAAGAGCACCTTTTCAATGCAGTGTTATGGGAGATTCACATCGTGGATGTGTAAATGACAAATCTACAGTAACTGTGTGATGCTATCATGTCAATACGGACCAAAATCTCTGAGGCATGTGTCCAGCACCTTGTTGAATCTGTGCCATGACAAATTAAGGCAAAAATGGAGTACAACATAGTGCTGACACGGTGTACCTAATAAAGTAGCTGTTGAGTATATGGCTGTTTTGCTTTAGAATTGGCATTGCTTTAAATGTCAACATTTCCCTCGTTTAACTTCATCAGCAGTCTGTCCCATAAATCTGGACTCTAGTTCACAGCTTATGACAAAGGCTGTTGACTCATCCTCCCACTCGTTTTCCAAATGTTAACTCCACATATAGGCCTGTGCATTACACAACAGAATCAAGCCTCTGTCCATTCAAAGGTAACAGTGACATCAAGCGCTTCTCCGGCCAGTTCAGGCAATAACTTAAATCTAATCTTGGCTCAGAGAGAGTGAGGGACACCACTTCTTACTTCCCCCGGGTGTTGCCTTTTTTGTTCTCTTAAGCAGTTTGTATTTTTTTCTCATATAGTCCTCTTCAGAGTTGTATTTAAAATACGAGGCCCCAACATCAAGAAAGATATTGATGATCAGAAATAAGACTGCACCTTGTAGTTAGCAAGCAGAAAGCAGAAAGAGTTTGGAGAAGTCATGAAACTTTTACTCACCCACTGACTAAAACAAAGAACGCACTCAGAACACGGGCGAAGTAATAAGCTGGACTTCACACGCATAATTTTGCGATATATTATGATCTGTTGTGATGCTCACACCAGCTATGCCCGTGCACTCTGTGATTTTATCCTAAACTCTGGAAGTGATGAAATATTGATACGGTACACAGGAGGATTTGACGTAAGTAAGGCAGAATACTGCAGTGCTAGGCATCGCATGTTTTATTGAAACGCCCAGTGTAGCACTCAAGGAGAGTGAACGAAATAAAACTGGGGAAAAAAAGACACCAAAGAGACAGTGCAGCCTTAAAAGACAACAATGCTGCACTCATAAAGAAGGGATGCAACTTCTCTGTCCCTAAATTGCCTGGTTTAATGAAGCGTTACCAATCAATATGGCAGATGCAGAAGAAAAATGAGATTCATATGCGGGTAAATATTAGCTCTATGTCCAGGTCTTGACCAAAATACTTTCAGAAAGTGCATCCACTTTTTCCTCCTCCAAAATATTGACTTCATTATTCAGTGTCCCTGAAAGATAAATGAATCACAGGTTTAGCGCTAAACTTCTGCAAGCTTTACATCACGGCGAGGGACACTGGGGAATAGCTCATCTAAAAACAGTGACACAGCTAATGGTGAGGTAGGATTTCTGTTCATGTATAACCTAGTTCTCTTTGCAATTAACATATAAAACATGTCACCAAAAGCTGTGCGCTAAAACATGTATCAAATTTATCAGTTATGAAGGACGGGGCTCCTTTGTCTTTTCCTTCTCGACCAAATTACGAGAGGCAAAAGGATCAGGAAGCATAATTTTTCATTACACACTTGACGTGGCTGAAAAATGAACAGCGCGACCGCTGATAGGCCTAATTGGTGAGCGAGCAGGGGCAAGCAACTGGAGCCAGGATGGGCCATGGCTACTTCCTGGTACCCAGTGAACCATTTACAGAAAATAGGCGCCACTGCTGTGAAGAAAAAAAAAGACCTCCGAACTTAAAACGATGGGGGGGGGAAAGAAAGAGAGAGCGTGAAGAGTGTGCCGCAGATACCTGTGCCAGCAACTATTTAAAAACCTTGCCAAATGCTTTCTGGCATTATATAATTTCATGGTGAGGAGAACACAAGGTTAATCACTCACCAAGATGGTTGCCAAGAAGATGGCTTCAACATCCATTGTCTCACAGATATAAAAACACAGCAATCAGCTGCATTTGTGGCTGATGGCGGCTCACAAACGCAGCTGCGTCTTGCCCCGCTTCTTTGAATTTCAATTTTAGCCTATTAAAGTCTATGTCTGCCCCTGCCTGTCTGTTCCTCCATCATTCCCTCAATCTACTCCACGCCATCTGTCCACTGGCCCGGGTAGTATTCTTATCCACCATTTTAATTTCCTTGGGCAGTCATTTTAGCACATGTACAGTACTGCATTAAAAAATGTGACTGTAAATAAAGAACCTAGCAAAGCCGCTTGGGGAAGGAGGTCGGCGAACAGGCATCTCCGACACAAGCCATGAGTCAGAATCCGAATGTGCGCGTCAGTCCTCTAGTACTGTACAAGAAAAGCGTAACAATATGCTACTGGCAAACTGGTCACCATCTAGATGTGATACATGCTGGATAATTTCTTTTTTCATTTAACTCCAGCAAAAGACTCTTAAAATTTTAAAGGGGACTGCTGACCACCAGGCTTTGTATAAAAGGTGGACTTCTAAGGAGCAGCAAGGGTCGACTCCTCTGAGAGCAAAAAATTAAATATTGAAAAAATGACCTAGTTTCTCACTTGATTTATGACATCAGTAAACATTTTCTTATTGAGTTCATAATCTCAATTGCTTTTTTTTCATGGCCTCATTTAGAGTCAAATGAACCACAGCAGGGTGTTCTTTACGACGTGGCTACCTTGTCAATTATAAGTTGCTACCATATGAGAGTGCATACCTTTCTCAGTCATTGCATCTCAGTCAGTTTGAGGCTTCAAATAAATTGGTGAAATTATGGTGGCTACATCTACCTTTTACTTAAAGTCTATCCAACTGCAAAGCAGAGACCAGGTGATAACCACGCAGCACCCACAGCCACTGTCTGCACTGACTGGAGGTCCTACACTGATTTTAGTTAAGTATTTTTAAAAAATGAACAGATTTAAGATGGAAACGATTACAAAAAAATTACATTTATGTTCTTCAACTATCTTGGCATTGGTCTGCACTCATTCATTTTGGGGTATTTCTGCAGACTACTAGGAAAAGTTAGTGGAACTTTTCTGCTGACTGAGTTCTCGGGATTTGAGGGGAAAGTCGATGATAATTAAATTGTAGCACAGAATGCAGAAAACTATTTTTGAAGGGATCATGGCTTGAGGTTTTGGCTTTATCATGGATAAACTGTCAAATTGCGCAGAGAAGATAAGTTACTCTTGAATATTTTTTGCTCTTTCCTCCATCATTTCATACTCCTGCTTTTATCGCTTATTCCTAATACTCTTACAGGAGGTCTCTTATGTTTGTAAATACCGTTTTATCGGTTACCATTGAGAAAATACTGGCTACTGAATCTCTGGCTAAAAATTATAAACACTGATACCTCCCTTCTACATCTGCTCTGCATTAAATGCAAGTATGTACATCCAAGTCTTCGTGTAGACCGCAGTGAAAGGGCGTGCAGTCAGAGTTTATTTTTGTTGAGCCGTTTCAAGCTGACTTCATTAGGCATCAACACTGATTGAACGCTATTTTTATGGGTGTATGATTAAGCTTCTTCCAGGAGTAGTTGTTCTCTCAGCTATCGCCACTGTAGATAGTATCTGCCAGCTCCCTGTTTTGATGTGGAAATGATGAGCTTGTTAAGCCTGGCCCATAAAATCACGATGGAAAATTCTCCAGCTCAAGTTTTGTAGAAGCAGTGCCAGGGCTTGGTAATAAGTATGCAGGGTGACAGAATTCACAGCTTTAAAAACAGACTCCCATTGACATGGCACATTAAAAATTGTGAGGTGCAGGATTCAAACCTTTCTCATTTCATCATTTCTCATCCCCTCTCCCATTCCTCTTTGGGTTCCCTTGCTTAGACCCTTCCTTTCAATCCCTCTTTTTCAACCCCAGTTTTTAGTTTGAAGTAATACCACCACACAAGTTGCATGTCTCTCATAATAATGTAAGAATTCACTGAATACAACACTTTCACGTATATACATATACACGAACACCATGTGCAACACTGATTAAGAGCACACAGGCCTGTGTCTAACTAACCTCAGTGCACGCTCCAGCTAACAAAATAGAAAGCTGCCACCTTACTCTGCATTTAGGGTCTGTAAAACAACCAAAACCTATGTGGTGTGTTGTTTATGTCCAGGGACAAATATTGAGCAGATTTCCAGCTCGTACTATGGCTGGTTGATGACTCATACTCTAATGAGGATGCAGCTTAGGCCTGCAAAGATAGCTCGCATCTGAGAACAGTAACCTCAACTTCTGATGCCGTACCACACCCACAAACGAGAATGTACAATTCTATATATAAACACCTACTTGCCTATAGAGAGATGTACACAGATTAGATCCTTTAATTTAAAAAAACAGCAGATAATTATGACTCATGCTTTTAAAAAGACACCTGTTTCAAGATGTTTTAAGTCTTAGTATTATGCTGGACAGATGCTGATTGAAAAATATCTTTAATCAAAGTTTGCACCTGCACGTCTGCTGTCCCAAAAAGAAACTGCTATTTGGTTGCTTTGGTTTTACCTATTCGCCTTAAACTCTCTCCCCACTCACTTGCTATATGATATTCAGACATAGTCACTATGTGCTTTTGGGATCAGGCTGACATGAATTTGTTGGTGTTGCTCTCTGTAATGACAGCGGAAAATGGGCTACTTGGTAAAGTGCCCTGGGGAACAAACTGTACCAAACACAGTGTTCTGTAGAGCAGAAGATTGCATCTCACAGGTATCACTGTCAAAAAAAAGCAAGTGAATAGATAAGCAATTACACATACATGAAAACCTACAGATAAACACTTAAAATTCAACTTCAACCAACAGAAAGTAAACACAGAATAAAAAATAAAAACAAAAAGAATTAGTCATCCTTTTATTCCCAAATCTTTTCACTCATGAGTGACTCGAACAAGACAGTGAGCAAAAAACGGACTGTGTAAAGCAGCAGATTCACAGCAACTGCAAGCAGAAGAAATATGCCACGTAACGTGACATTCAGTTCAAAACACAGCCTCTTGAATTACACTATCTCTTCCAAGCACAAGCTCCACTTCTTTCTTATCTGTGCTTGATAACCTTTGCAGCGTTTGCAGACAATGAATTGTATTCTTTGAAAGCATGCATTTCCCCTCTTTGGTAGAGCAAAGGCAGGCACAAGCAATAACTGGGGGGTTAAAAGTTTTCCCGATACAAGAATTAGTGATGTTTAATGTCCACACAGAGCAACCACAACACTGAGTTAATGGCACAAAATGCTATTTAGAAATCAGAAGAAAGTGGTATGACAGGATCACTTTTATTATATTGCCTAAGAAGTTTATTCGCTAAAACACTTTAGATCAACCCCAAAATATATCTTTTCAGCTGTGCAAGGCAACATTTGACTACAATGCGATCAGTCTGTCTCATGATTTGACAATCATTTAATAACGTATTTCCTCTAATTACGTCTAAGTGTTAAGTAAAATGGTTCTCACATTTTTCACAACTGATTTCTGGTCGTGATACTGTTGGTTCGAACCATTTTGACTCTGCCTCTGATTGTAAAATAGAGGGGGATTTCAAGGATTACAGCATTGCCAATTAGACATTCACCCTGGCAAGGTTAATAAAGGATTAAGCTATGAGTTGGAAACCCTTTGAAATCTCAAGACCCATCTGTCCACCAAAACACCTACAGAATAAGAATTTCTAGAACCTAAGCAGCTTTTAAACACCAAAGTCAGGTTTCCTGGAAATACCCCGATTTCTTTTTTTAAAGTATGTACACAGGAGTTCACGTGTAATAACATGACATTAAGACTACGTACTGTACACAGTCATACACACTCGTGCATGATGACATGCAGTACAGCTCCTACCTGCACCAGATTCCAGCCTTCCAAGGATTCTGCAATGATGGATGTTACAGAGGGGCAGACGCCGCCGAAGATCATCAGGTGTTTGGGCCCGTAACAAATGGCATCAAAGAAGGCCCTCAGCCCCTTGGCATTGTCACACTGCAAACACAGAGAGAGGCGTCGTGAGCTACAGTGAGGCAGAAGGGAGACAAGATGAAGTCATGGAGAAAAGGGATTTTTTTATTTAGTTATTGTTGTAAAAACAGTAATGGTAACGGGGGAAAGGAAGTGATAAGTCAAATGTAAAACAATGTAGCTCACAGGCTGCAGGAGCGTTCCCCTGCTCCAGCCCAACGCTGCAGAATGCAGCCATTTTACGTCACTATAGCAACAAGAGGAAAAGATTGTGTGAAAGGAGGAGAGAGAGAAAAATGAGCAGAGAGAGGGAAAAAACTGTGTAGGTTTCAATTGATTGTTATATGAACTGGCTAACCGGTTTTGCTGCGATTCTTTGATTTCCACAGTTTGTAATGATATTCCTATCAGCAGTAAACACTCCAAACCTCAATCTTCTATTATTGCTACTCAATTCAGAGATGGAGTGACTGACTGGCAGGTGGTGTGTGTATATGTCTGTATTTGTTTCCTCTGACACAGTCCATCTTATCCGGAGAGTCATTTGACCTTGTTAGCCATCAACCAGCTACTGAATGAGATTTTCCACCGAACAAACGCGGTCCACAACGCAGTCTGAAAAACTGAAAATCGAATGTGAAGGAATGAGATTTCTAACCGACAAATGTTTTGATCTGTGAACAAGGTTATTAAGTTGTGTTGCAGGTGTCATGGTTTCACTTTACGTGATCATTTCTTCTCTTGTATCCATGATTTCTTTCTTCTTTTTCCCTTATTTTTGATAGGAACATGATAATCTGGGACACCTCAAATCATTTGCCAGGTCAAGCTGCAGTGGAGGACACAAACAACTTCCTTGTAAGTCGCACCATCAACTGCTGGACTAACATTCTTGCATTCAGTCAGATTTAATCATGTGCTAGGACCAACTCAGACTCTTTTGTTGCCTTTGTTGTTTTTGAAGTAGACGACAGTTAACTGGTACAGATATGTTTTCCTCTATGCATCCCAGTAGAGAAAAATCCATGCTATAATGGCGGTCAAAAATAGACACGATTGCGACTATGCCTCGAGTGAAATGAGAGGGAGAAGATGTGATTAGACACAGTGGGTATTTCTTATCCTCGCAATACAGCTGAATGAAACAGCAGGCTATTAAAGAAAATATTCATTTCCCTGCATCTGGCCATAACAAGGTGGGCTGGTACTGAAGGATTGTGACTTTTAATTGGTTACCAAGCAACATAAAAAGAAATGTGGGCAACTAAACTTGTCATCATGAGCACAATAGGGCTTGGAGATACAGTAGGCTTAAGCTGATTTATTATGAGAAGTGACAATGTACTGTAGGTGGCAAAGAATAATGTTCTTTAGTCTTTCTGCACCAAATAAAACTGTCTTGCAGCAACAGCACAGTCTACATGTGTACAAGTACATGTGCATACATATGCATCAAAGTGCATTGGTTAAGACAAGAGCATATTAACGTAGCCTCCATGTTGTCACCCACCGGATTGTGAACTCATATTCTGAATCCTCAGTTTTAGCATTGAGTCCACAAGAGATGATATTTGAGAATATCAACAAATATTTGAGTAACATCTGAATAAAACACACAAGTTCTTTGTTCATGTGTTTGTTTCTTCGCCCGAAAACTCCTCTTGGACCAGCAAGAGTTAATAATTCTTATCTAATTCAAATATTATGACATAGTCATGTTGCCTAGCAACCACCAAGCACCAGACTAAAATAATAGATCATAAGGTGGTATATATGAGGTGTATTTTCCACATTTACACACCTGTTACACTTTATAAAAGTATCCTATCATTTTAACTTCATAAAAATTAAATCAAATCTATATCTGTTGAATTATGCATGATATATTAGCAACATGGTAAAATGACCCCCCCCCAACAGATTTTTTGCACAGTCCTTTTGCACAATTAGTTAAACGCTAGTATTTGCCAGATGGCTATATTAAAATCACACCAGAAAGCACCGGCAGTACAAGGTTCATCTAGGTGAGGTGATACCTAGCAGGAGAGCGATCATTTACACTTACAGTTAAACAGCTGTGTCCTAATAAGGGTATAACTGAAAAACTTGCCTCCTTATAAAGGTGACACAAAGGGGGATATTAGCTGTAAAACCACAGCTGCTTTTGTGCCATGCTGTCAACATTTTATTTCTGCTTCAAATTAAGAAGTTTGATGTGGAAATCTGTGAGGGTTTGCTCTTTTGAAGTGGGCCTCAGTTTGACTTTGGAGGAACTGCAACCTCCGTAAAGCATGGAGAAGGAAAACCAAGAAAGAAAGAAAGAAACAGAACATTTCTAAATTGCTCCTCTTTCCCAGCTATCATTACAAATATCCAAAGATCTTGCAAACTTGCAAAATTAAGCAGCTGGGACTAAAGAGTGTTTTGGATTATTGCTTGATCAATGGCTTAAACAATTACATGACTTAAGCGATTGATTGAGGCTTGTTTCTCTTTCAGCAAATTACTTCATCAGCTGATCATTCAGCCTTCCACCTTTCATTCATGTGCTCTTAAATCTCAAGGCCATGCATGCCCGCAATCTACTGTGCTCTGCTCACAGAGCCTTGACCAGTGTGTTGTTATGCCAACGGCGTGACTATTCACACTGTTGTGCGCTAGATGAGTGAGGTGCCGCGGCAGGGCCGTTGTAGCAACGGCTATATTTAGTCTCTCGTTAGGTAGCACAACGGCCCAAACATTAATCAATACTTATTCATCTCCAGCAACACCGTAGAAGTTGGACAGACAAAGCAGGATGAACAGGAGAGAGGCAGCCGAATATAATAGGGCACAAAGAGTAACGACACACGGAGGCAGTGAAAGTGATGGTGGGTGAAGCAAGCGGTTGAATAGAGGGTGAGAAAGACAGGAGAGAAGAGGTATAAGCCTGATATTAGCCATACACTAATAAAGCATTCAACCAGTGTTATGAACCTGCCCTCCATTATAAGCTCACAATAGAGTAATTCGTGAGCGTGAGATTCATTCACGGGCTCTCTGTGATGCTTAGAAGTCACACAATGCACATTTGCCTACAGTCTATTAAGTAAGGAAAAAGTAAATTTAAATGTCAAACCTAAAGTAGTTTTTAAGTGATTATATTTAAAATCTTTGAATCTCATAATGGCATTCGTTTCCAATACACAACCATTTTCTTTCTGCACAACTCTGTTCTATAGTGATGACTTTTTCGAGGCTTTCTAATAGGTTACAAACAGTTTTTGGTAGAGACGTGGCACTCAAGGGCTCGTGAATAGAAATCTATCAGAGAACACTGTAACAGCAAAGATGGCGGCTATCCAGGCCCTGCCCCGAAAGAGTCACTCATTTTGTTGCATAGACAAACAGTGGTGGTCCACAACTTTGCATATCCACTTGTTAGCATAGTGTATTTATTGTACTTCTTGTGGCTTACTTACACTTAAGAAGCCTGATTAACTGTGCTCATGGATAGCACAACTTTTACCTTTTTCTGGGGAAAAGTGTTTTTTTTAATCAGTTGTCACCCCCCCCCCCATTCTCATGTAAAACATACATAACCTCCAAAACTGCTACGACGGGAAAGTATAGCAGCACTTAACTCAGTAGGAGAGCAGTAAGAAATACTACAGCACTTTATTTCCCTCTCCTCCAGTCTGAAATCTAATTCCTGGCATTTGGAGGCCATTCGGAGCAGATCGATGGGGTTAACGTCCGTAGTAATCTGTTTGACTGCCTTGGGCGACAGCCAAGGAAGGTTCCTGTGTTGTTGTTGTTGTGTGTGGGGTGGGGGTTAATGGCAGAAGAACCTAGAAATGGAAACTCAAGGGATGCATATCACTCTGTCTGATCACAGAATCATACAACGTGCGCCCTTTGTACAGCACAGACACTAAAACCTCACAGGAGTTTGAATTCACTTGCTGGATTAAGAAAATATTTTTAAAAATATATGAATATTCAGAGTTGTTGCGTTTGTTTTTACAAAAATCTCCTCCCTCAGATTAATATTTAAGATTTCAGTGCGATGAGATCGTACGACAACGCTTCCATTTAGAGTATATTACAGAAAGACCAGTTTATTTCAAATGCTTCTCAACACTATTGTCACTACTGCATCTCCTTCACGATGACCTTTACACAAAGCTACTGATATTCATCCTTGTTGTTCTCTGTACAATGACATTAACTTGCTGCTATTGTGCTACTAATAAACTAAAGTCAATTAGCCTGTGAGGAAATAGCCTCTCTGTGTGTCACGGTGAAATGCATTTTTACTTGTTCCATGTGATAAATTACATGCATCATTTAATTTGAATCAAAATCTTGGGTAATAGCACGCCTTTAAAGATGAGCATGCATCAATGTCTGTTTATGCCATAATCCATCAACAGTTATAGAGCGTTAAAGGAAGTATATAACATCCTTTTAAGGCACGTTTCAATATGATTTCAAACGCACTTAATAAACCTTAATAGAAAAAAACTTTTTAAAAAGATCACTTTTAGGGACTGTTTTTTTAAGGCTCAGCAATTACTCAAATAAGTGATAATTAATTACTCCTTAATTAATTTCCACAGGTAAATTAACCTGCCCTCCCTACGAAGAGCCAGCCACATTTCTACAAGCCAATAAGCTAAACGCTTGAAAGTGAAATTTTCTAACTCACTTTCGCTACACGCAGGATGACACTGCAGAGGCCACCAAGGTGTATCTATGCTTGTCGTCTGTAGGTGTGCATATGTGTGTTTTTGAGAATAGAACAAGAGCTGATCAGAGCACCAGGCTGGAGCTAACCATGATGAAATGCCTTGTTAACGCTCCAGAGGCAGCTGCACCTGTCCCTCATCTAATGGCAATTTACTGAACCCAAATCAGCAACCTGAGGCCCTGTATAGCACATGCACATACATGCAAGGGCGAGTGATAAAGACAGAGGACAATAGAGAGAAACAGGGAGGGAAGAGCCTGATCTGATGTCAGAAGCAATCTGCTCTGCTCTGCTCATACTACTGCTCATTTTTTCCTGACAAGGCCAACAGCACAGGTGATCATTGACAGCAAACTCCCACCCCAGAATATATGACTTTATGAACTGATTTTTTTCACTGTTAACAGCTGACTGCAAGTACTTATGGTGACCTGCTGGTTTCCTAGAGGTTGAAAATGCAACACCCTCAACCTCTGGGTGACCACTTTTTCTGTCTCCAAAGGGTCACATACCAACTTGGACAGGCTGCCATCTATCTCAGACAGATCAGCAAAGGATTGCAAATAACCATATATCACAAGGGACTTGACCCAGCTTCCTGCCAAATGGTTGAATTCTGGTTACAGTACTAGTTCTAGTCCTAAAAGCAAAGTTTTCAGTTGAATCTCAGCACGTTCTCATTGTCACATGTACATCACAATGGCTTTTACACAAAGCTACTGATATTTGTCCTTGCTGATCTCTGTACGATGTCATTAACCTGCGCTATTGTGCTTCTAATAAACGACACTCACTCAATTAGCCTGTGGGGAAATAGTCTCTCTCTGTGTGTCACGGTAAAATGCATTTTTACTTGTTCCATGTGATAATTTGCATGCATCATCTAATTTTAATCAAAACCGTGGGTAATAGCGTCGCAGCCTGTTTACGCCATAATCTGTCAATAGTTACAGAGAATTAAAGCAAGTATAATTCAGAGCTCGACTCTTAATTAGTTGATGTGAACTTTTGGTTATTGTGAATTTCTGTGTATTTAGACAGCAGCACATTCGCGATTTGCAGTATTATCACAAATCCTAACGTGAATGTAACGTGACCCTATTCAACCTCAAATCAACAGCACACTGAGAGCAGACTGACTCCATGTCAAACTTGTTTTATTGCCGTCTTGATGCACCAAAATTGCTTGGAAGATAGCAACTGGCTGTGAGTGTTCAAAGCAAGCATCTCAAAGGCAGCATGGTCATGTTCACTGCAAGCGGTCGCAAAAATTTTGGTTGTGCATTTTTTTCTCCAACCACTGTTTTTCTTAGTGTTACTGTAGCATGCTGTTGAAGTCCTCTTTTAAAGGTACACATATACACATCCACCCTGCCTGCCTCATGCAGCATGCTTTCCTGTCCATCCAGCACTGGCACAGCACATGCAAGAAGCTGGACTCTTGTACCAGCTGCCTCCTGCACACACTCCACACTGAATTACTTTCACATCCCCGAGCCAGGAGAGGAAATGTGCGCCAGGATGAATCCAGTGATTGCTAAAACATATGCTTGGCATTAAAAAGCTCTATAGAGTTAGCACCCAATAGGTCAGATCTAAAGAAGATTATCTCTTTCACCATGTACAAACCCAACTAATCCTCTAAACTGTCATGGCTGTCAATACCAGCTACCGTCGGAAGAGGAGGAAGAATCACGAGTATGTATGTGTGAATTAGTCTGCAGCAGTTCAATGAAGTCTTACAATTTCAGCATAAAGACAGTGACGGTATATTATCTTCACCACATGCTACTTTGAGTTGGTGTGGTGTCATTTAAGGTCAGCGTTTCCTACTGTTTATCTCTCCAGGATACATCTACACCTAAGATCTTCAAGAAGCTAGAGCGATTTGTTCCCCATCACTGAACTCTTGGGCAATTCGGAGGTCCACTGGGGTGTAACACATCACCCACCATGCCTCCTTTTCTTTCTCTTTCTTAAATGACCAAGGGAAGATAAGGCTGACAGGTAATTCACAGTCTTAGGGAGCCAACAGACAAAGCTTTCGGTGAGATACTTGGAAAAGTGCTACAAGAAGGAAAACAGGAGGAACAAGAGGAGAGAATGAAGATGACTTCAGTATGCTGCAAGCATAGGCAAGACTCCTTGTGGTAACATTTAAACAGCAGGCCCCGGAGTATCCGAACAGAGTACACATTGATTGAGTGAGAGTGGATGAAGTAAACTGAGAGCAGGAAGGAGTGATGGAGTTGTTGTTTTTTTTCCCTCAATCTGTTCCCTTAACAATGCATGCCTGCAACACACAGGGAAAAAAACTGAGGCACCCACTTCTTGTCTGGGGAGAGACTGGCCTTTAAAATCCACTGCTAGAGACTGACTGGGCTGCTCAAGCTGATAGCTGTTTGCCCTCCATCTCCTCCTCTCTCTGTGCCGTCTGGCTCTTGTTATTGCAGTCAATCTATCTCTCGCTTTCTGGAGAGCTCAGATGGCCACCAGGATAACCATGATGGCATGTTGGAAGCCTCTTTAGTGGTGACAAGTCTCTTTCGCTCTTTTTCACTTTCCTTCACTCCCACACACAATATTCTCCCTCTGTGCTCGTGCTCATCCTCAAACAAAACCAACTAGATAAATTATCATCCTTACCTAAATTTCATGCAAAATTTTAATCTCTGACAAATCCGCAAACAATAACACGCACATCTGCTCACTCACGAATCAGAGAAAAGCTCAAATTGGCCAGTGGAACTAAAATCAGAGTGAACACATTGCACCTTTATTAGCAATCTGAGCAGAGCAGAAAGCAGACGCTGTGTTAAGCCTATTACAGGCTGTTGTGCTTTTGACAAGGCCTGACAACAGCTGGAACATGTTGTGCTGCCCAGTGAGAGGGACAGACCAAAGTGAAATCCACCTCAAATGATTAGTCCCCGAGGAGGTGATGGATGCAGATGAGATGAGAGCGGACTGAGGGAAAAAATCACACTTTTTCTTTTTCATTATGCAGTTTGTTTGCAGAAAACATTTGCACGGATTTTACGGCGCTAATAACAACACAGAGCTATTTCATTTTGTAGTTCAATAAAGGATTTTAAATATAGGTTTTAAATTTCCACATCAGCTTTTCTACGTATAATATTTATAGCGCTGTGCAGAAGTCTTAAGCCACCCCTAGTTTCTTTAATTTTTGTTAGGAAAATGCAAAATAGATTCAACCATTGCGGACATACATGGAAACACAGTATGTGAAGCAAAAATAGAAGCTGCAAAAATCTATCAAGCCTTAAGGTCAACATTTGGTATGACCACCTTTTTTCTACAGCACAGCCTGAAGTCTCTTAGTAGTTTCTTTAAGTAGACTTCAGTACTTCAGGTGTCCTGAAAGACATCCCAAAGCTCTTCTTTGTTTCGCAGATAGCTGTAGACAAATACATGTTAATGATCATTCGAACCAAAAACCTGTTGCCGCTGATTTTCAGTCCAGTTCTTTTGTAATATGGCATATGTGAGTCATACATAAAAACTGAAGGGCAAGATGCATCTCTCAGATCCTATGTTAGGGCTTTGCTGGATTTCTAGTTCTTATTTTGTAAGGACATGACTTACAGATACTGTTCATCTGCTGCAGATAGTTTATTAGGCCTGCCACTTCTTTGTCCTCCACTTGAAATGGGAACAAATGATGTGTTTTTGTGAAATGTGTAAAGATACAATGGGTTTTTAGCGAAATTGTCTATTATATATAGACACATTACTTGTTTGCCTAATAAGCTAGGCGCCTTTTTTATGCTCGAATCCTTTACAGATCGGTTTTAAGTGGCTTGACAAACAAAAATCATTCTTTTAAAAGTGGTCAGGTAAAAAAACAGCTGAATGTCCACAGAAACACTCTGAAAGACCTTGAGAAGTCCTGGAGACCATTTTTTTAAATTTAAAAAACATCTGTCTCCATGGAAGCAAACTATAAACAACTTCAGGGTGACTGAAGACTTTTGTACAGTACTTATGCTGAGTGATTGGCCAGTTCATGCACATAAAAATAGATTGTTTTTGTCCTGTTTTGAATTCTATGTATAAATTTCATTCACTATATATATATATGTTATCCCTCAAAATCAGGGAAAAGAGTATCATGGAAAAGACACTGGTATTACGCTCTTTTGGACTCAAGGTGAGCACTCAAAGCACTTTCAATTAAATGAGTGCTTTTTTTCTATGCCTAAGCACTTTTAACTTAAGGTTCACGCATCCATCACACCAAGAATACTTACCCAAAGATACTTGGGCATGCAGGCTGGTGCCCCAGCTGAAGAGTCTGCTAACTAGTAAAGGAGAGGAGTAATATGGACGAAGAGTGTGAGGAAGAAAGTAGGAGAGAGCCCATTATCAAGTCAATTATTTCGTGGCCCCCAAAGGCCCTTCACTTTGCCCCATGGATGAATTCAGTAATGCAGGGGAGGTAAAAGAGAAAGAGGTGGAACAAAGGAGGACAGTTCTGGTTAATAGTACAATATCTGTCCATTCTTACGGCAGAGAGAGGACATCCCAGCAAATTTGGTAGCACTTCTTTTTTTGGGGAGGCGGGAGGGGTTCTCTGCTACAAACTGCACCATGTTCGGTTTTGGATCAGGGCATTTCTCGTATCATTTTTTATTTGTTTAATCACTGACAGCACAACCTAAAATGATTTCCACATGAAAAATTGCTACCCTTTAAGATAGTTGTTAGATAATGTTTGAGTTTTTGTCAACTGAAAAAGCCTGTAAAATGAATGAAAGGGAGCACATAAAATTCCTCATATATGTCTTGTCAATTGGGGATATTAAAGCTTTATGGACAACAACTGTGTGAAAGTATGAACCAATCTAATCCCAGTGCCTCAGCCTCCCAATCTTTATGAATCTCTCAGAGCGAAAAATTTACAAGTCCTCCTGGATGTTGCTGCCCTTTGCTTTCCAACATTTCACATTAAAAAGTCCCTGCCTCCACTTTATAAGCCCCCTCCACCATATTTACCTCATATAATGCTGTCTGCAAAACGTGCACACCGTCACTCGCTTTCACTCGTTACAAGGAAAAGGAGATGAAATACCATTTTGAAAGATACACAAACAAGGCAGTCTGCATCAATTCAACTGCCCAATAGAGCACGAAGCAGGGCTGAGAAGCAAAGAATTATGATTTTTTTTTCTGGTATGTGTTATTGTGTGTGCCTAAAAGGCCCCTCCTTAGTTGTTCATTTAGTGCTAACCTGCATTGCTTTTTTCACTTTCTTGCTGAGACCCTGATGAGATCAGTACAACAATCACTTTCCATCCCAGGTTACAAATATAACAGTAGGGTTTTCATTTTTGTTTGTTTTTTAAGAAAACTAACATGTAATTCTTTCAGAAACTAAAGAGTAAAAAACAATCATTTGCTTTTTTTACGTGTACCTGGGCAGGCGGATATGACCTCCTGCAGAGTGAAGTTGAAGAGCCAGGTTTGATGTTTTCCATAGTTTAAATGTAGCAGTTAAGTTAACAAGCCACCAGAAAACTTATAACTTATACAAATATGTGGCAATGTTTAAAGGTTAGTCAGTCCTTCTGTATCACAATGTATTGCCAAATGTCAAATAATTTCTGTGTATTAATTCTGTTTTGCTCAACTAATTACGATGCAGGAACTCCAGCAACACTTAGGGGAAGAGGAACAACTTTATTGACTGACCAACACGTTTCGGCTTGTGGCCTTCATCAGGGTCATAGTAAAACATAACTTAAATAAAAAACAGGAAACATAAAAAAAAATTCAAATTAACCAATCACATCTTCATAAATAGACGAGCTGACATATAACAGGTGAAATACATAAGAAGAATATTATGAATATACCCAAAAAAAAGAAAGTTTATTCATAATATTCTTCTTATGTATTTCATGCATGTGTTATTTTAATGATCTAGTCCAGTATTTACTTGGGCGTGACTTAACCAATTGACCAATACCAACCTGTTATATGTCAGCTGGTCTATCTATGAAGATGTGATTGGTTAATTTGAATTTTTTTTTATGTTTCCTGTTTTTTATTTAAGCAAACTTCTACAATGTTTTACTATGACCCTGATGAAGGCCACAAGCCGAAACGTGTTGGTCAGTCAATAAAGTTGTTCCTCTTCCCCTAAGTGTTGCTGGAGTTCCTGCATTCTGAATTGTTTCATCCTCTCCATGCACCTTGGAAGTAGGTGAAGTTGTGCCAGAAATCTTTGCTGTGATTTGCTCAACTAATTAGCCTACTTATCAACTGAACTTATGAACATTAGCACGACAGCCAAGGTTTTGTGGTTAACACTGCTAGACTACACTTTCTAAGAAACTATAGAATATTGTATCTAAAGTACAAGTTACTGTCAATATGATTTTTTTACTGGACATGAAAACACATGGTGCAAATTAAAACACTTCAGACTACTCCAGCAATTTATTAAAGAAGGGTAAATTAGATTTATCAGCCTGGTAAAAATGCAGGGTTGCAGCCAAATAGTCAGTTTTGGTTAGGAAGGTTCCTAACTGGGTGAAGTGACCTGGAAGTACCTGTGTGGCAGCTACGTTAAGAGCTAGTATAATTCTGTTACTGCACAGTATTACCTCCTTAAACTTAGGATACACTGGATCTTGTATAAAAGGAAAGACAATAATACTGTACTTCATGCTGAAGCTAAACACCATCCAACCATCATGAAAATCAAAAAGCCAAAAAGTTCTTCTTCTACCATATTAAATCGATGTGTCTGGTAAGCTTAATGTTCCCTTTTTTTAAGTTACAGTCTAGGCAATGAAGTGACACGTCTTTCATTCATCTTTCATTGAAATTTTATATCAGGGTTAAGAAAAAATTAATAGGAAAAAAGACATAGGAAGTCATTATTTTGACTATTCGACCACAGCCCAGATCTTTCTAACTCAGTGCCTCCTAGTTCAAGATAACCTTTGTGACACCACCCAGGTTATTCCGGAAAAAGCTGCTCCAGAGCCAGACTGAAATCAGTTCAGGAAGAATAGAGTGGGTAAATGGTTAAATGATGCAATGATGCAAACAGTTCACGCACTCTTCTTTTCTGCAGCTTCACCTATCACGATTTTGACACGATGTTTTCATTAATGTCTAACATGTGACCCATAATGGGAATTTACTCGCGATTTAGTTTAGCTTCGGCTCTTCGAAGGGCACTTTTAATTATTACACAAGTCATGTTTAAGACTCTGTGTCCAGATGACACTGCCAGTAGTCCTTCCTATTACTTTACTACTGGTTATTTCGCAGCTGCCCGTCGAGCAAGGAAAGATGCAGACATTACTGTTGACATTTAGTCAGGCCTCAAAGGACGGACAATGGCAGATTAGTCATCCTACTCCAAATTACGAGGACCATCTACTGACAACTTTTTAAAGAAGAGTCAACTTTTTGCACGGAAGACAGATGGGAGTCTGGCAAGTGTGGGCATAAGTGTAGCGCAGAGCTGGATTCAAAAAACTGTGAGTGGGTGCATGGAGGCGTGTGTGTGTGTGTGTGTGTGTGTGTGTGTGTGTGTGTGTGTGTGTGTGTGTGTGTGTGTGTGTGTGTGTGTGTGTGTGTGCTTAGTACAATAGAGCAGAACACAGTTCAGGCTGTCCCTCTCTGCAGCCTAAGGATTCTTCTGTCCACGCACATCAATCTTGTTACAGCACAACGCCGCCTCCCAGAAATCCTGGCCTTGTATATTTAAGACCTTTCTTTCATTCTTTAAACTTTTCTCCTCCACCAATTCTTCTTTCACTATCTCATTTTCATCATCATTTTCTTATCCTCTCTTCTCTTTTTCTGTCTTACAGTTTCTCACATCTCCAGTCCTGTGCCCGCGCCACCCGCTGCTCTCTCTGTTTCAACTATCACACGCTACCTCTTGTCGGCCCCTTCCCTCCCTCTCTCCTCTCGTCTCCAGGAGGTTTAAAGTTATTACGGGTCACGGCTGCAAGCGTTGCATCATTAACGCATCTTGTCTGGATGTCAGCGTAGCAGTTTTCTGCTCGGTCCAATTAGTTTTTTAGTTAATCACCTAACCTTATTTTTTCAAAGGGTGTTTTGAAAGAGCGGACTGGTGTAATATGGAAAGCAAATGTGCTTATCAATCATCAGCATTAGTTAAGAATTGATTAAATAGTCGGTGGCAGGAAAGCACAGAGGACTGCAGATTGGTTGTTGAATGTGATGGATGATGACATCTTGGCGAGAGGGAGAAAATAGAGATGTGAAGCGCAGCATGCAGAACGAGTACTAGGGATTTCTAACTAATCTTAATGCTTTTACCGATTTTTTGCTTTACCAGAATGAATGTTGTTATTAACTCAAAAATTATGATTTTTTTAAGACCAAATCATTACTGAGCCACTAGCACATACTAGCACACGTGTACTCCCTGTCACCAACACATGCAGACGCACACTCGCGCACACACAAACACCATGAGCCCTGGGCTTCATCAACCAGTGCATATTTAACCAGGCTGGGGGCCATGCCAACAGTGTCCACAAACAATCATCAATCATGAGGAGCTACGCACAAACACTCACACATGCACACGCATACACACAAACCATCCAACCAGGTGGTCGACTATTGTCTCACAATGGCTAATTTCCGGACCAAATAAACACTCCAGTTAAAGACACTGACTGTGAGCGCTTGTCTTTTCTAATGAATCGCTTATTGACTAGCCTCCATTGAGGTGACTGGAAAGCCACTGGAGGCCCGACCCTTTCTCTCGCCCTACAGGGTGACAGTGAAGCAGGAATGTGACAGCCCGAGCACTTGGACAATGCCGTCTGGTTTGAGAAGCTGACGTACAATACTGTGTTTCCATAGCTACCAAGAAAAAGAGAGAGGGGTGATGGGAAGAGGAGGGAGAGAAGGGCTTAGACTGCAAAGGAAAATTAATTTATGTACAAGGCCATGTCGCAAAGAAAATTGCATTTTTCCCTTAGATGGGGACAGAGGAAGAAGCAGTTGTTAGCCCAGTGTGTGTGTGTGTGTGTGTGTGTGTGTGTGTGTGTGTGTGTGTGTGTGCGTGTGTGTGTGTGTGTGTGTGTGTGCACCTGTCTACAGCCAGCCAGATGCCATCTCAGTGGATTGTGGGCAGAAGTGTTGCAGGATGTCAGAAGGCTCTTATTACAGAGGCTTTTAAATAAAACAGGCTGAATGGCTTGAACTAAGCTCCAGCCAATGAAGCAGGACACATACTTTAATGCAAAGTAAAGGGAGAAATTTAAGCAGCGAAAGCACGCTCTGGTTACTCCGTACTTTATGTATGTGCGACCGTGTGAAAGCCCTTGCTCATTAACACCAGCAGGCAACAAAAAAAGTGCACAGGGGCGCGCACACTCTGAATACATCACTGTGTCATACACACAAACAGAAAGTGAGAGAAAGATTTTTCCCTTTTTTGTGCCATGACGACTCGTCTGAATTCCATGGCTCTCTAAGTAGGTCATGCAGCGTTTTCAGAGTTCCACTCCTCCCCACGCTGCATCAAAAATGCATAAATCCCTGCACATTCTCCTGCTAGCAGCTTCCCAGGCTGGCTATAGCACATCTTTAGTGATTCTAATCCCATCAAAGGTGGTTCTGCTGGTATGTAAACACAACATGGGATAAAAATGCAATCTCTGGCGGTTACATTCATGATGGCTCCTCATTTTCTGGAGGATGTTTATGAAGTTATAGTGCAGTTATAATCCGTTTAGGGAATATGCGCCGGTGTTGGTCGTGTGAGTGAGCTTGTAAGAAATGCGCAGTTTAGCTCAAGTCCAGCTAAAATAAAAGCGAGGGAATTATTTTGGTTCGTATCAACAAAGCTGGGCTGGTTGGCGATTCTATCTCTAAAGACACACTCTACTGCCAGATGAGCTGAATGACTTGAATAGTGAGGTTACAAAGTGAACACTGGTGAGATAAGTGCCGGCATGCCTCCTGACAATAGAGGAGCAATCAAGACATGTTACCTTTGCACAGTGGGGCAATGTTACAAGGACTTTTGTAAAGGCTTTATTACCGTACATCCAAGAATTAAATTAAGGACACAAAATTCTACTCAAAGAATGTAATGTTCCCTTTATAAACGCTCTGAAAGCACATTTCGTTTAGAGATTCACAGCTATGGTTCCTGTCAACCGAGCATTCTCTCTGCCTCACTCCGGGTATTGAGTTCATCCATAGATTAATAATTGAGTAGATCACAATTATAGTCTCCCTCTGTTACATCCCAATCTCTGACCACTGATCCACCCAGGGGACCACAAATGACAGTCATCGCCAGTGACTCTTTGTAACTGCATCACTGCATGTGTGTGTGCATGCGCATGCGTGTGTATGTGTGTGAATTACTTAAATGAGAGCAAAGGGCTAATTTTAAATTGCATAAGAAACCACATAGAGGACAGCTTTTAATGCAAGACTGAAAAAATAAACGAGATAAAGCTAATCAATTCATCCAGTTTATTTATAATAACTGTACTTCTGTTTAAAGTGAGTCTTGCAGTTTAAGTCGTTTTGTTTTGACAAAAGAGACAAAAAGAAAATCTCTGAGACATTTGCAATGTCTCCTTCTGAATCCTTGGCAAGCTGCTGCATAACAGGGAAATTTATCAGACGTTATGGTCGTGTCGGTGCGCAAGTTAAAGTCAGCCGGAAAGATGGCAGAGAGGATGGCCTTTAACACTGTGGTATTTCACGTCACCGTGTGCCCAGGTGATACGTGTCTGTCAGCTGCTCAGAAGCTCTACCTCAGGAAATATATGCCCTAGGGGACCTGTGTGGGGGAACTGTGGGCAGACCCACAAGACCCACAGTGGGCAGCCCACTGTGGGCCCGAGGACCAAGATCAAATGTAGGGCACATCTGGGCCCTGCATATATTATAAAATGATACAATTGCTTCACAGCCCTAACTGCTACGTGGCTTTTAGACTCTTGGAGAAAGAAAGAAGTGTGTTGTTCGTTATAAGGTGGAGAAAAGCTCCCAATGACCTTACTGTGCACTTAATCTACTCGGAGGTACGTGTACAGTAACCTGCATTCTTTCTCAGCAGTATATAATTAATATGTACCAAGGCGTGTTTGTTTTTGGATAAAAGTCAAGAATTACTTTTCTTAGTACTAGTAGTAACACTCAAACTGACAAATTCCTTTTTAGAGGCAGGAGTTACTTTATAAAATAATGCGACTTCTATCTGCAGCGTGAAATTTTAAACTTTTAGACCAAATTCATTCTAATCCTACGTACAGTTGTCTCCAAAACTCTTGAGACACGACCCGTTTCTTTTTATTGTGCCTCCAAGCAGTCAGACTTTTAATTTTTTCCGTGATTTTTTAGCAGTAGTTGCTGAAGGTCTTTCAAGGTTTTTCTCTGGATGCTGCTTTTTGATTTCAGTCCAGTTCTTGATTGTTTTCAGAGGAATGTTTAATTGCTGTTGGTGGTCTTTGTTAAGCCACTAGCCTATGAATCATTCACGTATAGAAGATGCACCTAACTCAAGGGATGAACCAATGTTCAGTCTACACATAACAGTCAACTTAGCAAAGAACCATTTTAAATTGTATCTTTAGGCACTTTGTTACTACACAAAAAAATAGAATTTGTTCCAATTTCTTTAGCTGTATCTGTAAATTTGCCAAAGATGGCACAGTTTGACAGGCGTATAATAGTATTTTTACAGCATTAAAGTTATTCCATAAGAGCTATTAGCTGAAAACCTGGCATGTCTCAGGATGGGTCACAAGATGTTCTTAAAAATGAGAGGAAACTAAGTAAGTAGAAGACAAAAGAAGCCTAGAAAATACTATCTACACTATCTGAAAGGTAAGAAATAGGAAAAAATCCGGCAAAGCCCAGGAAAGAACATCTAATGTGCACCATAATGCTCTCAGTGGAAGGATGGCTGTCAAGAAACCAAGAAGTAAAACAGGGAGAAAAGGCTGAGATATGTCAAATTACACAAAGACTGGACTGAATATCAGCAGCGACAGGTCTGATGGAGTGATGAATCCTAATTTCAAATATTTGGTTCAATTCTGCTGCTGCAGCTGTTAGAGAATAGGTACAACAGTGAGTGTCTACAGCCATCTGTAAAACACAGTGGAGGCTCTGTCATAGTTTGGGGCTGCATGTCAGCCAGTGTTGTTGGCCATCTTTTTAAAATTGATAAAATTCTGAATGCAGAAAAGTGCCTTCAGATTTTAATCCACCATGCAATACCATCTGCAAAGAGTCTGATTGCAACGACTTCTATTTTTCATCAGGACAATGGTTCCAAACACATCAGCAGTGCAGTAAAAGCACACCAGGATAGAAAAACACACAGTGGACCACTATTAGTCATGGATCGGCCTCCCCAGAGTCTGGACCTCAACATTACTGAAGCAGTGTGTGATCACCTTGATGGAGATGAGTGTAAAAGACAGCCAACATCCACAGAAGAGCTTTGAATGGCCTTCAAGAACCCTGGAGAACTATTCCTGAAGACTACTTAAAGAAATTACAGAAACACTTTTCTAAGAGAGTTCAAGCTGTGTTAAATAATAACTTGCCTTATATGTTGTATTTCCAAGTAACTTTGCACACGTTTCAATAAATCACTGCACATGTTTTCCCATCACTGAGAGCCAGGTTTTCCACAGTACTGTTTCTAGCGGGGGTGCAGTTTGAGACAGTGCAGGAGAACTATTTCTCTTCTTATCAGAACCTTTTTTTGCCTGACCTATTAGATCCAAACTAAGTAAATGTTAGAAAGTGCAATCTATGCACACAGTATTCCGTTGTAGTCCTGAAACGATGTATTTTTTAAACTCCAGTTGAAAATCAGAAATCTGCCACAGCACAAACAATCACTGTCTTCCTGCCAAAGGTGGAGATAAAAGTAAAGAGAATATTTTTGGTAAAGTAGAAAACTACAGGTATCCTCTGGGGATTCGTATCTGTCAGAATATCAAAATTTAATATTAATAAAGTGCACAAATGCTGTCAATAAGAATACACTGTACGAGGCTAGGCTTAAAGAAAGGCTTAGGGCCAGCATCGAACGCCACCTAATAAATAAATCAAATAGTGCTAGGCACCTTCAGTTTCTGTGCCAACAAAAGTCAGCAAGACTGCATATAGGAGAGACAGAGATGTGTGTGCATAGGAGGGGAATGAGGCAAGAGGGAAACATATTTCATATTTCAGTATTGTCCCTAGTGTGTCACTGATGGACAGTCAACACACACTGACACCAACAATGTCACACTGGCCACATGCTCTCATAAAATTATGCTTTTAACTCCTAAAATATATGTGTAATATGCACCTATTTAGTATTGAATTTGCTAGATTTGTCTACATATCATCTTAACAAACAAAGGAATCAAAGTTCTTTTGCATGTGCTGACATCTTGACCTCTGACCTCTCTGTGAATGAGAAAATTAAAATTAGACAAATCAATAAGGAATCCGTTCCTTCCTCTGCATTCTTGGCCTTGCCTTCAATAAAGAAAGAGAAGATACATGATCCTGGATTTAGACATACGAATCTCTGCAGTGAAACGTACACGCCACACCTTAAGTGATTTATTCTTAACATATTCTCCAGTAAGTGTCGCTCCGGACTGAACAGCCATCAGTTTATCTACTCAGCCTGAAATACTAAGTCTGTTTAGTAAGGTGGGGTTATATTTTGTGTTTTTTCTGTAGCTATATATGAATATCAGATCTACATCATTTTTTTCACAGCTAAAATTTGTGACTGCACGGTTGTTTCTGTATCACTGACAGCAATACGGCAATCTGAATCACTCAACAAACTGCAGATGCAGGTTGTGTTGTTCGACATGCAGGAACAGGACATTAATAACTCACAGGAGCGTCACCAGAACATATTCCAGTCAATCAGAATGAAAGCACTTTTCAAATTTCGGCAGACGCTATGAAACAGAAAGCTTTTACTCAACAACGGGTACAAAGTCGAGCCGTGTAAAACCGGCGTACAGGCTCACGCTCGGCTCTTGCGTCAGATAATGAAAGAAGGAACTGATGCAACTAGACAAAAACTTCACAGCTAAAGGAAAGGGACTGATGAAATGTGTAGATATTGTGCACGGCAAACAATACATGTGTCAGCATAACAATACCTCAGCTTGTGTTTCATGTAAAAGAACAAAAAAGTCACATGTTTTCATGTCTTTGAAGAATAATGACAACCTTTATAGTCACAGCTAACAGCATGAGGAGGTAGTGGTCAGTAAAGCAAGCACAAAACATGCTGTTTCAAACACACTGGGTTTTTTTTCATGCACTTCGTTTTTGGCTGATTTTTTAAAGCTTTTTAAGCATTTTTTAATCAGCTTTTTTAAATACTTTTTAATGTTGGAAAGATCTTAAAGTACCAGAAAAATCTCTGAATCTCCGCTGTACTTCAGTGAGTCGCAAAACATGCTCAGAGTGGTATCATCCAGGTCTATATAACTCATTGCAAGCATGCAATTTAATCAACAATCCAAATCAGGGCTACACTAATTGTTTTAACTGAAGACTTTTGTTTGCATTTAAGTCCAATGTTTCAGCACATTACCTTGCAGAGCATCACTCTCTAAAAGCAGCCTTAGACTGCTCTTACAATATGCCCCTGCACGCCTGACCACAGTGAAGGCAAATCAAAACTTATTTACATCTCAGGAAAAAGCCAGGGAGATATAATCTAATTCAGAGGGTGTTTTGGCCTGCAGGCGGAGGGTTAGGAGTCTCCTCTGGTTTGAATCTCCCAAACTTTTACAGCAAAGGCAGCTCAGCTTAATGAGTGTTGTTGAGCTCTGGTAAGCATGGGCTACCAGGCAGTTACAGAACACTCCTTCTCTTCTTCACCTCCTCTCTTGACTCCACAATGCCCAGTGGCTTTTTTTTTTTTGTTTCGCAGTGAACCAACAGCCCCTCACATGAAACCTGTCATACCAAGACAAAGAAGCAACGCTGAAATAACGACACCTCAAGGGCTTGAACACAGTGCTCTGCTGCCCCTTTGTGCTTGCCACCTTTTACTCTTTGCATTTCAGTTTGTGTACACACGTGCACCTCACGCTGTTTGCGCAAGTGAGAAAATCCGAAAATCCTCAACGGCAACTGCCCCGGGGGTTCACTCCTAATTGCCCCCGCCACAAGTAAGGAGAGGAGAGGCAATCGTGTCAAAGTGACAGAATAAAAGACAAACACAAAGCAGACAAGCGCCACCGCAGGCAGCAGGGTTCTTTACTTCCATTTAATCCTCAGACGGCTTCAGAGCTACTATTTAAAGACGTGTTTAAAAGCCTCAACCATCTGTAATGGGCCTAAGTGGCATGCGATATAAATAGGAGATGTATGGAGCAGATAACCAAGAATAACCATTAAGGGGCAAAAATAATGACAAAAAACTGAGGTTTTAAAAACAGGAAAAAGATAAGAGGGGACACAACATTACATAAAAATGTTTACTGTCTTGTTTGCTGCTTATCTGCCCATCATGTGTGCATGTGTGTGTGTGTGTGTGTGTGTGTGTGTGTGTGTGTGTGTGTGTGTGTGTGTGTGTGTGTGTGTGTGTGTGTGTGTGTGTGTGTGTGTGTGTGTGTTCCCCTCGTCGACAAGCAGTAATGAATAAAATAACAGTGGAGGAAGATGAACTGCTTCCTCTGTGAACTCATCAGGCAGACATTGGCATGCACCGCTGGGTCCAAGATGGCTGCATCTCTGCACCCCTCCTTGTGAATACTGTTTGCTACAGATGGCAGTACGAAAGCACACCGCAGGTGAGATTATGGTAGAATACGTTATGGAGCACGTGAGATGTTCCTACGAATATGCGGCATGGGTGAATTGGAGACGTACTGTTATATCATTCCTAACAGACCGTAGCATAGAAAAAAAATCTGTGCTGCTCCAAAAAAACTAGAGAAAAGAAAAAGAGAAACAGCTTCACTTCTTCAAAGTGTAGAATTGTTTTCTTTCAGTGGCTCTTCTGACTTGCTGAAGAAAACATTCATGTTCTGCTTGCTGATCCGATCAAACTCCGAAGTGAAAGCTGCATTTAAATATGCAGTCGTGCCTTAAAGCGCCATGAAAGTCGAACACAACGACACAAAAGAATCTGTGGCCGTTCCAGAAAGTTTTTCTCACAAAGCTTCACTGGAAATACCTGCCATTCAGCTATGATGATAAATGTGGACTCCTGTGATGGAGGAAAAGGAGTGCAACTCTGGAGGTTCTTCTTTCATGTGTTTGATGTGTCTCCAGGAGGATGGCAATGCCCCCAGGGGAGCAGGCCAGGCCAGAAGGCCTTTGATGAGGTCCCTCCACTGGCTTGTGATCGGATGAAACTGCTCGCCTCTCATTTTCACCCACTCGTGATGCTATAGCTCTGATAGTGTAATGGAGTTGCTGAATATTGTAGGGGTTGTGTGCTATTGTACTGAAGATTGAGCTTAGCTACTGTGTTGTAGAAAAATGTGTATTGTTGAAATTCAGAGCTATATGCTCAGACTAGCAGCTTTTTTTTAAAAAAGCTCTGTAACTGTAATTGAATAGTGTAACTATATACCTCCCTTTTGTATCACGTAATGATGCTTTTTCCATCTTGAGGTTTCTTTACTAGAAAAAGCTTTAACAGAAGTACTGTGACGACATTCCATTGACAGTGGAGACTCCAAATTCTCATAGACAATCTCCAGAGTTTTGCTGTGAAGGAGGCAAATGGCTGATACACACACAAACACACAGAGAGAGAGAGAATCTTTCTTTTTTTAAAAATGTGCTCTATGTCAGAAAAACAGCGTGAGGGTGGGATGGAGGACAGAATTAAACAAAGAAAAAAAATGTCAGAATGAAGACGGTAGAGTTCAGGAATGACAAACAAAGAGTGTGCGAGAAACAAAAGGTGCAAATAGTGGAAGGAAGCGTGACAGGAAGAGAACATGAAGAGAGAACGAGAAAACGAGCAAGGGAGGAGGCAGAAAAGTTCCATCGCTGTTGCGATAATGTGGGTGGAAGGCAGCGCGTGGGCAGAAACATGGGAGAGAAGAATACAGAGGGAACTGGCTCATGACTCTGTCTTTCTCTGACTCTCATCCGCTCATCCACAGAGATGCAGAAGAAGCGCGAGGCTGCTCGAACTAGCCAGTGGTAAGATAATGATGGCCGCAGTCACTGGGGTGGAGAGGTGGTGGGGGTGGAGGGGAAACAAGGGGAAACTGTGCCGCTGATTGTGTGAACGTGCATGTGAGTCGGTTGTTTTTCACAGTCACAAAAGAACAATCCCACCCCTCACTTACGGCCCGTTTCATCATTGGTGGAAGTGATGAGATACTTAACACGTTGACACATAGACACATGAGCTCATTCACTTTCTGCACGCAAATACAAACACATGCACCCGACCCATCTGATGTTTCTGGATGTCTCCACCGGTCGCCGAGGAGAAAGGGTTTTTTCGTTTTACTCACATCCTGCTCGGTCAGCCTGCAGCACGTTGCCATGGCAACAGAGAACCTGTTGAAGGGGTTAACTGCATTGCTGGTGTTTAGGAGAAAGGGTTTTGTGTGACGGCATTTGCAGAACCCATGTGTTTGTGCCTTTGTTAACGCGCGTGTGTGTTGCGTGACGTGGCGTGCACTGACGTGTTTTGGGTTCTTTTCTCGTCTGCGCGTTCTCCTGCGTGTGAGAAAACAGAGGCTGACAGCAATGATAGAAAGAACGTGAGTAACAATGAATGAGCCCCCTCCACAAAAAAACAAAACAAAATTCACTGGATGCTGCCGTCTCCGTGGTTGCAGAAGTTCAAAATATTTTAAGTGAACCAACTCATCGCAAAACTGTACACGGGTGTTTGTCACACAGGCGCCGCCTGAGCTTGTTGCCGATAACCAGAAATGTTTTAAATGCTCAGAGGCACTGGCAATTAGAGCCATGACTGTTATCACTGCAGCCCACTCTCGCACATATGTACGCACAGAGATCGATAATCTGACTTTGTGCACATGAAGCTGCCCACTCACTGTAACAATCGCTATCTGTAGACTTTAATCTGTGATGTCATTCCTTTGGAAAATATAATCACCTATTGTGAGTCAGCCAAAGGCCCGTTTGCATTTCCAAAAACTGTTTGGACAGAGAACTGCCTTCTCAGAACTTGAGAATCGGATACGTGGCCATTATGTCTAAGAATAAATGCAGATAAGGACGTTAATTTTACACAATTTCCTCTGTCAGTCAGAACTGTTTCTCTGCCTTGTCCACACCGTAAACTTGTCCCCACGCTCGAACGGTAAGCTCAGTAACTGTACTGCAATATTCTGGCCATTAAGCTCCTTAAACTCCATGCATCAGCCAGACATGAGGGAGAGATCATAAGCAAATTTCCCTCTAAAGACACAAAAAAAGGGTAAATTAATCTGCACTGTACTATAGATGAAAATAAAGCATTATTATACCCATGCATTTTCAAAGCATAGAAGGCTAGGGGGGAAAGATCCATGAAAATAATGTCCAATATTAAGAAAGTAAAGTGCTATCTTGCTAAAATGAATCTTTTTATTTCAATAAAATTAAGCCTGGCTTGTTTTGCTGCTGTTTTGGCTTCAGCCAGCTAGCAACCTTTGGCGGGGTGCAAAAAAAAGGCAGAAGCGACAGAAACCCCGGAGTTTCCCTTTTTTTTCTTCGTGTTAATTAAGTGTCAGTTTATCAATGACAGGCCGTTCAACAACAATGCACAACATTAAAAGCAACAGACTAATATTGTGTTGGTTCACCTTGTGCCGCCAGAACAGCCTTTTCTGCTGAGGCCTTGATCTCCAGCACAGATGCATGACTAGATGTGACATCTGGGAAATTTTGGACGGGTCACATCAACACCTTGAACTCATGTTATTCATGCACAATCTGCAGGTTTGGAGATCCTCTGTCGTGGGCACATTTTTTCATGCTCCCCGTACACCAACTTAAAACAAATGCTCATTTGAAACTCTATCCCTTCCCTTGACTTGTTGACAAGTAGATTCAAAAACAGTATGTTCATTTTGCCCTTCAAACATAAATCCCACCTACAACAAAAGAAAGCTGTAGCTTACAAGACATTATGGGACTCGTGATGCCTGAGGTTGCTCTTTTTTTATGCTGGACGAAGTGACTGAAAATGCTTATTCTGTTGTTTGTTGCAGTGAAGTAATGTTAGTCACACACAGAGAAGTTTACCAGTCCCCAGGGTTAAAACATTCTTTATGGCCAAATGATGATGCAGGTTCAAAGTGCTGATGCTCTAGCTTCTCTCACATGCATATACTTCAATGCTATGTTAATGTAAACCTGTTCATTATACATACAAGCGCCTTAAATAGAACACATGCAACACTTTTTGGCATTAATGTTTCCAAGTGTAATTCTGTGCTCTATGGTGTCACCAGGTCTGGTCTCAGAGAAGAGCGAAGTCAGCCTAAGGCACTTACTGCACAGTATATCTGATCCAACTATGCATGCAGAGTGGGGATGCTGCAAGTGACTGTCTAATACAGTTGTTAGCATACAGAGATGATGAGCTTGGAAAGGGACCAATAATGTGTGTCTGGAAACACGGACCATTATTTCCAGGCTGCATATACACAGTGGCAACCAATGACGTAATATCACTGCATGCTGTTGAAACCCTATATGAACTGGTTTTTAAAGCAGGCAGACTTCACTGGCCATTTCTGTGGGTTAAACACGGCTGATGTACACTGCACTTGTTATAAATAAACGGAAACATCTCAAAAGCTTTTCTCAGGGGATGTACAATCAGATGCATGACTCATACAAAGACACACACACACACAGAGGCATAGAGAGAGATCAATAACAATATCCTCTATCACAAATCATCACAAGTAAAAACGTTTCAAGAAAGTGTGTTTTATTAGGAAGGAAATGAGCCTACACAAAACGTGCCTCTGTGCACACTATAGCTCCACGTGTCAAAGAAAATCTCTGCTTTTATTCTTTTGGTTTCAACTCGTCATCAAAACCGGCTCCGCGAGCTTGATGTCACCTGTTACTTCTATTTTCGACCTCAACCTCAGCTTCAGTCAAATCAAGTCATTTTATTTTTAGAGTGCATTTTAAAACAAGAAGCGTTAACACAACTGCTTCACTGCGAGATGAAATGACGTGCAGAAACACACATAAATTGGAGGAAGTAAGTAACTGGAAATCTCTAGCAATACAAAAAAGCTGTAAAGAAATACGGCAGAGACAGGCAAATAACTTATAGTATAGAATCTTTCTGCAGTAGAAGAAATGGTGAAAAATAGATTTGGCTTTCTTCATATTAACAATGTAAAACACGCATTCAACACAAAACACTGCAGGTTCGCAGCTACTGCAAAGATGTTGAGGTCGACTGAAGCAAACCAATGAACCGATAACAAAGAATGACACTGAAAAACAGATCGCGGGCGCCATCTACAATTTAGACTTGTCCTCTCTTTTCAGAGAAGGACGGAGACGAGCCGTGACAGTGATGTGTCCTGACATCCTACAAACAGAACCTGTGTCTGTCAGTACATGCACGTCTTCCCACGTGCACGTTAGCTTATATGAATCTGTGTGCGCACGTGGATGGATGCATGTTTGTGTACGCGGTTTATTCATTTGGTGGTGAATCACTAGGCTCTGGGGGTCCCAGCTGACTTCCTTTTGCCATGCCAGTTCCCACTGATCTTTGTCTCAGTCCCTCGCTTCCTGCCCTCAGTGTCTCTGTTGTCTCAAGAAGACACTTTGAATTATGAGGAATTAGAAAAAGAAGATGTCTGCCAAGGTGATTCTCCCCCATCCCTATTTAGTTTGACACCTAGCATAGACAAAAAGTGAAATATCAAAAAACCAGGAAGCAAAAACAGAGCAAAACAGACAGTAGAAATACAACAGATGAACCTAAAGTGGAAATACACAACGAAGAACCATCAAGACTTGCATGCATGTCATTACTGTCAGCCGAAAATAACACAACACAAAGTATAATTATGAATAATAACAAGAGCAGCAGAGTTTCAAGTGTTGACAGCAGTAACAATAATATTTGAATTAGTAATTAAATTAATTAAATAAAGACAATATTAAAAAAAATCCTAGGATAAGGGAGGGTTGTTGGTTGAATGTGTAAACATACTGAAGATGCTGTTTGAGCTGAGAGAAAAATGAATTTGTTGTAAGTATATATATATATATATATATATATATATATGTTTATATATGTATTCTTGAATTGGATAAGCAGAAGTGAATAGGTGGATAGAAAACTTTACAAAACACAAGATCAGGCAGAGAAAGAACAGGAGAAAAAAAAGGCAAAGGCAGGCGGTTGAAGGAGGTCAATAAAAATGCGATACAAACAGATCCTATGATACTGATTGTCTGTTTTTAGTCAAATGCGATCCCCCACTGTGCAATACTACAGGGATTCTTCTGTGTTCCAGGCATGAGGCTTAAAATTATTCACAAAGGTGAGGATACACAGGAGTAGGGTGCTAAAAATGTTGCAGAGTAAAAAGAACTGGAAATAAGTATTTTGCAGTAACACAGAAACATAAAAATGTTTTTTACTCCTGGAATAACAACAAAAATGAGTGCCATGCTGTTTAGGATGAGTACTCTGTGTCAACTATTCGGTAAGCCTGACAATCTGCATGGAAAACATTTTCCCACCCCTCTGTAAGCCCTTTGGAGATGCCTCTTTGTGGCTTCGTCACAAGCAACTGAGTGCTCCATTCCGACATCACTAGAGAAACAGGATGTTTTATCAGACAAGAGCCAGTGGGGACTTGGACTGTCTGCCCTCTGATCTGTGTTCTCATCAGTTGGGCCAAGCTGCTGGACTAATGGGCATCTGGGCAGATATTAGAGTGTTGTACTAACTTAATGAGAAAACACTAGTTCCCCATACTCCTGACAGATAAGGCTGGAAGAAGGGGGGAAAAAACAATGAAGAGAGAACAGGACAGAGGGCGCTAATTAGAGAGCATGAAAAGGGGAATTGTGAAGATATAAAAAGATGATGGATTTATTGTAATTTTTTAAAAGAGATGATTTTAAGTGCAGTTTTTCCACAACCAAGATGATCTGACTTTGCAGTCCTTCTAGCTCTAGCAAAGCAATATTTTTTTTTTCAGTTTGCAGCAGCCATAAATCACAAACACGTACCAACATCCCTCTCTTTCTCTCTCCAGCCTTAAATCTGACTATCCACTTCTGGCTAAATTGTTCAGGTCTGATGAATAAACCAGTGCTGTGACTCTCAGCCCAGGAGAGGGCCGTGCATTACTGCTATGAAATGTTAAATGACTTGCAGAAGGAGCGAGGACTATAAAAGCAGCAGCATCAGCAGCACTTGGAAGGGGAGGAGAGAGGGAGGGGGAGCTGGCTGTGTTTGCTCTTCCTCTCCTCAGCACAAGTGTCAGCTGCGCTCCCCGTCTTTTTAGCCACTGGTGTGGAACGGGGCCTGGCTTGTTGGGGGTTTGAGCGGAGTGTGTGTTTGTGTAAGCGGGAAAGAGTTTTCGAGGGGTGTGCGTGCTTGATTCCGGCCGTGTGTGTGCGTGTGGTGTAACTACAACCTCAGCTGCCAGCAAAGGGCCCCTCCGGCTGGGTTCAGGTGCGTGTATTATCTTTCAAAACTCTCCCCTCTGTCTTCCCTCCTACTTTTTTACGCTGTTTTTCCCCCTTACTACTTTCTTGCCTTTCTCGCTGTTTTCTCTCCTCTCTTGTGATACATTGCTCTGGGATACTGACTGAGTTAATGAAACTTGGGACTACAGCTTGGTAGAAACACGCTCGCCTCCCTCCTCACTGTCATGCCCAAGCACTGCGGGAGAGATCGTCTGCCTTCCACACACACGAAGAACAAAACAAAACATGCCCAGAAAAACAACACACCAAGGAAATGTATGATGGCAGACACACACAGACAAAAGAACACACACTTTAGTAGCAATCCTGGCTCATTAGAGCTTTCCTATCTCTCAGCCCTGCAGGTTAAAAACACTTCATATTAGCCATGCTTCAAACAGGCATGCTGAAGGAAGAGGGGGGAGAGAAAATTTACAGATTTTCATTATTCATGTTTTTATGAAAAGGGCAATTTGCACACCCAGGGTATTGTGTGGAGAGAGATTATACACTGTATGTTATTTAAACACACAAATATGAGTATAGATGAACGAGGGAGTCAACTGAACATGCAAGGAGCTACTGGCATGTGTATATAAGGTATTATTTGGCAGGAGATACAAAGGAAAGTCTAGTTAGATACTGGCACTGCTACCGGGTGTACAGCTCTGTATTTTTGATTAGGAAAATCATGTAAAGACACACAGGCAAAAAAAAAAAGAGATGCTGTGTTTGCGCTGCAATGCATGCAAGTAGTGCAACCGAGTAATAAGACCAAGCTTTGAATCATAGCTATATATAGCTATATATATATAGCACTACCATACTTATGGCAGTTGTGAGCCAGATGAATGGGGCTGTCAAATGAGGAGTGTGTGTGTGTGTGTGGGGGGTACTGTAGCTAGATCCCCTAAGGGAGGAAAGCCCCAGGAATATCCTTTCATTTCATATTTGTCCCTCAAATTCCCCTCCACACATGAAAAATAGAGTCCTTCATCACTCTGTGTATCTTTGAAAGCTTGAAAGAGGTGCTTGAACTTAAACCCACCTTGATGTTTTTGGGCTATGTGGGATAAGTGATGAAGTAGAAAGAATTATTGTTGTAATAAAAAAATAAATAAATGAAACTCTCGGCTCAGTGCGGTCATCAAAACTTGAATCCATCACTGGTATCTGGGTCCAAGGATAAGTCCGCAGCAAATTTTGCCTTTCAGGATGAAAACAGAAGTGCAACATAAGTATGGTGAAATGTATTTATATGAGACACTCATCGTAATTTCACATTTTAAAAAAAGACCGTTGTCTGGGCCTTGAGAAAATAACATATTTGAGATATCTCGCAGTTTGTCAGCCATAACTACACAACACAGCGAGTTTTATGGCCGTGATAATAAGAGTGACAGTTTCAGCCTGTAGAATTAATCAGCTGTGTGAATGGGAGCTGTAAGGAAGTGTGGTGTCAACAGCTTCATTAAAAGAGAGCAAGTTAGCGTGACCTCCACTAACCCATTGACCAAAAGCCCCACCCCAGATGAATCTAAATGAATTTACAAAACCTCATAAATTTTACCTGACAATAAAGACTAAAAGTATTCCTCCAGCTTTTTTTTTCTTATTTCTTCCCACAGTCCTCTCTTCACTTTGCTCCCTCATCCCTCCCTGCATTCATGTCTCTCCAGCCTTCTCTCTGTCTCTCTGTCTCATTCTAAACCATCACCCACTAATCTCACCAAGGGCCAAATCAGCAGATTAGAAAGAGAGTGATTCTCTCTCAGACTTTGCAAAGCAGTTTAATGCTCTGTTCAGAGAAAGTTAGAAGCAGATTAAATCCAAGAAATCTCTTTCTCTCCTTCCTTTTCAATCCCAGCACAGGAGCGCAGACACGCAACAAGAAACAACAAATGTTCCTCGGTGCCGACCAGCTGCTTAAAATTACCCATTTTAAAGGATGTTGCCAAGTGTTTAGTCACATTCATTATTATTATTATTATCATTACTGACCTGTGTTGACACCAGGGACTGTATCTGCTTAATTGTACACTGGGTATGTGATAATCTGAGTTGGAGGATTATTATGTAAATTTAATTGCCTGAAACATTTTTGTCTTTGTTGTCTTTGGGCGACCACAACATAGACTGACTTGCTCACCGTGGGTTCACCCACTGGTTTGTGGGTTGATTGTTTGGAAGTCTCATTTTTAACAATTAGTCCACCTCAGTTTTGTTTTTTGGGTTTTCTGTTTTTGTAACTAACGCTAGCAGGATTGCTAAGTAAGTTGCATTTATAGACTGTTTACACACATACAGGCAAATACACATCTTTATTCTTCAGAACTCTTAGTTTTCTTAAAACGTGCAATCATGCATGGAAATACAACATATAGGGCAAAAACAGTTTGCCATTTCTTTAAGTAGTCTTCAGGAATAGTTCTCCAGGTTTCCTGGAGGACATCCAAAGCTCTTCTTTGGTTGTTTCTGGATTTTGGTCCATTCTTCGTCAAGATGATCCCACACTGCTTCAGTAATGTTGAGGTTTGTTCTCTGGGGAGTCCAATCCATGACTGATAGTGCTTCATTGTTTTTCTGTCTAGGTATGCTTGTTATTGCATTAGCTGTCATGCTGAAATCTAAGTCTTTGGGATCAGATGTTTTTCAGATGGTAAAATATAAAATTAATTTTCCACATTCATAATTGCATCAGTTTGGAGAGGATTCCTAAAACAGCCCCAAACCATGACAGAGCCTCCGCCATGTTTTACAGATGGCTTCACCTTCGCAGTTGCGGTGATTTGAATCAAACTTTGGATTCAAAATTTGGATTTATCAGTCTGTGAGAGCTGTCACCGATGATTTTAAATCAAGTTCTTGTGTAATTTGGCCTTTTTCCCTGTTTCCCTTAGGAACGACTTCTTGACAGCCTCCTTTCCACTGAGACCATTTTTGTTAAAGTTTTGTCAAACACAAGATGTGTCACATCTTTGCTGGATTTTTTCCTATTATTCAAGGACATGATCTTCTATCTTATCATTTAAGGATGCTCTGTGCACCATGCTAATAGTTCTTTGGGGTTCACCTTGTTCGTGCAAACATTCTATTTTTATGCCTGTTAAGCTGTTATCATTTTTCATAAATTCAACTAAAAAATGGGGGGTTATAACATTTTGATTTGTTTTGTTTTTTTTGTTTGCAAACATATCTGTCATCCCACTGGTTCATCCCATGAGTTAGGTCACTATTAAGCGGCTTAACCAACAAAGAAAATAGCCTCTGAAAAGGACTGGACTGAAAACGAGTGAAAAATCAGCCAATGTCCAAAGAAATTTTTTTAAGTCCTTCAGTGGGTCTGGAGAACAAGACCATTATTGGAATTACAACAAAGTCTGGCTGCCTGGAATCAAATCAAATAAAGGAAAAGAGGAGTGACTCCTAACTGTTTTGCAGTACTCTCTATTGCAGCTTAGATCCTATTAATTTTATTTAGAATATGTTTTGCATAATATCTATTTTTATTCTTTCTTTTATCCTACTTAGTCAAGTTCTTTACAATTGTTTTGATTGTTTTTAAATGATCATTTATTCTCTTTCTCTCTTTAACATGTGTATTTTTTAAAAGAAAAAATTCATTGCGCAGGGAAATGCTATTTTTTACTGTGCATAGGACAATAATGCTTTGAAACTGAAAATACACAGTGTATTTATTGCTTAATAAATAATCAGTCAAGACCTCTTAATGCCACCCCCTCTAGCAGTGACCCATGTGAACAAAAGGAGCGTTACTTTAAAGGCATTGATTCTGTGGGTGTGTTAATCAATAGTGCAACAGGTTTTAACACATAGTGCAATGGGAGAAGGCAAATATTTACAAAATGACACCACAGAGAGTAGTGGCAGCAAAAGGGTTGCATCAAGTCAAGGGTTAATCAATCGCTTACACGATAATCAGGAAACATGACAGCATGAGGGTTCTTGGCTTAAGCAAGGCCATCCTTGGGCTAATAATCATGATGCGTGGCAGAATATTTCCTCCAGGCTGCTGTACAACACACTCAGCAGACATTCATCACTACCAAAAAAGAGGTGGCAGAGGGAAGGGGAGCCAAAGGGATGGATGGGGGTGAAGAAATTAAAGAGGGAACAAGGGATGTTGTAATACAAGTGTGGGGGTGTGGATTGCTGGTTGCCTAGAGGATCAAACACCGAGCGGGAAGGGTAATGGGGAAACGGTGGTCTTCAAAGAAGTGAGGGTTGTGTAGCAAGTGTGCGTATTTATGGGTGTGAAAAAAAGGCAGGTGTTTCTATGGGAACCTTGTCTGCGCTTCTGTGTATTACTGCTCACACTGAGCGCACTGACATGTACTTTACATTCAGGAAAAGCGTGAATGTACACACAGCCTGGCTTCCTCTGGAGATTAAAGAGCTCCATGTTTTCCTCTTTCTTAATTTAACTTTTCCTAATCCTGCTGTGTTTCGCTGCTGCTCGCTCTTGCTCTGTATTTATAATCCATTTTTAGATATTTCTCGAGTGAATCTGAAATGCAGAAGTAACTCATTTACATACAGAATATATTCCCCCTTTTCTGTGACACACTGAGCCTACATGTGTCTGTGTTCCTTTGATCTTACTTGAGATGCCTCTTGATCTAAATGAGACTGGGCATCATTTAAAAAGCCCCACACCTGTCGGTCCTGCTATTAATAGTACATTTCAAAGAAGGGAACAGTTTTGGTTTTGTTTTTTTTCACACAATGCCAAATAAGAAAAATAATATAGAAACTACTGTTTACGTATATAAAAATCTCAAACTAGAGATTTTTTTCCTTTTGTGAAAAAAAACTGAACCTACGCTTAAAGGCAGGCTTAAATAAAAATAGTAACTAAATAAATAAAAATAAATAAATGCATTTTATTTAAATTCACAGCACTGTAATCCCTACACATTACACCTAAAGGAGCTGTTTGGCCATGGAAACCCATGCCATGAAGCTGCCAGCACACAGTTTCTGTGCTGATGTTAACAGAGGAGCATGGGGACTTGAGTCAGCAAAACATTGACTATGGCCCAGCTTTCCTACTTGCATTTAGTTCTTTAGAACGACCAGTCTTTAACAAAATGTTTGATTTTATCCACCTGTGACAACAATTTAAAAATTAAGACGTGTGGACCAGTATTTTTGTTGATATAGTGTGTGTGGTATTTAGACTTAAACTTCTAATTAAAAGAAAATTAGTCAGTGGGACGAAAAATTTTGTTTCATTTTTTAAATATTCAAAACATAAAGTTAAACTTTTAGAAAGGCTTATCGTCACTTAATACATGTTTTGTACAGAAATGTTTAGAAAACTTCATCCCAGCAGTAGTAAGTAATATTTTTTTAAGTATTATTTTATGTTTCCAAATAATGTGAGCATTCAGTGAATACTTTGGTTCCTAATGTGGTAATTCACAAACTTTTTGACACAATTTTTACAATTTTGCTTCTGTATGCCACCACAATAGATTTCTTTAGCTTTACAAAAGTATTGCAGTACCTTCCAAAGAAGCACATTTTTATACACAATAGTCTCAACATGGTGCCTCTCATTTAATTTAACAAATGGTGTCAGAGTGTTCAATGAAGGACTGTCAATCTGAACATCAAAATGTACTTGGTAACGCAGCCTCATCCATGTATAAAACCAGAAAACAGTGCAAGTGCATTTGCATCATAACTAAAACTAAATTAATTAAATGCATTTTTTTAAGCCAGTTTTTTGGAGGAAAAAATACAAACAAAGAAAAAATGTGTATGTCAATATGCGAGGTGATGCATAGTTTCCATACCACGCATAACATGTAAGGAATACATCTCCCTCTCTCTCTCTCTCTCTCTGGCACGCACAGGCAGAGAGTGCTACTACTATAATTGTTAGTGGCAGATCCATCTCCCCGCGTTTCATTTTTTCCCTCTGATAAAGCCTGAGGAATAAACGCCAGCTCTGCAGCCATCCTGCTCACCCAGCCCCCACGCCCACAGTCCCTGTAGGTGGTGTTTTCCTCGCCCGCCTACCGCTCGCCCGTTACAGTGCCAAGCGCGACATGTGACAGCAGCAGCACATGGCCTCCAAGCTCCCCCACCCTCCACCCCAATCCTCTGCAGGCCTGCCCCCCTCCCCACGCCTGTCTGAGAACACCCCTCAACAAGCTCCACGCACTTGTCGTGTTTCTTTGCGCTCCCCAGCCAGCAACCCCAAATGACTACCTTAGAGGCACAGACAACCATGCGCACCGCACACTCAGATGCATATCAGTGCAATTAACTCCCAAAATGACACACGGATGCTGAAATGTTGGAGAACCTAAAGCCATGTGCCTGAAAAGAGAAGGCTAGGTGTGTTCTCAGATGCAAAAGTGTTGTGCCTCTGTCTGATTTTCACTGCCTTGTTCCGGCGCTGCTCTCGTGGTGTTAGAAAGGGGTAAACATGTCAGGTTGTGTTCATACCAGTCACATCCAGCTGTCGCTCATTTCTGACTAAGCTACCATCCTCCTCTCCCCAAAATCCTCTTTTCTCTAAACCGTCTTCACATCACATCTTCTCTCCTTTCCTCTCCTCACCTGTGCTTCTTGTGCTTATTACCCCACCATATCCTCTTCTTCTTTTCCTTCACTTGTGCTTGTGTTTTCACCAATACTCAGTCTTTAAATTATTTAGGGGTAAGAGCATGTCAGATCGCTTTAACAACTGATATCTTATATAAATCAAATTTCTAACTGTCCAAGGGATGGAGTCACACGTGTAAATAAAACAAAATTTCCTCAGTGAGTCGAGCAGGATCTGAGCATTGAAGACATTCGGTCTCAAGTGTCGAGCCTGCCGTGTTAATATTTCAATTACCCTCATGAATAAATTGATTAAATAGGCGCTAACATTATTCTTGGTCTGCCTTTGTTGTGGTGGGAAAAAGCTGTGACATGCAACATGACTTCGCCCAAAACTTTCTCTTCTACTATGTTCAGACTGAAGAGCTGTAAATCCTCAGTGATTTGGAAGCTACGGGTGGTAAAATCTTCTCCAGATTTGCAATTTTTCTCATTATTTTTGGGTTTTCTTTGATGTTTTTTGCCTTTTTTCTTCCTTCCCTTGTTTCGTTTTTGTTTGTTTGTTTTTTTTTACTTTTGCGTTTAATCACCAGAAAATGAAGCATCAAGTACACATCATTTTGAATCTTTACTAGAAGCTCGATCGCCAAATTTACTGCACACCTGATAAACATAGTGCCACTAGCTTATTGGCACAGTGCTACACGGCACACAGTACATTCAAATTAGTAGTTCTGCTTCCAGTCATGCCTTCCTTTGCCTCTCTCCATGTTGCCACCTTCTTTTCTCCTAGTATTAACTCTGTTCCTCTCAGCTTCGCCTCCATAGATTGTGGCTAGCAATGCTTTTTTCCATCTGTCACAGCTTATTCCATGTACCATCAGAGATTAGAAGACCTTTCTTTTTCAGACATCGTTGGCATTTACCATTGCCCTCCATCAAAAAAAGAAAGAAAGAAATGGTCGCGAACCCGCAGTCCTTTTGCCGCCGTTGTCACACACTCTGCCTCGAGGAACAGCCGGGCTAACGCTGATTCCCTCTTCAATGCGACGTCATTGACAGCTTGAAAAGAGTATGCAGGCATATTTTAATATAATGACATTATAAAAACCTAGGTCTAACACTTTTAACACTTGTTTTTTTAACATTAAAGTACAAGTATTAAACGATAGCAATACTGTCACTACAGTGTGCCTCCTTTTGTTTACACTCTCAGTCCACTTTTTGTTCACTTTGCTACAGGAAATTTAAAATGTGACACATAAAAGCCTCTTCCACAAAACTAGAGCGAATAACAGGAAAATCCACTGGCTAAAGCTAAGTAAAGTTAAATAGCGGCGTACTTGAGGAAACACGCACAGAAGGAGGCGTGTTGAACAAAAAAAGCAGTGGAAGGCCCATTTTTGAAAATGCGATTCCTGTTAGCTTAAGAAGTCAGCATGAAGGCCTTCTAGAAATCAATAGAAGCTCCCTTGTGTGTAAGAGCAAGTCAACAGAGCAGCACAGAGTCGGGCACACAGATAATATTTATGTAGAGGGAGGCTGCCAACAACCACCGGGGACCATGTATAATTCTGATTCATACATCATAAAAGCAGTGATGTTGTAAATATGAGGCACGTTTATTTATTCAATAAGAATACACGCAGCAACAGGTCAGCACCGGAGAGTTGTTTAGCATGCCACCTTTAAATATTCATGCGCACAACCTCGGGATAGTGTGTCTTGCTTTTTGTAAAGTTCAGAGATTGTCAACGAGCACACACTCATCCTTTCGGGTCTGTGCGCCTTTGTTTGCGGACTAAGTGTGAGGTTGTGTGATCAAGGCTCCAACATTATGTAGAGCAGACAACGTGCATCAGCTGTGATCACGTCCACCTCTACCTCTGCGGTATATGCAGCTAGCAGGTTTACCAACCTCACGAACGAACGCGTGGCATGTGCACAGCGCTTCCCCTACACGATGCCCCGTTTCAACATAATTTACATACATTCGAAAGACATTTTACACCCTTTACACATTTGTGTGCTGAACATTGGAAACAACTGCTCTCCTGCAGCCACGTAAAACAGTTTAAAACATACATGTTACATGTTCCTGTTTTCCTTTTCTAAGCCTCGCTGCAGGAGATCCTTCTGGTTTTAATGGTTATTTTAATTGCTGATGTTCCACTAGAATACTAATAAGGGTAGTAATTAGTGCAACATGAACTGTAGCTCAGTGTGGACATGAGTTGGTTTTGCCTTTTAAAGAGTCTGCAAAATGGAACTAGAGCCCCTGGCATGGAGAGGACCTTTAAAATTAGCATTTGGATTGTTTGGTTTACAAATTTTACACTGTAAAAACTACTGCAACTCCAAAAATGTCACAGTTGGCCAAACTTTATTGTTATCACATTACAGACTGACCAACAGGCAGCTTGTTGCGCATTGCGATAGCTCCGTCTGTACGAATATAAACCCATCCTCCATCAATCCAGATGGCCCCTTGAATTATATCCTTTACTTGGAATAATGAAATCTCACTCACTATCCAACTGCTTTCTATTAAATTAACGTGATAGACATCCTTCCTTCTCACAGCTTGGGGTGTCATCAGCCTAACCAGCTATCCCTGTTCATTGGCCACATCAATCACAGACAACTAAGGCAATAAATGGTTCTGAAAGCCAAATAACCATCACAGCAGGAAACGCAGGAATGATACATGACAGGGAGATTCTTGCACTGTAAAACAGTTTCCTCCCAGAATGAACTTTTACTTTTATGTCACTTCAGCACTTCGATTTATTGTATACCTTGGGGATTTAATTGCTTTACAGTATCTCTCTCATATTGTCCCGAAGTGGCTGAGTGATTATCGCTAGTGATATTCACCCAAGATGATCATTTTCTTTACAATTTCAAACATAATTGAAGGGTTTAATAAAAGATGGCTGACAAGGCCAGTTCTATTGCAGCAGTGGTGAAAACCCCAGGAGTTCATTTCTAAGGCGTTTCACTCCGGCTATGAAAAATGTCCTGTCAGATATCAAATGGAAATAGGACACATTTAAAGGACTACTTAAAATGCGATTTAGCTGATGGTATATAATGAATGAAAGAAAAGGTGTAGGTGAATTCATACTGCCAACAAGCTGCCCGTTTTTAAGTCGTAGCAAAAAGGGTGGCAGCAGTTGTTCTTGGATGTTTCCCAATAGGAAGAATGGCGTTCTGCCATCACCCTGTTTTTAGCCATGAAATCAATATACACGAACAGAAGAGCTGCTTTCTGGCAAAGACTGTTCTGCATTTGGATGGAGGCATGAAATCAGCATGGAAGTGAGAGCATCTAATCAGGAAAATAGTGTTATCACCAGATAAGACCGTCTGAGATGAGGCTTATTAGATTATACTACGTATATCCGCTCAGTCTATATTAAACATGTCAATTACTATTTCCTGATTTCACTTTTAAAAACATAGAAATATATTTAGATGTTTGAACTTTCTAAAAGTATGTTTAAATACTACTTATCAATGTGTTATTTAAGGTCTTTAGAAATGATGTGAAAAAATCTGCTGAAACGGTCACTGCAGTAGATCCAGCTTTTTTTTAAATGCGTGGGTTGTTTTTTTTAATTCAGCATCAAAATTTTGCTGATAAGCTCTTTATGAATTAATATTATACATATATATATATATATTCATATCTAAAGGGCTTTCAAATGCTTACGCTTATACTTTAGTGTAAGCATTCAGAATATGTTCAGAGTTCAGAGGATGATTTTTCTTTCAACTATCAGGTGAAGGAGGAGGTACACATAATCTAGGTCAGAAAGTGCATTTCATGATTGCACTCATCTTCTTCAAGTGCACTTCTTGAAGTACAGACTGAATCCTCCAGAGCATACTGTGGGGTCCTTTTGATTCTTGAGATTGCAATTTATTTGCGAGACGTCAAAAAGGCGCTAGTTTGCATCCTGCATATCCGAAGAAATTTGCTCAAGTCGGCAATCCATCGGTCCAGACAGACTGCTGATCGACGTGAGCGTCACAGGAAACTCTAAGATGGCAAGGATACTAGTGTTTCTATCCCTTGATCATTGGTTAAATATTTGCCTGCATCTATTTGGTTTAATCACCATGCAGATTTGGTCCAAAGTACATCTAAGCATTTGGGATTGAATGCTAAAAAGCCGACATCTGTGGCTCTCAGCTTCACCACTAAAAATCACTTTCACTATCCTTTTACGTTATGAAGCATTAGGTTGCTGCTTAACACCTAATCGCGCACATTCTGTCGTGATCGATGTCAGTACACAAAACCTGAACAAACACTTGACTCGAAGATGTTCCTGCAAGGTTCAGTTTGAGACACAACATTTCCCAACAGATCGCGTCTGTGGTTTATTTTAGGCTCTGTATAAAGCCTGAGAGATCAACAGTTCTGGGCTTAGGTTTGTTGCACGTGTATGTTCATTTGTGCAAAGGAATGAGCCGACTGGTAAAAACATACACTGCCGCCTCTCTTCTCTCTATAAAAACGGTAATAAAAGGCTCCTGGCTTACAGTAGCAGTTCATTAGTCAGACGGGCAACTGCAGGTCAGTGCAATCAGGGCCCCGATCCCATCTATCAGCTTGGCCTTACACAAGCTCTGTAACACTAACTGCTCTTTACAGCCTCAGTCCCTGCTCTATTGCCTGTAACATGGTTTGTTTAGCAATGTATTAACTTTTTTTTTTTCATTGCAACATGTAGAGCAGCCAAGAGCAACTTTTGCAGTGTAGCGGCAGTGTGCAATGGTGTGAGTAACGGTATGCTGTGTGTGTGTGTGTGTGTGTGTGTCTGTATGTGTGTGTGAGAGAGGCTGTGCATTGGGGTTTGTTTGCCAAATGGAAATGCTTAAAGCAAAACGCTCTGACAAAACACAATTCCACTGATACAACATAAGAAAGAACAATGTAATCTGTTTTGCTATTCATTTATCAAACTATCCATCCATGATGACACACACATGTACATGCACACAGAAACATATACATGCACAAAGATTAGGACTGAGTCACAGCAGATACAGCCTGGTTGGAAATAATCTCTTATCATCATTGCACAGCCTTTTGTGATCGCATACGACATGATTGCCTGCTTTGGATGGGCATGACAGATGTGTATACCATTGCTACTGTGCATGGGCACTTAGGCAGAGTGGCTGGGAGTGTGTGTGTGTGTGTGTGTGTGTGTGTGTGTGTGTGTGTGTGTGTGTGTGTGTGTGAGTGCAGGTTACATCTGTGATTCTACTGTCTGTTGTTATCGCTCTTGGCTCACAATGGGCTCACCAACTGCTTTTCGCTAACAGGGCCCAGCAATCACGGATGGGGAAATAGTATCCACCATGTGCGGACGGCAAATGGACAAAGGTCTGATGTGTATCAGAGACTGCCGAGCAGAGATGTGCAGTGTGGCGCGTGGATGCACACTGGAGTCCGCTACCTGAAACAAATCCTGATGGTTACGCTTTCAGTGCTCAGTTTCAGTACATGTAATAAGTCAAAATGTAATTACATGAATTACAAGAAAAACATGCCGAACCACAATGTTTGATGGCCATAAAATATAAACGGCACACAAAAGAAATGGAAGCATGATATATTGTTCAAAAAGCCTCTAATATACAATACTGTGCAAAAGTCTTAAGGCAGCCCTCGTTTATTTATATTTTGCTAGGAAAATAGGGAATAAGTGCTTGAAACACGTTCAATGATAAATGGAATTACAGTATATAAGACAAAAACACTTTGTTATTTCTTCAAGTAGCCTTCAGGAATAGTTCTCCAGGCTTCTTGAAGGGCATTCAAAGTTCTTGAAAGACCTCCAGAAAGGCTAGAGAACTATTGCTCACAACCACTTTAAAAATTTGATGGGAAAATTCTCATGGTCTCCTGCATATTACCATCATTTGTTCTCCAAAGTCATCATTGCAATGTATACAGCATAGAGTTCAGTTTTCACATTATTGTTTAATAGTTTAATGGCATTCTTTAATTGCTTTTCAACAGTAGTAGGCTTCCATTATAGGCTCCACTGCTGTGCACTACTGGAACATTTGTCCTTACAAGAAAGGCTATGTGAACCATTGGAGAACAACAATTACTCGCTAATATGTTTCATGATGGTATCACATGGATAAATAATCATATTGTGTGGAAACAGATGGTATTAAAACGCCATTTGAGCAAAGTGTTTTGATCAAACTGCACTGGACCTTTGGGCCGTGCTATGAAGAGAGATTGATGGTTTAACAAGGTATGCTGAGCATAAAGTCAGACAATTCAATGTCACATAGGCAGCTCTTCTTTCTCTTTGGCAAGTTATGCTCTTAACCCGTTATGTTAACAGGTTATGTTGAAACTTCTGGTTTTCAAGGGTTTAAAAGTGCCACATTTTCTCTTATCTTTTGATAATAAACTCCAAGAGTAACAGAGATTCTCAGCTGAGAGAATAGCTTATATCCAGTATGCCAACCTGTTGAGCCATGCATTAGTAATTCCACCAAACAAGGGTGTGGTAAATCAATAAGATCAATTTCACTTTGATTTGGCAAAAAATACCCGAAATGTTTTTAATATTGACTTCATGACACTATCAGACCTAAATGCACTTCTTGAGAGATAATGTTTAAATGGATCCAGTTTAATGTTTCAGAGCTCTAATGTGCAGCTATCACGTTAGAAATAAACACCAGCACCGAGAGTGCACTGGTAAAATCAATATATTAACTTATTTAACGAGACTGATAATCTTCCCCTGCATTCGTCTCTTGCTTTATCTGCAGCACACGAATTACTGTTTTTGTTTTTTGTGGGGGGGTTTAAGATCCTTTATAACTGTCCATGACCTGTTCCTCTTTAATGGACTATCAGCTTAATTTTAATGGAAGATGATTCAAATGACACATCAAATGCCCCCTTTTATGTGAGAGCCTGAAGCAGAAAACTCGATATCCATTATCTGTTATTAGGTTTTATGTTTTGTTGAGCTAGCTAACGCTAAGCAAAGCCAAGTCGAACTTGCTTCATAGTACATAGTCCTGCCCTCCTAACTGGTCAAGTGTGCTGGGTTATCAGCAGGTAATACACATTTTCTTGCAGTAAGGCAAGGCAAGGGAAATTTATTTATATAGCACAATTCAACAACAAGGTGATTCAAAGTGCTAATATGTTTTTATATTATCTTTTTTGGTGCAACAGCAGTAGCTGACCAAGTCCAGTGTGTGTGTGTTTGTGCAGGCATGATAGAGAAAGCCTGCTAGACTATCTGCAAGTGTAGATGGCGATTAAGCAAGAAAGGCTATTATTCTTCGGCGGCACCTGCTTGAGTCTCAATACATCCCAGCTGTGGCCAGTAACACAAAAGCTGCTCTCTGGGAACAAACGTTAAGTTCCACTGAACCCTGGAAACAGAATGTACAAGTGCAACAATCATACACAATGTGTTTCAAATCCAGAATCAAACACGTAATGCGTGAAGTGGCTGAAAACGTCCACCTGCACGAAGTCACTTTCTCATTGGGGGCATACTTAAGGCCAGGTCACACAACTGTGTACCCACATATGTGTATCTCATGCAGGCAATATTTTGTTGGCTTTTTGGCCAAGAATTACACGAGCTTTAATGTAATTACAGGAGCAGAAAGGACAGACTCTCTCTGCTTATTGCTCTTTGCTGGGTCCCCTTGAGAGAGCGACAGACAGGGACATGCACAGAGTATTTGTCCAATCTCTAATGACAACAGCACACCCATTCCACGATAATCCTTTCATTTCTGTCCACTCACGGGAGAGAGACAGGGAGGTGAATGCGATGTCTGTGAGTATGTGTGCGTACGTGAGGGGGTGGAGGATTGATGAGGAGTGAGAGAAGCGGACAGTGATGGAGTGAGGGGATGGAAAATTTGCAGGATTGAGGCATAATAACAGCTGACAAGGGCGATATTGGGCAGAACACAAGTCATTATTTAAAAAGGTCATCTGCAGTAGTAGGACCTTGGTCACGGTCTGCTTTTATTCGGGGTTAAAGACGAAATAATTACAAGAGAAGTAATTTTATGTCTGTCACCCTTGCATACATACGAGGAGGTTTAGTGATGGAAATTCTCCAGACGTGCCGCAGCAAGGCACCTCTCTTGGGGTTGGTAACCATAAGCACGCAAACACATATTTTCCTGGTCCTCTTTGCAGGTCTTGTTTGCAGAAAACGGGATCAATAAATTGATTAGAACATCTTAAATATCATTTGGAAACCGAAAAAAAGACTGCAGAAACCATCGTGCGCACGCCACATTTGGGAGCTAAGAGTGACTTTTTAAACAGTTTGCAGTGAAACGAGCTACAGTAGCAGATAAACATTCGCTGTGCTAATTGCCTGCGCAAATGGCTTGGCTGGTGATCAATGGCAACTTTATAGATGCACCAGCAGAAGCAGCCAGACAGACTGACGTAGTGTTGTGCTCAACAAGGCAGCAGCCATCTTGTCAGTATTTTCAGCAGCACTGAATAAAGATGAGAGATTTTCATCCATTTCCCAGCTCTTTAAACTTGTATTTTTTCTCCCGTTTATCCGCCTCACGCTATATCTCCCTTATCTCGTCCTCCTCAAGTCACCGTTTTCTGCCTCTCCCACCTCTCCATTGATCCTCCCACCCGTTGTCTACCTCCTGGATGATATCCCTCTGGGTGTCCGTCATTCAGCAGTACGGTTTGTACTGAAATTGTTTGTTTAATGTTAATGGCAACCAGATGCCTGCTTTGCCACCTTTTGGAGTCATTGTGCATCTCAATGACAGTAGAGTCATTGAAGAAAGAAAGAAAAAGATGAGTAAGGGGGGCATGCCAACAGATGTCTCATCATAGCATCTGCTGCGAAAGCACAATAGGAAGGCATAAAGAAAGGAAGATTAAAATTTGACAATGACAAATTAATTTGAAAACTAATTGATTATCACAAGCTGAATTCATTAACGCTTTTACTACACGACTGCTCTGACTGGCTGTAATTAAGATGCAGTGAAGTCAGAGCGACGTATGCAGATTTAGATGCTGGATTTCATTGTTTAAGGTGACACACAATGCTGGAGTATATTTAGATATAGCGACAGATCATTATTGGGGTTTAGTGTTTTTGTTAAAGAAGGTTGCCCACTTCCTTACTCTGATATATACTCACATATTCTCATTTATGTAACACCAAAATGACTGCACACAGTACAGGACAGTCCACTGGCAACACCATCAACAATCCTGGACTAAAAATAGGCTACTTGGCTCTATATGTTCTATTTCATTGTGCTAATAAAGATCTAAATTAACAAGAATATATTTTTAACAATGTGACGCCTGACGCCTTTAACAGCGGCAGTTTTGCTATGTTCTATTTCAGTGGAAGGCTCCAGTATAATTGCCTGATTTTAACAATATCAGCGCAGGGTGATTCAGTCCATCACCATTCGGTCAATCACATTCACCAACCACAGAGATATTCACATAAGTACCTCCACCCACACATCCAGTGCACAGACTATTTCCCATCCTTTCCCAACCTCCAGCAGCACTCAAGTGCAAACACACATTCTGATTGCTTTGCAAGCAACCAACAGGACTTGCTTAGAGTGCTTTTACAATGGAATTACGCCGCTGCTTCTCACGTGATTAGCCTGATTGGGTCAGCACATCGGGCATGAAAGCAGCATGAAAGCACAAGCAATATATACAAGGCCGCACAAGCTCTCTTACGCCATCAAATTAGCAACACACAAGCGCAAACAATAAGAATCCGTCAAACATGCTTTAGTCTGCACCAGGCAAATGCAAGCTGCGGGCTTTAATTTGTTTTTGCTACACTTGAACTCGCTCATTGAATTTTAGTGGTCAAAACACCAGCAATGTCAAATACAGCATTGTGCAATTAACACATTAGAAAGAAGGTCTATGTGAAGCAATGTACCAGATAAAAGCAGAAGTCAAACAGGGCTTTTTTCTCTTTGTAAGCTTTGGAACAACATCTGGGAGAAGCAGAAAAGTGTGGTCAAAAGGTCGGGTCCACTGTGGTTAAAAAGCGTTGGTGTATGAGAGATGGGCACAGGGAACAAGTAGTTCTGAAAGTTCTGGAGTGTGGATGCTCAAAACCCCATTTTTTGTTAAAAAGAGGCATTCTTTATTGTCTTTCATGCAAACTTTGCATCCTATGACAAATATTTACATTAATCATTCAGTGTATTTAAGATGCATGGTACAAAAAAAAATTAAAAATGATTTTTTAATGAGGTTGGGTTTTAACTATTCTCTAAGGTACTAGCAAGGCTTTTCCTGGCTCACAGTAGGTCCTTAGGGGGTAATAACATGGTAGTAAGCATGATTCTAAGGATAACAGACAATGAGCCTGTTATCTTTCTTTGGCAGAAATGGTTCCATTTTCTTACTATTTCCAACCATTTGATAGCAAAAAATAAAACATGGAGGAGACTTAAATCTGTCAAGGAAAAGCCCAGATCGACGTTGCATAACTCGGTGTGATGAACCCGCAGGTCCATTTTCCTTTTTCCGGAGATGAACAACACTTCATGTCTAACTGCTCAAGTGACTACAATATCCTGACCTCAGGCAGTGCTGCAGGGGTGCTAATCGACAACAGCCGTGACCATATGTAGGCGTGAATGCGCTGCACGCCTGTTTGTGTGTTTCAGTTATGCGAAATATTCTGCGTGTACTTGTGTGTCACAATATCTGTTGTAAAGCCAGCTTCGGGGCGCGTAAAGAGCCTTTCATCAAGAAAGTTCACATTTGCTATTTGTCTCGCTCAAGCCCTCCAGGCCACTGGCAGGCTGACTCAGACAAAGGTCAGCAATTAATGCTCAGATTTGGCATATTTATTAAACTGTGACCCATGCTTCTTTCATTTTGTTAAATCACAGTGTGAAAACAGTCAAATAAAGAAAACACTGTGATCAATTTGTGAGAGGATATACGTAACACAAGATCTTTGGAGCCTGTTACAGATCTATTATGCATACCTCATTACATGCAGTAATTGCTTTCTTTTTCTTTTTTCTTTTTTTTTTTCCAAATAGCCATTAAAGTACTTGCCCGACAGAAACAATGCAAACAGCATTACATTAGGATCCAATATGAATTAAGAGGCTGGCCATTTCCTCTTCCTGCACAGAAGATGATATAATCCTATTTCGGGATCTCCATCTAACAGCCCTACGCATCTTTTTCCCTCTCGCCTCACTCTCTGATTCTCCCCTGAGATCCTGTTCGTTCTATGAGAAGGGCCGCTGCACATTGATCCCCACTATCTGTGTCGGGTCAGTGAATACAACCACACTCAGCACTTTCTATATGCCTAGAGAGTGCCAGAACTGCCACATGCTGCTTTTCCCTGCTCACGCTGAACATTCACCCTGTCCCAGGAATGGTGACAGGCAATCTTTGCTGACCCTCCCGGGTCACCACTTTGGCACTAAATGCTGCGGGTGTCACACATTTAAATAACACATGGCATGCATCAGACCCCTTTTGAAAATACAAGACTTTTAAAGGTGGAGCTTCATTTGCATGTGTTGGGTTATTATACAAAGAATCTTAAAGGTGAGTTCAGCACGTGAACCAGTAAGTTCATTAGATGGTACTCTGAGAGGCTCTCCCCCCAAATAAATACAAAAACAAATGGCCAACACTACAAACAAAGAGCTGTTGCTAAAACAAATTTTCCTCAACCCCAGCAAGAGTATCAGCTTTGAACCAGCTCACTTTGACTCAAGACCTATGCTTAGCAGAACAGTAACCTCCATTATGGAAATGGCTTTTCACTGAAAACTTAACTTCTTGTGACAAAATGACAGAATGCCTTACACACACTAAGTCGGGGGTGGGGGTGCTCAGCATCCTGTGGACAAGACTACTGTACTGTGGTTTCGGGCTCGCCATCACGCACTTAAATGTGACATGTCGCATCTAGCCCTCTGAGAAGAAAAGGGGAAGCGGCTTATACTGCAGCTGTGTGCAGCGTCTCTGAACATAGGTCATTTCTAGCAGTTACAAGAGGCCAGTAGTATTACATGAACAGAAAGTCATACTATAAATAGCTGTATACTGTATGTGGTGCACTGGACACGGTCAAGATGCGCATCTCAAACTGCAACGAACTCGTTGTCGTTGTGTTTGTACTGATGAGTTCACTCTTCTCTGTAAGAATATAGGTATCATAACACAAAGTCCAGCGATTACCCGAGAGTTCTAAGTGTGTATGAATGAATTATTTCAAATTCACAACGCTTCACTTAGAATTTTCACGGTATCAACCTTCGCCTTGTTGATTTTATAGCTTTTTGTCTCATACGATTCAAGCTGAATAAAAGTTGTCACTGCAATTCAAAAACTTTCCACCACCGTTCTGCTAAAATGGGATATTTTCCTGAGTGGCCCCTCTCAAGGGCCTGTCACTCATCCTATAAGCCGGTGAACTAGCGTAGCTTAGCCTAGAACCCTTTCATTGCCCAAAGTCTCCCTTCCATCCTCTTCCAGTGCCTCCCGTCCTCTCCAAAGCTTTGATCCTCTAAGCCTGCAGAGTTACAGTATCAGTCCATGGTTACACTAAAAATCCACACTCACACATCTAGCTGCAGTAAAGGACCAACTCCTGCTCCACCGCTAAGCCTTCTAGTTGATATAATCCATCCTGCTTCTTTTCTACCTCAAATGCTCTGGGGGGTTTTTTTAAGCAAGGCTGTAAATTGTCTCAGTCTGCTGCATTGTCTGTGCTGCTGAAACATCTCAAGAGTTGGCTGTCAGTCTGATCAGACTAATTTGAAACCACCTCGCATTAGAGCCTCATCTCCAGGCATTCCAAGGCAGAATATCTGCTCTACTTCCATTAGCTGCCTCTTCAATCCACCAAACGCTAGCTCACTAGCCTCAGCTCTCCGGCCTTTTACTGCAGGACAGCTCCTGAGTGCCTCACTGTCATCTACACCACCACCACCCAGCTCCACACTGCAGGAGGATGGACCGGGCCTGCTCAGTTAACCCATGGCTCCACTGACAGGGGATAAAGGGATAAAGAGCCTGTGCTCGGGGACTGATTACTTACATCTGCCGGGCTAAATCCCAGTGCCCACACATACACAGACACATGTGTACAAACACAACGCAGGCACACACTTGGCTTGCTGCTAGCTGCAACAAAAGCACTCATGCATGTATTATTTTCTGACATAAGCATGTGCTTGGTGGAAAGTTGGGTCCATGCCTTTGTTTGTGAGTGTGTGTTTAGGTCATTGGTTTGTGTGTAAGTTAAAAATGATATTGCAATAAATGTACAATGAAAACGCATATATAGGTAATAGCACAACCATCACGAATGTCACATTATTGGTCCTATAAGCAAGTCAGCGGGTGAAAGCAATATAATCAACACTACAGTGATATCCCCCTCCCAGGCAAAGGTCTTCTCTAGCTGTACATGCTTATTATTGTTCAGACACAAACAATTGTTCACAAACAATAATAGCAGCTCATATCTTGAGATGTTAGTGTAATCATATTTTCCCCAAAGTCTCAGTTTCTTTATTTTCTGCAAACATACAATAAGAATATTCAGTAGCGGTGATGTGCTTCAATTTGCACTCGGCCTCTTGTTTACTTTAACCATGGCATCCTGAGCCACATGATTCCACATGTAAATATACTATAAGCTATTTGGAGGGCATTCTTTCTCCTTCTTTTTTGTTTTATTTTTTCCTAGTTTTTACCACCAAGGATGCCTGCAGTCTGGTAGCAGCTTAACAACGCATTTATGAGATCTGCAGTTAAAAGAATATTACAGAAGTTTCACTGCAGGCGTCTAATAGTCTTACTTAGTCACTTTCAAAAACATGATCAGAACTTGGGAGTTTCATTTGCCCCATCTAGGAAAACCACGCTGAAATGCCACTGGGTTTTCATAGAGTAATGGAGTTTAGCCTTTGGCCACAAAGTGATCAAATAACAATGTTCTCATGCCTTCCCAGTATTAGAAAGCTGGCATCACTACCAGACATTTCCAGCAAGCATGTGTCAGGCTGGCCCACTGACCTCTTGCTTCCAGCTCATCTTTCTCTCCAGGGGAATAGAAGGAGAAAAATCATAACTCCCATAACAGCACATTAATCCCAAGGTCTGAGCACATGCCGCCTCTGAGGGCTTACCCCTGTCAACAGAGATGCGCCTGCTCTTTCACATGGACACACCTGTGCCCACACAGTATTGAAAACCTGCTGATATCTAAGGCAGCAGGACAGGTGGCATAATAAAACAAATCTGGCTCAACCTATAAAACAGATAGAGTTGCAATTTATTTAACCTCTACTTGTCTCGCTGAAATTCATAGAAATTTGACAAACTATCAGGGAAGCAGGTTGATGGTAAATTAAACCCCTCAGCTGCACAGTGTGCCCTCAAAAGCATAGACGTTACTTAAGCCTAAAGGACCACTATACTGTTGAGTCAAATAACTGAAGTGTAAATAGATTATGGAGAACGAGCTATTGTCTACACTTGCATAGATTTGGCAACTTCAAGAGGACTTCAGCTGGAGTTGTTAGCATTATCAAATAAATGGATCTTAATTTGGAGCTTGAACACTGTGATGTTCTGCTCTTTTCAAGGGTGCCAGGATTCAGGAGAAATCGTACAACCAATTACCGCCATCTTCAGGCACGAGGAGAACCAGCCCCTTTAATCGTTAGAAAGCTACACTGATTCATGACTGAAAGCCCGCTTATAAAGTGGCCACTGCAAAAACAAAGAGCGGATGCTGTGATTTAAAACAAAACAAAAAAACAAAACAAAAAAAACCGGTAAATCATTGGTTGATGATGGCGAATAGCAGAGGTTGCAGTAACCACTAAAGCATTGAAAAGTGTGCCTCTAGAGTACCCAGATAAAGCAGAGCCTTATGATGGCACCTTGCATTTTAAATGCCCTATCAACGACCAGCGACAGCAGCTAAAATGAGGAGGACGAGGAAGACACGTACATCATGTTCGTGTGTGTGTGTGTGTGTGTGTGGGAGGGCAGACCTACAGTTGACTTTTGCGCACTGAAGAAGAAAAAAACACCTTCGCTAAAAACAACGAGGCTCCGCAGATGCCAAGCATAACAGAACCCCCTTTGGAGGGACACTCGGTGGAGCTCTGCGGGGCAATGCGCGCGCCATACACACGTGCACAAGCTGACTGTTCGCGCGCGCGCCCCCACATAGGCACATACACACATACAAGCCATATACAAATGTTTCAAGCACGCCCGAGCCAGCCGGCGGCAGCTTAGTGAGCAGATTTAGTCTGCATGTTTACCTCGGTGTCGTATATTTTGGTGATGAGTGAGAACGAGTACTTCCCGGACTCCCTTATGTGTTGGATGGCCAGCTGAACCGCCGGCTCGATTCCTTGGCTGATGCTGCTCATCAGGGCCGACTCGTTCATGGGCATAAGAACCATTATGGGCAAGTTTTCCCCGTCCCTGGTGAACCAGCTGTTGTCCTGTCCGTGTTTGGTGCGGTCGTTGCACACCTTGGTTAGAGCAGGGTGAAATAGCAAAACAGAGAGGAGCAGGCATCCCGTCGGGAGGAACATCTCCCAGCCGCTGCAGTCCCTCCGGGCTGGAGCCATGCTACTATGCAGGGTGACCAAATGAAATCCCACCGTGCCCTCACTGCTCGGGCATTGCAAATTCGGGCTCGTCCGGGATCCTCACACGCCCGCCCGTCAAGGAGATATGAATTCAAAACAGAACAGACGCAAAAGCCGCAGCAGCCCCTGCAGTGGGCAAACTCGTCCCGTGGATTACGACTGCAAACTGAGAAAATATTTTTACTGTGTAACAGTGCCTCTGTGAGAATATTCCAAGGGCGCAGAGATTCGCTTTGCAGAGGGAGAGCTACTGCCTCTCGGTGTCCGTCATCCAAACGATCTCCTGTCCAAACAACCCTCTCATTCTACAACCCCCCCTTTTCACCTTTAACGTGAACCACTTGTATAAAGAACAAAAAATGTTCTGAAGGATGTCCCCCCCTCCCCCCAAAAAATAAAAAAATTAAAAAAATCTGGTAATTTCGGGATACAAATTAATCACTCGTGTTGACAGTTCTTGCAGATACAAAATCACCTCCGAAGTAAATTCCCAGCCAAGAGATGCCAACTGTGGGCATCCCCACCAAATACGGCGCTCAGGCGGACAAATGTCAAGATAAGGGAGAGAGATGGGGGAAAGAAGACTAAAAACAAACAGGGCTGATGCTGAAAGCTTGACCGCAGAGGTCCGAGGAGGAGATGTCGAGAGCGTCTGCGTTGACAGCCTGTGGGACTGTGAATCTCCTCTCCGATGGTGCGTCAGAGAAGCGCTGAAGCCTTTGCTGCTGCCGCTGCTGCTGCTCACCGTACGCGCAAGAGGGAGCACTGAATGTGGAGGAGGAGAGGAAACGAGAAAGGGAAGGGGAGGAGGGTGAGACGGATATACAGCAGCGTGGTGGGAAGGCTGCATAGGTTTTATGCAGGACAGACTCATCGGAGGCCTGACAGCCGAGGGTGATTTACTGGGATTTTACGTGTAAGAGACAGGCGACAGGTCAGACATGCATGGAGCAGGCCAGTTAAAACCTATGAGCTGTATGCATGTGGAGGCTCGTGGGTGTGAATTGTACTGTCACAAGTGACATCAAAAGTACTTCTTGTATTTTTAGTTACTCATTAGGAACGCCGATCATCGTGATATGATGGCGTCAGCCTGGAAACCACTGATAAACAAACAACACATCTGGGATGGATGGATGGATGGATGGATGGAGGGACATGTTAACCACAAACACAGGAACCTGGAATTAGTGGAATGTCTCACAAACAATGAGACCGCGGAAGCACAAATGCTTGTGTATGAGGATGTCCCATGAAAAGTGAGAGGAATAATAATAATAATAATAATAATAATTATTATTATTATTATTATTATTATTATTATTATTATTATTATTATTATTATTATTATTATTAGCAGCAATAATAATAATTAATACATAAATACGTGAAATACTTGGAAAACACTGCAATTAACTGGAGTAACTAAGGAGGTATTTCAGCACCATGGACAGCGCACGGTACTGAATAGCATTCGGCAGTAGCGTAGCTGAAGTTGCCTCTTCTTCCATTGTCACGTGTAAATTAGCCCTTTACCTATACAGCCTCGGGGCAGAGGATACGCATTCTTATTCATGTCCAATATGTGCAAACATTACATTTCTCCGGCAGGAAAGTGCCCCTCCTCCCAATAAAAAAAAAAAAAGCCAGTCGTCGCAATAGTTTGCAGCACATTTCCTGGTATTGTTAAACACGCGTGGGAAGAGAAGAGAATATGCTGCCGCGGGTAACTCTTCACCACATGTGGGAAAAAATAGGGAGGCCTTTCAAGTCATCAGCTTCAAACGTATCTCAAAACAAAGGCAGTTTGACCTACACAGTTGTATCACATCCACAGTTACAATGAACATTACATTTAAAAAATGAAGGGAAAAAATGCATATGAATGAAAGCACAAATGAGAATATAATGTATTTTCCCAATGTGGCGCATGGCACGAATATTGTCTCACTGGAACGACAGAGGTGCGAACTGAGCGTTGCTCTACATTTACAAAACAACCGCGATGAGGCAACAGCTTTACTTCCATGATGAGATGTTCAAGCTGAGGTCCAAAGTGCAACACAGCTGAAAACATGCGGGTCTTTCCCATTTTCAACAATGCTGGTAATTCCGTATTTTTAATCATCCTTCCAAGGATAAGCAGATAAGCAGTAGCATTAAAATAAACCACATGAAAGCATTACATCTTTCCAAATGAACTCCCTCTGTAGGCTGAGCTGGCATCAAAAAAGTGGGCAGTATGAAATAAGCTTTGCATAGAAAACACTCCTGATCATGATCTGAATGTCACACCTTAACACAGCCAATTTCCTTCACCGTTATGGGTTTAAAGGATCGAGCTCTCACGGTCGATAGGCCTCTGCCATATTGACCATAGTTCTTACAACATGGGTCACTTATTACAAGTCCAAGAAGCTCCAATCACACGTCACACAAAGGAAATTTGTTATAGCCCTGGAGGAATGCTGGAATATCTATGTCTCTCTCTTTCTGTCTTTCTGTCTTTCTGACCAGTATATCATTTGCATAAAAGATTTACCTAAAATAAGACATCTTAATTGTGGGAATGCCAATTGGAAAAATTTTTGTTGTTTGAGGCTGATTACTGCTTTGACCCACCTTTTGGCCTGTGAGGTCAGACACATTTAAGCTAATCAACAACCAGCTGAGAATAGAAGAAAAACTCAAGTTGGCTCCAATTAAAGGGCAAAAGAGTACAAAACAGTCAAGAAAACGCTCAAATAAAGGAAGTGAGTTAAATCAAAAATCATAAATAATATATGCTTTGCATTCATCTACACAGCGCTGTATTTTCCCCCTTCTTGATAGTTTTCCTTTTTTTCTACTCAGAAAAGTCCAGACGAAGAAGTAGGTCAAGTCACTGGCCCATCTGTTTGTTTTGCACAAAACAACAATCCTCCACTCAAAACAATCGTCCAGTACTGAGATGGCTTCAAACATGAAATATGAAGTAGAGTAGAAATGATGTGGACCTCAAATCCAAGAGCAATGTCACTCTTTAAATCCAAGGCGAGGAAAAAGTACTTCAACTGGAAATAACATGTGCTGGAAATTTGCAAATAAAATATGGATAATATTTTAACAGTGCCTACAGACATTTTCAGGTACAATCAATCAAGACCTCTACATAGAAATTGCTACTTTTCTTTTTTCCAAATGTAGAAATGCTGTCCGGCTAATGACGTGTCCAGCTAATGATTGCAGATTCCCAAATGAAAATGTACATTTCATTTCTGATTATGAATCATTCATTAAGGTTTCAATCACAGGCTTCCAATCTACCCGTCCTCACTAAGCGAGATGTCAAACCAATATATCATCACTAATGAGAACATACTCGCACGGTATGAAGGGCACGCAGTGAAATAATTATGCAGATGTTGGTACTTGAGCAATCAAAGATGAAATTTTATGACTGCGGATTCAGTGACATGTAACAGCTTGGACAACAGCTTTCAGGTAGGGTGAATGTGTTTGACTATATCAGATTTGTTTGGTTTGGGGTAATAATGCATTTAGAGATCACCAGGAAACAAAACAATGGATGGCCAAGTTTTTATGCAAATATACAAAGTCTCTCAAATGCATCATCCAATCCACGTACACAGATATAGATGTGGCTGACATCGTCCCTGTTTAATAGAGATTAATGGGGTGGCCTGTGGACATCTCTCACCAAAACTCTGACAATATGCTACAGGATGCGCTATGAATTTTAAATGCCAGACATTCAGAATGAGATAAATAGTTCATATGGTTGTGCTTGAGTACATCTTGAGTTAGTTTTGTATGGAAAAAAGCAGAAATCAAACAGCCTAAACTTAAGGCTGCTTTACTGGACACTCATTCAGTAACTTTTTTTCTCATAATTCAATCACACTAAATATTTCTGCAGAGTCTGAAGTGGAGAAAGGTGGAAAGGCTACATATCCATCCATCCTGTCCCTAATTCACTACTTAGCCGCAGAGGGCTGTTATGTTCATTACTGTTTGTAAGTAATAGAGGCTCAGTTTAACTTGGCATCACATTCCACATCCTTGAACATAAAAACAGCACCATGAAAAGGCTGCACTGTGATACCAGGAAGCAAAAGATAGGGCAGACCTTCATTTTTTCCAGATCAACATCTTGGTTTCGAGTCATCCCAGATATGACGGATTTTAAAACTCCAACCCAAGGACACGGACTTTATCTCAGAATGGAAATCCGCTGCATAGGGAGGGCACATTTTATTATGAATCTCTGAGATGCTTCTTTCCCTTGTTCTCGACACGCTTGCCCTGCCAGTTACAGTGGCAGCTATTTGAATAATTGGTTTCAGAATCTGCAGTCACAGTCCTGCAAATTCCATGCATACCAACAAGTTGAAGAGCGATTTTTCAGCACAGCGTGCTCCATGCATGGCAGTAGAGAATGCATGTTTTATGAAGTTGGAAAACATGAAAAGACCACAGACTATCAACTAAGAAATTTCCCTCTGGGTTCAAGAAAAAGGCATGTATCGTGTTGGATTTGTTGGAAAACTTGCCCTTGAAATTTACCCACTTACTGTATATGTCATGTGTAAGCATATGCTTTTTATTAGTTTCTGTAGCATACTGTTACAGTGGTGTATGTTCCTATTAAACATAGCTAAAGTTTAAAATATTAATACCAGCATATGTACATGTAATTAATTGCTTCAAACTACTTTAAATTCTCAGCTTCAGGCAGTTTTTTGTATTGTGTAATCACAGTGGGAGTGGATATCCTTCATTGCAGTCAAAAGGTCATCTCAGGCAAACAGCTCTGGCTTTAATCATCCCCAACTACCTCCGGTTTAAACCTTTTTGGTTATGAGGGGCAGCCAATTAAAAGAAAGAAAGGGAGGAGCTAAAACACCTTTTTTAGATACTGAATTAATTGGGAACCTGCATGAAGGCTCACAGTAAGATAATGAAATTAGCACAATAAGTCCCTTTGAAATATCCCACAAGGATAATATTAACCATTCGCAAATATACTCATATAGGGATATTTTAGGCCCATGGCACACCAAGTTTTCAGCAGGTTAAAGAATACATAAAAGAAGCATATTTTAAAATGTTCAAGAAAAAAGGTTTTAGGTTCTTCATAACTGGATTAATCCAGTCCAATGCAGCTGTCTTGAAATACAAGATAAACTGAATTTAAACATCACACCACCATGTAGTGATCAGATTACAGACCACTAACAGCAGGACACAGCCTTGTAACCTGGGGCTGAGGATACTGGCCTTATAAGGCTGTGTATATCCTCACTTTTAGCAGCCATTCGGCTTAGAATTGACTTAAGCTAAAGATGGACAGAGTGATGCTGAAATAAGGTGCTTTTACTCAATGCTATAAAATACTTTTTACCAACAACCTGTATCTGCAGTACTGATACAAGGCAGGATGGATCCAATGGTTTCATGTTGTTTACATCAAATTTTGATGCTACCTTCTGAATGTTGCAGCAGAAATTGACATTCATCAGTCCAGGCAATCTTAAACCTCTAGAGATGGTTGGGTGGGAAAATCCCAGTAGACAAGTAATTTCTGAAATATTCAGGTCAGCCAGTCTGTCACTGACAAGCATGCCACATTCAGAGTCACTTAGATCTCTTTCCCATTCTTCTCAATTTGAACTTCAGTAAGATGTCTTGGCCATGTCTACTTGTCTAAATGCACTGAATTGCTTTCAGTAGCTGCTATATAATATACCAAGAGTCCAAATGTAGCTAGACTGAATTAATCAGACAGATTCAATTCAATTCAATACAATTTTATTTGTATAGCACCAAATTATAACAACAGCCGCCTCAAGGTGCTTTATATTGTCAGGTAACCGCCCAACAATAACAGAGAAAAACCCCAACAATCATACAACCCTCTATGAGCAAGCACTTGGTGACAGTGGGAAGGAAAAACTCCCTTTTAATAGGAAGAACCCTCTGACAAAACCAGGGGAGGGTGGCGGGGGTGTCATCTGTAGAGAACAGCTGGGGGTGATGGGAAAAGAAGGACAAAAAAGATGTTACCAGTTGGCAGTAGATCAATCTCACTGCTAAGTTTAAAACTTGATAGTAATTGTAAAGCTAATTTGACTAGCTTAACACTTAATATCAAGAATTAAAACAGCTAACCAAGCAAAGAACTAAGTAAGTAAGTTAGTAAAATTTTGCGCTGTACAGTGACTATAACTTTATCTATATTAAATATATTAGAACTGCTAAATTTAGTTCTAATATATCCTTATTTGTTAGGTAGCACTATCATTAAAGACTTTGATTCAGCTGAAACATAAATCAGCCTGTAGATATCAAGATAAAGAAAACTACTGAACACCAAAAGTAACTGGGGCGTACAGTTAAGGCCTTGCTCCGTTACACATGAGCAGGTTTCCTCCTTTGATACTTTTAAGTACTATCACAGAATCCAGTGTCACTACAGGCGTTTGTTTGGTTTAAGTCAACTTGGGAAATAAGTAACATTTTGTCTCAATTGGAATATTATCACATTCTGCAGACATAAAACAAATATATGGCATTTTATTCAGCAGCAACTGTTGTCTGTGGCCTACAGGGGTTTTCAGTGTGGCTGCTATTTATCTTCAACAAGAAAAACAGATGCTTAGATATGTGGCCAGCAGGGGTGTTGGAAATTAGAGAATTCTAACAAAAATAAATACCAGGCAAATCACTTAGAAATTGCTTGGAAATTCAGCAAATTATAATGATTTTAATTGTGAGCGGAACTCCTACCTACAAAAACACTATTAGGAGACGTAGCTACCCTCTAACAATATGGCAGCTGCATGATTCAACTGGGAGGTAATGAAGCTGACAAAGTGCAGTCTGGTTTCAACTTGTGCTACTGAGCAGTAGGCGATGAGAACAATGTCGCACAACCCTTTGTTTTAGAGGTTCATCACTGCAAGGTACAGGAGTTTAGGAATTGCAGGCAGTGGACCAAACCACTCTGAAGCACACGAGGGGGAGTCCACTTTTTCCAAACTTCGGAATGTATTGTTTTGTGCATATAATCACCATGACAGCTGAGAGTACACATATTATATTATTTAATGTTATATGGTTATCTCTATAATCATGCACAAAGGAGGACAGAACTGTTTTCCCAGAAAAGAAGGGAATTCTGATCCACTTGCCCACCTAGTAATTTCCACAAATGGTTGAATTGATATGGCAACACTTTTTTTTCCTTCAGCCCAGGCGCCTGGTAGCGTGAATGTAATAATTACAGCAAAAGTGTCAAAACATAAGATGCAGTGTGGCCAGTTTCTTGAACAAACACCACTATAGAAAATAAAGCCTGTAAGATTTTGCAGGCCCATTGTGTCCAAATGGCCCAAAAAAATACACTGTGTGTTTCTGATTTAAAGGTTGCTCTCTGCTGTGCACCCTGGAGAGATAATCTTGAATGGGCAGGCTACATTTGTCCTGGTCAAAGGGGTTATCACAGCCTTTCTTATTCCATTCTGAAATTAAATCAAGAGTATGAGAAGAGACCGCATAAAGTAGGCCACTGCCTTCAAAGGAGCTTCAGTTGCAGCTGTGCTGTGGGAGGACACTATTTTGATTACTGTCAAGTCCTAGTAATAGCAAGAACCGTGTCTTACATAATCACACTTACAATGAATCTTTCCAACGTCATCTACAGCATAGGAGCTCCAAGAGCAAAGATGATCATTTTAACAGCAATTCCACATGCCTGAAGGTTGAACGTATCGCAAGCAAAAGTGAAAGCAAATATGCAGATCATATTTTCATCAAAATATTGTGTTTGGTGTAACAGTGAACCGTGGATTTGCAAAAAGTGTGTATGATAGCTGCAAGGGTTCTTCTTAAAGGAAAAACAAGGAAATTATCTGCTTTTTGGCAGACAGAAGCTGGATCCACAAAATAAGATATCATCATTTCAGTATATGTGTATGCTAATGAGTGTACTTCATGCTTACTATAGCAACATGTGGCAGCAGTATTATCATACCACATTTGGAATGAAATCAATAATACATAGACTAGTGAAAGGCTACCACACCCACTGTCCACTGCCCTCTTATCTCTGATTGATTAATCTCTTCCGTCATGCAGAATTCTCTGAAAGCATAATCTGCAAACTATAAATTATATATACAAGTAATGAATTTTCTGTTTAAAGATTTTCAGATATAGGAGAACCCAGTTTTATCATACAGTTTCTACGCAAATGTTCATAAATTTGTAGGCACGACTAGCAAAGATAAAACCAGTCTGTGGACTGGAGCATAACCTCAAGTTTAAAAAGATCCAGGCTAAAGTTGGATGTGACAATATGTCAATGTGTCGTCTCTGTTTTAGTGGTCGGATGTCAGATCGTCAGCTCGATAATTAGGGCCCGGGGTGACCAGAGAGCACAGTAAACGAGCTCGTAAGAAAGCCAGAGTCACGCTTTTGCACATTAGCCCCAAACTATTAATAGAAACTGTCATTCTAATTAGTGGGTATGAAGAGATCCAAACACACAAAGGCAAGCAAAAAAAAAAAAAAAAAAAAAAAATTATCCGATGAACACACTCACATTCATCGCAAGCATAATATTCTTCACCAAACAAAATCTGAGTAGGAACTGTACTGTAGTTGGAAATGACACTTTCAGGAGAGTGAAAGGGCGATAAGGAGAAGAGCAAAGAGAGAGCAGAGAGTTCAAAAGGAGGAATCGAGGGGGAAATGAGAGAGAGTTGGAGAATAAGTTGCAGACAAAAGAGGCACAGGAAAAGAAATCAAGGCATTTCTCTGGGTCAAGTTAATGACAGATGTTGATGCATGAGCATGTGCCGCCCTGCAGCGCACATGCTCAGAGATAGAAGGGGTGTGCGGCAGATTTCTAAGACCTCCCACCTCGACTCACCCCAGCAGCATTAATTATACACAACCATCTTTCCATCCAGTAAGACAAAGAGGTGCGTGCTCTAAAGGGGTTAAAAGCCACTGGATGATTTATGTGTGGGCTGATCGGTGTGGCTCTCTGTGATAAAGATGTAGTGAATGAAGAGCACTTGGGGAAATTGTATTAATGGACACAAGACATGCCCCAACGCCTCTGAGAACCAGCACGTATATTGATCACTGATTGCTTGTGGATTGCTTCCTGATGACTTCGTCCTAATGGCTCTGTAATGTTTTTTTGTCTCTTGAAATCCATTACAGTCTCTGTGATCAGCTACTTTACAAACAAAGGCCTTAGAGAGGATGGATTAAAAACAAGATACCACACTTGTGAACTTTTTCTAAACACTGAAGCAGAGCACTTTCAGAAACACAAATGTGTGGAAAAATCTCATTCTTACTATTCAGTGCAATTTCAAGGAAGTTACATAAATAAAAAAAAGGTCAGCCTTTCCATGATTCCACCATTTTATCTGAAAAAGGGCTTGTTAAACTAGAAAAATATACAGGTCAGACTTTGTCCAAATTCTCCATACAGGAGGGATTACATGAGGGACTTGATTAATTTTGGGTGAAAACAGGGTGGACAGGACATAACAGGGAGAATGGGGGTGACATCACACTAGTAAATACTTGTCCCACCTTATACAGCCGATGGGAAAATACAGTTTTGATTCGATTTTATGGCTACAAAGTAAATTAAGTAAAATTTCAGTAGATGAAATGCCCTTTGAACTTGACGTCTTAATCATCCCTAACTAACCCTGTCCAATCCTGTAAAGGTTTAAAAGTTCCTCAAATCTATTAAATAAAAATAATAACCATAAAGCATTAGAAATATATATATCACATCAATGACCAACCCGCCTACTACTGTGTGCCCATATTTACTGTGCAAACAGCAACGGGATGAACAGCAAAGAGAGGACAGTTTGTGCTTAAGTCAGCCATTATTACTCATGTGATGCACAACCTTTTCAAGTATATGATCAAAATTACAAGAAATACAAGTTTATACTGTAAATAGGGGCAACGGGGTGGACAGATTATGCTTTAACACATCTGTGAATCATTCTGAAACACAGAGAAATAACAGAAAAAATGACGTTCATTGTAGAATATTATAAATAGGTTATGTAACAGTCATGGAAAAATGTCAAACGTGGGGGATTTTTATGATTTATATCAGCAACTGAACAAAGATGAATTTAGGCTTTTGTGCTCATAAATAAATAAATTAGTGATTATTGCAAAATAAGTAATTTTATAATTGTATAATTGTTTTTTCCATGCTAGAAGGGGGTTAAACTGAGTAATGGTCATATGGTCAGTTCTGAAATACTAGGAATGATAAATAAATAAATACTATATTTATACTATATTACTATATTTACTATATAAATACTACATAAATACCAAATACATGAATACTAAATAAATAAATAAATCTGGGTAAATTCCCAGATGATTAAACATGCAACTATTTTGCTGGTCATACCTGAAACAAGTAAAGAAAATACACAGCCTATTTATGCAAGATAATTCATAATGTCACGGTTCTGGGTCATTTTGACCCAGCTTTTTCTGTTTTGGTGTTTTTCTAAACTATGATTTGTTCGGGTTTTTGACTTGTGCTGGTTTGATTTTGTATTAAGGGTTATTCTTGGTTTTGTTCTCTTTACATTATTTGGTGTTCTGGCCTTTAGCTTAAGTCACTGTCTTCTCTGTTTTATGTGTCATATTCTTTCTGTCTACCTCTCAGTGTCAAGTTTGCGTTTTTGTAATTTGTTTCTTATTTCCTGTTTTACTTTGAAAGTTCATGTCTCATGTCAGTGTGTTCAGTTTTACTTCTCCCCTGTCTTGTTAGCCTAATTTCTCCCAGCTGTGTCTCCCTCCTGTTGCTCATTCCCTGATTACGCCCCTGTGTATATAGCCCTGTGTTCTGTGCTCTCTGTTCCAGTTCAGTCCGTAGTACCTGTGTTCTGTGTTCTGTGTTCTGTGTTCTGTGTTCTGTGTTCTGTGTTCTGTGTTCTGTGTTCTGTGTTCTGTGTTCTGTGTTCTGTGTTCTGGTTTTTGGTTTTTGGTTTTTGGTTTGGTGAGTTTAAGTTATCGAGGGTTTTCACAGCAATAAAAGCTGCGTTTTCAGTTTAAAGTCCCGTCTCCAAGAGTCCTGCATTTTGGGTCCTTTTTCCTGCCTGCCTGCCACACAGCCCTCCATGACACATAATAATAATTCACATTTTAGTGGGGGGGTTATATTGGTTGGGTCTGATTATTGGGGGGGTCATAACCCCCCTAACCCCCCTGGAAATTACACCCCTGCACTTGTTTACACACTGTATCTGCTGTTCATCTCTTTGAACCACAGTAGCGTTCCTAAACTAAATGCTCTGAATGACTGTATCTAAGATATTAAATGCTGGATGGCACAGACTGAGGTAATAGTTACTGGCCCTGATCCATCAAGCACACACACATCTACACATCTGAGCTCCTCACTGATGAAGTTAGGCCAATATTGTAAAAACCTTGGTGTCTTTGACAACCACCTCAGCTTTATATAGCATATCAGTTATGTCATCTGGTTTTATCCGCCTTAGGAATCTCAGTAAGTTAAGCTCAGCTTCATCAAAAAGAAATCTAGTGACATTGATACTTGTTTTTATCTCCTCTGGATTAAACTGCTACAAGTCACTATACAGTCACCTGAGCCAACAAAGTTTACACATACTGTACCTGGTCCACTCTTATTTTAGCTTCTCTTCGGTGGCTACCCATTCATTTTAGAACTGATTTAAAGATTCTAGAGCTCATACCAAACTGTATTTCACGTACACCCATGGTCATGACCTGAGGTCTTCAGCCAAGGCTCTGCTGGTCATCCCACACTGGGCTTTTTCTGAACTACTAGCCTGAGGAGATGAGATCAACAAGCTCAAGTCAGTCTTTTAAATCCTTCATAAAGACATATTTTCATAGGCTTTCGCTGTGCCGGTTTTGAGTTATTACTGCATTGTCCTTTGTAACTGTTCAATCACCTTCTCCAAGTGATCATTTTTAATTTATTTTATATTTGCTTTGAATTTAAAAAAAATTGTTCTTCACTTTTAATCTCCATGTGCTGCCAGTACTCCTGTAGCCAATGTTGTTTCACCTTTATCTCCTCTTAAATATTTTATTTGCTGTGTTTCCCATCTCAGCTTGCGAAACACTTTGTAACTTCGTTTTTGAAAGGTGCTCACTAAATGAAGTTTATTATATATAATATAATGAATGTTATTACATGCATTATATTCTATGCACATGCATTATATCATGGCAGATTTGTCATGAGCCAGTGAAAATACATAATACATCCTGAACGATACTCTCCTTTAACACGAAAGCACTGTAAGCTGATATGCAAACATGTTTAACAACAGTATGCACATAAAAACATTTGCGTTCATTCACCCTCTCACTAATGTATGGTAAGTGACAAGAAGGCGTACAAAGGCACATGCACAAATGCATGCACAGGCAACCTACTATTGCATATAGAGACACAAACTAACTCACTCAGCATAATTAAAAGGGACAAGCTCACAGACAGAGTAAATTGTTCACTTACACTCTCCAGCACACTAAAGTATTGTATATTATGTAGTCTTAATCATGACACCACATAAAAAGGGAGATGAACATTTTAACTATCACTGATAGTGATGTTTACTCATCAGTGATGAAGAGACATTTACGCAAAGGTTTTAACTAAATACACTCCATACGATCACATAACCCGGGACATTATGTTCAGTTCACTAATAGACTGGCCGCTGCTGTTCGAGCACATTATTCACAACAGTAAGGGAACATCCAAAAATATTTTCGCAGGCAAATAGCTTAACAAATGAAATCCATGAAAGATAGATGAGGAAGTCAGCGCTTCATTCATATTTGATAGCTAAGGCTTAAGACGCATTACCCAACCAACACAGCATGCCACACAGTGACAGTCCCAGAAATAATGAGCTTGAAGGAGCATCTGTGATGGCAGAGGTGTGTGTGTGTGTGTGTGTGTGTGTGTCTGTGTGTGTGTGTGTATGTGTGCGTGTGGTGGTGGCGGTGGAGGGGGGACCTGAACATGACATAAATCTGTTTACACAGTCACATTGTGGGTACCCACCTTCCTCTGGGGTACAAAAAGCATATTCCCACAACACAAATCATCGTTTTTTCAGGAAGACTAGGTTTAAGGTTAGGGTAAGGGTTGAGATTATTAACAGTCATTAGAGACAGGGTTACAGTAAGCCTGCAAAAAAAAAAGAATATAATTTGATGTAATGCCCTTCGAAGTGATGGAAACGTGGCTACACAGTCACAGCGTGTGTGATTATGCCGGACAGTAGATAAGAAATGCTGTCTTGCAGTGTGACAGGCAGTGGACAGCTGTTGTCTCCGCTGCCTCGTCTTTTTATGTTGCTGCAACAAAAGATGAGAAAGCGGTTTAACATTAAAGAAAGTGACTCATATAATACAGCACCCACTCAAGTAAGCACGTCTCCAAGTGCTCCGTAGTAGTTTCCGCCACCACGGCAAGTCACAAAGGAAGTAAACGCACGTTTCCTCCAACACATATCAAAATCTGAACATTACAGGGACGTTGATGTTTTCTGTTTGTCTGGCCCCAGGTGCCCATTAAGGCCATCCCTATTCTGCCAGTCAAGCAAGCATCAGATCAGATGATGTGGCTGGATCGATAAGCAGGCAGGCAGACTCTTCATTAGGAGTCCCTGGGGCCAGGCCACCTGCCACTCACTCGCTGGCTACTCTCTGGCAGGAGCTCCGTAGTCTTCCTCTGACTGTGTTCACTCAATAGACTGTGTGTCCCCATTTCACATCTTGCGTGTGTTTGCATCATGAAACTTTCCTAGTAGAGAAAGAAATACACTTCCTGTTTATGACACTGACGTCTACTGAGACTTTGTTTGGGATCTGCAAGGACCAGAGACAGATGTGACTAGGTGCCCTGTGACACAGCGTGCAATAGCCCTGGCGCAGATTTAAAAATCTGAGGGCGAATAGAATTAAAGGTTTAAAGCAGAACAACAAAAGTGATGACTTTAAAGAAAGACTCAAGAGAAGAAGAATCAAAATGGGTCTTCACGTGTTTTATATAAGGCGGTGACTCATGAAAGTGAATTCCACTTGCTTGTACAATCAGTTACGTAAGAAGAGAAACCTTTTATCGTTCTCATCCTGAAAAAATAACTTCATTTCAGATGTTTCGTTTACACATGTGCACGGTGGAAGGCATTCGTCATTGTGTTATCTGGTGCAGAATTACCGCTTCAGAATCTGCAACATCGACTGATAATGTCGCAATCGAGGGATTTATCGGCAAAGCGACACACAAGACGTTAAACTAAAAGGGACCGCGTTTATTCATGCAATATGTTTAAGAAATCAAAATGCTTCAGGCTAATCATCATTTTGAGTAGTTAATCAAAGAGCTGCTGTGGGAAGCAGTTTGGAAGTAACCTAGCCAACCGTGCTGGCACATTCAGCTTCCCCCCCTTCAACATTGCACAAAGGTCTAATAGCTGTGACACTTGAGCTTGATGAAAGCAGGGCAATGAAAGCAGAGTTAGGCAGTAAGAGGAGTTGGCCCTGCTCGCTGCCACTCCTCCACATGTCTGCAGGCTCATTACCAGCATGCGGGGCTCAATGAGCGCGGTCCTACATGCACCATTTACATACCACTACCCGCTGAGCATTGCTCACCTGTCACTTTGGGGTACTGAACTGGGCATTTATAAAGAGCAGCGTGCTCTGCATTACACTTGTAGTTTAGCTTTCAACGGTGAAAAGAAGGCTGTCGGATGCATTATAATGCATGTACAAAATGTTCCTATCCAGCGAGGTTGTGTTCCCTTTCATAACACACATTATTTCTCAGCGCAGTATTTACACAAGGCTTATTCGACTCAGAAGTATAAAAAGTACATTATGGTTCCTACTGACTATCCCTGTATTGTAAAGAGCTTGTGTAAAGTATCTAAACCATCTATGCCATCTTACGTTATCCCGCAGATACACTTTGAACTTTGGGGACCCAGGAGGGGGGGTGGGCTCGGTCATACCATGGAGACCCCCACCAAGCAGGAATAGGTGAGGTTAGCAACCAAAGGCAATTAGCCATCATCTGACAGTGTGAGCCTCCTGCTTCTTGTCTCTCTGCTGAGAGATTTCCGGAGCCCTGCATTGCTAAGCCTTATCGATCAGCACGCTGGAAAGGTCGGTGACTTGGCTCACTGACAGAGCACCCCCCTGTTTTGGCATTCATGGAACTCTGCACCCATAATGCTTTGCTGCCAGAAACACTGGTTCCGTGTGTTAAGATCAGCATCCTTTATAATCTATAGGTAAGAATCTACAACCAATGCTATCTGTATGCAGCCAAGCTCAGAAGGCCTTTGAGGCCCATTTATGAAATTGTGAGGTGCATCTTTGCTATGAGGTGTCAGGGTTCAAACCCATTCATATATCAGATTTCAGCCCTTTCTCTGTCCTGGCAATAGATTAAAAAACTCTGAAAGTAATATAATCTATAGTGAGACACTGAAAATTGTATTGGTCAGTTGTCTATGTCACTATATCTATGCTTGTGTTACATGGGACATCTGGTTAATGGCAGCAAAGTGACATAGCCTACAGTAACAGTTACCAACAGCATGAAGACCTGCAAAGCATTCTTCATATAGACTTCCTTTGTGTGTAAATTCCCAAAAGAACACATTCCTGGACCACAGCATTGAGGCGAAGAGACTTTGAGCCAAGCGACTTGTCTAAAGCTTTCATTTCCTGCAAACTGTGATAGGACTGGACACAAAACTTTAAATTGAAAAGGGATCCAGTCAGCAAAATATCACAAAATAAGCATAACTGTAACATTCATATACTGTTTTGGCCTTCAGAGCTGCTTTAACTCTATTCTGCTTTTACAATGGCAGGACAGTATGAGATCAGACCAGACAGGAAAAGTGGGAGAAAAAGAGGGGACAGACAGGCCTACCAGCTCAACCAACTGAGCTACACCAGCCCTGCTTTGCTCCGGATTTTTCAGCTGCACATCCGTGATGCAGCCTTTTTCTTGCATTTGTAAAAAAAAAAAAAAAATCAAACTGCTTGAAAAGCTGCTGAAAACCACATGATGGATGCACACACAGGGGCATTGTTTTTTGGAGTTTGGGTACCAAACCGCAGCAAGCTGAATTCATAATCTGTGCCAGATCACACTTGAGGATCATGAGATTGAAAACCCCTTATTAACAGAAAAAGGCATGTTAAAATGTTAGGACTTCAAGAGAAACGACCGCATAAATAATGGAAGAGCTGCAGAAGGAGTTTTAGTTGGGGGGAAAGAAATAACTAAAAGAAACAAGGAATCCATGCTGCTTCATTTACAAAGGATACTCACAAAAAAAGCATCATTTATGGGAGAATAACCACATTGAGACATCTGATTAATCAGCTCAATGATTTAAATGATTAACACAGTGTGTGCTGTATCAATCTAAGTTACATTTCCATTGCCAGGGTAGTTGGTTGTCTGTCTGACCGAGCACATCATCACCACATCAGCAATGAATTATGCAGAAGTAGGGATAGTTTTTTTTCTTCCTTTTCCCCTCCTCCCAGACTTGGTGGCTGCTAAAGAACTCTAAGTGCTGCTTCTCTCTTTAAAGAACATTAGCCATCTCCCAGATGCTTGAGCTTGGAGCTTGACTGCTCCTACTTCTTCCCTTTTTTTTTCTACTCAGTTTTTATCCATTGCCTCTGCACCAACAGATAAGATTAATAGACTACAATAATTAATTCCCTGCAAGTAAAATACATTTTCACTCAGAATATGCCCTAAATCTGGTAATACTGCATCTCAAGCAGACCGCAGAGTAAAATATAACACGGATAACACGTTTCTGAGACCAGCGTGTCAGGCTGCAGTCGCCACACAAACACACTCTCATGCATGCTCGTGTTTGTGTGTGTATCCCACATGTGATAGACAATCACAATTAGCTTACACAGCTGACGCAGCCTCTGCAAAGTGATGAGGCGTTAAATTCACACATGAATAAACCCAGACAGCAAGGGATCTGTTCATTTAACCTGCATCACTAACCCCCCCCCCCCACCTTAAGTGAAAAAGCGCCTCAAGAGAAGGCAGAATTCAATTTAATCATACACTGTGAAAAGCAATGTCAGTGTCTTTAGCACTTTGATTCAGGAGCACGTCAAGGTGTAGGACTTATTTCATCTCCCGGGAACACAATGAGAGCACAGCATTAAACGGGGAGATCTTGTCCGGCCTTTTTCTGAGCAGCGCTGTATTCACATAATTTCACAAGTCTACGAGTTACATTATATCAATAGCCTTGCACCTAGGTCGTTAATGCTCTGGCTCAGAGAGAGATAATCCATTTTCCTTTGAGTGTGCTACATGCTGAATTAGTTTGATATTTTTGGAATAAGTATACTTTTTTTTGAGGAGGAAACAGCTGGCCTGGGTCTTTTAAGTGATAACCAAATCTGCTCACCAGATCCTCTGAAGCTCACTAACTCGCACACACAACTGCAACTTACCTTTTTTTGTTTTTGTTTCTTATACAGATATAACTTACATAACAGATAGAACCTCATGATTAATGAGCTTTATTTTGAGCTGGATTTTGTTTCCTTTTGAACAACACTCGACCAGCTGCTTCCTCATACTTCCAGTCTTGGATTTCATGGTCATATATATGAGTGGTATTCATTACCCCGTCGCCGTGGGGTTTGAACCACAATGCAGAAAAACAACTGTTGTTGAATCCCGGTTTAATTCATTTATACTTTATAAAGTAGAGACAGTTCAAAAATTTCACTATTCACAGCCTGAAACTCCAAAAACAGCTCAGGGCCACAGTGTGGACCTGCATATAAAATATCTCTTGGAATTATATAAACCAGCGGCTCCAACCTGAGGTTCACTTGACTGAACTGAACTAAGACTGATGAAATGCCTAAAAGCACAGTATGCGAGGGAAAATAAATCAACCCTCTGTCACTTTGTCCAAAGGAAATACATACAGTATATTTTCCTGGAGGGGAGAGGCAGTCCATTTAGCAAGCAATCAAGTAATCTGATGAAGTGAAATGAATGGGAGTGGGGTGGAATGGTTAATCGCCTGTGGAAGCATTTTATCTCGTAGGAACACATTAAAGAGGTATTCTGTCGATGTAGGCTATGTTGGGGGAGGCTGTGAAAAATCACAGTCTGCCGGCGTGTGAATTGATATGACTCTGGTGTTCTCTTTTAGCAAAATAACATCATTTTTTGCTCAGTATGATTTGCTCTTAGACAGGCTTCAACATGGCATCCAGCAGGAAAGAAAACAGCACGAAGCAACTCCGGTAAAGTCGGAAGGGGTTGACTTCAACATATAGAAAATGTGCACAAAAAGGAACCAAAGTTTAGTTTAGAGTTATCTACATTATAAATAACACCTGTTTATATTTCTAGGCTCTCCCATATCACTCTGCTGTGGGAGAGAAACAGAGTGACAGACTCCATTTATTAGACGACAGGTGTGATATGTGCTGTTCTCCTCTTTCCCACCGTGGAAGTGCTTCTCATAATTAAAACCATCTGCAGTGTCACCATAAATATCCCATGCGATCTGTATTGTGCTGTTTTACAAAGCCAACAACAAACTGTGAAGTTCATCGTTATTAAATGTGCCGTACGCAAATGCAGTATTTTAGTCTAGATTTGACCACATAGCTGAAACCTAAGGCTCTAAAATAAATATACTTGTTAGATGTATTGCTCACCAGGCTCACGGCCATGTCAGAGGAGCAAATGAGAGAGAAATACAGCAGAAACTTCTGCAGAGTAAATAGAGATGAACATTTTAGACCGACAGCACTAGCTCAAAACACAAAACTTTGCTATTTTGGAGTCACTGAAACTGAAAATATACCCGTCCCCCCAACCCTGACAAGCATAACCAGAAGAGGATGGATGGATGGATGACACTGTAAGTGATGCTTAAAATTGTTGGTTGGCACTAGTTTCCATGGTATGTTGCAAGGTGAGAATTCACAGTAAGACTATAAGTTCTTAACTGAAGCCAGAAATGAATTAAATACATTTTGACCCCTGAATTTCATGAAAAATGCCCCAAATCAGAATATGTGCTTGTTTTCAAATGGCCAATTTCTAAACTACCCATTCAGTGTTGATGAAACTGTGCACATATTAATTAGAATTATTAATAATTCTAATTGTAAATTCAATTTGATCAGTGTCTAATGATCAAATGTCCATTATTATCTCTATTTAAACTTTGGACCTCTACTCTGATCTTTTTTTTTGTCAGAGAAGCAGGAAATCAATAATGCTGCAAAGTAAAGTTGAATGTTTACTTTAAAAATATTACTTTAATATGTGTTAATTTTCAGCACTTTCAGCTACACTACTGTGACTAAAAAAACCTTCATTAGTCAAATGCATATGTCCTTTGCATGGGTGCCCTGTAAATAAGTTTGGTTGTGGTGACATCCATTGACAGATATGTAGTCAAGTGATGGTCACACCAGCATATATTCATGGCATAATATATCTAGACTGTTTTCTGAATAAATAAACAGACTTTTTCTGATTTTTATTTTGTTCCATAATAAAAAGACATAATATAATCATATGAAGTGATTACAAACAGATGAAAAAACATATGCTTATAATTTATGATTAGAATTCAAACACAGTGCTAGGTTAAAATCCAAAACATTAAATATCTTGGTCGCATAGCCAATCAGCTAATTTAATTTTTGACTGAACATCAAATCCATAAACATCAGATTTTATTTCTGAAGTGGGAAAGTCCTAAAAAAACAACAACAACAAAAAAAAACACTTCACGATTGCAGGCTGTAAAACGAATAGCTATGTTAGCACTGTTAGCATAACCTTGCTAGCTCTATCAGCTAATGCTAGCAAGGTTATTCAACAAGTTACACTGATAGACCTTATGAGTACAGGGCCCAGACACACATTTCTGCTAATTAGTAAGTACCTAACATGATATTAGATCTTCACTCACCAGAAACTGAATGACAATCCTCTAAGAAGGTGTTACAAGCCATATTATTTTTCGGATAATTACTCCAAAAGATAATACACACCACAAGCAGGCTTTGGACTAGGATGTAAAAAATTTCATTTTATATTGTAAAATAGGAAAATTTAACAAGGGTGAGGTTTATATCCAAGAGTTATAAGTAAGGGCTAACTTTAGCAAAAGTTAAGCTTTAATTTGTGTGCCCATCATGTAGAAGATGTGAAAATAAATTGACCTGCTGGTGACAGGAAAAATCAAGTGATCACCAAAGTCATTAGTATTCATCCTCTGGGCATCAATTATATCTGGAACCAATTTCATGGCAATTTACCCAACAGTTTAGATATGTCAGCCTTAAACATGGGGGGGAAAGAGGGGGAAGGTGGCAACCAACCATCATTGCCATCCCAAGACCCTCTCTGCCAGCATGGATAAAACCTCCAGATGCATCAAATCAAGAACAGCTTCAACATGACGATCATGGTTGAAAAGAAAAACCACCTGTTGTCACTCCGCAACAGAGCATCACTGGTCAGAATCAGCTGTGTAAGTGACAAGTGACTCATTGCGAAGGCCTAGTCCACTGATGTCTTTTTTTTTTTAAAGCTATGGTCTGCTAATTTACAGCTTCGCTCCGACTGTGATAATAATTGAAAAACTGTGGTTCATAATTAAAGTCAAATATTCCCTTTTACTGGTTTTAATGATTTATACTTATGTTCAAACAGTTGAGACTGAGAATTAGATCATAAAAATTGTTCAGTGGGAAAATGAAAGTTTGGTAAATTATCAATTAACTCCAGGGAGGCCTTGGCTGTGTGTATAAATCTTGGATTGAAATCACTGCATCGCACACACAAAACTTCATCGCATTCGGAAAAGCCAAGATTACTAAAATATTCCTTGAGTGAGTTTTTGGTCTAGTCCAATTCTACTGGAAAACAGTAGGGGTGATTAAAGCCCAATAAGCAACAAGTACTCTGCCTTTGATGCTGTATTGGCCGATTTCACAGACGTGGATTAGAGGAGTTTGATCCTTACATTGAAGTAGGCTGGAAACGGCTTTAAATCGAGGCACACTGGTGAATTCGACCCAGGAAGTATTTAGAAACGTATCATCAAACATCATTTGTTTCCTTGTTCCGTGTGTTCTCATAAGACTCTTTTTAAACACTCATATTAACTCGTATTTGAAGCTGGCTCGCCTTGATTTTCTGCACAGTAAATTGCATTAGGTCTTTGAACAGCTGCATTAACGCTTTTGTACTTCTGTAGCATTAAAATTTGGGAAAGTTAATTACTTTCCAAGTTTCTCTCTCCTAAGCCGAATTCGAGGATAATGAAAATGAGACACATGACCAAGCAAATATTGCTACAATGCTGCACGAACGGCTGCTGAAGTGAAGGAAGAGTTGGTGCTGGTTGTTACAGATTTTACCAACTGAGAGACTTCACGGACTTCGTGCTGCTTTCTTCTTTGATTCTATCTCTGTATCTAGGCCTCACATGTTTTCCGCACAGTCTGGAGCCCCTCCTGAAAGTGAAAGTGTGTCATCTAATGTACGCTGCCAGCAGCCACTGCTCCTGAGCCGTTCTGGGTATTGCGGATTACATAAACCAAACTGACATGCAGTGTGAAAAAGGCTTCCAATCAGTGGGTTTGAGTGTGTGTGTGTGTGTGTGTGTGTGTGTGTGTGTTCCTCCTCCTATAGTTTCTTTTGCATCCCTGACAACTGAAGCCTGAGCATCTCCAAAGACTTGCACCGCAGGGAGCCTTGTTTTGTATTATCATTAAAGACACATATGGGGTGTGAGAGAGTGTAGTGCTGCATGTATGCCACACTGGATCAAAAATTAGCTCTACACTGAGTGAACAGACTGCGACAAAATACAGCGCTACTGCAGGCGCCTTTGAAATTTTTCAGAAATTCAACAAAAGGGCTATTTTGTACCACTTATTTAAAAGAGAGGTACGCAAAAGATTAGGACAAGGCAATGCAAGAGACGGCAGCATCAAAGACTTCTGCAGCTCTTCCTAGGAAGCAGCTGATGGCTGGCATGCCAGCATTTGTCAGAATATGAAGTTTTGGCAAGTTTTCCATCAGAGCATGCGCGAGAGAAACAAGCTCGTCTCGTGCCATTTTTCTCGTCTCGTGACACACTGGCATAGAACTACATTTTCTGTTTCAGTGAAAGAGCAACAAGTTGTGTATTGTTAGATGTCTAATTGAATGTAAAAGGTTCCCAAAAAGGAAAAAAAAAAAAGCTTGCAAGTAGTGACACAAAGACACACCCTGTAATCCTAAAAAGCCGCGCACCATCAGTGACTAATTGAGAGAGACTGCAGGGCAGAGTGTCAACATCGAAGGCAACAGCGACTTGGCACGGGTGCAATATTTTACCATCTCACTCAGCAGCTGGTGATCATTCCAATCAGATATGGCTGGAAAAACTTACCCCCCCATATCTCCCCTTTTCTTTTCTCATTATCCTCCGAGCATCTTGATTTGCATCTCCAGCAGTTTCGTGTGGATGATAGCCTGTTTTAATCATAGTGGATGTGGATGAGTCACAGCTTAATTGATAAGACAATGGGAGATGGTGAAAATATTTTTCGTATGTTTTGTTGAAGCGTTTCCAATGTTGATACACATTTCAAAGACAAAAAAGACATGTTAGGAAATGATAAATTTACAACAATTTAAAAAAAAAAAAAAAAAAAAAAAGCGGGCACAATGACATCAAATGTTGTCCATTTATTAGATCTACTAATTATTAAAAGAAAAAAAATATGTATTCATTACATTCGTCAATTATTTAATTACAACATAAGGCCACTGGAGTTATTGACGGCATTATTACAGCAGTCATGGTCTTTGAATTCTTGCATTATTATTAGTGCATATTTACCACATTAGTAAACGGAAGGCCAAAAGACAGTATTTTTTGCATGATATCGTACAATAGTGCTGCATGGTCACAATGCAATCATCCACTTTACAGGTTCAAGTGCTATAACAGATCCCCGGAAAATCTGTATTAATGACATGCATTTGGTTGATATAAAACTCTATATGACCTGCCGCAGAGATATAACCCTAAACTGGCAAAATATCAATTTTATTGCTGCAGCTTGCACCGTAACAAATTAGCATACAAAAATATAACATCACAGTAAAAATGTTTTACTACATAGGGCATGGTTGGAATAACAGATGGCTACAGGGGACAATAAATAACCCTTTTTAATACCGAGAGAATATTTACCCTCCACTCAGGCCAAAGATGTAAACTGATGGAAAATTGAAGAGCTGCCACTTCTTAAGTGTTTAACACATAAAGCATTAGCAATGCATCATGGGGGCAATTTCACCGATCATGCATGATCGACACTAAAGCCGTGGAAAGCTAGGCGAAGAAGAGCCTAAGATTGCCGTGGACTATGAATTCCATGCAAGATGCTTCAAACTTACAAAGGCATAGCGTGCTCTTCTATGGAGAGCAGGTCAACCACTATCACTGTTTTAGCCTTACAACATATACAGTCCTGAGTCAAATTTCCTCCTTTTGTGAAATCAACCACAAGTTTCCTACTGGTCATTTGGTACACTTCACGTATTACTTAGCACTGCCCACACAATAATGTACTATGTATACTCTTAAAAAAACCTTTGTGCACTACTGTAAACTTAAACCCATTATTTGTTTTAAATCTACTGTTTTTTCTGACTTGATATGCATTAAATGTGCAATGGTACAAGTTAAAAGCTGCACAGTGCAATGAAACTGTTAATGCACGTTCAGAGCTGCAGATAGACTCTTGCAGCATCTTATCATTTTAGGCCTGAGTCACCCAGGCCTGAGGGGCTGGTCAGTGAACCACTGGCAACCTCTGGTTGCTAGGACAAAATGTGCACTCCCCAACCAGTTGGCAAAAGGTTTCTGGGAGTTGCTGACTGTCGCTAGGTCAGATTGCTTTCAAAAAGGGTAGTGCACCAAAAGCATTCTTGCAATTGTTTTGGTCAGTTTTCATAAAATACACCGACTTGTTTGTGAACACACTGTGAAACTTGAAAGAATGTGATGCACACAAGAGAAAAAGAACATTTGCTTTTAAAGAAAAGGTTGTGCGTTACCACGTCTGCAACTAACATTTTTGAAAGGTGCCACTTTTGCTTTAAAGGTAAACCTTCTCCGTTTCTTGTTTGCGTCACACTTGTCACAGTTTCACAACCACTTGACAAATAGTGTGTGAGTATTTCTAGCCAAGATTACATTTACCAACCAACTAGTGACAAACTGCCTGCAACCGAAGCAAACTCAAGGTTTTCACTCACTGACCGGTCTCTTGGGCCTGTTTCCATGGAGTTTTAGCAATCAATTTCACAGCCACTGCTAGCAACATCCAGCAACCATCTGCAACCTGTCGAGGAATACACATTTTTCCCTTGTGACCGTAGTTGCCAGATGGTCGCCAACAGGTCTTTATGCCTGTGTGACTGAGGCCTTACATTCATTCAATTTGGCAACAGAAGGGATCTTGACTGCTCAAGTCACAGCAATGACACTGTATAAAATGTCTTTTTCTTTTCCTACTTTTTCATATTGTGAGCATACATTCTCAATCAACAACAAAAATCCATTTCAGCACAAAAGTCCCCTAACATCAGTTTATAACAGAACTCCTTTCAGACTGATGGGCAAACAGCCTGGGAAGGTTAATGGTGAGAAAAAGGTCGCAAATTGCTTCATTCAATCTCCTCCATTATCTGCTTCTGCTGTCACAAACTCTGCTCTTTATGTCTTACGTTCATAAATCAAACCCAAAGCACACAAGTATACAAGTTTTCATCTGCGGAGGTTTTGACTGGCGCGAGTCCAAAAGATAAGCCCTCCACTGAACACCTTTGACACATAGAAACAAGAGGTGATAAAGAATTTGAAGAGGACCACAGAATCAATCAGGAAACCATCTGGCATCCCAGCAGCCTGAAGACACCGACAACTGTCTGCTCCTCCACTGTGTTCCCCTTGGACTCCCTGCAGAGCCTGCAGGGCAGCCACACAAGTGACCACAGCGGCGCTTCAGAGGGATCTATAGTTTTCTGATCCTAACAGATGGACACAGAACGAGATCAGGGCAACCCCACAGAGCGATTCGTAAGGGAGAACGCTTCCACGTCTGTGCATACGAATTGCCTCAAAATTACACAATAATTAAACTCATCTCTAAAATAAATCTTTTAAAAACATACTTGACACCACATGAAGTGAATCCTTAAATTATGGCTATAATTTAGTCTTTTCAAGCTGCATTTCATTAAAGAGCACAAAACAGAATTAAGCTGAAAAAAAAAAAAAAGTATTTTAAAAGCTAGCAAAACAGTCCAAGCCATTTTTACCTCTGATTCATATTCATACAAAGCACACAAGAACAGAATACATATGGAGTTTCTCCTGTTATCAGTAGTTGGTAATTACGTTGAAGAGGTACTAGGTACTTGCACAATGCCTTTTTTTTTTTTTTATTAAGTCCCTGGTACGTAGCAAGGAGTGACAAGCACTTTAAATGTCCTGAAAAGGCTCTCAACTCAATACCTGAAAAATTGTTCCACTTCCTACTCAGAAAGAGCCCATTACAAGAAAGGAATGTACAGAAAGGAGATTTAGCCCCCTCTAGAGGATAAGACAAAAATATAAAATAACACCTCACGACATGCCTCTGAACATCACTGCAATTCCAGATGCTAGCTCGTAAGATGGTCAGAGTTTGCTGACTTATTTAATAAGCCGCTGTTTTCTTTCTATATGGATGCACAGCTTTCTTTGTGCCTTTGCCTCTTTCTGGGTAAAGCTTTGCATGCAAACTGAACTAAAAGACTACAATAGCCTTGGAGTAGGTAAGTGAAAAACAGCCCCCAAAAAATATCATAGTAATCCCATGTGTGCAAAGCAGCACTAGTTTCCAAACATCTCTTTAATGAGAAAAATAATGCATAGTCCTATAGGCTTGGTTTTCCCAACAAGTGTATATGCAGTATGCATATGTAGAAAGTAAATAACAGTTAGATTTCACCCAATGAGCAAGAATTTATAGGAGGTTTAAGTCTGAAAGGAAGCGCAACCTCATTTGACGTCCGTTAAGGTTAAGAAAAACATATCCTAGGGTTGGAGCATTACATTCTCTCTTCAAAGAACCACTTTTGGTGGAGGCTATCAGAGCAGGGTTGGAGTGAGGGTGCTGGTGTCCCGTTGTCTGTATTGTCTATTGCCTCAATACACTTCTGGCTGTGGACATGGTACAAACTCCCATCCTGAAAAATTGGAAAAGTATTTTCAAAATGTTATTAGCCATACATGTCTAAAGAACAAAGAGCAGATCTGCGATATTACTTTCATTATTCTTTACACATCAAAGTTTTAGGAGCACCAGAGCGTACAGAACACAGAGGACCTGCCCAGATCGATCTGTACTTTTATTTTTTGCCTTTTTTTTGGCTTCACTTTTCATTTTTCCTCCTTCTATTGCCCAATTCCCCCCTCCTCAAACACTCACTCCACATACCCCGTTTTACATTTATTCCATGTTTTTGGGATCCATTTACATTTAGATAGTGTCATGTCCCTACATTCAAATCACAGTAACTTCCAGTATTGTGTTTTGAATCCTCAGCTTGCTACTAATACACTATATTACAGTTACCATCTGAAACAAACATAAACATAAATTTGAAATCAGTGTGTTTTAAAAGCAAAAAAATGACATGTATTGTTAAAAGCCTATGGGACTGTACAGTGTGTACTAGTTTCTCTCTGAATGGATAAAAGATATAGTCGATGGAACCAGAGAAACTAAGTGGCTGGTTAAAAGGTCACTGTAAGAGCGAGGAACTATAGAGTCAATAATTTAATTCAGTGTTGGGTGTCCATCTTTTAAAACATTTGTGGCAGTTCAAAAAGGAAAATAACTACTAATGTGAAATCAACAAGATGTCACAGAAAATTCAACAAAGAACTATATTTTAGACTTTGACTTTTATATTTTTGACTTTTGTTGCCATGATGCCAGGTCTCTCTTAGAAATGAGATTTTTTACCTGGATAAGTAAAGGACTAATAATATTCCACATATCTTCTCTCCCTGACAGCAACTCAAAAATTAATGACATGCTGCAATTTCAGGGCCACCACATTACTTTCCGTTTCAACACTATTAGTTAAAATTTGGACTTAGGGATAAACAGAGAAACTCACTAGACTAAAATACTTTACACCTTACCTTTCGGAAGATAAATTTCTGGTCTGAAGGTACAGGCTGCCCTCGTGTTCTGCACAGCTGGACAGTCAAGTAAGTACTGATGTTGTCACCCGCGATGCATCCAGCAGGTTCCCTTGTGTTGTAACAGATCTCACCATTCACAGAGTATTCAAAGAACTGTAGGATGAGACAAAACAACTGGGGTCACTGGGCACTTTATTACATACACCTGTTAAACTACTTGTTAATGCACATATCTAAACAGCCAATCGAGACACTGAAGTTCATCAAGTTTCATCAAAATTGGGAAAGAAACGCGATTTTAGTGAGTTTGAACGGGGCATTGTTGTTGATGTCAGACAGGCTTGTCTGATTAAAACAATTTAGGCTGTTGTTGGTGGCATAATAATAGGAGGAAATACTTTTTTGGAACACTTTGGTACCATCACAGCCTACACAAGTACCGTTTCTGACCATCTTCCTAAAGCCTGCTTCCAGCAGAATAATGTGACATGTTCAAATTCAAATCATTTCTAGCTGGCTCCTTGAACATGACAGTGAGTTCACTGTACTCAAATGGCCTCCACAGTCACCAGATCTCAATCTAATAGAGCACATTTTAGGATGTGCTGGAATTTGAGATTCACATCATGTGCAGTTGACAAATCTGCAGTAACTGTCTGATGCTGTCATGTCAATATGGAGCAAAATCTCCAAGGAATATTTCCAGCACCTTGTTGAATCTATGCCACAAAAGATTAAAGCAGCTCTGAGAGCAAAAGGCAATCAAATGAAGCATTAGCATGGTGTTCCTAATACAGCGAACGCGAGTTTATACGTCTTAATAGTCACCTTTTTGTTTTTTAGCTGAGAAAAATGCAACCATTTCAGTTAGCTAAAATCCAGTTAAAACAGAAGAACGGCACTGTTAGGGATCTATATTTAGGATGGAGAGATGGCTTAAGAGTGTGTTTGTGAAAATGTGAAATGCGTCTCTGTAGCATGCCCAGTAGTCTCATAAGGCAGCTATCCCCACTTTCTACAATAATAACATCAGTTTGTGTCCACAGAGATGTTCTGGAATAACAATGCTAAATTTCACAGTGTTTCCTGGATTACTGAATATCGCAAAGGAAAAGGCACTGGGAAATGTGCATTCCCTTTGTATCAACAAAGCCATCATATAATTTTGTAGCCTGGCATAACAGATGATATTCATTATTCCCAGGTCTGTAAGAGTACACAACACAATTCTTGTAGTCTGAGAGGAAATAGGATGACTATATGTTTAATTTGAAAGAAATTGAGATGCTATTTATATCCATGATTACCTTTGTCTACGATAAATGTAAAACAGGGAGTAGTGAAAAACAGAAGGTGAAGACAGGGAAGGAAATAAATGGATCTGCCATGGAGATCAAAAGTGATTTCTAATTATTGCTATCAAATATGCTGGTACACATTAATGCCACTGGATGCCAAAGTTGCAGATAATAGACAGGAACCCAGAGGATGCGCTCTACGAGCAGACAAACCCATAAACTACAGTGGTCATGAAGCAATCTGATTAACTTTAACTAGTCAGTAATGTCTCCCAAAGGTGTGACAATGATCACTTAATGTTATAAAGTGCTTTACAAAACTAAATAAAACCAGACACGGGCCAATAAACCTGAGCCAAAGAACCTGAGCACAGTGGAAGCAATAAAATAAAACACTCTAAATCAAAAACATATCATGCATTTCCAAAAGATTTTAAAAACAAAAATCTTTATACACAGATGATATGAAGGCTCTTATCACAAAAGTCTAATCACCCTTTATTACAAGCCTTGACCTGAGAGAAATCAGCTGGGCTCCACACTCTAAAGGGTCCAGATGGCATTTATTAGGTCAATAAATCAGAGATGTATAGCGAAGCTGTTAAAGGGCAAAAGACTGACAAACACAATTGTTAGGTCAGTTTTTAAAGCCATGAGTGTCCTCTCCATCATTATAATAGTGCCAACTGAAGACGATGGAGACAATATTTGTTTGTTTGGAATGTTTGGAGAAATAAATGTCCAAATTGTGTTTCTCCAAACATTATTTTTCTCTTTTCAAATAGCTCAGAGGACATTCATATTAGATTGATTAATGGCAGTCTTCAAGAGTGCCAGGATTAACTGAACAAGAGTAAACAAATGAGCGCTGAAGCTCACATATAAAAGGGCAAACAGTGTGTTGTGTTCAAAAACCAACATTCAATTAAAATCTAACTGAAAGCTGGGTTTCACATGATTGAAAATGGGCTGCAACCATGTAGCTAATCAGCAAACTAGCTTGTAAACCTGTTTTAAGTTTGGTGAGCTGTTCAGCAAAGGAAGATGCAGGTGCTTTTTCTGTATCACTGGCATTACTTACTTGGTTCTGGCCCATTCCATGACACAGATAGAGGATGACCCTTTGGCCCACCACCACATTCTCATCTGTAGGGTTGTAGTCAAAACAGTAGTTGGTCTTGCCCCGGTTCTTAAGCTAGCAAAAGGCAGCAACAAGATATAATTAGGTAGTGGTACAATCTAGCTTGCAGAAGCTCACAAGGTCTTACTTTGTTCTCACCATTCCAAACATGCCTGGCCGATCATGTGGGACGTGAATATCAGGATAAATGTTATCCAAGTACCACTTGAAGCTCTTGCAGCCCAACTTCTCTCGGAGCATCCTCCGCTCCGTTACATCTCCAAAGGCCTCCTGGAGACAAACATGGCAAATGACAGTTCAACATGATTATTTTAGTTTCACTTTTCTGCCTCTTAAAAAAAAGAAAGCACAGAACTGCTCTGCATTGTGGAAAAAAAGAATCACCAGTGATATCTCATATTCAAATGAAGATTTTAAGTGAGAGCAATGTCAATGTAGTCACCATCAGACAGCTGCTGTGGCCGATGAAGTATTCATAATATACCAGTGGCCTAAAATGGAATACAATAGCACCATCTATGGTCCATTACTCCATACAAAATGTAATTCATTCCAAACAATAGCTCCCCCTCAAACAAACAGAACTTCCAACAGTCAAACAGGATACATGTGTCAATTTTACAGGAATCTCCGTGTGTGCGAGCAAACAGATCGTGCTTGCGTAAACACTGTTATGCATACAAAGTTACACATGTACATATCACGCTGATAAAGACTAGTTAATTAGATTATGAGAAAGAACACCGTCTCCACTTTAATGTGCCAGTGAGCATATGCTCACCACACCTTGCCTGCTGGAAGAAAGATTCAGCAGCACTGCAGGATGATGGATGATGGTGGCCTGCCCAAACACAGCTCTAATTGGCTATTCATCAGTCTATTTAGTGAGAAGAAAGATTCCCAAAGGACGCAGTGCTTTGTCAATGGCTAGGACCAGCATGGACTATCAGAACAATGAGGACTAGTCCAGGACACTTACCAGGCTAATAAGACTTAAATTAAGGATCAGTAAAGGTCCTGATGAAATGCAAAGGTAAGGGCAACCAGCCCAGTGACAGTCCAACCTATATGGATGAATAAACGGTCACAAGAAACGACCTAAGGGAGCAACTAGGAACCGAGAGCACAGAGGTGCCAATTAGTGAAACAGCGGTGGAAAACAAGAGCTAATGATTCCAGAGGGCTGTACTACAAAGCAAGTTAGCCAGCTTTTACAGCCAACTCCTACAGCAACTTTGTAGCCTGAGGTATGACTTCCAGAGCTCACTGCCTAGTAACCAGTATACTCTCTTTAAAAAATAGCATCAGCTTTCCTGTGAAACTTGGTGCATCTATAGGAAGACGGCCCTCTGGATTGCTCTGCGAACATCACTGAGAATTACAAATGTTCAGTGTCGGGAACTTAATTCCTTGAGTGTTTTCTATCCTGTTAGGATGAAGCAATTTCAAAGACAATCCATTGTTTGCTAGGCCTCTATATAGCAAAATACAGTAAATCCTAAAACAGACAGTGTTAAATCCTGGTAGATTACTTGCTGACCTCATAGGAGAGTTGAAGCTGAAAGATTAAAGCTAAATTTGTTGTACATGTTATAAAAATACAGCTAAGCGACACGTTTAGTTTGCAGAATACACAACAGTAATTACAGCATATCCATGCCTTATTAATGAGGCAGTGATTAATAAGCCTATTAACTTTCAGTCTGCATTTTCCTTTTTTTTTGCCAGCTGTCCCTTCTGGCTTTGGCTGCAACAACTGTATTGCTGCTAGCCTAAATTATATTTCTACATTTCTCATATTTATATTTTTTAGTTATATTTAGGTTATATTTGCTCTTTTTTGTGAAAAATACGCATCTCTAGACCTGTCGTTGTTTGCAACTGATCTCTAGCAAGCTCATAACTTAAACTAAAACTTAACGACATTAATTAATATCTTAATTACGATTGCAGTACCCGGATTTTCCCCTCAATCATCCAGTGTTAATAAAGAGTGTCCCTTCAGTTGAGTACAGTTCTCAGTCATTCCTTTGCCTGAGTCATCCTGCACCATTTCATATGTAGATTATTTAAGTTTTACGATGCCTTGTTACTAATTAACAAGCTATAAAAATAGCTCACATGGACTGGCACGTAACCCATCTTGACAGCCACAGTAACCCGTCCTTCTGCAAATCCTAAAAGACTTCCAGATCTCACTGCCTACTGACTATTTTTTCTTCTTTTGCTTCGATTTGGGGATTTCTTGTTTTGTCTGGAAGTTTCGGAGTGAAAGTGTCACAGGCTGTCACAATGTCAGGGAGAAAAAAAAAAAAAAGTAACTATGAATGCATTAGTCTAAGGTTGTTTGGTTCATAATCTACAAAGTAGGGCTGCATTGACTCGAGCGATTCGAGGTTATTTCTGTGATCACCAAAAAAACCTTTACTGGGAAAAAGATGGAGGAATTGCTTCAAACCACATTCAACAACCTCCAGTGTGAAGAAAAGAGAACTTTGTAGCTTCTCCCACACACTCCTGCTTGTTTTAGACAGCAAAAATCTACAATTAAGCTACAGAAGCTAAAATTAAATATGCAGATGAACTGTTAACTTCATCTGATATGATGTTTAAATTACACAGGTTGCTGAAGGCTGACGGCAGCGGGCCCACCTTCTATCGCAGTGACAGCTAATGTGAGCTGCTACTTCTGCATCAAGCAGGAGTGAATTTAAAGGGGGGCATGGGGGGCCTTCGTGTCTTTATTTTTCAGATTTAAAAAGAATATAAAAATACCATATTAATATTTATATGTTAAATTATTGATTTATATATTGATATATTAATTAAATTGTATTAATATTTTAAAATCAAAACAATCATACACCCCCCCCGGGTAAGCTATGATATTAATGGGCAAAGACAGACTACAGAATATAAACAGGCACAGTACATTCATCCAGGAGACTAGTATAAGTTTGTGCCAAGCAAAATTGTAAAATTGTAACTTCTTTGTAAGATATGTTCATTTATAGATATAAACCTTGTCTAGTATTGTTATTGTGTCTAAACACATGTTCAGCTGTAAATCAAACAGGATGAGCAAAAACAGTGCTTGTTTGGAGGGTATGGTGCATTTTTTTTTTTTTTGGCAAGGCTACCTTATGTCAGGGAGATGAGTGCTACCTGATCTGTGCTTAGAGAGCTTTTCCTGTTAACTACACTATCACTCACGCACACACACACACAAAATCAGGGCACCCCCATGGGTCGGCACGGCTCTCACCGTGTCAAGGACAGGTGGGTGACACCCGTTGGCACCAAGTAGCACAGAAAGGTGGTAATCGCACACCGGAATGCCCTGACCCCTGTCACCTTGGGTGTCTGCTGCTCATATATCCCCCGTGTCACTTAATCAGGTGAGCTTTTACAGTGTGCGTGTGTGCGAGAGTGTGTGCGTTTTGGGAGAAGGCAGAGTATTTTTGATATTGTTTTGCATACTGAGAGTGAGTTCACTGGTGAAATTAAGGGGTTAATGAGACAGTGCTGTGGTGAATGCAGCTATTTAAAAAAATAAAGAAATAAATATTCTGCTTTCACATTCACATCATCTGCACACACTCACCAGGCGTGCGTGGGGATTACGATGATAGTAGATCTCCTTGAATTCATCCAGCCAGACCTCAGCTGCTCTCACGCTGTTTGCCAACGCTTTGCTCCGTGAGTAAGGTGCCTTTTTAGGGAAGACATGACCCACGTGGGAGCACGGGTGGACCTCCAGGCTGCCCCCACACTGCCAAATCTAAGACACATCAATAACACCACCACGAGGATTTGGTTAGCCTCTCAGCCATGATTCAATCAGGAAACAAAGCACAGTCTTGTTGCGGAGGAGCTTGGGAACAGAAAAGCTAGCCTGTTGTTGGAAAATATTTTTGGTTTCTTCCCTTTGGGAAATTACAGTTATTGTAGGGAAGGGATGTTCAAATTCTTTGCTGTAATTAAAGTATTAAGCTCTTTGGCCTGCTTTCACTCCATGTTTAGTTTTATTTTCATTGCAGATTCCACATAAATTGAGCAGCTGTCATATGGTTCAACAAATCTAAAGCAGACACTCCTGCCTTTTTAGTGGCTTGCACTGTGAATTGGACCGTAATCCTAAAAGGAGTGCAAGCTTAATGTCAATTTGGACATAACATGTGCTTTACCTATGTTATCATTACATAAATAATACTGTATATGTCCATGAAAACACACAGTTCTTACCCTGAAAGAGAATTCCAGGTTCTCTCCTCCCCACACCTCCATTCCTGTGTCATATGTTCCCAAATAATGGAAGAAGTCCTTCCTCACAGCAAACAGACCACCTGCCATAGTAGGAGACCTCAAGACACCGAAAATAAAAATTATATTACAGGACAACGAGCTCCATCTTATATGAGACAGATGTTATTATCTCAGTATGAAGAAAAAAGTATGATATGTCAGCAGTGTAGGTTCTGTAATAATGTAGCTGCCACACTCAAAGTTACATTTCCAAATATTCATGTGGGATTTTTTCTATTCTTGAGTAATAAAGAGTCCTTAAAAAACACCTGATGACATCTACGGGTGAACGTCGGCGTTTCTGTTCGTAGTCGGGGATGGAGTGCCAGGTAAAGACCAACCGCCAATCAAACCCTCCGATTTGAGGTTCCCCAGCATGGCCTAAATACTGGAAGGTGTTCCAGTCTATCACGTCGATGACGGGGCACACCACGGCCTTCGGCTCCTCTTTGATCCTTGTGGAGAAAAATAGAAAGGAGAAAAAAGGCGAATGTTAGGAGGGAGCAGTGTTACAAAGCAAGCAATTTGTTCATCCATAAAAGTCTCCGTACAAATGTTGGTGCTGCCCTTGTTTGAAAGGCTGGAGCATCGAGACAGTGAGTCAGACACGGCTACATAACAGTGCTCCTGCAGCTGGCTGATAGAGATTCAGAGCTTCCCACTCTGTGACAGCTGGACTAAAAGACAGCCTTTCTAAAGGCCGCACTTTGACAAAATAATCAAGGAGAGAAGGCATTTCTTTTTTTCCCTGGCGAGCGCTCTCTCACCTGTGGAGCACAGGCTCTAACCAGCCGTCGTGACACTCGCAATGACAATCCAGGAAGGTCAGAACCTCGCCTGTGGTGATGGATGCCCCGAGCAACCGGGCCCGCACCAGCCCCTCCCTCTTTGTGGCCCGGATCAGACGCACCTTATTCAAGCCTGAGATGTACTTGTCCAGTGGCTCCTTGAGATGAGCTTTCAGAAATTAAACAGATGAGCAGATAAACCAAATTAAACAATTAGATTTTGTTTTATTTGTTTGTATCAAGAGTTGTTTCTCAAAATCACAACAAATACAAAACCAGAGAAAAATCTATCAGCTACAAATGGAAATGGTAAATGGCCTGCATTTGTATAGCGCTTTACTCAGTCCCTAAGGACCCCAAAGCGCTTTACACTACATTCAGTCATTCACCCATTCACGCACACATTCACACACTGGCAATGGCAAGCTACGTTGTAACCACAGCTGCCCTGGGGCGCACTGACAGAGGCGAGGCTGCCGGACACTGGCGCCACCGGGCCCTCTGACCACCACCAGTAGGCAAACATGGGGTTAGTATCTTGCCCAAGGATATTTGGCATGCAGCCAGGAGGCAGCCTGGGATCGAACCACCGACCTTCTGATTAGTGGCAGACCTGCTCTGCCACCTGAGCCACAGCCACCCCAATAAGGTTTCTCCCTATAGGTCAAATTTTTTATCAGTTCTTGATCAGCATTTCATGCAAGGGAATAAAAAGCAAGCCCAGACAGACAATCGTCTTGTTATCTCTGAGTGCAATCACATTGTAAAATCTGAGAAGGGACAATGCTGGCATGTGGCTCAGGTGTCAGAAGCGTCACAACGCAACGTGAGACTGTTAGAAAAACAAGCCAGCATTGATAAAAGAAGGTGATAAGCTATCTGGCATACATTTCCAATACATTTCCAATGCATTTGGAACAGGCTCCTAATTCCCACCTCTAGAGGAAAAAGTGTTAAACTGTTTGATACACATTTGCCGTATTCACTGGAAAATGGTGAGCTTTCTCTGAAGCAGGTAAACAAGACACACCCACCAGTCTTTTTAGGATAGAATTACTTCCTTTTATGCTCTCAGCCAAATACGCATTAATCCAAAAGGCTAAAGTTACACAATTCTTTGATTTACTCAAGTTCAACATTTAGTAAATAAATATAACCACGAGCAGATGTTAGGGTTGAGGGAGAGGCAGGCATTACTTCATTTATACATTCATGATCGAAAACACTTTAGAAGCATTAAAAGTTTCTCAACTCTTACAAAACAAAAACAAAAAACCCAAAAGAATAAACATATTCTGCATATTTTATATTATTTACTGTTATTATAGGTTATTTGAATATACTTATAGAAGATGTAAAAAATATAACCCTGATGCATGAGATTTCACTTTATCTATATCTTAGTTTATGGCTGCATCTACTGATTGTTTTGGTAATTAAGTATTCAGCTGATTTATCCACTGATTGATAAGAAACACTTGTCTTACTAATGAACAATAACAATTACTCAAAAGAGAAAAAACAAAAGTCTTTGAAAATGAACTGCTCTTTGATATTATTACAAATGGAAACCAATATTTGTAATAATTTCACTGCATACAACATCTGTCAAAATATTAAATCCTTTTTTGTTTATGCGCCATATTTAAGTCATATTTGTTAAAGAAAACATAATTATTAATGCAAAAATAAATAATCCCAAATACAGAAATGTAAAATAAAAAAGGTTTACATGCCACCTAAACTAAACTAAGGCAAATTCAGTCCTTACTCTGTCTTCTTGTAAAGTTTTCTTACATTAATAAGTGGCAAAAAAAAAGAGTTTGAACAGTATTGTACTGTACTGGATTTGAAGTGTGTTTCTGTGTATGTGCATTTTGGTCATGTGCACGAGTGTTTGTATGTGTATGTAAACCTGTGTTGGCTACAATCAAGAAAAATGAGTATATCAACAATCGTAGAACTGCTTTGACAATGAACTACTATTAATTACTTCTTAAAATGTTAACATATTTTCTTACACATACACACTCACACACAAACTATTTACTAGCACACTTAAAAAAAAAACAGACACACACCTGCCTCCACAAAAAAAGAGAACATGAGCGCACACCAATCATCCAGGAGATACAATACTACTTTTTTGCCACAAATTAGTGTAAGAAAGCTTTCCAACACAGATTGAAGGCTGTTGCAAGTATACCTTCTTTTCATTTATTTTTGCATTAGACAAAATGTTTTCTTCAAAAGCAATGTGAACACAATGAAAGGGTTTAATTTGTTTTTGTTTTACAGACATATGTATTTTCTAAGATGAAGCCTGTTGAACAGGTTTGATTAAGGACTTCCACCAGCATTTTTCCAACAAAGGTTTTATTGGTGGTTAGAGCAACCCTTTGTGTATAGACAGACTACGCCTCCAAGTTGAACTACTTACAGTATGATAACTGAGTTAATCCAAAACTATAGAGTTTTGGATTAAACTAAAAATCAAAGCACAAAAATCTGCATCCAGTATTTTATTATAATTTGATGAGCATATTTTCCAGTATCTCTGTTTGACTTGCCTAACTGATAACATGTCAGTATATCCTCCTCCACCCATCTAACTGCTACCCGTCTGTGTGCACCTGTAACAGCACCTGACTGTCAGCCTGCCACCATTCTTGCCCACTGCCTGTCCATCAGTCTGTCTGTGCCTCTACCTTTGTCACTGTAGTCATCCACCAGCACCACCTCTTTCAGCAGGATGTCAGGAGACGTCTCCAGCACACTGTGGACAGTTCTCAGCAGGGTGGACCAGGCCTCGTTGTAGAAAGCAATCACCACAGAGGTCGTGGGCAAGGACCTGTAGTCATACTTCAGCTCTTTGCAGCTGGAGAGAGAGGAGACTTGGTTGTTAGAATGCAGACTAAAAAAGGTGGAGGTGAGGCTGAGTGACTGGAATGACACTGCACAATGTGAGCTGGCTGTGCAAAATTGCATGTAAAGCTGGTTCGTGGTTAACCTTCATACTTTTAAGATTTGATGACCAATAGAAGTAAACACAGAGCATTTATCATTCCATTTTAACAGGAGTTATGACTAAGTTTACGAGTTACATGTCCTCTGAGGTATTTACTGAGCCGTGTAATAGTGTTGCTGGGACATCCAAACTGCAAAGGCTTCTCTTAAACTTTAGATCTGGGCTTTAACATTGCTAACAATAGACAACAGGTTACTTACAGTGGGTTCCATCTCTCTGGCAGCCTGCGGTGCAGTGATATTTTATCACTGACATAAGTGTTAATCTGGTGCGCTTTGATACTTTCCTCTTCTTTTCTTTTCTCCTCTTCGTTCAGATTCAGTTTCACGGCTCTGCCCATTTCTCCCAGGGCTTCTAAATCCAAGGGGGGCTTCTCGTAGACGGGCTTCTTAAGGAGCTCATACTCTTCCTCTCCTGTGACTTCCCGTCGGTTCGTCAAGCTCACTTCCCCCGACTTGCGTTTGAAAAACATAACATATCCCAGAAAAATAGCACCACATATTAAAATAAGTAACTTGGGCCGTTTCCTCCTTCCGTATGCAGCCATCGTTTCGTTTCTTTGCAAGGCGCAAAGTTGGAGACTCTCATGCCCCAAGGAGCTGCACTGTGCTGCAACCTTTGCTGTCCAAGTTGGTTTTGCTAGACTCCACAGCCGCGTCACCTTTCCGTTTGACTTCCAAGTTTCTCCTCCATAGTTCAGGCAAAGTGTAACTCTATCTACGTATAGAGTCCCCAAACTGGGTGAGTCCTCTTACTCAAACGGAGGACGGTGGTCACTCCTCCTCAACTCCGTTACCCTGCGTGCTATTGGAGTGAAGAGGGAAAGGATTAACTAACTCGGATTAGATTAGCTAACAAGTATCTCTTCAGATTAGTTAGCTACCTAACTGCTGGAGGAAAAGAAAACTAGGTCAAATCAAAAGCCTCGTGTGCTGTTTCTTTCAGTTCACTCACTGAGAAAATCAAATATTATAATTAAAAAGATTATTTTTTTCTTTCTCATTCAAGTCTTTATGAATATAGTTTGTGTCCAACCGGTTCACCAAGTGCTATCGAGGAACCGGGATTAACGACATTTACGTGAACAGCAGTAGAAGTTCAAGTCAACTTTTAGTAGCAGAAGTAGCAACTATGTTTCCGGTGTTGTGCCAAAGTAGTTACCCCCGGCAAAAATTGTTTCCCCATCCACGAGAGCGCGCAAAGTAGGAAAATTCCGTTTCCTGGCTTTCATACTACCCCGGAATAAAACCACGTAAAATACTTTACCGTTATTATTATTATTACATTTATTTTATTTTTTGTTCGAAGACTTCAAAAAGGCGTAAAATGACTACCAGGGGTAGACTAGCGTGTATACGTAAAATATGTAACTTCCGCTTTCAATTTTTTTAATCATCAAAAATTGGTTTAAATTGAAAACATAAGGCTGCGTAGTTTTTCTGCATTATTTTTGCCAATTTCTCAGTTTTCGAGTTTGTTGTGCATCACTATTTCATATTATGCCACAAAGCGTTGCAATAGTTACTGTGAAAGCCTGAAAAAAATGAAGTTTATGTTAAGAAGTCATTTTATTTCTATATCCAACTGAAGTTGATATAGAGTGACATCACACAGGTGAGTTATTTATGTTATTTGTTATGAGGCATTATAACCCCAATATCTTATGCAGACCATTGTTTAAAATAATAATATTAATAATAAAATTTTAAAAAGATTTTCCGTCAGCTGTAATGACAGTTTTTAGCACTAAGGTGACCCTAGCAAACCCAGACTCAGCTTCAAAATCGTTTATCTCTGTGTTCTTATTCATACGAGGCCCCTTGTCACTCATATGAAACCGATATGAAAACTCTTGACACGAAAGATGAAATTTGACACAAAATGTATGTTTAAGCAAATTAAAATGCTAAATAATTAAGGCGATCTTTCGAGGCGAGAAGGTAATTTGAGTGGTGCACTGTTTGATCGAGTACCCATATTGTGAAAACCACAAAGAGACACGGGAAGGTAACAAGTCAGCCGGAGTGTTGTAATATACCACGGTAGACTGCCCTTGTCGTGTCTGTCAGAGACTCAACATTCATGTGAGTGCATGAATGAGGGCGTTCTCATTTAGGACGAGATGATGGATAACATTTTCCATGCAACAGATAGCCTACTGTAACAAGTGCAAATCTTAAAAAGGAAATTAAAACAATTATTAGCTGCACCTAATGTGACTGGGATTAGCTCTGAACTCACCAACTGGTTCAACTTGACTGTATTGTTGATCACCCAGTAACCTCTAGGCTATTTATTCATATGCATATTTCATTTGTGTTTTACTAGGGAGGGGCAGGAGAGAAACCGGGGAAACTTGGGCCTTCACTATGTGTAGCATTATATACATTATATATATTTCTGCTTTCTAAATTTTGCAGTGATGGTAAATGGCATGATTGTTAGATAGCACTTCCCTACTCTCCTTGAGCACTCATAGCGTTTTATACAACTTCAACCAAGCACTTTTTTTGTTTTCTATCTAACATTCACACACATTCATATGCCAGTGAACACATCTAAGAACACCTTGGATTTCAGTATTTCATTCAAGGATACTTAGTACTGGAGGGATCAAACCACCAACCTTCCTGAGCTACAGCCACCCCATGTGACATCATTTTATCATGGTGTGTTCCTATAGGACTAGTGTGGATGACGTGCAATCCTCAGGCATCCTGGCTTCCTTCTCCCCCTAGGCTACTTTTAATGACTCGACATTTTAAAACATGAATTTAGTGAATAAAACTTGTCATTTCATCTGCATTTTTTGTGATCACACCTTGTTTTCAGGTCTATGACAGATCATTAATTAATCTGTCAAAGCATCAGAGTAACTGAGCTCGTTTTCATTCAGTTCATTAGAATACAATAGGAACATCCATCCATCCATTCGCTTCCGCTTATCCTTTTCAGGGTCGCGGGGGGCGCTGGAGCCTATCCCAGCTGTCATAGGGCGAGAGGCGGGGTACACCCTGGACAGGCCGCCAGTCTGTCGCAGGGCCAACACACAGGGACAAACAACCATTCACTCGCACATTCACACCTAGTGGCAATTTGGATTTTCCAATTAACCTATCCCCACAAGTTGCATGTCTTTGGACGGTGGGAGGAAGCCGAGTACCGGAGAGAACCCACGCAAACACGGGGAGAACATGCAAACTCCACACAGAAAGACCCCGGCCTGATGTCGGAATTGAACTCAGGACCTTCTTGCTGTGCGGCAACAGTGCTAACCACCGTGCCACCGTGCTGCCCTTGTACAATAGGAACAACCACGTGAAAATAAATTGCATATAGTTCCAGTAACACATCTTTTATCGTGCAAGATCTGTTCAGTTGAACCACACCCTTGTCAGCCTTTCACCGCCACATCTTGTCATAAAAGGGAAGTGACGCAAATGCCTGTGGACCTGTGGATGAAAAAACAACATAGGAACCATGACTGAGGTTTCTAATGACTAATGCATTTTTTTTTTTTAAAGAAAACACAGCACCCAGCTGTCACTGAACCACTAAAAGTTGCCTCTCTTTTTTTCTGTGTATGTGTGAAATATCTTTGTTGCATCCTATAGCTTTATTGTGCATATTGTGTTACCTTAAAGGAGTATTCTGTTTTTTGTTTTTTTGTTTGCCTTTTTTAAATCACCACATACTTAGAATAAGTCTACTTTGGAAAGTTTTTTTTTCTTAAGTAAGAAGGTCCAGGGATATATTAGTGATACATCAGATACTTGAATAACCAAATTTATTGCTTCTATAATTATAAGATCTGTTGGGCCATTGTCATCATTCAGCCTCTAAACATCATAAACCGTCCATACACCAATGCAGATGCTTACCAAAGATGTCCTCTGCATGCCTATATAGAGATCCCATTCAAAATAACTTATGATTAAGGTTCCATCCATCCATGCTCTTCCGCTTATCCTTTTCAGGGTCACGGGGAGACTGGAGCCTACCTCAGCTACCATAGGGCGAGAGGCAGGATACACCCTGGACAGGTCGCCAGTCTGTCACAGGTTTCACACCCACATTCACACATATGGCAATTTAGAATGACCAATTAACCCAACCCCACTAACTAGTGATTAATGATTCTATGAATAAATGTAATTCCTGATCAGTTTTATATAATATTGAAACAAACGTGCTTTTCTTTCAAAAACAGGGACTTTTAAGTGATGCTGAACATTTCAGCCGCCATGTGTTTCCTACCTCCTTTTTAAATTGTTCTGCTCCCTCTGTCTCGCCAAGCATTTTGCAACAGGACTCAGCAATTAGATAAAACATACATATAGTACCAATAGTTTTTTTTAGTGAAAATATAATGCAGTGGTTCTATGCTGTGCGGCAAAAAGTCGCTCCAGGAGGCAAACCTGGCTGAGTGAATACGATTTTTTAGAAAAATTAGAACACGAAAGTTTGCCGATGGCATCTTGCTGGCCTTTCCTTTCATAAAATTCAACCTGGATCAATTTCTATTAATAACTTATAGAAATATTGGGTGTAGGCATCAACTTTTTCTCTATTCTGAATTAGGGCATGGTAGAAAATATCTGAAAACCACTAAAATAACCCAGGTAACCAATGAATATTGTATCACCCAAACTATGAAAGATAAAACCTGACATTCTCACATAATATTTCTAGATTTCATATCACATTTTGGTTTTGTTTCCACAGTCAGCAATCAAAATCCTTCTCTGTCACCTGCCATTAGCGGTCAGTACTGATTTGCTACCAGTAGGTGGTGCCAAATTATTATGAATGCTGCAGTCCATGAGTGCAGGGGTGAACTGCGTGGATTACAGGCAGTAGCTTTTCAGTCTTTGGTTGTTCAAATATGAAATGCATGTTGACGCTTAAACCATGACAACAACAACAACAACAACAAAAATACACATCCACACCTACTGTAGTTGCAGCAGCTCACACTTTTCTCCTTTTGCTACACCTGGCATTCCATATAACGGAAAAACAAACAAACAAACTTCTTCCTCATTCCTGACAGTTTAACTGTGCATTGTGCTGTTTGTGCAGGCGAGTAAAACAAATGGCAGGTGTGTTTATGGTTAGTCTTTTATTCTTTCAATCATCCCAGCAGTCATTTTATTTAGAAAAATCCTTCCCCATCCCCAACAGTCCAAGCTCTTCTTCATATCAAGTAATCAACTTCCCTTTTGCCTCATCAGTAGTTTTTACTGGTCCCTTTAACCAAGCATTATTTACAAAGCTAACACGCAAAAGGAGTCATCTCACAATTTATCAACTAGTTTGAATATCACATATTCATAAATTCAAATTGCCATTGAGACCAAATGTAATTCAGTGGGAATGATTAACAAAAAAATGCTATTCACCAGTCATTTTACCAACAGTTTCACTGAATCTCTTGGTCCTTTGATCCCAGTAGAAACACTAATGTGGTCTTGAGTGGGAAAAAAAGAAAAAAAAAACCTAACAGGAGTGTTTTTGATGCAGTTTCAAGTACAGCTTACACACAAGACTCTTAAGAAAACTGGCACAGAGCTGCTCCCTTTAAGGATTCTTGTGACTAAACAAAAACAGGCTCTAGTGAGTGTTGTTTGTAGTTTTATAGAATTGAAAATGCTCTAAATAAATATGATAAGCGCTGGCACATTTCATTTCGGCACGCACAGGTTTGTGAGGGATGACAGGTTTTCAAAAGCAAAGTGATAGATGGGTTTAGAGGGTATTCTTAATTTAACACAACAGGGGAGAATAGATCACAACGTTCGTGTCAACTCGATAAACCATCTGAGGCAAAATACACTTTAATAAATACTTCCAATCTCATTCATAAGTTATTCTGCCACGAAACTAGCTCCATAGACAAAAGCTAGAATTGAGAGGCAGTCTAGTATGACCACAGCTCCTTCCTCTCACATGATGGAGCATGTTAGGAAGCAGCGGGTTTGGGGCAAAACGCTGCCGACGTTACATTCCTAATCCATCATTTTCCAGCAGCCTGTTTTTCACAATTTTTTTTAAACAAGTATGAGGACTTAATAAAAACAATCAATATTAATCGCACTTTAAGGCAATATTCTATAGTGCAACATGATTTTCCGATCAAGAAACTGGCTTTAATCTCTTTGAAGGCACTGCTTCGTGTGCTACACATCTCGCTGCTTTCAAGTTGTTGCAAAACCCCGAGACGGCAATGACACTTCAGGTGTGCTGTGTACTCCACTCTGGCTGTAGAGGCACTTGGATGAAAGCAACAAAAAAAAAGTCTTAAATTCAGCTGGTGCTCTTTAAAAAAAGACCTCTCCTCTGTAGGTATTCACAAAGGTTTAAAAGCACTGGACTGGGTGAGTCATTGGCTTAAAGTGACTTTCTCCAACACCTCTTTTTTTCCTTTTTTTTTCCCCATTTCCATTCAGTGCAGACTTGAAAAGTAACAGAAATGGGAGCAGCGGGGGTCATACCTCCGCTACAGTATTTGCACCGTGGTCATGGAAGGCCACTTAAGGTTCCCTGCAACTATCTTGCTTCCTCCCGCCGCTACCACTCAAACTTCCACTGCTGGGTTTTGTCCCCTGGGACACAGGGCCTCATCTGGGCGTCCGTGCGGCCCGTCGTTGTGCGGTAGGCTGTCACGCACATGTCTGAGTGTGGATGATAGATGGTCCTGTCCTGAAAGGTTGGAAGTTGAAAGCGTGGAGTCAGTTTACAGGAAAATGTGAACCTGTGGCACGTACATTCATGAGTCCCTTACCTCTTTGAACTCCCAGATGAGACTGGGAGGTCTGACTTCCTCATCACGAGGGCAGTGCCTCATTCCGATGGAGGTCTGTCCTTCCAGTACTTCGGCACACAGCTCTGTCACAGAGTTGAAACGGATCTCCTTTTGAGATGTGTATTCAAAGTACTGGAGAGAGAAAGAGACAGAGTTATTTGGCCATTTTTCTCCATTTACAGTTAAAATGTATTTCTTTGACACAAGCTTGTATTCACACATTTCTCTGAAAAGAAGCAGAGACTAAGAGATTAAAACTTTTCCTTCTTCTTTCTTCTGCTACATCTGTCTTCTGTTTAGAAAGCCAATTAGTGCAGTTTGGTATTTTTTTTTCTTACCCACTAGGATTACAGGATGTTTTACTCTGCTGTGGCGCCACAGCTATAAATGCACTATATGTTGCGTCGGCGAGTGTGTCGAGGGATCTCATCAGCAAAGACGGGGCCTTGGCCCTTTCAATCAAGCAGACATGAGCGCAAACCCGACTCTTCCCCTCTGGTGTCATTTCAACAACCTGGCCCGGTGGGACAAAAGATGCGACGCTCCCTGTGCTACCCTTTAAGCGGAGGGTCAGGTAATCAATCTTTATACTTCCCCATCCTTTTCTCCACATCTCATACATCTTTCAGTTGCACTGGGGCCCGTTATGGTTGTTTCTAATAAAAGACTTACTCGGGGTCCACTGTCTCTGGCTTCAAACTTATTTATCCAGGCTGTGCCATTCATTCTGCCCGTGAGGCTCATGTATCTTTTAAATGGAACGTGGTTCTTATGTGGGCCAGGGAAGGGGGCAGGAGGGAGGTGGTGAAGGGCCCTCAGGTTTTTGTTTCACCGAGAAGCCATTCAAACATTGATTTTCAGTCACACATGGCGCTTTTTGTGACTGAGGACACCTGATGCGGCGCATCAATGGGGTAATCAGAGATAACAGCCAGGTTGAAGATCCACAGAAAGAAGTTCTGCCTATTGTCTGACTCCAACATTAAAAATACATCCTCGCAGACAAATAATCTGGTGCTTTCTAAACCAGCCGTTACTAGAACTGGAAGTCAATCCAATAGATTTTAAAAAAGAAAAAAAGCACCTGCGATTCAAGTGCACCTTTTTTTTCCAGCTATGTGGGGATGCAATACCACATTCAGTTTTCCATTCATTACATTCAAGTCATGTTGGACACACCAGCAGAGAGTAATTTTCTGGTGTGAATCAACTGTGGCAGCTTGTTTTAGGGGTTAGCAGAAAGTCTTGACATTTCAAGATATATCTCCCACAGGGGCCACGAGAAGCTGTGGGATTGTGTCAAGAAAGAATAAACACTGAAATGCCTGACGTACCTGGTTGCCTCCTTGGCCATGGCAGCCGAAAAGAGAAAGCTGGGAACCTGTGGGACTGTGCTCTGGAGCGTTGTAGTCAAGGCACTCTGAATGTATTCCTGAGCTACGCACCTGGCAGGAGGAGAACAGTAAATATCAATAACAAGTGAAATGCGGCAGTGTTTATCGATTCCTGTGAGCACTCTTATTTTTGGGGGGGGGAATTATTCTTTGCTGGCAGGTTAGACTTTAAAGCAACGTAGGATGCAACACCCCTAAAGATGGTGGATTCAGTCATCTGATTAAATCATTAAATGACGGTATATCACCAGGAAGCGAAAACAAATTGATCCTTGCCATTTTGCTAATTTTCCACATCAGCACACATATATTAATCAATATGAAATAAAACTTACTTTCGCCCAGTTTCATAAGAAAAAGCCCATTTTTCTTTGTCTGAATAATGCTGTTCTTTCAGGTTTTGTTGCCGTGTACCTGTACTGTGGGTGTGCATGCAAATTTTTAGACAGTTCTGACAGTAGAACATTTGAGATTTTGGACGATGCCCTCGCTGTAGCATTTGACTTCACAGCTGTCACTGGGAAATGTGTGTCGACGTGGACAGGTGGTGGATTTTTGGACATTATAACTAAAGAAGAAATCTTTGAGGGAATTTTCTTTTTCACTTCAGAAAAAAACTGAGACATTGCTGTGGCTAAAATGTAATTATTTTAAAATCCAACACTGAGCCAAGGGCAATTTTTCTGTGAAGCATTTTACAACAGGAGACTTCACCAGATGTCTGAATTAGAAAGGTCTTGAGCCCAGTCAAATGGATTTCAAAGCCTTCCCACTTTCAACAGGGTTTTCTCATATCATGTCTCAACCTAATACTTTTGTTTCACACTTGAATGATGAATGAAGACACAGCCGCATTGCTGTCTTTTATAAATCACAACCAGATCTGCCATCAGCCCAAAAGATAAATAATTAATCTTGCACAAATGGGATCAATAACAGAATTCAGACACAGCATCTGAAAGGGAGACACTTACAGCCCCGTGCCAGCCCTCCCTGTCCTCGGGTACATGTAGCTCAGGGTAGATATTCTTCAGATACCATTCAAAGCTGTTGCATTTCAGCTTCTCCCTCAAAAGTAGCCGCTCTGAAATATTCCCATATTTCTCCTGTGAAGCAACCACACACTGTATGAGTCACTGCTGTGGGTGAAAAAGCTGGTTATATTTAGGAGAGTTTATTAAGAATGTACATTTATGGACAGTATCACTTTATTTACACATTGCAGCTATATTTTAATCATTAGAGTACGCACACTTTTCTTTAAATAACTATTATATTTTTTAAATATACACTGTATGGACAAAATACTGGGTCACTAATACATTACACCTACAGGAGCTACTGGAAACCATGCAATGAAGTTTCCTGTGCAGGTTTTCTGTAGATGTTAATGCCAGAGCGTGTTTGGAGCTCAGCAGAGCATGAGTGATTTTTTTAAGCAATTTTGGAGCATTTTTAGGCTTTATTAGCCTTACAGTATATGTCTGTTCAACATTGTGAGTTAAACTGTTGCCCAGAGCCCATTACTTTTGTCCATACAATTTACATAAGATTTTTGACAATATAATTGATGGGTGTTTTTACAAAGGACACAGTTAGACTTTTAAAGCAAATATTTACATCCTGGATATGAGAGGTGAATCCGGCTCCTGTAGCTCCAAAAATCGAGTTCAAATAAGAATCCCAGGAAGCCAACTAGCAGGTGATTGCCAACAGTGCATGTTTTAAATAGCTGTGTTTGCTAAGGCGTGAACTCTACCCTAGGACTCTAGACTTATTCCTTTGGCATGTTTGAGGATAGGTTATAACAAGACCACCTAACACGCACACTAAACTAATTCAGTCATAAGAATCCTGATCTATCAAATGCTTCCTCTTCCTTTGTGAATCCTTACTGCATATGTGTTCCCAACCTCCAAATTAACAACAAAAAACATTTAAAATAAATGAACAAAAAAACAACTTAAAACAATAATTCCTTATAAAAAAAAATACATTATAACAGCTGTTCTTTCTTTAGAAAAGTGTAAAAAAAGTTGGAACATTAAATCAACATGATTAAATGTATTCAATGAAATTATATAACTCATTAATCAAACTAGTCACACGTCTATCGCTCTATAGTTGCATGAAAAATTATGACAGCAACGTAATAGACTTGGAGCTGATGATCTTGGTCTGTGCTGTGTTCACTCTCCCCTGACCAGGTAATTTATTGTTTGATCAAAGATCCCTGACATTAATAATGCACTTTTTTTCAGATAGTTGAAACTGAGATACATGAATCTTTGATGGTGCCCAATACTCAGAACCTGAGAGGCACAGCACTCACACCATACACACACATGTGAACACCCTCAGTACCTTAATACAGCTAACCCAGTCAGGCAGATACTCATCTTATATCCACACCTACAGGGGGCAGTTATATGAATCATCTAAATCTGAAACAAAAGATAAACTATTCTGTTTACTGTCTAAACATGGTGCCGGATAGTGTGACAACATATCAATGCATGACACATGCAAAGTGTCTTACCTTTCTGGCTGGAGGGTTCCTGTTGTAGAAGTGCTTTTTGTAAGAGTCCATCCAGACCTCTGCAGCTCGGACAGTATTCTGGAGGAAGTTAGGCCGCGCATAAGGGGCTTTTTTAGGGAACACATGTCCCACGTGCGAGCAGGGATGAATCTCCAGGCTGCCCCCACACTGCCACACCTAAGGGTGGCAAATATTTAAGTAAGTAAAGTCAAATGTATTTTCATAGCACCTTTCTATATAACAACTGTGGCACAACAACAATCAAGAAATTAAAAAAATACAAATATTAAAACACAAACTCTGAGTCCACAGATCTCAAATGTTAATGTTAACGCATTCCAAGTGAAGTTTCTACAATATGTTAATGTGCTCATAACACGAGTAAAAAACAAACACAATCACATTTCCAGGATTGTGTTTGTCAGGAAAAAGAAGATCAAGTACAAAGATGGCTGCTGACCAGCCCAAGCACAAACGGTGTGTAAACTGGGCTGAAAGGAAATAGCGATGAGGTGAGTGCTCCTCTCCCCTGATGCCTCTAATTCTTTTTATTTTGTATTCCTCTCTCTCATGCAAGTATCTTTATCTGGTATTTAAACATAGATGAGTGTAAATGCTCTCAGTATTCATGGGTTACCACACCTATCTTTGAACTCAGCCTTACACACATGTCAGGCGACTGCATTTTACATGCTTGTGTTACTTTTCTCTTTTCCCTAATTTATGTCTTCTCTGCCCTTCATCGTCCTGCATGCGACCTGGAAATTAATCTCAGTACGCCTTGTCGAAGGACGCCTCAAATCCTACAGGAAAGGAAGGAAGACAGACAAGACAGGAGGGTTGCTGGAGGAGCTATAATCAAGAATGCACAAGTGTTTTCTTTGCAGGAGTATTTGTACCTTCATGTATAAAAAACAAACAAAAAAAACACGCTACACAGGTAGAATATGTAAACAATAGTAGGAAGAGACACTTCCAAACAACCAGTCTTTTTTTATTCATACATTTTTTTCAGTGGATGATCAAACAGTCTGCCCTTCACTTCTTATGTGTGTGCATGTGATTAAAATGAGCAATATTGCAAATTTAATCAAAAGTAGCCGGTAACATAAAACATCATGAACACTGTTACACCTGCGGTCATAAAAATGCAGCAGTGGTTGGGCTATAACAAAACAATTTACGACCCAGCTTTGCCACATCTTGGATTAAACTGACATTGATTTAAAATGAGGCTCCAAGGCAAGGATGTCTCATATTGTTAAAACACCTGTTGCTCAGCTCCTTGATCCTCGTGTCCTTTCCTCACCTCCTCCCCTCACATCTTTAGTGGGAAGGATTAAGATGCAAGGAAAAGGAGTCGAGAATGTAAAATTTGAGTAATGGGAAACGGAAATACCTGTCCACAGGCAGACATATAAACATTTATCAAAGGTGCATGTGAAGGTTGTTTCCACTGCTCAGGATTTTTCCAAAACAACATTTTGCAATTATGATCTCACACACACCAACTTTCCGACACAGACAGACTCACAAGGCGAAAACATTACCAGCTTCACCTCACTGCTGGTAAACGATTATAGACCATATGGAGACAGTCCACATGAGAGAGGGGAGGGTTGGGGGATTACTAACACTTGGCCCACCTACTTCCTGTACATTTGACCTGATGGACCTCACCCATCTTCAATCTCGCCCTTACACACCTGTGTAAGTTTTTCTTTTGGGGGGGACTGCATCGTGAACAATGGATCTTTTTCCCAGCAGCCACTCTGACATGAAATCGTGGGCAAAGACAGCTGTTACTAATCGCCTTAATGGGGGCTCAGCACTGAAACAGATCAGAACCGTCGTGACTGCAGTAGTAACACCTGTGTTTGACTACTACTTTTTGTCAAATGTCTGCTGTGAAACAAGTCTATTGTGGTGTTCTCGTTTTGACAAATCTGTCCATAGATTTACACATAAACACCTGCCAAAGTGCTCCAAAACCATGTTTTAGTCCGGAAAGTAGCATGTGGTAACGTCAATGGCCCAAAGCTACTGACTGTGCACAATTTTCCATCAAATATTACAACATGGTGATTCAGCTTCTTAAGATTATTTTTAAGTCCTTATATTATAGGAACAGCTTGAGAGAGACAGGTCATGGGGAAAAAACAGAGGTGGTGGTAAGACGCACAGCTGCTGGTATAAGTTGGTGTAAGGTTGGTGCACTGGGCGTGTGCTATATCCGTAAGCTGTTGTTCGCCACATAATGATTCTGTTTAACTTTATGTGTATCGGTCCCCTTTGTCTTGATGTTCCTTTTAAACAAAGATTACAAAACATGATCTACTACAGGTATTATCTGAATGAAGAAACAGTCTAAACTGTGCTTTATCAATGTTACCACAAAGGTTCAGCCCATACTTTCATGAGTCATACAGCTGCATTTCTAATAGAACCTACACAGACAATATCTTTTTACCTTACATTAATGGCTGGATCTTTCACCATTGATCAAACAAAAGATTAACATCCTTAAAGAAATGGTCTGGTACTTATTTAGTGTTTTTCTACACAAGTCTTATTAACCATTTACCCACACATTCACCTAAGTGCTTTTTTAATACTCGGGCGCTTTTAACCTAACATTCCCACACTCGCACTCTGCATTGGGGTTCAGTTTCTTCCCTAAAGATACTCTGACATGAAGGTTGGAGGTGCCAGAGCTCAAAATATTGACCTTGTGATTAGTAAATGACCCACTTTACCTCCTCCTATACAAGGCAAAACCATTATCATATGTCCATAGGCAAACAGCTAATGCGAGACAGTCCTTTCCATCTTAATTCAGAAAGCATTTTACGCCACACCACTATTTTTCAGCACTCCAAAAAAAGAGACCTAGAAACCAATTCACTAAACATAAATTATGTATGGGAAAAAGTCCCAGTGAGAGGCATTTTTGTTTCCACATGCATAACATATCACTCAGCTGAACAGCCCATTCTTCTTCACAATGCAGCCAAATACACACTATAAATCATACACACACAATTTACATTCCCTAATCTTGCATCCTCCTGCTAAAAATCTGTGCCAGCTTGATTGACGCCAGCAAGTGAAAAGCGACACCAACATTCCAACAAGGTATCAGCCAATATAAGGGTGCAGTTTCACATACCCTGGCTGACTGTGATCTGACACTGACTCACGCCAACTATGCACCAGCGTGCACAGGATAAACATTTTCCAACTAAATTTAATGATCTTTCTCTCTGCTCTCTATCGCAGTAAAAAAAAGCTGAGTAAAGATATGGTTTGTCTGGACCTGGTAACAAAGCAAGTCAGATTAGTGAGTCTTTCGCAAAATGTTTTAAAAGAACCACTCAGGTCTAATATCGATTAAGTGGCCCTGTGGGGGCAAAGGAGACACTTCACTGTGATTCTGAGTGATGGAAAATTAACTCACCCTAAAAGAGAGCTCCAGGTTTTCTCCTCCCCACACATCCATGCCCATGTCATACGTGCCCAGATACTCAAAGTAGGCTTTGCTAACAGCAAATAATCCCCCGGCCATAGTAGGAGACCTGTGAGAATACAAGGAAAACAAGATCATTTTATCATGGCCATGTTCAATCCCATTACACAGAAAAACTCAGCGATTCCCTCTGAGCAAGCAGTTGGCGATAGTGGGGAGAGAAAAAAAAACCCCTCCTTCAACAGGAAGAAATGTCTGGCTGAAACAGGCTTAAGGAGGGCAGCCATTTGCCTTGAGCAGTTGGGGTTAGAGGAAAGCTAAGAAAAAAAAGGCTCTGAAACAAAAATTACAGAAAGGGACAGAAAAAAAGGTGACAGGGAGAAAAATAACGCAAATTATGGAACAGAAGATACAACGTTACTGAAATGTAACAGTGTCATACAAGTGAACATCGGTATGTAACCTTTCACCCAATGAATCCAATCATACTTGCAGAGACTGACATATGGATGGTTTAGGGTTTCCTAGCAAACTATAAGGTTTAAAACACCTTAAAAGTGGAGCTAGTGCCGGTCTCTGAATTAAATAGGGAGCTGGTTCCCCAGGAAAGAGGTTTATAGTGAAAGGCTCTAACAACCACAAGTAAACTTGCCCTCTGGAAGCAAAGTGCTCTACTGGGATAATATGGTACCACTGTCATTAAGATATGGTGGGGTTTTGGTTCATTAAAGGCTTTATGTGTGAGGAGTATGCCAATGAGGAAGCCAATGACAATAAGATAATTTGGGAGGTAGACTTTTTACTTAGAAGTAAAAAAAAAAAAAAAAGAAGCTATAATTCAGTCCATAAGTTTCTAGATAATGACAGGATTTTTGTAATTTTTGTAATTGCAGATTTTCAACTTTTATTCAGTTGTTTTAACAAAACTAACTACATTAACTGTTTAGGAAACTGTGCACGCGAGACAGAATGGAAACTGATGAATACAAACTAAACTGTCCTGGTGAGGCTCCTTTAATATCAATGTTCTTTTACTTAATTTTATTATTAAAATGTTGTGTCAGTGGTGTCAAATGCAGCAAAGAGATGGGGGGACGAGAATATAGACAAGTTGATTAACTGAGGCTATGAGAAAATGATAAGGTAGCAGGAAGCATAATGGATTTCCCAGTGTTTTAAAGATCAGTCACACAGTGAGGATTTCTCCTGGCTCAAAATGGGCATTTGGGGGATGACTATGAATACAAACACTACTGGTCTCAATAAAGTTAAAACAGTCTCTGTTACCTCACTTAACAGCGGTCTATCTAGTTTCATATTACTCTGGCCATTCAGTATTGTATGTTAACCTTGAGTAAATGAAATCCTACTTTAAAAAAACAACCATGATGTTTTTTCTTTGGGGGAAAGACAAAACATCTTTTGGGGAAGCAATATTGCTGGGCAAACACTAAAAATTTGGGGGGTTTAATAAAAGTACAATTTAATAAGCAAGTAAAAAGTAATAAAGTATGCAAAGGGAGAAATTAGTAATGAAAGGTAGATTACGCTTCATGAGAGCAGATCTCTTCACTGACATGTGTCAAGCTGATAAAGTAATCTCTCATGAGAGTAGGCCTTGGGAAGTATCATACTGTTACCTGATGGGGTCAATGCGAGACTTGCGCCTCTTGCGTTCCATTTCAGGGACAGAGTGCCACTGAAAGGTGAGTCTCCAGTCAAATCCTCCGATCATTGGCTCATCTGTTTGCATGTAAAACTCAAAGGTGTTCCAGTCGATGGTGTCGATCACAGGGCACACGATGGTACTCGCATTCTCAGAAATCCTAAGAGACCATAACAAGGCAGAAAGGAGGGTAGCGGGAAAAAATGAAAAGAAGGGTGGAAGAAAAGTTGATTCAATGTGAGTCTTAAAGCTTAAAAACAATTTCTTCCTTTTTTGGTTAAGGTTGTTAAAAATTTATTTAGGCACCTTTCCAACAGAGGCTCAATCCAGCCAGGAACGCACTCACAGTGACAGTCAAGAAATGTCAGCACGTCACCAGTGGCATATGTGGCACCAATGAGACGTGCACGAACCAGCCCCTCCCTTTTGTTGGTGCGGATAAGACGCACACGTTGCAGATCACTGATGTAGTCGGCTAGTTTGGATTTCAGGTAGCCTATTTTTTATAATGCACACAGAAACACAAAGAAACCATGAAATCAAATTATTTCGTATTAAAACAAATGGACAGACACACAGCTACTCATATATTTATGGATTATGAAGTGAAATGTTCATCAGCTCTTGACACAAAAAAAAAATCATCTTGTCACCAACTTATTACTCCTTCATTTGTGTTTTATTGGCTGCTCACCATGTGTCATTACCTACAGAGCTGCATACTTGTCCCTGATAATTTGGGAAATACCAGCACCCTGTTTTATTGTGCATTTATCATGTTTATTCAGTCAACGCTGGTATCAAAAATAGTAGTCGGTGATTCATGCAGTTTTAAACACACGTCAACACTAAAACTTGATACGCTAGATCCAGTTTAGCCAGCTTTAAAGGGGAAAGCTGTCACTCCTCCAGCAACCGGCTGTCTGGTTTAGGAGTGGCATGTCTAACATTCCAATTGGTCAGAGTGGCTGGAGCAAAGGAAATGATGTCACTGCAACTCAGTGCTCACTGAGGTCATCTTTATGGTGTAATGTCTCTGATCCGCACAGACTAGACTTGCTGTGACCAAATACTAATTCCATTAAGACAGACAGACATCAAGCAGCTCCTATATCCAGTTTCTGAGGCGAAGTAGTATAGTTAGAGTCAGCACGAGTCAGCAGACAGCAGACAATCCATTTACTGATGAAAACTGCAAGATGTGACTGAAAGCACCCCAAAAGCCAGGGGGCAGACGCAGAGTGTAGACTCTTTTGCTACTGTTGTGCTGTTCCTGAGGTCCAAATGTTTCTGCTAAAGTTCCTGACTCGCTTACAAAGACACTGGCTAAAGATTTATATTGCTTTGTTCTTAAATGAAAAAATAACAAAATTTACTGGAAACAAACTCTCACAATCACAATTTTAAACACAACTTTTTTTTAATTTAATTACCTGGCCAAGTTTTAAATTTTCTTATCCTTCCTGAGCAGATTTATCTGCTCCGGGAATCTTGTCAGGACAGGAAATGTGTCAGGACTTGTTTCAGAGGACTGTTTTTTTCCCTAATTGCTCTTATTCAAAGGCATTCACTATTCATCCCACTATAGACAGCATCTTTATTTCTATATATAGCAGGCTCCTTCTTGAATCGTCTTTTGTACTTTGTCACTGTGCTAAAATCAAAGCGGCACGCAAATGAGGTTTTTCAACTGGTTTAGTAAACTAGGCCGAGACTGTCAGTCATCTTTGTTGCACAGCTCGTAGGGCAACTTTTTGCCCATTTTACTTGTACAGAGACAAAATTACACACGGATGGAATGCATGGCGTGCCAAACCTCGGTCACTGAAGTCATCGACGAGGATGATCTCTTTCAAGAGGATGGCAGGCGTGGTTTCCAGCACACTGTGAATAGTCCTCAGCAGGGTGGACCAGGCCTCGTTGTAGAAGGCTATGATCACAGAGGTGGTAGGTAAATGTCGGTAGTCAAACTTCTTACTTCGGCATCTGAGGCATGCAAGTGTGTTTGTGTGGGTGGAGGGAGAGACAGAGTTGACACAAGCTTTAGTGTACTGTATTTTCATGGAGACACAACAGCACTCTAAATGAACTCATACAAGCATGAAATTATTTTTCATCTGGCCAGAGCAGGCTCAGCGACAAGTGTGGCAGGAGGAGGTTTCTGGTCCTAATCCAGATGGCACTCATTAAAACAATAAAGAGAACCAGAAATATGGATGGGGGCGGGGAGCGAATTACACCAATGAGCAACATACCACAGCAGCGCTCTGGGAGAGATGACAGGGGGGGTGAAAAAAAAAAAGACAGAAAAATTGGGACCAAACAGAGAGCGAGGAGAAATACTGAAAAATCAAAAGCTGGAAACTGAAGAAAGAGAGAGCAAAATATGACACAGAAAGGCAGGAGAAACACGAAAAACAAAAAGGGTACGCTCAAGACTGTGAAAGCACAAAATTAGCACAGATTTTTAGCAATTTTGTAGCCAGAGTTCCAATTTACAAATATGACATTGCTGGAAGTGAGTTGGACACAACAAATCAAATGAGCTACTTCGCCCTCCCCTCAGAAGCACTGTGTTTATAGTGCTGCAGTTTCATCACAAGAGAGCCTAAAGCTAATCCGCTAAAAAAAAAAAACGTCTGCTGGAGGAAACTGGAAAATAGTAATGGACTAGGTGCAGAACTACAACAAACATATACACCACTTCAAAATGAATAAACCTGGGAGGACATGACCCATTTGCTTACAGATTTACAAGCCCTGAAGCCAAACAGAAAGACTAGCGCATCTGGAGCAGTCTGACAAGAAGAATGAGAATTTACTGTTCTCAGATCTCACCGAGTGTAATAACAGCTAGTCGTGGCCATAATTTAGTCCTACGGCAGTTATCTGACAAGCAGCGGAAGTATATCAGCTGACATAACAACAAAACAAGTGCATAAATATATAATATGTTCATACAGAAAACACCCAGAGCACTGCTGTATCCTGTGTTACATCTGCACTCGTTAAAATGTCCCTCTGCCACTGCTAAGCCCCACGTCACCCATCGTTACAAGGAGTTCATCTCTAGACAAACTACTGCAAGGAGTGCTATTATAGTGAGGTGTGAAAGGGATATGTCATGGTTTAACATTATTTCTGAAAAGGAGCAGGGTGTTACTTTCAGCCACTGAGACATTTTCCTCCACCCGGCGAGAGCATCTTTGTGTGTGGGTGTCCCAATGGTGACAAGGGTTACTCCGGTTACACCTAGGACACCCATGAGACTCATTTTTCCAGCTCCAGTTTAAATAACATTTAGCTTGGGGTGTTCAATGAGCGTAAAGAGAACAATTGTATTTAGCTGTGATTGCAAATTTGATGCTAAAAATGATCTATAATGCTTTACAAATATACTCCAGGGCATTTAAAACAAACACACAGCCTTTACACAATCGAATGACGGTTCTCACCAAGTTGATGCTGATGCAACATCTGGGTTTCATTAGCATGAGAGGCAGTAAGCGAAGAGACAAAAGGCCAAAGGGCCGAAGGAGAAACTGCTAATAAAAGACATCACACGGTGTATTTCAGCTGCTGACAACAACCAAGGATGAAATGAATCAATTCAGGCGAAAGCCTCTTATAACAACTTCACCAAGCCCTGCATTGGATCACACGAGCCTTCATGCTTGTCTTTAACTGTCAGTGAAAACGTGATTCCAGTAAAGAGTTCAACTTAATCTCTACTTAATATTTGTCACCGTTGTAGCACTGAAGGTGCTCCAGGCAATATTCAAGGCCTCGTGTATTAGCAAGGAAAATAGAAAGCATTAAAAAAAAACAATTTAAGTGACTTTTCTCTCGACTGGTTGTCAGACACCATCACTCAGTAAGTAACTAATGGATTATTCTTGTTTTTTATGTACTCACTGTTTCATCCTGTGGTCCTGGATGTGCCGATGGAGGGAGATCTTGTCACTGACATAAATATTGATGGCGTAGCGCTCCACGCTGTCCTGCTCCTGCTTCTTTTCTTCAGGGCTCAGGTTGAGGTGTGTGGCCCGGCCCCACTCCCCTGGTGCATTGTTGTCTGGTTGTGGTTTAATATACAGAGGCCTAGCCAGCTGCTCATCATTCCTACTCTCCTCTGAGACCAGCTGTCGTGCCTTAAGATTTTGGTCTTTAACTTCATCCTCCACAGAGGAAGAGAAAGGGAAAGAGGAGCGCGCCAACAGCAGATAGCCAAGCCACAGCACCCACAGGAGGAAACCAGCCTTGGCCAGCAAGCCCAGCTTTCGAGAAAAACGCCCCCTCATGACAGGAACCACCAAGGAGGGACAGTGACAGGCTGAGCTTCAGGGTGCCCTTACAGGACACAAGCCTCTGGAGGAAAGAAAGAAACAGACAAAAGGTTATAATCACAGACATTTTATGTCACATGTTAAAGCAAACCACAAAAGGAGACGACTGAGAAACACCGCTGACAGAAACAGACTATCAGAACTCATCTCAACAAAGCTATCCCATTAGATAAGGCTTAATCAAGTAAGAACCCAAGCTCTTAATCTAAACACTTACATCCAAGAAAGATCGTATCTACTTCTAAATGCACAAGTGCCCTGAGGACACCGCTCCCATTGACCAGACCAGTGGTAATCAACGCCGACATCATAAATATGCTTGCATGCTCAGGGCCACATTAAGATGCTCATTAAATACAAATTGCAAAGATGGAAGAGGCTAAATTATGGCTCACACGGCAGTGTGCTGAATAAATTAAGTCTGTGATGCACTCCAACGAGAGATATGTCAGCCTGATAAAATTAATTAAAACTGAGCTGTTTTATTCCCAGTGAATCGCACTGAGTCTTACCGGAAATGTTTCGCACATCTGTGCCTCATATACAGTCAGATTTTTTTCCCCTAAATCCAAAAGTTATATCAAGTCTTTTAAACTTTCAGCATTTTATAATTTTCCTTCCTTTTCATTTTTGAATACCCTAAACATATATGACACATATTTGCAGCAAAGCAGAAAACACATACTTAAAGACAGTGGTCAAACAGCCAGGTTTAAGCATGCCTTTTGTTTAGATTTGGGTTTAATTCATTGTTAACTTGGAAACCTTTTAAAAGACTTGATTTTTTAAGAATCTAGTCTTTTGAAGGATTTCTCATTTTAAGGCTTGTGTTCTCTTCCACTCAGCCAAAATTGGAGGCTGATTGGAAGAAACCTTAAAAAATTAAAACAAAAAAGATTGGAATAGGAAAAAAACATTATTTTTTGGCTTTTTTAAAAATAGGATTTGCCCGGGTTTATCGGTACATAAAGACAGCAGTTTCGACATTTGCATTGGCTTAGCCTGCCAAAAGCTACGAGAAGCCTGTGGTAAAAACAGACCACTTAGCTATGTTGACACTGATCTGGATGTAATCACATAATTGTGTTGCATTAATATTAGAGCAGGGTGCCATTTGTCGTAGTGCCAGCTAATGTCAGACAGGCTTAGTGGCAATAATGATTCACACACACACATACAGTCCCACATGCCACAGCAGGGCTTCTCCTTCCTCACAGCACAGCCTAATGATGGTTATTTCCAACTTTTACCAAAAGAAAAATGCAAATTATGAGAAAAGCTTGGCTTAAAATGGCCTTTGAGGAAACGCTTTAAAAGCAAATAGAAAAATCAAAGAGTGCACGCATCCGCAGTGCAGAGTAAAAAAGAAACTCAATTGCCAATGGGAGTCCTTCAAGGCAGCAGCGCAGCCCTTTCACTCCAGTCTGGGCTGTGGCCAGAGAACTCTGGACTCCTGAGGTTTCAAAATGGAGACGCCTGCAAACAAAACCCCCTTTTATTAGCAGTCCATCACACCTTCCACTCTCTCTGAATCTGATAGCCTTACTCAGGGCAGCTGCTTGGATCAAGCAGGATGGGGGCAGAGGGCTAAGATGCAACATTAATCCTGACCTGCTTTTTTGTCATGAAACAAAAACACACAAAAAGAAGGGAGTTGAGGGATAACATTGGTTTCCTGGGGTGCATTTTCTGCTGCATGTCCATCCCAGAGAGCAGTGAAAGGATGCGTCAATAGCTGATAAAATAAGGCTCTATGTTAGAGTCACTTAAAATTCTGATGTCATGAAGCCCCAATTTCTCTCAACGGTCAGCCTGGAATGAACACTATGTACTGCATACATTGCACGCCTCATTTCCTTGTCAACCAGTCCAGAAAGGACAAATAGCTGTAAATGGTGTAATATCCAAGAGGCACTAGCTGAACAGGTTACACAAACAATGCTTGACAAAGCAAAGCAACTCTTCCCCACCAACCGACTGCCTCTATTTCATTTTAAGAAGACAGGGATCACTGACTCATCTGAGCAACACAAACAGCTCTCAGCTGCACTCTGTGTATATGGTACTGACAGATAGTAGTCTGGGTGGGATGAGTGATGATGGCAGGCTTAATTTAACTGTTGTCTCTGACACACAAACAAACCCAAACACACTTGAAACACACTTTAAAACAACGCTCCCCCTCCTCGCTTTATTAAAGCTGATAGGTGCTCCAAATGAAAGCAAAAGTACATCTCGAGTAAACCCCTAACACTGCCATCTCTCTCCCTACGGCCTAGCTGATGATCAAACTTTTATCTTAATTTGTATTTATGAGGAAAGGGGAGCTTTGAGGAAAAGAGAAATAGCAGTGGAGAGAGCGCCTGTCTCGAGTGAAAGCTGCAGTCGTAACACGCAAGTTCAGCAACAGGTCTCCGGATCTGTCAAACTAAATCAGTGTTTGGCTCCTAACTAGTCGTACAGTCAGCAGAGAGAGCAAAAGGCTCCGCTGACCCCCCCTGGATGAAGGTCGCATTAAACACACGCATAGCACAGCAGCAGCAGCAGCGCGCGTGTGTGTGTGTGTGTGTGTGTGTGTGTGTGTGTGTGTGTGTGTGTGTGTGTGTGTGAATGTGTGTGTGGGAAGAATAACCTCAACTTTCTACAAAGCCTCCACTTGAATTAGCAGCTACTAGAGGCTAAATGACAACCTCTTCCTACTTTCAAAGAAAGTCCGCATTAGTTGTGCTGCCAAAGTTTTTTAACCGCGGTGAGTTTAATTACTGCTAAACGAGTGAGGAGCGCAAATAGATTTTCTCGACGTCGTCAACAGACAAACTGTACTTTGAACTTGATGACACATTGTAGCTGGGAGAGCATTTCTGTGAAGAAAGACGAGGTTAGCTTGTGTTGAGTTTACCTTCGCAACAAGTTACATGTCTCGGAGTTACTTCGAGAGAGTTGAGGCCGTTGTCTGTCAGCCTGGCTGCGGTCTTCTCACACTCAAACCTCTGGCTTGCAGATGTCAGCATACCCACATCCTTTCCTCCACACTAGGTTTCTGACCTCTGTCAAGACAACTGAAAAACTACAGCGTTTCCGCCGTAACCTTTCAAAATAAAAGTCCAACAATGACAGGAGTTTAACAATAAGTATACATAGGAATAAAACATTTTAAAAAAACATCTTTATATGTACAGAAGTATATCTTTATATATGGTATCATTATCCATTAATGCACGTTACATAAACGTCTATGTGTATTTTTTCAGTAACTTAAATTATTCAATGAATAATACACGTAATTGTTCGTTTAAGCTAGCGATACGGTACCCAATGGTTTGCACTGATGTGTGTTGTTTACAATATATTTTTACTTCTTATTAACTTCCTCATACAAAAACGGGGGGGTAGTTGGTACTTCCGGTGTTGTTAGCAACGTCTTCAGTTAAATTGACGAAGTACTTCATGCTAGCCTGTTAGCTATTCATTTTCCTCTGTCTACAACTGAAACCCCACAGGTTTTTAATAACTTTAAACTTTGCATGTGACTGCCTTTGTATGTGACTGTCTCTGTATGTAACTTTGGAGTGATGACTATAAACTTTACATCCTGACTCCAACTGTACAACGTGAAAACATTCAGACGTGAGTTTGTCTAAACTTTAATTTGTGCAAAAACGCCGAAACCTTTCGAGATAAACACTCGACCTGCACTTGAAAACAATGATCTGAAGCACTCCGTTATTTTATCATGACTTTATAAGAGCCTAAAATGTTTGACTCATGTGTCGCTGCTTTCTAAAAACAGTCATTTTACAAAACGATACACCCACTTAGAAACTCCTGCCACGTTTGTAGCACGTTTATGAGCTGATAACATCAGCTGAATGAATGAACCTTCTATCCAGATGTAAAGGGTGTCACTGTTTGCATATCATGAAGACATAGCAGACATAATGCAAGAGAAAAAAATAACATGAGCTCGTGTTTTACCACAGCAGCAACTGCAACTTTTAATCTCCTTTAAAGAGTTAATTGAATTTAATAGCAGGTAATTACGGGTTTGTAATTGTGATGCAACGAGAATTGCATGGAGATCAAAGACTCCAAAGCATGCAATAAAGTCTGTTCAGTGGATTGATGTCAGGATACATGAGGCAAAAACACTGTAGGCTTTGCTTTTTGGTTTGATCGTGATGCCATGTAATGTCTGAGCCCCCCAAAAAAGCAAATGAGAAACCATTGTGATGTTCACAGGAATGCTGAAAGGATCTATGCGCCCCACTGTACAAAGGGACTGTGTAATCCACACAGACACATGCACCAACAGCCCTTCCCTCTGTGCTCTCGCTATTATGAGCTTGGTTTGTTTTCTCATAGTTCCTGGTTCCTGCTCAGGCTGGACCACACTTGCCTAGAGTGTGCAATGCGCTAGTGCAGCCTGTTTTTTAGGCAGACACCTGCACGGCTTGGTAACTTGCCAATATCCTTTATTCCTCTCGCTCTTTACTTTTCCTTTCCGTCTCCCCATTTGAAACCAATTGACACCTCTCTGTGAGGGTGATGTGCCCTCATCCGGAACTGAAAAGGGTCCCGTTTCCCTGATAGGGATCTCGGGCTTTCACAGCTACAAGGAGGGCTGTTGTACAGGTCTTTCCTCCATTCAAGCTGTCATTTAGTTCACAGATGCAACGTGCCCCATTTCCTCTTCATTCTCAAGTTAGTGGCAAAAGTGATTTAATCAGTGTGGAATCTAGTATTGTTATGGTTTTTTCAATGTGAGGGAACTTCAGATTTTCATCAACCTACATTTAAATTTCCTTTAAGCATATAGCCTAACCTAATTGTGTCATTTGTCATAGGTGCACTACACTGAAATTAAAGAAAGGAGACCCATTTCTTAAGAAATTTTATTAAAATCTGGAGCAATCCCTGTGTTTTTGGCTCTGTAGGGCCTCTTGATTTATTGGTCATACGCTGACTAAGCCTATCGCCGTCCTTTAAGATAATCTGCATTTGGACTCAGTTCAGCAGCTGCAGAGCTTACGATTGAGATTGTTCTCATTTGACAGACTTGGAGAACACAAGTCTAGGGGGTAGAAATACTGGCAACAGGATTTGACCTGGTGCCATAGGCTGCAGGATCAAATGAAAACAGTTCAAGTCAAGAGCGCCATCTAGTGACTGAAGAATACATCTGTTATAATTACACTTGACATTGGAGTAATGCCTTACCACGTTAATGCAATTAACAAACTGAATACAAAAGGATGGTGCCCTTAAACAGCTTTGTGTTTCAAACCGTAGAGCCCATTCAGATGGAAACTAACTTGGTCCTATCACCCTTTGTGTTGCTACTCTTGTAGAATATTAAATAGGGACAACTATCCTCCCCTGTTTTTTTAATAGACATAGATACCTCTGGGTGCTCTAATCTTTTGGAGCTGAAATAGTCATGTGGCACTGATGCGTTACTTTGTCAGATTCTGTTTCCCAACTAATGAGTGCCATTTAATTTGAGCAACTCATTTAACCTCTAAAATTAGAAGAACAGAGCTGTCATACATGCTGAGTTAAATGACTGCGGTAACTGTAGACTTATAAACTGCTAGACCTTCACAAAGGTGATTCAAAGGAATGTGTGTCTGGGCCTTTACATATCTACAGCTGTATTCAACTACTGCTCCATTCTCCTCTTAACTGGCTTAACTGTTGGGCTGATGATTTCATTAGCCGCATGTCCTTTGTGCTTAATGTTCATTTACTTTGTTCATGCAATAAATCATAGTGAATAGAGGTCACATTGTGGGACCAGGCTACTTTAATTTAATGGAGATAGATTCCAGCTCATACTCTTCCTTAGATTATTAGCTCCCCATAGAGAAGAAGACACAGTGACCTTCAGCCATAAGGACAGAATATGGTTATCAATTAGTGACTCTGATGGTGAACGTTAGGCCTCTTTTATGACCTAGGATATGAGGGAATAGGCTATTATTGCATAAAGTAGAAAGATCTTACACATTGATTTGTGTGTGAAAGAGAATCCATCAGATATGTATCATAATGGCAATGGCACTGGTTAAAAATTAACATTTTATTCCTCAGAGAACTTGGCAGGTCTGCGGTCTATTTAGGTAGCAGGCATATACATCAATGCTTTACACTAAGACACGAAAAAGAGATTTAAAAGAAAACAAGAAATGTTACAGATAAACAAGCAAGAAAACAACACATTTGAACTTCATGAGCTTAAGGACATGATAGATTAGTGATTTTTTTTTAATCCACTCTAAACAGACTCTGGTTGTTGAGCCGACCCTTTCTCGTTTCAAGGAGCGTTTGCAGAATACTGGGCAATCAGCGGTAGGACAGTTAAAACTACCCTTGCGATTGTCTGCCACACAATTATATTTTGCTGAAATATAAAAGTCGCCTAAAGCCACCTAAATTTCAAGTGTTTCTATATTACATCAGACATTCGCTACTAAGGAGGAAACCATCAAAATGAAAGTTCAGAAAGTGACATCCTTGAATTTTATTAATTAGGAATGTAGCACTTCAAAATTCTAATACAACATCAAGGCTGTGCACATGAATAAGGCTGCGATCAGATACCGATTAAAATATAGCAAAAGTCTAATTAGGAAGAAATATATGCACCCACTTCTAAATGAGCTTTGTCCACTTTGAAACACTCAGGAAAGCTCGGACACTAAAGACATAAATCTCTCAGTCGAGATGTGTGAACTTGCAGGACCCCATTACTCACAGAAGGAAGCTGATTAACAAAATCAGTTTTTAGTAGGACTTTGATTTAGTTGTTTTACTTTTTTATGGAAGTGTTATTATAATTTGGGGTCATTGTCTCAAAATGAATTTCAGATGACTTTATCAGTGGTCACAGAGATATTAAAAGTCCTTCTAGAATTGCTTGGATACAATCTTGGAAGTAATTCAATTACATTTTATTTATATAGGGCCAAATCACAACAGTCACTTCAAGGTGCCTTATATTGTAAGGTAAAATCCCCAACAATCAAACGACCCCTTTGAGCGCTTGGCAGCAATGGGAAGACACCTTCAGCAGAACCAGACTCAGGGAGGGGCAGCCATGTGTCACGACCGATTTGGGATGATGCTTTAAATGTTCCAAAAAGAGACATTCGAGTTAGTAACCCTAACACTAACAGTTTGATTAGTTTTATCTCGTGATCACAGTTTCTCTTTGCTGTTGCAGACAGTTGGGTCTTTTTGAGGTGCAGCTGGCTTTGCATCTTATGTCACATGAAAGTGTTTTACAGATCTTTTTGTGGCTGTCAAATGTTACAAATTGAAATCTCAACGGACCCTTTTTTGTGACATTTTGACACTGATGAAAAAGCACTGAAAAAATAGCTGATTTTCATTTTGCATTAGCGTTCTGTTGTTCAATTCAGTTTTATTAATATAGCCTTAATTCACTGTGACAGTTGTCTCAAAGCACTGTAGAGACAGAAACCCGCTATGACAAAGCACTTAGCAACAGTGGGAAGGAAGAACTCCCTTTTAAGAGGAAAGAGACCACCGCCAGAACCATATGACAATCTCTGGAGCTGATGAAAACAAAAATTGCATCCACTTGAGGCTAGCTCCAATATGAAGTGAATCCCATAGGCTTCTATATTATAACCAACCCAACTTTATAGCATTAAAGAAAATATTTAGAGCACAGTACAAAAATAATTTGGCCTCAATGGATAGATTCTCCCTTCATAAGAACTCTAAGTAGGGTGATTTATTTTTTTTTTGCTTGTTTGTTTGTTTGTTTGCTTTTCATTTCTTTCAGGGAGAATGTACAAAATTCATTAATCACACAAAAACAGAAAAAATGCTTTGTGCCAGATTTAGCTACTAGCTAATTTCCATCTGTGGTCCCTGGTGGGTTAAAAAAACAGTGAGATGCAATTAAAGTCAGTCAGTGGAGACACATATACACACTCACATACCTGCATGTGTGCAAATACACACACACACACACACACACTAGCAAGCACAGATAATAACTAATTGAAAACAACATGCATATCAAAATGTTAATTGCAGGTATACAGAATTATATAAAACAAGAAATCATGAGGAAATTAATACTCACAAGGTTGAGCTTGACAGAAGATATGGAAATCTGCACGGGTTTTCTAATTATTTGGAAGGATATTCCAAGCTTTAATTGTGTTATAGGAGAAAGCAATTAGCATTCTCATGTAAAGCAATATAGGAGAAGCCTGATAGGAGTATCCACCTGGATAGTGGAGTTACGATCGTGGCTGCGTTGATTAACAGGTGTCCCAACACACACAGCAGGAGCCGAGCATCGTCCGCTAGGCCTCAGCTCAACTACTTTGAGTCAAACCAGACCTCATTGCTGTGCCTGTGTGTGTGCTCTTGGATTTTCTGAGTAATAGTATGGCTTCCTGTGTGGTACAGACCATCTCAAGAGTTTGTTCTTCAGTTCTTGGTGAGTTAAAGCTTTGTGCTTTATTATTCCATTACTTTATTTGTCGATGTGTGCGTCTGCACTTTACACTCACACAGTTTATGACTGTGTGGAGCCCAAAACCAGTGAGTCACACGATGGTAGCTACATCCATCTTTTATGCTGTGAGTGGTCAGAGTGGAGCTCATGGTGGAGCAGTCGTCTATGTGACTTGTTCAGGGGACGAGTAAAAGAGAAGAGACAAAATGAGAGTATAGCATAGATCAGTGACTCCCAAAGTGTGGACCGGGGCTCACTGGTGGGGCGCAAAGGTAATGCAGGTTGGCATTATATTGTCGATTTCACTAGTACAAAAGCCCACAATGCAATACTATTATATGATATAATCATGATTATGATCATATCACAATGTAGAGGTTATACTGTATAGCTGTGACACACCATGATAACTAACATCTAGAGAAGAAGTCTCTAAAAAGAAACAGCAGTAATAATGTAATAATGATGATGTTGTATCATTATTTTGTTTTAATGATGTCTCATTTAGCTCTATGATTGGCTTTAAACTGCTGTCTGACATTTGCTCCAGTGATTTTCTTTTTCAGCACAGGTTTAACTTCCATTCATTTCTCATTTGATAAGCAGCACAATGAGGGCTACTTGCCAAAGCAGTGACTTGGCTAAGTCAAATTAATGGAGGGAATTGATTTGGGGCAAGTCTGAATAAAATATTGGTATTTAGTGTCAATCTAATAATAACAAAAAGAAGTGGATTTTGGGGGGGATGTAGTTATTTTGTCCCACCCCTAGTACCACCTGAGCTCTTCCTGCTATAGCAAGTAAAGGCATGTACTGTGAAAAGATATGGTGTGGTAAATAAGCATGTATGGATCTGAAGGCAGTGGGGGGAAAGGCCACTTTTGTTCAAATCTAACATGCTGTTTTTACCTTCGTGCAACACTGAGCTGAAGCTGGAGCAAGAATTGTGAGATGAACTGCATTCTGATGGTGTATGGAGCAAAACTGAGGTCAAGTGTGCCATTCTCATAAGTGGTTGCCAGCAAAGACTGACTGTGTTTCTGTGCATCCCTTTTTTTCATTGACGCGTGCATGCTGGATGATACCAAGGTTGCAGGACAAAGTGCCATCCACTTGTTTATGCAGCTGAAGTAGACCCAGAGCAGAACGTATCATCAGCATTACGGCGTGAGAGAGGAGGAAGAATAGAGGGGAGATGAGGAGGAGAGAGAGAGAGAGAGAGGAGAGGAAGATTGGAGGGTGTTGTCTATGTGCCAATCAGCCCACTCAGCAGTCAGCCCTCGGCAGCCAGGGGGGCCCAGTGGGAGTGTCTTAAAGACACATACAAACACAACCACCTCTTCACTTTTCTCCATCTCTCATCCAGCATCAGACTCCTCAGGCCTGTCCCTCCGTCACCAAGGCAACTCATCACATTCAGTCCAGTGAGCCATCTAACTTGTTTGTTTCACTTCTCATCCACAGTTTGAGGGGATTGTGTGCTAAGAAGGGGAGACAGACAGGGATCGAGAGGGGTGGAAAAGGGTGAGCGAGAAAACAGAGAGGTGTATGCAGACGAAGCTGCTCCGCCAGAAACGGGCGCAGAGTTTTGTGTGCCAGGCAGAATGCCACGTCTGCTCCTTTGAAACACGATCTGTTGAGAAATGAGTACGACTGTCAGATTTCTTTAATTGGCTCCTTCTTGAATAAGCGTGACGGCTGTCGGTGGTTTATTCTGATGAAAAGGAGGTTCGGAGGGGGGGGGTCTCTTCCTTTTGGGACATCACATGGGTAGCAAACACCCAGACTGGTAGAGTTGAAGAGAAGGCTGTTCATGCATCAGCCTAATTTGTAGGGAAATGGCGTAATATTTGCAATTAGGAGCAAGCGAGATTATCATCATAGGGAATTATCGCACAGCTGCCAAAGATAAAAGCGCATGTCTTGACTTTAAATAACGACAGTGTTTGCGGTTGCACAGTCTTCAAAGGAACTCCGCCGATCAGGCAAATAAGCCACTGCACTTATCCTGTTATTTCACTTCAAAATATTTAGAATGATGCGAACATGAGCAAGTTTCCTTAATTTTTTATTTATTTTTTTGAGATGTGGTTGGAAAACAAATGGATTTTGACACCAAGGTCAAACCAATCAGCAATTAAGTGCAGAGGGAGAGAGATTTTCAATCACGAGGTAAACACAGAACCACAATTCTCTCCATCCCAGCTGTGAGCACAGGAACAACAAGCACATGTAGGTAAACAGAGACATAACCCACACCAGACACTATCAGTCCAGTAGTGGGAATGGCAGCCAGGCAGCATATGGACCTGCTGATGGGGCCCCTGCTGAGCTCGAGGGCCCCTTGTTTGCCTCTGTTTGCTCCTGATAACACTGCTGGAATTGTTCCCCAGCAACCCTTCACATTAATCAAAAGCCCCAGGACAATACGATTGTTCAGAGCCGGTCCACGCGGCGGTGCTTTCATGGCCGCTGGCCTCATAAAAACATCCTCGCCCTCACAGTCGACACATAATGTGTGTCATCAGCGGCTGCGGCACCAAAGTCCTGCTCCCAAATGAGAGACTGGCAACTGCTGGTGCATGACTGAGGATTTTTAATATCTTCCTTTCCGCTCCAGTTGGAGCAGCCATCACACGGCAGCTTCTTATCAGGTTTAGCTTTTAGAAGTTCCAGAAAATATCTCGCTCCTTTGTCTGGCACATGCATTATTTCCACCAGGATTACTTTCGATTTTAGTCTTTTTGGAGTGGTTTGGATGTACTGCGAGGTGATAAACTGAATGTATTGATAATGGTAAAGAGAACTGTGCCTTAACAGTAAATTATAATGAGTCTTACTTTACCCCTCCAGATCTTTTTTTTTTTTTTTTGGCGACCTGAACACATTAAAATTACATTTAACTGATATATGACAATCATTATGTCTTTCAATAGAAAAGCAGGCTCTGTTGAAAACACATTATCCCAGACAGATGGGAAAATGCAGCAATCCATCACTTTAGCCCTCGTCTTAGCCGTTTTTAAAACCCTGTCCCTTTAAGGAACACCCTCATTATTGGCCTCGCATCATTTCTGAGTGAATCTGACAGGGTGTCAATATTTGCACGTTCCCTCGACTCAACTGGTGTGATTCCCCTCAGTGAATGTACACAGCAATTTTTACAGCCCAGCAAGGATTATCATACGTTGTCTTTGTGCAAGTAAAGCTTAATTTGAGTTTGCCCTGCAGGGGACCTTTTTTACCCTTTAAAGTTTTGTGTGATTTCAGAACGGATGAATAAACCATAATGACAGCATGCCAGTGGGAGCTGCGAGCTGAAAGTGAACACCTGTCACTGTCAGCAGTCTGCAGCTCCCCGCCACCAACAGGCAGATCAGAAAAGGTCACCTTGTGTCTGTAGGACCTGATCGGGGGACTGGCAGTTGATAACTCAGCACTGGACTATACTCCCACTGAGGATAGAGAGGGGGACACTTATCACAGCTGACCCCTATCTGCTGTCAACTGCAGATTCATTTCTCATCTTTTGAAGCTTGAATCACTCTCTGTCCTCTGTTTCTCCTCCTCTGTCCTCTGTTTCTACCCCCATCCCCCAACGAACTTTTGGGCTATTTTGCAGTCTAGCATTTCTTCAACATGTCAGTTTTCTTTTATGTTTCTCTGGATTTTGTTTTTCTCATATGCACACATTGCTGTTTCCATTTTTACTACTCCTTCTTTTCTCGCTGGCTCTACTTGCCTTCCTGTGAACGGCAGCTTTCAGTGCTTCTGTTTTTTTTTTAACTTTATTTTACCCATTTCTTTCCACTTCACCTAACTGAGAGCCTTGCTTTTCCCTGCCTGTCTGACTGCATACACACAGCACACAGACTCCTCCTTGCCACACACACCCTTGAGCTGGAGCACTTGCACTTATAGGAGGTGACATGGAGAGAAACAGTGGTCATCTAATCCATGACAGAAGATGAGAAAGGACATTTTTCTCTGATGTAGTTTATTCCTGTCGGTTGACAGCAGGCTGCTGTGAATATGGCATCCAAATGAAAAACTTTTATTTACTCTGGATAAATAGCTTGGGTCTGGGAAATGAAGTTCAGGTCTATTTATTTTCAGTGCAAAGAGACATCCCCTGAAATGTTGTGCGGATTTTTAATCTGTCCCCCATAACCAAAGGGAGCATCGAATTGATTTCACCTGAGGTGTCAACACAGCGATGAAATATAGGGTTTCATTAAAATCACAAGCAAATTTTCCCAAACTACAAGCCATCAGCCCAGCGAGGCTTAGCGTATGTTGATATTTGCATTATCAAAGTCACATTCCAGCAGCATCCAGGGACACTGCAAAATGTCTGACTGCCTGTTCCTACAACACAGTCCAGTGAGTTTACAGAGGATTTTGTGATCCGAATCACTTCATCAACTCAATGAACCTTTCAAGGGCAACCCCGAGTGTGAGTGCACGTACACAGGTGCAGGAATGCACATACAACCACACAGTATCATTAGAGAAAAAATTACCAATAATCATCCCACAGATGTAATATTATCTACAGCTACTCTTAGTACCATCGATGTTAAGTTAGACTCTTTTTCTCCAATTGATCTTTCTGAGTTAACTTCAATAATTAATTCCTCCAAACCATCAACGTGTCTTTTAGACCCCATTCCTACAAAACTGCTCAAAGAAGTCCTGCCATTAATTAATTCTTCGATCTTAAATATGATCAACCTATCTCTAATAATCGGCTATGTACCACAGGCCTTCAAGCTGGCTGTAGTTAAACCTTTACTTAAAAAGCCATCTCTAGACCCAGCTGTCTTAGCTAATTATAGGCCAATCTCCAACCTTCCTTTCATATCAAAAATCCTTGAAAGAGTAGTTGTCAAACAGCTAACAGATCATCTGCAGAGGAATGGCTTATTTGAAGAGTTTCAGTCAGGTTTCAGAGCTCATCACAGCACAGAAACAGCTTTAGTGAAGGTTACAAATGATCTTCTTATGGCCTCTGACAGTGGACTCATCTCTGTGCTTGTCCTGCTAGACCTCAGTGCTGCGTTCGATACTGTTGACCATAATATCCTATTAGAGCGATTAGAACATGCTGTAGGTATTACAGGTACTGCACTGCAGTGGTTTGTATCATATCTATCTAATAGACTCCAGTTTGTACATGTAAATGGAGAGTCCTCTTCAGACACTAAGGTCAATTATGGTGTTCCACAGGGTTCAGTGCTAGGACCAATTCTATTTACATTATACATGCTTCCCCCAGGCAACATCATTAGAAGACATAGCATAAATTTTCACTGCTATGCAGATGACACGCAGCTCTATCTATCCATGAAGCCAGGTAACACACACCAATTAGTTAAACTGCAGGAATGTCTTAAAGACATAAAGACCTGGATGGCCGCTAACTTTCTGCTTCTTAATTCAGATAAAACTGAGGTTATTGTACTCGGCCCTGAAAATCTTAGAAATATGGTATCTAAGCAGATTCTTACTCTGGATGGCATTACCTTGGCCTCCAGTAACACTGTGAGAAACCTTGAGTCATTTTTGACCAGGACATGTCCTTCAATGCACATATTAAACAAATATGTAAGACTGCTTTCTTCCATTTGCGCAACATCTCTAAAATTAGAAATATCCTGTCTCAGAGTGATGCTGAAAAACTAGTTCATGCATTTATTACTTCCAGGCTGGACTACTGTAATTCACTATTATCAGGAAGTCCTAAAACTCGCTGAGAAGCCTTCAGCTAATCCAAAATGCTGCAGCAAGAGTACTGACAGGGACTAGAAAGAGAGAGCAGATTTCTCCTGTTTTGGCTTCCTTCATTGGCTTCCTGTTAAATCCAGAATTGATTTCAAAATCCTGCTCCTCACATACAAGGTCTTAAATAATCAGGCCCCATCTTATCTTAATGACCTTGTAGTACCATATCACCCTATTAGAGCACTTCGCTCTTGCACTGCAGGCCTACTTGTTGTTCAGTAGAGTATTTAAAAGTAGAATGGGAGGCAGAGCCTTCAGTTTTCAGGCCCCTCTTCTGTGGAACCAACTTCCAGTTTGGATTCGGAGACAGACACTATCTCTACTTTCAAGATTAGGCTTAAAACTTTCCTTTTTGCTAAAGCATATAGTTAGGGCTGGACCAGGTGACCCTGAATCCTCCCTTAGTTATGCTGCAATAGACGTGGCTGCCGGGGATTCCCATGATGCATTGAGTTTTTCCTTCCAGTCACCTTTCTCACTCACTATGTGCTAATAGACCTCTCTGCATCGAATCATATCTGTTATTAATCTCTGTCTCTCTTCCACAGCATGTCTTTCATCCTGTTTTCCTTCTTTCACCCCAACCGGTCTCAGCAGATGGCCGCCCCTCCCTGAGCCTGGTTCTGCCGGAGGTTTCTTCCTGTTAAAAGGGAGTTTTTCCTTCCCACTGTCGCCAAAGTGCTTGCTCATAGGGGTCATATGATTGTTGGGTTTTCTCTGTATTTATTATTGTGCTATCTACTGTACAATATAAAGCGCCTTGAGGCGACTTTTGTTGTGATTTGGCGCTATATAAATAAAATTGAATTGAATTGAATTGAACAGTATCAATACACGGCAATAAGATTGTGCAATAAGACCTACAGTAGTTTTAGATGTAAATCTTCTGGAAGATGAGGGAGGATCAGATGAAGTAAAATTCAGTATTTGTTCATTTCTACCTCGGCTGTACTGGCAGTGCCCATTTGGCTTATGTTCTGAATTGAGACACACGCCAAATGCTGCTACCTGCTTTGGTTTTGGAAATTATTGAATCCAGAGTTATGAAATCCGAAAATCACTGTTGTTTCTTCTCTCCTGCTAATTCTAACTCTAAAATACCTTGACTCTGAGCAAACCACATCAACTATTGTGTTGCTGGATGCAAGAACAGCCCATCCACTCCCATCATCTGAGGATCTGGAGGCCCAGTGGAAAGCTCCAAAAGTTTTGAATTAATTCCGATAAACCTTTGTAGGGGTGTAGAGTGCGGTCATGTTAACAGTCCATTACATTTGTGATTTATTGATTAAAAACTGACAAAAAGCCTTATTACTTAGAAACTATTATTCTTAGGTATGGTGTGTATTGTCCATATATAGAAAGTACTGTATAAAAATGTCAAATATTATGTCACATTTAACCTCTGACCTCTCCTTTAAGGTGAATAGATTGATTTGAAAGTCAGTTCGTAATAATGTTAAATAGCAATGTTTAAAACTATGTTCCTTACTGCTTTTGTTTGTATTGACAACATATAGACTCGATATATAGGAGATTCTAAATATCACCTCACTTTCGACCTCTGACCTCTTCTTCAAAGTCAAATAAGGTCAAACTATCATAAAAATGTCCTTTATCTTTTAAAACTATACTTGAAATTCTACCACCTTAGTTTCTGTTGGCAACATTTTCAAAATGATACTGGTATATGGTGATTATAGTTTGCATCCAAATATCATGTCACATTTAACCTCACTTTTACATTTCACCACCTTTCTCTCAAGTCGACCCCAAAATGTTTTATTAAACTGCACTACAGACTTAAGTATGCTTAAAAAGAAGTATGAAAACAAAATGAATATATGCAAAATACACTACTCCCTTAAAAATAAATAACTCGAAAGTGGCAACTCTCAGGCAACTCACTTTCTATTAAACTTATGAGATCAGTTTGAAACCAGGCAACAAAGACTGGCCGTGGCTTTCTGTGTTTTCATTTTAGATTTTATGTTCAGCCGACTTTTAATCAACCTGTACTTCTTTGTGTTCCAACATAGTGCTGTATTTTTCTTTCCAGCGAAATTTCCAATGAGAGTATTATTTCCATTAACATATTTCATATGTAACTGTTAATATAAAATAGTGAAAAAGTAGTGAGTAGCATGTTAACCAGCAGTTCCTTACATTAACTGTAGTGTAAAAATCTGTAATTATAACCACGACTTTATCTGATATTCTTCTTCTTCTTCTTCTGCTGCTGAGTTATGCTTTAGTCACACTCTGGAAAACAATGGTCAGACTGTGTGCGGTCAACTTGCAGACATGTTTTCTTTGAAATGCTTGCTTCAGCACCAATCTGTGACCACTCCCCTGCTGTCTTCAAAGCAACTTTGATGTGTTAAAACAGCAATAAGACTGAGTCAGTCTGCTATCAGTCTTTTACCAGTTTGCAATCTGTGTCAATACAACAATTACCTGATAAATCTTCAGAAATCTGTTGCGTCTACATACACAGAAATTCATATTAAACAAAAATTCTTGTCAACTACTTACATTCAGAGTCCAGCCGGAACCTCGTAGAGTTGAAACAGGTATTCAGAAACTCTTCCCGAAACAGAGACATAGTTGCTGCAGGACAATGACGTAACTGCAAAATGATATAGGTTATTTTTACATAGGAATATAATCAGAATAAAACCAGCTGAGTCAGCTCCCCTAATGCAAAGTGACTCGAAGATGAGTTGTACTCATTGACGTAGACTAACTCAGATTAATTGCACCGTGTTGGGAATCTGTGCATTCATAAAGTAGATGGTGATTATTTGGAAAGCTTAGCCAATCCGTCTCAGAGCGATTGCAGTCACTGTGATTCAGACTGAAATTGTTTGGACAGGTTGCCTCCGACCATACAGTGCAGTCGCCTTTCAATTGAAAGTGGTTGAGCGTGGTGGGGGTATGGGGGTAGGGTGTACGCTCAAACTCTTGGTGAATGGTTGCTGGAAATCAATCACTAAAAGTAAAAAAAATTCAATTTTTACTTGTCACAAGGAGCTTGGCATCTGATTTTTACTCTACACTGGCTGAGCCATTCAGCTCATTGTCTTGAGTTATTTGTTATTCAAGCTCCTTTTACACAGTTCTTTGTGTTTTATTATGTATTCTAACACTAAAGATATTCCACCAGTTCGGAGTGGGTCCCTGCTGCCCCGGTCAATTGAATGTGCTATGCTGCTGTCACTGGCATCTATTCTCCATCACTCACCTCTTCCTAGATGTCAGCAGCTGCAGTTCAATTTAAAGTTAAGACACTGAAACAGCCCATTTGGAGCAGGGCTAAAGGTGAGGGACCTGTGAGATGTCTTGAGCTAAAACTTGGAAAGCACATTTTACTGCTTCAACTTCTTATAACCAGCCTATGTGGTGCTGTTTATAATTCTCAGCAAGATGCTACAAAATCTATTGTCCACTGCGTTTTTATTTTGCGGGAAAAATAAATGCCACGCACTTTCAGAGGGCTTGCATTATAATGGTGCAATGGTTGTTTTGTGCACTGCCGACGCTGCGCTGGTTCAAAATGTTTCCTGGCTATTCTTCCTCTCGAGCTGCTTATTGCACTTCAGAATGACTGGGAGAGTCTCTTTGCTTGCATTGAGATTTTTGTCTGTTTGCTCAGCAGTGGGTAAACACGCTCATTGAAAACATAGGGAACAAAAAATTGGAGAAGGTGTGTGCTGGTGGTCGAGCCCTCACTCTTCTTTGTGTACCGACTACTACAACACCACCGCACCACTGGAATATATAAAGAATAATTTTGTGTCTTTGTGTTTTCTGGTTGTGTACAGCCTCAAAGACCTCCACTGACAGATAATTGTGCATTGTTCAGAAGTTTCTTTCACTGAAGACTTGGGCACAGTTTTTGTTTCTATTGACTGATGTGTCACTCTCAGTCACCCTGTCTGAAACTCATTGAAAAGTAGCGACAGTCTCTGAAGGGCTGCCTCACTCAGTTTTAATAAATCATCCCCAGCTACTCTATTCTCCACTTTCTCTCTGAGACCGGAGAGTCTGCCTCTCTAACTTCGTCCCTTTCACTGCTTATCTAAGCCTGCTGCCTTTCCTTCCTTGCCACTCACTATCTCTGTTTTGCCACTCTCTTTCCCTTCATTTACTTTCCCCTTTCTGCTTGTCTGTCTTTATCTCTCTCAGCTGCCAATCTTTTTGTCCCTTTCCTACCATCTCTCACTCTAATGTCTCTGCTTTAATAGTTAGTTTCCTCTTCCCGCACTCTCTCTCTGTTTTACAGTGTCTCTTTAGAACCTCTTATCAATGCTAAGTTTCTCTGAAAGACTCCCTCCTGTGTCATCTCCCCAGCGAGTGTTGGCACATTGTTCTAAAAGCTCGAGAGGCGTCCGCACTAATTTGTTGTTGTTTTCGACAACAAAAATGGTGAAACTGATCTTTGCCCAGACAAACGGTTTACCATTCCAGAAATAATCCCAAACCTATGCTAACGTACCTCTAAGTACAGCACAGTGACCACCTTGTTGCCCATGTAAACAGGTAGCAGATTGGTTACATGTAGGAATTTCTCTGATAAGGGTGCACAAGTACAAGGCAGTCATAGCTATGGAAAACATGGCAATGACTGTCTGACTCAGATGATGAAAGGATCTTAGAGTGGTACTAGAAAGATTATGCTTCACCAGAAATGGAGAGTGGAGAAAAAAATAACTACTAAGACAGAATCAATCATCTAAGATTTAAGGTCTAGCCATTAATGTTGCTTGATGTTGGTGTTGGTGACTCATAAGAACCAGTCAGAAAAGAAATCGGGGGGTCTGCATCATAAATTTCCAGAAGTCTCAACTTTAGAGGTCCTAAAACACCAGAGTAATTTGGATGTTGGGTGTAAATGCAGTAGCTTCTGCCTTTAGGGGTCGCCACAGCGGATCATTTGCGTCCATCTCACCCTATCCCTTGCATCTTCCTCTGTCACACCAGCCTTTTGCATGTCCTCCTTCACTACATCCACAAACGTCCTCCTGTTTGTACTCCAGCTCCACCACCTCTCTCTTTGTCAGTGCAACCGTCTCAAAACCATACATGATGGCAGGTCTCAATACCATCATGTAAAACTTCCCTTTCATTCAGGCTGCTGTCAGTCACAAGTAAAAGGTATATGTCTTATAGCTAAAAAGTAGCTTAGCTGTATTGCCAGGGTTGAAGGAGCCTAAGTTATGGCTGTCTCACATTTTGTAAAGTAACGACAGAGGCATATAATTAATAGAGGACTAGCTCTCTGCTGCACACTCTGCCCTTTCTTCAGTATGTTTTCTCTCCTTTTATTGCTTTTATATTCCCCACCTCTCCTTCTTTGGCTTTCTCACCCTTTGTAATGGGCACCAAAACACAAAACACATTATGACCTTGTGTGTGTGTGTATGGATCTTCAGCTCCTGGAATAGACTGAGGAATTGATTTCGTGGCCACATACTCCATCTCGTAAATGAGCCTGATCTGTATTGGCAATCCTTTATCACAGTGAGCAAGCTTGACTTTATGAGGCCTCGTTGTCCACTCTTTTGTCTTTGACAATATTTAACACACTATAATTGATTATGAGCATAACACTATATCACTTGGTGTATACCTACAATTCAGTGTTCCTGCACATAACCATTTTTATTACCAGAAATTCACCTGAAGTATATAAGAGAGAGGCATAGATAACTTACTGTTTATTTTGTGATAAAACCCACAAAACTGGTATATGTACGGCTCGGTATTTTACCTCTAGGAATATTACCTTTGCGATTTTTGGCCCTGCACAGGAGCTTAGTGCTCATGTGGACTGCATGATGATGCTGAAAGTCCCCAATAGCTTTTTAGGTTTCTTTTGAATACAAAATATTTACAAGTGCAGTATTAATTTAAGTTTTTTATGTTGTAAATATTTTTCAAGGAGCGGATGTACTTTATTATTTTAGTTTGTTCAAAATTTCCAGTCCTATTCTGATCAAATTGGGCTTCGGTGTTTGTTCACAGTACAGCTCCAGATCCAGATGACTGTAAGTCAAAATGATGTTACCTGTCTATGTCCAGCTATAGTATGTAATCAGGTTGGATATTGCTATAAACTGATATATCTTTTATTCACTGTAACATTTAACTTTTAGGTGATGGCACAAAGCTTTAGAGTGGACATGTGGTCAACATCACCAAAAATGATAAAACTGTAGCTTCTGTTTTATGCACTTTCATTGATAATGAGTTCACATAACTGAGCAGTTTTCTGCACTGTAACCAGTTATAGCCCCAAACTGCGCTTATAATACTTAATTTTAGATTGTACTTTTTTGTATTTTCCAGTTAATACAATTCTAGTTGATTGAGAAAGAGGGAGAGGACAGAGAGATTGTACAAGAACAGACAGAATGAAAGGATGCTTTGCATGTTTTCCAGTAGGACACTTGTAAAATGCCAGTGGACATTCTGAACAGAGCATATTGATATGAGTGGCAGCATTTTACAGGATTAATACCGCTCTAAGCATGGCGTGAATAGGATAGCTGCCACTACATTGATGTGACGGACTACAAATCTATTCTCCGCTTGTGAGATTGGGGCACATGATGCTCTGTGCTGACACTGCATAATAAAGAGAGGATTTGTATGAATTCTTTTATATAAAACAGCTCTGTTACCAGTTTGCTTCATGCACAGATGCATGGACTGGAATGGTGATTTTCCAGTGTCTGTACTGATTAATGCTACTTTACAGTAAGTGTTTGATGGTTTAGTGGGCTGCCTCTATGTGATTAAGAGACTGAAATAATGTTGTGCATATTTGTCATCTTATCTGCTTTGCCACAAATAGTTCTTTAACTTCTTTAATGACTGAGCCTTTGCCTCAGGTTTGATAACCAAAGGCTCCGCCCTAAAACGGGTGGAAATCTCTTATTCACTCTGAATTATTGAAATAATAGATGCCACGGCCACAAGTGTGAAAGATTGTGATTGCCAAATGGTTTTGTCATCAAAATATCAGTCAACACGTGCTAAATTTGCTGATATTCATCACAATATGAACAACTCAGCAACCGTTAGCATGATCTGAGCTGTGCCGCAGCAGATGTGATGAAACTCGTTTTTTCTTACTTTATCACTCCCACTCAAATTCTGTTTTCTTTTACTTTGAGCACAACCCTGGCTTTATTTCACCTCATGTCATCATCAAACAAATGTCAGTCTCTTAACCCGGTGCCATGACATTCAGCCAGGGGTGCCTACCACTGCACAAATATCTAATATAACACAAAGTGATAAGACACCTGTGACAAGACCCTTCAACTCCTGATCCTGCTTTCAGGCCCCGTCTCCATCTCTCCTGCTGTGAACTGAATGCATTTCTTGACTCGATATTGTTGCTGTGGCATTACCATACCAAGTAGGCTGTTGGATGGGGAGTTTAGACCACAGTGGGAGGGGAATAGCTCTCTCGTTCAAGCTGTAACTGCTGATTGCAGACACAAAGTATACTGATGTAGAAAAATATGTGGCACAGCAAACCTTAAGACCTGGCAATCTGTTAGAACTGATCTGCTCTTCTTACTTCTTTGTGTGCAGGTTTTTCCTTTTTTTCCATTTAGTTATCTGGCTTCAGCATTAGCTTTCGGTTACAGTTGTGTTTTAGTCCATGTGTTTTCAGTCTAAGATGGGAAAAACAACATTCCAGTATGACTTTAGGCTCACAAATGAGTATACAGGGAGTGCAGAATTATTAGGCAAGTTGTATTTTTGAGGAATAATTTTATTATTGAGCAACAACCATGTTCTCAATGAACCCAAAAAACTCATTAATATCAAAGCTGAATGTTTTCGGAAGTAGTTTTTAGTTTGTTTTTAGTTTTAGCTATTTTAGGGGGATATCTGTGTGTGCAGGTGACTATTACTGTGCATAATTATTAGGCAACTTAACAAAAAACAAATATCTACCCATTTCAATGATTTATTTTTACCAGTGAAACCAATATAACATCTCCACATTCACAAATATACATTTCTGACATTCAAAAACAAAACAAAAACAAATCAGCGACCAATATAGCCACCTTTCTTTGCAAGGACACTCAAAAGCCTGCCATCCATGGATTCTGTCAGTGTTTTGATCTGTTCACCATCAACATTGCGTGCAGCAGCAACCACAGCCTCCCAGACACTGTTCAGAGAGGTGTACTGTTTTCCTCCTTTTAAATCTCACATTTGATGATGGACCACAGGTTCTCAATGGGGTTCAGATCAGGTGAACAAGGAGGCCATGTCATTAGTTTTTCTTCTTTTATACCCTTTCTTGCCAGCCACGCTGTGGAGTACTTGGACGCGTGTGATGGAGCATTGTCCTGCATGAAAATCATGTTTTTCTTGAAGGATGCAGACTTCTTCCTGTACCACTGCTTGAAGAAGGTGTCTTCCAGAAACTGGCAGTAGGACTGGGAGTTGAGCTTGACTCCATCCTCAAGCCGAAAAGGCCCCACAAGCTCATCTTTGATGATACCAGCCCAAACCAGTACTCCACCTCCACCTTGCTGGCGTCTGAGTCGGACTGGAGCTCTCTGCCCTTTACCAATCCAGCCACGGGCCCATCCATCTGGCCTATCAAGACTCACTCTCATTTCATCAGTCCATAAAACCTTAGAAAAATCAATCTTGAGATATTTCTTGGCCCAGTCTTGACGTTTCAGCTTGTGTGTCTTGTTCAGTGGTGGTCGCCTTTCAGCCTTTCTTACCTCGGCCATGTCTCTGAGTATTGCACACCTTGTGCTTTTGGGCACTCCAGTGATGTTGCAGCTCTGAAATATGGCCAAACTGGTGGCAAGTGGCATCTTGGCAGCTGCACGCTTGACTTTTCTCAGTTCATGGGCAGTTATTTTGTGCCTTGGTTTTTCCACACGCTTCTTGCGACCCTGTTGACTATTTTGAATGAAACGCTTGATTGTTCGATGATCACGCTTCAGAAGCTTTGCAATTTAAGACTGCTGCATCCCTCTGCAAGATATCTCACTATTTTTGACTTTTCTGAGCCTGTCAAGTCCTTCTTTTGACCCATTTTGCCAAAGGAAAGGAAGTTGCCTAATAATTATGCACACCTGATATAGGGTGTTGATGTCATTAGACCACACCCCTTCTCATTACAGAGATGCACATCACCTAATATGCTTAATTGGTAGTAGGCTTTCGAGCCTATACAGCTTGGAGTAAGACAACATGCATGAAGAGGATGATGTGGACAAAATACTCATTTGCCTAATAATTCTGCACTCCCTGTATTGTATCTTCTTCATATAATCTATACAAACAATTTTTTACCCAAGGCAGGTAACAAACGGATCATGCAGGAAAACGTCACTCCCAAACTTGAAATAGTTCGACAATGTAACAAAACTTACAGAAATATAAACTGCACATTTTTTAGTGCTGATGGTAGGTGAATCTTCTCACAATTAAAGTCAGATTTGCCGTTTTCCCCCGTTGCTCAGTGAAGCCGACATGCTGCTGTAAGAAGCTGCTCTAACAGCGATTTCATATTTTACAGAGCATATTTTCCAGGATGTTAAACTTTTCTTTAATTTAGTCTTCAGAAAGAGACCGCTGAGCTCATTTGCATTCAATTAGTCAGCTATAAACAGTGAATCCAAGCAGAAAAAAAAAAGTTGCAATGAAAATAAGGAGTCATTTCCCTTTAAGGCTACTTTATGATCAGGTCATTGAAGGTATGTTAAATATATTGTTTATTCTTTATGCTTCTGAGACATGTGCATGAACACAGGGTAAACACAGTCAGCCAATATCAGCTCGCGCAGCATTCAGCACACAGCCTCCTTTCAATCCCTCTGGTAAACAATCCGTGTGGGGGGAGATTGAAAAACAGCAAGAACCCGCGTCCAGATTTACATTCTAATCAAGTGACACCCCCTGTCAGAAAATGGCTTCATTTTCTCTACTCTGAAGCACACGCACTCTCGCACACTTTCCATTATTACAAAGTTGCACACACAGAAACCCAGAACACCCGATGTGCACAAACACTTCCTTTCACCCCACTATCTCACTATTTTTCTGTCTCCCACAAACACACACACGCTGACCAAGTCTGAGTGACAGCACAAGGTGAGCGGCTATATCTGGTAGCAGGAGGCACTGTACAGCATCTCTGTCCTTTTCCCGCTGCCGTTGCTTCTTCATCTCTCACTCCTGGAGTTGTCTCTGCTCTATCTAATTTTCAGCTATACTGTTCATTTACATGTGGGGAACAGAGGATGCATTTAAAGGGGCTGCGCGTGCCTCCACAGCATCTGCCCGCCTCGCATAGAGGAGCACCACTGTTGACCTTGTCAAGAGCTACTGCTTCATAATAACATTTCTTCCCTGGAAATGCCAGAAGTGCTGCTTCATTTGATGCGAGACACAGATTAATAAAAAGCTATTTGGCTTGCCTCGTGTTTATAGTTTGAAAAGTATAATAATCTTGATGGGTCTAGCTCTGCTTCAGATGTCACAGTGCAAATGTTAACAGGGAGCTGTTCTCAATGGACTGCAGCTGTACGCTTGGTGAGACATCCCATTATGATGCAAAAACACTCCACTGTTATCATTACAAACACAACGAGGAACGTTTTTGCTGAAGTAGTTTATTTGCTTTAAACTGTGGGAGAGGACATATTTAGATATGGGATAACGACACAGAATGACAGTGATTAGGCTCAAGCTAGCTGTAAGATGGGGAGCTGTGTCGGCAGGTCCACGGTTGATAGGATCCGTCCACTCCTGGAGCTCACGCCGTCATCAGCGGGCAGACAGGCAGCTCCACTGGCTGCAACACAAGACACGAGCGGGGAGGAGAGGCAGGACCCATGTCCTGTGTTGCAGCCGTTGGCCCAGCCAGCAAGTCACCTTCAGCTCTGGCCAGCAACAGCTGATCCACTGTGGAGAGGAAGACAAGGAGACACAGAGGTAGGAAATTTGGGGGAAGGGGCGGGGTGGGGGGTGGGGTAGGAGGTGGGGATAAAGTCAGTTACAATCCATTCTGTGTGAGCAACATAAGGAGCAGATGGGAGAAAATGAGAGGAGGAGGGCGATAGAGAGTGGTGGGACCAGAGAATAAAGCAGTGACCTGAGGGGAAAATGAATGGGAATAATAGAATGAAGGAAAATACTAATGGAGTGCAAATGAGAGCAAGAAACAGAGGCACAAGGACGATGTGCCACACCACGGACACCGAATTCATCAAACGGCCAATAAAAATGTCCCTTTTCACCTTGTAAAGATGTTGGCCTTCCTGTCTACAAGTCACATCCAGCTTGCTCGACTTCCAGAGAGAAACACTCCTCTGCCCCAAATTGCCTGACTAGAAGGTTAATGACTGCTAGTGCCATGGGCCCACAGAGAAAGATCTGTGTGAGGTGTCCTTATATAGACGCCCTGTGGTAGAATTGGCGCACGTCATTCGGAATAAACGTAATCATTACTTTAGCTGTGCATTACACAGTGAAAAGAAATTTAATCTGTTGGGTGTGACTGAGGGGGAAAAATTACACATGCATGCCAGCAAACCAAATATTTATTCCATGTATTGGTCTCATGGGTAAGTGGTTTGTCATCAGAAAGGCAGAAGGCATGCAATCAATTCCCAAACTACCCCCAAGCTCCAGATATTCTCGATCATTTTCTGCTCTTCTCTCTCTGGGAGTCTGCCATGTAACAGGCATTAAAAGGTCAAACCTGAGCAAACTCTAAGCGGCGTGTAACACAAACAAAGGTCTGAAAATGTCACGGTTTCACAGATATGTCCTCATATCTGCATCAGCAGGCAAAACAACAAAAAATAATCAACTGAAGCCTTTTTTCAATGACATTTCTTCTAAATTTCTGATGTGCTGTGTTTCCTGTCAGGTTAACTCTCCGGTCTCCTAACCCTTTCAAAGATGCTTACATCAGCCTCACCGGTTACACCAGGCTCCTGCTTTTGTGATGCACTATGGTTTGGCAATTACACGATTATCTTTCCCTCGCCTAGTTCCGCGTATGAAAATGGGTCCAACCTAGATTCAAAACTACAGGGAGATGAACTCAGAGGACACATGAAAGGAGCTGAAGGACGAAGCAAGCAAAGAAAGTAATAGAAAGCCAGGGGCAGAATTCAATTCATTTAACCTTTTTTTCTATTCTGAATAAAAAAAGCACGTAAGAAGAAAAGTAGAATACCATGCAACTGGGACTCTGAATATTTTGGGGGACGTAGAGGTTTTGAAGTTTGAAAGTTTTAGAGGTAACAATGTCAAATATAATTGCACAGATATTTTCTTAGGAAGACAGAAATGGCTTCCATTAACACTTGAGAACAATCCTTTTTAAGTGTGTTTTCATGAATATCTGACTACCTACAAGTATGTAAGGCATTACTGGGCGCCAGCTCCTTTTCTAATCAAGACTGCAGGGCATTAATAAGACATATGACAAAAACAGTAACTAATAATGGTTGACATACTACTGGAAACTGCCCAAGGGAACTTGGCTTGGGTGAGAAAGAAGCCACCCTGATTCTACATTTAATCATTTACGTGAATTGCCTTTCATTACGGCAGCAACAATGAGTTCTGACACTACTGAAATGACTTTGTCAGACAAAAATCCTGCAGACACAGAGTGCAGTTATTTGGAATTGTAATTGAAGTATTGATTATAGGTAATAACTGCCATTTATTCTCCATAAACAGAACAATGGTCGCGCCGAGTGCCGTCTATCCCTTCACCAAAACCTCGCCATTGGAAAAGATCCTACACTATTGAACGATTCACACAAAAGGAGGCTCTACAATGCTGTATTGTGCCAGCGCTAACAATGGTCTGGCTATTCTGATCACTCTCTGATAGGGAGACAGAATCCTTGCCGGCAGATCATGAGGAAATGGTACGAGGAAAATCTGCATACTCGATTTCCTAATTTACATAATGCTAGTGCCCCTTTCTTGCCCCTGCTCAATAGACGGTTTATGCTCATTAACAAAACTGCTGTATAAACTTGCTTATGACAAGAAAGAAAAAAATCAGGGCCTAGCTGAACAAATTCTGATACAGATGTCAGATTAAAAATGTCAATTACCCAGTCTGTTTATTATCACATCAGCAGAGGTCATCATCACCGAGTTCACAGTGTAGCACAGATTCCCTTATGTGCATAGATAACATGCCTGTGTACATGTACAACAACTGTGTCTGTATGCGTGAGGACCTTCAGAATGTAGACTGGCTCTTCAACCACCCTTTGCTTATCTAGGCTTTGACTTAAAAGAAAAAAAACCACACTGAAAACCACTCCGAATATGACACTGCACACAGCACAGCCAAAGGTTAAAAAAAAGAGATAAGAGACATGTGATGTTTTCATAAGATATCACACCATGTACATACAAAGTGGACCTATTCTGCTTTTCCTTTCATATGTAAAAAAAAAAAAAAAAGTATAGAACCAACCCTCATTTCTTTTTATCTTGCTAGGAAAAACGAGGAAAATGTGCAGCAATTTATTCAAACATGCAAACATCCATGTCTGATAGGGTTTCATTGTGTGTTTTTCTATCCAGATATGCTTTTACTGCACTAGCAGTGCATTTGGGATCATTGTCATGCTGAAAAATGAAACTGTTGCCAATCAGTTGCTTTCCAGGTGGTATTACATGGTGGATTAAATCTGATGGCACTGTTCTGTCTTCATAATTCCATTGGTTTTGACAAGATCTCCAACACCACTGGCTGACATACAGCCCCAAACCCTGACAGAGCATCCACGATGTTCACAGACGGCTGACAAATCAGAAATCTTACATTTGGATTCATCACTCCATCAGACCTGTTCCCACTGATTTTCAGCCCAGTTCTTGTATAGTTTGACATATCTCAGCCTTTTCTCCCTATTTCCCTTCATTAAGAATGGCTTGTTGGAAGCCACCCTTCCACTGCAAGTATTTCTGATGAGGCTTTAGTGAACAGCAGATGGATTGTGATGGCATCAGCCACACATAGGTAAAACAAGTCCAATCGTTCACTTTATTAGTTTGGTTTGCAGCTGCTTCACTAATATAATTCATTAATCATTTTACTTAAACCTAACACTGATATTATGAAGCGCATGGATAGTGTGTTTTATGTTTCTCTATCTTTAAGTTACCTGGTTTGGGGTGGTGGCTGTTTCCTGTTCAATTCAATTCAATTCAATTTTATTTATATAGCGCCAAATCACAACAAAAGTCGCCTCAAGGCGCTTTATATTGTACAGTAGATAGCACAATAATACATACAGAGAAAAACCCAACAATCATATGACCCCCTATGAGCAAGCACTTTGGCGACAGTGGGAAGGAAAACTCCCTTTAACAGGAAGAAACCTCCGGCAGAACCAGGCTCAGGGAGGGGCGGCCATCTGCTGAGACCGGTTGGGGTGAGAGAAGAAAAACAGGATAAAGACATGCTGTGGAAGAGAGACAGAGATTAATAACAGATATGATTCGATGCAGAGAGGTCTATTAACACATAGTGAGTGAGAAAGGTGAGTGGAAGGAAAAACTCAATGCATCATGGGAATCCCCGGCAGCCTACGCTCTATCGCAGCATAACTAAGGGAGGATTCAGGGTCACCTGGTCCAGCCCTAACTATATGCTTTAGCAAAAGGAAAGTTTTAAGCCTAATCTTGAAAGTAGAGATAGTGTCTGTCTCCCGAATCCAAACTGGAAGCTGGTTCCACAGAAGAGGGGCCTGAAAACTGAAGGCTCTGCCTCCCATTCTACTTTTAAATACTCTAGGAACAACAAGTAAGCCTGCAGAGCGAGAGCGAAGTGCTCTAATGGGGTGATATGGTACTACAAGGTCATTAAGATAAGATGGGGCCTGATTATTTAAGACCTTGTATGTGAGGAGCAGGATTTTGAATTCAATTCTGGATTTAACAGGAAGCCAATGAAGGGAAGCCAAAACAGGAGAAATATGCTCTCTCTCTTTCTAGTCCCTGTCAGGACTCTTGCTGCAGCATTTTGGATCAGCTGAAGGCTTTTCAGTGAGTTTTAGGACATCCTGATAATAAAGAATTACAGTAGTCCAGCCTGGAAGTAATAAATGCATGAACTAGTTTTTCAGCATCACTCTGAGACAGGATATTTCTAATTTTAGAGATGTTGCGCAAATGGAAGAAAGCAGTCTTACATATTTGTTTAATATGTGCATTGAAGGACATGTCCTGGTCAAAAATGACTCAAGGTTCCTCACAGCATTACTGGAGGCCAAGGTAATGCCATCCAGAGTAAGAATCTGCTTAGATACCATATTTCTAAGATTGTCAGGGCCGAGTACAATAACCTCAGTTTTATCTGAATTAAGAAGCAGAAAGTTAGCGGCCATCCAGGTCTTTATGTCTTTAAGACATTCCTGCAGTTTAACTAATTGGTGTGTGTTACCTGGCTTCATGGATAGATAGAGCTGCGTGTCATCTGCATAGCAGTGAAAATTTATGCTATGTCTTCTAATGATGCTGCCTAAGGGAAGCATGTACAATGTAAATAGAATTGGTCCTAGCACTGAACCCTGTGGAACACCATAATTGACCTTAGTGGGTGAAGAGGACTCTCCATTTACTTGAACAAATTGGAGTCTATTAGATAGATATGATACAAACCACTGCAGTGCAGTACCTGTAATACCTACAGCATGTTCTAATCGCTCTAATAGGATATTATGGTCAACAGTATCGAACGCAGCACTGAGGTCTAGCAGGACAAGCACAGAAATGAGTCCACTGTCAGAGGCCATAAGAAGATCATTTGTAACCTTCACTAAAGCTGTTTCTGTGCTGTGATGAGCTCTGAAACCTGACTGAAACGCTTTCAAATAAGCCATTCCTCTGCAGATGATCTGTTAGCTGTTTGACAACTACTCTTTCAAGGATTTTTGATATGAAAGGAAGGTTGGAGATTGGCCTATAATTAGCTAAGACAGCTGGGTCTAGAGATGGCTTTTTAAGTAAAGGTTTAACTACAGCCACCTTGAAGGCCTGTGGTACATAGCCGATTATTAGAGATAGGTTGATCATATTTAAGATCGAAGAATTAATTAATGGCAGGACTTCTTTGAGCAGTTTTGTAGGAATGGGGTCTAAAAGACACGTTGATGGTTTGGAGGAATTAATTATTGAAGTTAACTCAGAAAGATCAATTGGAGAAAAAGAGTTTAACTTAACATCGATGGTACTAAAAGTAGCTGTAGATAATATTACATCTGTGGGATGATTATTGGTAATTTTTTCTCTAATGATAAAAATTTTATTTGTGAAGAAGTTCATTAAGTCATTACTAGTTAACGTTAAAGGGATTGTTGGCTCAGTAGAGCTCTGACTTTTTGTCAGCCTGGCTACAGTGCTGAAGAGAAACCTGGGGTTGTTCTTATTTTCTTCAATCAGTGACGAATAGTAAGATGTTCTGGCTTTGCAGAGGGCTTTCTTATAAAGCAGCAAACTATTTCTCCAGGCTAAATGATGATCCTCTAAATTTGTGACACGCCATTTCCTCTCCAGCTTACGAGTTATCTGCTTTAGGCTACGTGTTTGAGAATTATACCACGGAGTCAGGTACTTCGGATTTGAGGCCTTAGTTTTCACAGGAGCTACAGTATCCAGAGTCGCATGCGTAGTGAGGAGGTAAAATTATTAACAAGATAATCAACCTCTGTTGGAGTAGCGTTCAGATAGCTGCTCTGCTCTATGTTGGTACAGGGCATTGAAGATGATAACAGTGGGTGGATTATATTCTTAAACTTAGTTACAGCACTTTCAGAAAGACATCTACTTTGATAAAGTCTACTCTCCGCTGCTGTGTAATCAATTATTGTAAATGTAAATGTTATCAGGAAATGATCAGACAGCAGAGGGTTTTCAGGAAACACTGTTAAATGTTCAGTTTCTATGCCATATGTTAAAACAAGATCTAGAGTGTGATTAAAGTGGTGGGTGGGTTCTTTTTACATTTTGAGAGAAGCCAATTGAGTCTAATAACAGATTAAATGCCATGTTGAGGCTGTCATTTTAGCATCTACATGGATGTTAAAATCACCCACAATAATTATTTTATCTGAGCTGAGCACTAAATCAGATAAAAGTCTGAGAAATCAGACAGAAACTCTGTGTAAGGCCCAGGTGGACGATAGATGATAACAAGTAAGACTGGTTTCTGAGTTTTACAGCTGGGGTGGACGAGGCTAAGCATCAGGCTTTCAAATGAATTAAAAGTCTGTCTTGGTCTTTCGTTAATTAATAGACTGGTGTGAAAAATTGCTGCCACACCGCCCCTCGGCCTGTGCTTCGGGATTTCTGGTAGTTAGAATGACCCGGGGTGTTGATTCATTTAAACTAACATACTCATCCTGCTGCAACCAGGTTTCTGTAAGGCAGAGTAAATCGATTTGTTGATCAATTATTAAGTCATGTACTAACAGAGACTTGGAGGAGAGAGACCTAATATTTAATAATCCACATTTCACTGTTTTACTCTTTGGTTCAAATGTGGATACTGTATTGTTCTTTCTTTGTGATTTTTATGTTTAAGTTGTTTATTGCTGGTTTTTAGTTTGTTTTTGTCTTTTGGGAGCTGACACAGTCTCAATGGAGATGGGTTTTGGGGGTAGCAGGAGGAGAGAAGCTGCAGAGAGGCGTGTAAGACTGCAACTCTGCTTCCTGGTCCCAACTCTGGATAGTCATATTTTGGGGGTTTAATAAATTGGTCCATATTTCTAGAAATGAGAGCTGCTCCATCCAAAGTGGGATGGATGCCGTCTCTCCTAACAAGACCAGGTTTCCTCCAGAAGGTTTGCCAATTATCTATGAAGCCCACATCGTTTCTGGGACACCACTCAGACAGCCAGCAATTTAAGGAGAACATGCGGCTAAACATGTCACTCCTGGTCTGATTGGGAGGGACCAGAGAAAACTACAGAGTCCGACATTGTTTTGGCAAAGTTACACACCGATTCAATATTGATTTTAGTGACCTCCGATTGGCGTAACCGGGTGAATTATGATCTTACTGTATTTACGTTTACCCTTAGCCAGCAGTTTTAAATTTCCTTCAATGTCGCCTGCTCTGGCCCCTGGAAGACAATTGACTATGGTTGCCGGTGTCTCTAGCTTCACATGTCTGAGAACAGAATCACCAATTACCAGAGTTTGACCCCCGGCGGGTGTGTCGCCGAGTGGGGAAAAACGGTTAGACACATGAACAGGTTGGTGGTGTACCTGGGGCTTCAGTTTAAGACTATGCTTCCTCCTCACCGTCACCCAGCCGCCCTCTTTCCCCAGCTGCTTGGGGTCTGCCGGGGAACAGCTAGCGGGGCCTACGCTATCTTCGGCTGCACCAGCTACAGGGGCCTGGCTAGCTACGGGTGAATGAAGGGTGCGAAGCCGAGTCTCCAATTCAGTAATCCTGGCCTCCAGAGCTGCAAATATGCTACATTTGTTACAGGTATCATTACTGCTAAAGGAGGCCGAGGAGTAACTAAACATCTGACACAATGAGCAGGAAAGTGCAGGAGGGACAGGTGAAGTAGCCATGGTGCTAACGAGTCGGCTACGAGCTAAGCTAAGCTAGCGAAACAGTAAAGAGACAGTGAGTGAATACTTTGGCTATAAATTAAGTAGTGAGTACACAGAAAGGGTGATTCAGATGAAGCACGTTAAGATTATACTATGAAAAAGGAATGTATCAAAAGATTTAAATTAAATTGCTAAGCAGAAAAGCTACTCAGAAACACCACTGTGTTTGAGCAGGAACAGGAAGTGATACTCTACCACAAAGCGAGCGAACACCAAGTGACAGCGCCACCAAGAGTCAGGGATCTCAATACAGTTGTATTGTATACAGTTGTATGGGCAAAAGGTGTGCTCAGCAGGACCAACCATGTGCTTATTAGAAACAGGGGTGTTTTAGGTTTACTTGTGTTATTCTGTGCTTAGTTACTATTGTTATTTGTTTTTGTTTCCCCCCTATTGTGTGTAAACCACTATAAAAGCTACCCTCTTGTCTTTGTAATTAGGTCAGTTTGTGAGTTAAGTTGTCCACTTTGTTTGTTTAAGTTTCTGGAAATTACTTTTTGTAGAGTTATATTTAGTTAACCTCTTTTATGGGCCCACTAATTATATTTTTGAATTTTGTCTTTTTGAACTGTTTTTGAGGGTTAAAATAAAGAAAACCCATTTTGAAGACATTTCTCTGTGTCCTCTATGCCTTGGCTGCTTGGTCCCTCACATGGATCAATTGAAGGTCCAGGTACAACTCTCAAGTCTTGTGTCTGGTTTTTGTTGGACTTTTTTCTTACTGTGTTTGGACAAAAATACAACTTTGTGCCCGTCAAACTGTTTTAACGTAGACATTTTTCACCTAAAGAGACTGTCAACAAATGATGTGTAACAAAGAGCCTTAAGATCAAATATGAAGTTGGTTTTTTGCTGAATGTTGATGTGTTGATACAACACTTGTTCATCTCTTGAGTAAGGTGCATTATATATGCTTGAATGATTAATAGATCAGTATTAAATGGCTTAACAAACAAACAAAAAATAGCTGAAGGTCTTTCAAAAGACCTTCAGAAAGCCTGGAGAAAACTGTTGCTGGAGACTACTTTAAAAAAATACCAGAAAGTGGAGTTTCTTAAAAAATGAAGGAAAAGGCAAAGAAATGAGGGCTGGTTCAAAAATGGATATTCCTTCTGTGACCACAGCAGCTCCATCCACCTTCTGTTTACAAAGGGCATCTAGCCAAAGAAAATTTTCCCAAACATAGAGAAGCTAAAACAGCTTGTTTCAGGCAGATGAACATAGGGGCTGCAGTAAAGCCCAGTATAGCATAAGTAAGGATTATTCTGAACTTGCAATCAGGCAAAGCTACTTTAGTTTCCAAGAAACAAAACAATGGAGCTGAAATAAAACACTTTATTGCCAAAAGTGTTCACTCACCCATCCAGTGACCTCCATGGTGCATACAATCAGGCACCAAGCGTTACAGACTGTTTCTACAAACATTTTTGAAAGGATGAGTTGCTCTCAGGAGCTCAGTGAATTCCAGTGTGGTACTCTGGTAACTCTTGTAGGATGCCACCTGTGCATCAAGTCCAGTCATGAAATACCGAAATATTCAAAATAATATCAAGCCACTAAATATTCCACAGTTAGTGTTATTTAAGCAAAGTAGAAGGTATTGGGTAAGACAGCAACTCAGTCATGAAGCAGTAGGCTATGTAAAAATCACAGAGCAGGGTCAGCGGATGCTGAGGCGCATAGTGTGTGTGAGGTCACCAACTGGTGGCAGACCTCCTTCAGATTAGCTGAAGAACAGTGCGTATAGAACTTCATGGAATGAGTTCCCATGGCACGCTGCCACTGAACTCGGAACAGTGGTGAAGTTTTCTCTGGAGTGACGAATTACACTTCTCCGTCTGGCAATCTGATGGATGAGTCTGGGTTTGGCGGTTGCTATGAAAACGGTGCTTGTCTAATTCCATTGTGCCAAGTGGGGCAAGGGGGCATTATGGTGTGGGTTTCTTTTTAAGAAGTTGGGCTCACCCCTTAACTTCCAGTGAAAGGAACTCTTAATCCTTCAGCGTACCAAGACATTTTGGACAATTTCATGCTCCCAAGTTTGTGGGAACAGTTCTGGGATGGCCCCTTCCTGTTCCAACATGACTGCGTGCCAGTGCACAAATCGAGATAAAGACAAGAAGGAGTTAATTTGGTGTAGAAGAACTTGCCTGGCCTGCACAGAGTCCTGACCTCAACCCAACAGACCACCTTTGAGATGAATTAGGGAGGAGACTGCAAGCCAGGCCTTCTCATCCAACATCAGTGTCTGACCTTGCAAATGTCATTCTGGGGGAATGATAACAAATTCCTATAAACACACTCCACAACCTTGTGGAAAGTCCTTCCAGAAGAGTCGAAGCTGTTATAACTGCAAAACTTGGCCCAATATCATATTAAATCCAATGGATTAAGAATGGGATGTCACTCAAGTACATTTGCAGATGAGTGAATACTTTTGGGACTATTGTGTATTTGCAAACATATTAACATATTAAAATTAAAATGAAACATATTAAAAAGGTAACATGTTTGGTAATATGTAAAGAGGTTTAAATGATTATCATTTCACTAGGGAAGTTGTGTTTACCTATAAGAAGGATTTTAGTGTTTTTCCAGGCATGTCTTTGAAGAGAAACTGGCTACAAATCCCTTTTATTATGAACAGCACATAATGGACGAAGGCTTTTCTATTCCTCACTTTTCCTCTCCTTGTTATTCTCTAGGGATACACAACCTTTTTAAAAAGACCTTAGCTGGTCCCTGCACTGGGTCCCTTCTCTTGATGTTGTGTGAATGAGCCACTGTTCTCTCGGGTTCTGGATGCTGGGATCGTCCCGATCCAAACAAACAGTGTTTGTAGAACATCTTTGTTCTCCTCAACCAGATTTGCATGGTGCAGTATTCTGTACCAGCAGCTTTGGCTCACAAACAAACACACACACACACACACACATCAGCCACAGCGCTTATGTACATAAACACATACAAATATACACATGCATGCACACACTTACAATGATGTTCTGCCTCTGGCTTGTACACAGAAAGCAGACATGCTCTCATTGTCTAAAAATGGACATCAATAAATGATTATGCTGTAAGGCAATGTTTAAAAAAAAAAAAGTTGATAAAAGAGGAATATGTAACAAGGTCAGATAACCAGATCACCTCCTTTTAAGTTTTCCCGTCTACAAGCCTAGTATAAGCGATGAGAAGGTTGGTTGAAAATAGCACAAGAAGAAAGTCTGTTGGCCTGTACAAGCGCAGCTTCCAGTAACAGTTAAGTGACTCAGCCCTCTTCACAAATAATCTCAGCGGAGGAAATAATCACTTCAAAAAAACTTAATTTTTTCCTTTCAAAGCAGCTTTATGAAATAGCATTTCAAAGCCACCAGACTATTGATTGTAAATGAAGTCGAATGAGCTGCCATCCTTGAAGTAATGTGCGTGCGAGTGTGTGATAATTCCCAGAAAAGCACCGACAACATCCAACTTGCGTTCAAACCAAATTCTTGAGCAAGTGAAGCTGTGACCTTGATCTTCTTTTTCTCTCGCTCCGTTTTTCTGCAGACTATTCGTCTACACTGTGGATTGCGATTAAATGCATCACAAGCTGGGTGTGTTTGAAGAGCTCACGCTCTGAACGATGCATTTAAAAAGGAAATGCTTCCATAACTCGAAGACAGGGTCTGCCTGCACATGCACGGGCATCCGTGTTTGCACTGATACAAAAAGAGAAAGGCAGAAGCACTTGCTGATTAAAAAGTAGCAAAAAAAGCTCAGTTTTAGCAAGACTGCACTGACAAGATGACTGCACACAGAACATTTAAACAGACGCAGCCAGTTATAAGGATGCAGCATACAAACTGACTCTCTGAGTGACCTTAACACTATTAATTTTTAATTCAAGTATATAATTAGCCTTGTTACTGAATGGGCTGTTCAAGTCAGCAGAATTCCAGCTTGAGACATGTTTAGTCAAAGGTCTGCAGGGGAATGCCCTCATATAACAACTGCAGACCAATTAATATCAGTAATATGCATCACTGTGTGGGGGGAAACTGCTTAAAGTAGACTCTTGAGTTGTGACCACTCTGTAGCTGACATGTGCATGCATTTTAAGCACACATACATTTACAGTAGCACAGCGCATTGTGCCTTTTCTCTTGAGCTATCTCAGCACTATTGGAGTTGGTGTTGCGTTTCAGAAGCGATAGCTGGCTCGATGGCTCATGCCGATGCTGCTGCTCGGATTGGCGTTTCCCTGCAGATGCTGATATAACACTTTGGGGGGTGTCTCTGCTCCCCACTGCGAGGTCCTCCATACGTGGAAGAAAAGTCCCTCTGGCACCAGACCTGCCTCACCACTGCATTACGGAGACAGGTGTGGTTCTACATGGCTCAACGAGTAGTGCATCAGTGCTGTCAGGGCTGCAGGTTCCATCCTCTGTGAGTCAGCAGAGCACAGACAATTTCAACTAGCTTCTGGTGAAACTAATTCTAACAGTGTGCAAAACTGTGTGCTGAAAAGCTGCCGGCAATATGTTTTCTAATGTTCTCCTGCAAATATAAATGTCCTCACTTTCACACCGCCTTCAGAGACTTGCTAACACCACAATACTGCCTGGCAGTTATGTGATCAGTCTCCATAGGCTTCAGGTTTCCTGTGCCCTGCAGGAAAATTGTTACTGTGCAGGTCAGGGGAGAAGTATTCCACAAGTCTTTGATCGTTCAAGCTGAATTTATTTGGCTCATCACAGCAGCAACATTCATCTCTGCCAATTTACTGCTACATCTCAGTGTTAGTGAAAATGAAAGCAAAATGCCTACCTTCCCATCCCCGTCCAGGTCCAATTTTATTTCTGCTGCACGCCTGTAAAGAGGGGATGAGGATGTAGTCGTACTTTAAAGCACCATATCAACCTCTCTGCCTGTTTTTGTGTCGCCCAGTCTGACTCTCCCTCGGACTCGCGAGTCAATTTAGTCCTGCAGTGAGAGGAGAATCCCTTTATCCGTGGACTACACTTTACGCGGAAGGCACCGACTTGAACATTTCATTCTTGCGTGGAGGCGCCTGCCTGCCGGACCCTGATAAAGTGAAGATTTACTCGTGCACCAAGTGAGGAGCTATCCCTCACACTCCAGCTTACTCGGTCAGTTTCTGAAAGCTCTATGGCCCAGTGATTTAATGTCGTTTCAGCGTCTGGTGGCAGACCTTCTAGCCCCCACTTGCCTCCCTAAACGAACGAATGCAAGCGCGCACACGCACGCGTGACCACAACCTGTGAAGATAAATAACTTCTGTGTTAATGAGCCGTCAAATTCACAAAAGAATTTTTTTTTTTTAATGAAACTCCATAGACTAAAACATCCGCAATGGCCGCGATGATAATCGGCAGCTGATATAAATTCAAAGTCAAATAAAAAATAGACACTTTAAGTTAATGCCCCAAACTCCACATTATACTGTAATATTAAAATTAAACTTCTTCAAGGGAAATGATGTTGAACTTATCAACTGAGGGGATGTCGTCAGAGGTTATTGCGCCTTTCAGGTTCACGTGGGACCGTGATAATTTAGAAAAGGCTAAACAGTATCCCTTTGACTTGAATGTCAGTATTTGTACTACACGAAGGCGTGGAAACCTACCGAGAGACCGAATCGACATACCTGGAAAGGATATGCGTAAAACGCACCGGTCTGACAGTCCGTGCTTGGACACGCTGGGGGAGACTGTGTTGTCGCTGGTGGTGAATGAAATCTCCTATGTCGTGTAAAACCTCCTTGTAAACTTCCCTCTTGTCATCTTCGGTCTGTGTTCTGTTCATCAAGCGTTATATCTGACCGACCGGCTCGCTTCTTTTGATGTCGGTGGTAGGAGGGTACCCAGAGGTGCGCACTGGGGAAATTCTTCCTCCCCTCTGCCGCTTCAAAATATCCAATTTCACACACTGACTCTCTTTTCTCCCCGCAGAATTCCCTTCTGGAGCAGGTGCAATAATTTCACTGGATCCACCCGGAGTTTTATCAGAGTTAAGAACCCGAATCCATGTCGCATATATTTGTGGTTTCTTTCATGGTTTTGCAAGGTTTGCTATTGCTTTGGTAAGCTCTGAACACAGAAAAAGGGGATATTAACATATCTCATGGCCATTTAACGTTGGTAAGTCATGATATCCAATAAGCTTCAAGGAATGATGACATCAAAGGGTATCTGTTCAGTACTGGGATGACTGCACTTGCGCAATTACGTTTTGGGTTTTTGTTTTGTTTTTTACCTTAGTTAATGACATTTAACTCAGTAAGTGTTGACTCCAAACAGGTCCATTAGTGCAGTCATTGATGATACCTCAGACTAAATAGCTTTTATCTTTAAAACTTCGAATTTTAATCAATTCCCTGTGTCAAGCGATATGCGATTATTTTTTTTATTGTCGTTTTTTAGTTTTTGTCTTCTTTTTTTGCATTATCAAATGAGAGAATGGTGTTGAAATCAATACGCGCCCTAACTACTCCGTTTCCCATAATCCAATGCAAGTAACGTCAGAATCTCGCGACCGGAGGTGGCTAACTGGAACGCTAGTTAGCTCAATGCAGACTTGATGAGAATTAATACATTTTCTACAGTCGTTCCGCGGCAGCTTCTTCTGTAGAGTAAAGGACGCCCGTCTAGTCTCCACTTTTTACTTGTTAAGCCGGCTAATCATTTACGGAGGAAGTTTTTATTTGTATTCGCAGGAGAGTTTCCGTTTTCTCACGTGCATCATCAGAAAAATGGAGATTTCTCCTGAAAAAAAATCAAACAGCTTTCTGCTGGACGCTTCTCTGCTGTATAAGGATAGCTGCCCGGAGTTATCTCGCTTCTACATGTAAGATACTTTACTTATAACCAAACACGAATACCACTTAAAAATATATTTTACTTGCAGTTCTTTATTGTTGTAATGCCAGAAAGTGGACTCTAGGTGGAGATGTTCGCCCAGTGTGACCGGGAAAGTTTCTCGCTCGACGATGACGTCATTGCTTTAGAATTAGAGCTATAATTTCAGAATATCTTTATTGTTTATTTAGAAATACAGATATATTTGGGGGGAAATTGAAAACAAATTGTGATTGTAGCCCCCACTATAGTGCCTTATTACTGAGGCTATAGTTTCGCAGTTATAAGGAACTATAGCTTTGTCCTGTCAATCGTTTTGGGATTGGTTGAGCTCTGACGTCTTACATATTAAGCCACTGTTTAATTCTCATTCTTTTTTCACATGTTAATTTAAATAAGAATGGGTTATGTGCTCGTGCTTTCATTCCTTTTTTATAACTTTTTGTGTTACAGTCACCTCGAGGATAATCGGATCACTGTGGGCTACAGTGAAACTGCAGAAACACACAATACAATGAAGTCTAAAAATAAGATCTGGCTGCTGCTTACGTTGGTCTTTAGTGGTGCCTCAGGTGTGAATAGTGTTGGCGTTGTGGAGCATGAATTGTTGTACTTTTCCAGCTTGCTGTAGTTCTTCTACAACAGTGACTTACTGTAGCTGGACATGAGCCCATGTGAGAGTCCCAGCCGTGGCTGCTCGTGTTTGTGGGCAAGTCTGCAATGCCTCAGTGATAGTTTCAATTTAAATGAATTACAGTTTGGTGAAAATGGTTTTAATTGGTGAGATCGAGACATCTTCCTAACAAGCTCTGAAATCAAAGCACAAGGAAGTAAACAAAGTGGTGGTGGTGCAGACAGTCCCTCTAATCATCGGGTAGGAGAGCCAGGCAGTATGTAAGCCTCAGCCTCATCCTTGTATGGTTGGTAAACAAACCCAAACAGAGCCCTGATCCAGCATTCCCAAGGTGTCTTATTCTTATTAGATTCCTGTAATTAAGTCTTTGAATTTTCAATCAGAATTAAACACATTTATTCTGGCCACTTTATGATTTTCTTCATCATTTACAGTTCACTTCTTGAACTTCAAAATTTTGGTGTCTGATAGCCGTTCCAGACATTGGTGATTGCCATGTTGTGGTGAAAGGTGGAAGTAATTTCAAAAGAAATCCTCTTAAGCCTTTGTCTCTGTGTGTGTGTGTGTGTGTGTGTGTGTGTCTGTGTGTGTCTGTGTGTGTGTGCGCGCTCAGGCTGTGCCCACTTGCTGGTATACAGACTTTTCTTCTTTATTAGGGTTTAAATTGAGCATTAATGCATCTAAAATGTTTTAAAATGCGCATATATGTCTGTGTAGGCTCTTTCCACGTTCCTTAGACTTTGCATATATGTGTGGACTCCTGCGATTCGTGCATTAGTTGGGTTTCAGCCATGTCCCTGTGTCCTTTGGCTTGTCTTCTCTCTTACCTGAGCCAGGAAAGTTGTGGGCAGAACCATGAATGGAAAGAAAAACAGAGGTTTTAATGGTGAAAACCCCAGTCCGGGTCGTTTTCCGGATGTGTGTGGGCCCACTGCTGCTTTAATAACATTGATCTGTTCCCCAGATTCCCCAGCTATGATTAGCTGTGGTATTTGAGAACATTTTGAACACGTTTAACTCTGACCAGCTGTCCAGCAGGCAGGACACAAATCTAAATGTTTGGCTTTGTAACTCAGAGACCTCACTGGTTTTATGCCAAAGTGCCTGGCAGAGAAGACACAATGAACAGCCACTGCCAAAATGTACACTTAGCGCCATGAGCTAATTAAGTGATCCGAGTGATAATATGAGAGGCAGCATACAGGAAGGAACTTGCTACGAATGAAAGCCTCAGACGCATGCTTTGAATGCACAATTGATCAAACTGTGCACCCGCGACAGGAGAGGAACTGAAAATATTTGAGTCAGCATACATTGGTGTACGTGATCAGAGTGCATTGATGTTCTGAATCCTGAGGAATTACGACCATGTCCCTGTGTTCTTTTGGGGGTTTCCACTGTCTCCACTTTCTGCAGGCCAATGCGTCACTGGAGTGTTTGTTCCGTGGGTGCGCGATTACTCATACGCTCATACTCCACATATTTGTAGGAGATGGTGTTACTGCCTTCTGCCACAGTCTTCACCTTCTGCCGGGCCGATGACTGAATGAGTTAGTATGTATGTTTGCATGGGGCATTACACTTATTGTTGAATTCGATGTACAAGTACTTGGTGTGCTTATTGTGGCTCACGTTGTTGAATCAGTGAAGCTTTTTCCAGTAAGTTCGTAATCATAGTTGCGTGTCTGGTAACTAGACCCTGACTGACTGTTCTGATTACCAAAACAAATATGCATGTCGTCTGCTGGACCAACAATTTGGAAACTTGTTTTGGTTTCTCGTTTTGTCTTTTATTATCTTCACACAGGCCTGACATGGTTTTCAGTCTAGAAGTACAGCTGCAATTGCTGTGTGTTGGTTAATATTAGTGGAGCTCTTGAGTAATTAGTGTGGGAGGAATATATAGCGAAAGCAAGAGGGCTTCAAGGCATGATTGTTCCTTAATAACTTCTGATTGTTTTCTTCATTTTGGCTGTGACATACCACATTCCCAAAAGAAATCACCTACTTAGTCGGCCTAACAAACCTAATTCAGGACCAATGTAGTCAAAAGAAGATTGATATTTCCATCTGCAGTAGTTTATATTTGGCGGCGTGGCTCTGTTTTGGGACCTCCCTGCCTGTCCATGCGAATATGTGGAGTGCATAAGGATTTGCAGAGCAGAGCAGGCATCGGTGACAACAGATGTGATCTTGATAAAGTTAGTTAGAAAGGAGGAGCTGGGGTGGAGGCGGGTTACAAAGTGGCTTCTGGATGTGCAGCAACTGAGTGTAGGCTGAGGTAGCTTTTGATAGAACGCCCTATATTAGATTTACAAGTAGATTTGTAGAAGGATATCAGCCACGTGTTGTCATCTCACCCTGGGATCAGCTTATATGCCACATTTGCAAAGTAAACAGAGAAATCTATCCCTCTTGTTTGAAAGCTTGAAGCAGTGATTTTGTTGCCTTTGTTTGTTTGTTTTTTGTTCACCAGTTGACCTGCGAACAAAGCATTTTTGTTATTTTTATTTCAACTCATGTCTGCCATTTCTTGATGCATGCTCTATCATCAAGGTAAGGAAAACCCAGAAAGTCGATTCTGGTCATCTGGACACTGTGTTTTTAGCGGGAGAAAACCTCTTAAGTGTGGACCTCTTCAGCCTCTTCAGAGCCCCAGCCCCAGTAAGCTGTGTAGGCAGAGATCATCCCCACCGAACTTTGATGCCCACCCAGTCATTTTGTTCTAGAAGCAGGCCTGAAATATGATAAACCTCTCATTATAAAAAAGAATTATCCAAAGGGCAAAGAGTTAAAGGGTAATCCAGATATGCTTGGATTGCATTCTCTTAAGCCTCTTTTTCATTAGTACCTACTCAACTCGACTTGACTCCAATACGCGTAGGGCCATTACAGCAAGGAGGTCGAAAGTCCTCTGACATCATTTGTATACGACATAGGCTACATGTATTGCTTTTTTTCCAGACTCGGTTACCACAGTGTTGTTTTTTTGTAGCCATTTTCCTCGTTGCTGCATTTCAGCAGTGCCAGTTTTGATTTTTGTGAAGGAGTCACTCTCATGAGTCCTCGAGTGACGCCGCTGACTAGCCAATCGGTGGCATGCCGATGGACGCCCATGGAACTCTGGACGAGTGGCTACGAAAAAAATATTTGGTCCTAGGTATTACCACCTGATTGAGTCAAGCCGAGCCGAGCTATTGCTGACTGTTCTTAATGACCACTCGAGTGCTTAGTTCAAAAAGCCACATTTATTCAAAACACTTTATGAAGCTCACATCCAGAATCAATTCTAGAATCACCAGTTATCCCAACATGCATTTCTTTGGATTTCGGCATGAAGTTCAAATTCAACCAACTAGTGCTGGGCGATATGACGATATATATCGTGTGGACGATAGAAAAGTGTCTATCGTGCCGTAGGAGCTGTATTTACATCTTGTTCCATTAGCTTGCCCTAGGTCACGGTTTCCTTCCACATATAGCTTTGCAAAAATTGCATAAAAAGCACTTCCAGCAACAAAAACATAATATTCCAGAAGCACGCTTTGCCGATCCGATCAGCTGTTCATAACACTTCGTACTTGGAATATAAGTCAGCGCGAACTATCGCATGTCTGCCATTACCTGTCCAAAACCGGAAGTTTTTACCTTCAAAGCCTATGTTGGTGTTTTTAAAAGTCATGTTTGACTTTATGCTTTTCTGTATCGTTTCTGGGATGCTTAGAAGTCAAATTACACTGTTGGAAATAGTGTATTTTGATGCACATGCTGTTTTTTTGAAAATTTGCATTATAATATTTATTTTCATTTTTCCTGTAGCATATAAAAATGAGTGTATCTCAAAAATAAAACTATGAAGACACTCAAAATAAATTTCTCGTGGTGCAACTTTTTTGTATTTACAGTTTTGAGGGATAAGCCTCTTAAATTTCTTTAACTAGAAATGTATGTAAAAAAAAAAAAAACAATAACGATTTTCAATTTTTTTGTAGTTTATTGTACTTTTTTGCAATTTATGTAGTTACTATGGACTTAATGCATACATATTATTAAAATTTGGGCTATAACGGTTGTATTGATGTATAGCAACTTGAAATGCTCCCACAAATGGCACTACAGCATGTAAAATGTAAAGATAAGCTCTGGCTCTATTTTCTCTTGCATAAAGTTAAAAGTATAAAAAGATGATATTTTTCGCAAAGAAACTCCGTCTTGTGGTTTTGCGACATGGTGCTGCTTTACGTGCACCCGGATTTTCGACATGCTTTACGGTAACTCAAAACAAAGACTGCACCCTCTCCACTCGCTGTTTACAGACTGCGTACTTTCCAGATGACCACAGGTCAGGTGGTATATCGTGATATATATCGTTATCGTGATATAAAATAATTCATATCGTGATAAATATTTTTTCCATATCACCCAGCACTACAACCAACCAGGAGATTTGAACCCAGAGTCTTTTTCCTGTAGGGCAGCATCACTAAGCACCGCATCGCTGTCTTGTTAAACTTGTCACTGCATTTTTTCCCTGCTGTTTGTCACCACCTTTTAAAGGCCTTTTTCCTTCTTCCGTTCCCTTTATCTATCACTTGCCCTCATTTCCTCTCATACTGTATCACTCCTGTTACATCTCCTCTCAGCAGGAGCAAATGATCCTCAGACTGAGAAGCACCTGCTGGCCTCTTTTGCTGTAAGGTCCAGGTGATGAATGAAACCATGTGAATCGGTGCTGTAGAGGGGCACATTTTCTAGAGTATTTCAAGGACTGATTGTGACTGAGCTGCTACCTGTGCTTTGTGTCTAAATATCTGAATGAGTTACAATCTCCGGTGAAGGTTTTTCAAGATATGCCAGCAGCCCTGTTGTTTTCCCTGATGGTAGCAATAAAATATTCATAATGCTTTTCATTTCATGCCTCAGACAGCACTTCTGTCTATAATCACATTATTACCTTGTAGCCGACACATAATTTCCCCTCACTGCCCTACTGCATCCTCTAGCGCTTCGTTGATCTCCCAGCTGTCAGCAGTTCATCCTTAGGACGCGTATCTTCAGCGTTTATCGCCACAACCGAGCATGCACTTAAAAGGAGATGCATGACAAGTATGTTAATAAGATTTGCGCACTGGAAGCAGTCTTTGCGGTGCAGCCTTTCAGAGAGCTGGCTCATCCAGGAAGCTGTGGCAAGGGAGAAAAAGAAAATTCCCTAAAAAATTCCTCTTTTCCACACTTGAGTCATTCACTTGTTTTTAGCAGGCTGGTTGTTGGAGGATTTGCTTTCATCTCATGCCAACAAAAAGCCCTTGCTTTTGTAATCAAAATGTATAGTGTATAGTGGTGATGTGATCTACCATGGGAAATGTAAATCAACTAACTTCCTGAAAAGGATTTTTTTTTTTTATGTCAGCGGAGAATGATTAAATGGCTTTCCAAACAACTAACTGCATTTCTGGGATTGTTCAAGGTCCATGAGTCATTATCACTTCACAACAGAGTAACAATCCACCACATCAGCCTCATACAGTTTCTCTTCATTTCCTGTATTTTCTGCCGACAGGTCGTCTATATAATCTGACAGCTTAATCCAGTCACTGATTATTAAATTGGGGGTAGTATCTAGAGACAGTGATTCAGACTGTACAGTGACTGATGGCAGATATGTTGCAAAGCCCACAGTGTGCTCAGCTGTATCTGAAATCATCCATCAGTACGATGCACCGTTTCGCATATGGCACGGTCAAGAATGCCGGCGGAGCATATAAACAAACCTCTGCCACCAGACGCCGCGGCAAAGGCCCGTAGGTCAACTCTAGATTAAAGCCGACCCCGCGCGCCCTCCTCCCTTTCCATAAACAGACAGCCCTATTTCTGTCTGTCCCTGACACACGTGCAGCCGGACAATAAATGTCCCTTTATCGATTTAAGCCCTGAGCTAATTTTAGTGCGGCTTAGTTGTGGCTCAGTTAAAATATCTCATTGCGAGTGTTGCCGAAGCGGGGGCAGCCCCATGGGCGGTGAAGCCACTGAATTGGTTTGGAAAGCTGCCCCGTATTGTTTGGGAGAGACCTGTTTTTCCGGTTGCATGTTTTCCACTCCACATAATGGGAATAGATAGTCTTTTTTTTTTTCCGCCCCCAAAAATTGTTTCCATCTTGTAATTTGTGTGTTTGCAAAAAATCTATTTTATGCAAATATGCAAGCAATAAACGTATTTATTTCAATATTTTCCATCACACTGTGTCTTACCTTGTTTATTTCACTGGTTCAGCGTTACAGAAGATGTTGTTGTGATGTAAATTGAGAGGAGCATTTCAGGATACATGAATATGCACGTCGAATTACAAATAAAGTATTTTAAAAATGCACAGATACAAGATGTACATTATTAAAATGATGCCTCGTGATCTTGTTGTTGTGTTTTGACATAAACTCGGTTATAATTGAAGTCTCAAACTCGTCTCCTCTTTCTCTTTCCCAGGCAGGGGTCTTTGAAGGCTAACGGTAAGTTCACGGAGACGTGAGTCCTTGAACGAACTCCCGTTTCATTTAAATTTCTTCTTCCTGTTTCACTTTTGCATGTTTTCATCAGTTCTGCCCCAGAGTGTAATAAGCACGCACAGAATGCAGTAGTAAGTAGGACCTTGTCACTGGCTTGTCAAGGTTGATAAAACTCACTAAATCCTCCGCCAAATACTCAGAGGCAGCCAGCTGTCTCTAGCAGACTGCCCAGTGGAATCAAACACCCACACGTAGACACTCACAGACACACAAACTCTCAGACCCATGCCAGCGGAAACCACATAAAACGGGAGTGGTGCCATTTAGTAAGGCTCCTCAGACTTTTCTCCTTAAATAGCACAAGGACTCGTCCCAAACTAAGTAACGTGGTGTTTGTTTGGGAGTTAGAAAAAAATTGCTAAATGAATTTTGTAAAGTCTCCTTGTTCTATTAAAAAGATCACAGTTTTCTATGGAAATAGAAATATGGACTATTAAATGATAATTCCAAGATCAAACTGTCATCTTTCTGTTATAAATCTCATTTGCTTGTTGTTTAAATTGTAAGGGGCCAGTCTCACCCTTGCATATAGTATTGTGCAAAAACCGTGCAAAGAAAAACTTTGAAAGACCTTAAGAAAGCCTGGAGAACTATTGCTCAAGAGCACTTTCAAAATTACAAGAAAATCCAGTTACTTGGAAGCAAATGTAAGACATAAAGGAGGGTGGCTCAAGACTTTCAATTCAGTTCAATTCAATTCAAATGATCGAAAGACTTTTGTGCAGTACTGTACATTTCAGCAATTTTTGGTTGTTTGATTGTTATTTTGTTCAAAAGATACATTTTAGATCATCTGTGTCTTTCATTTGCTTTCAGGACCTCTGAAACAAAAATTCTCCAGTGTGCTGCACAACACTGTGGTGTGTCTGTACTGTTGCCAGTGGCTGCACCCTGACAATCACCATGTGCGTCTGAGGCCCAAGCAGCGTCCATCAGCACGGGTGCAAAGTGTCCTGCTCAGGAAGGCCAGAGGCAAACGGCTCAGCCTGGTGCAGAAAAATCTGCTCTGCCGCTTCCAGAAGTCCTCGTCGGTACTGGTGAGAAGGCAAACAAACTACAAATCTAAGCACCTGATTATGTGTTTTACTGCACTGCAGCATATTGTTCAGGAGTACAATGGAAGTGAGAACTCAAAACCAAGGCAACACAAGGTGCTTTACATAAAACATTCAGGTCCTGAGGAGCATAAAAGAAAGGCACACATGTATTTACAAAGAATAAAAAATAAGATAGCACCAAGCCAAAGTGGAAGGAAGATTAAACACAAGAGTAAACATTACGGACGAGTCCAGTGCAGTGCGAGATATAAAGAAATCTTTCCAAAAAAGGAAGCAACGCATGGCAAACATGGATTTAAAAGAGCAGAGCACACCTCTGGTTATGTCTGGGAGTTTGTTCTGGTTATATGGTGCATGCTTCTCCACGTTGAGTCTTCACTTGGTTTAACCAAATAATCCTAGCTTTAAGGCTGAACAGTTTCCTCAGCTGTAGTGGTGTTAAACTAAAGGTCAGTAGTTATTTTGTGATATTTGGGATAGCAGCTGATATGTGATTTATTGGTGCAATATGTCTTTTTTAATTGTTGCTAATACTGCCGCTTCTGATTACCCACCATATTCTAATGATTGTATTCTCTTAATTATCACTTGGACTTTAGTGTGGACATGCTTATTCTGTAGCTATTATTGACCTCAGAGCATAAATGAGCCAGGGGAGATCTACACTCCATTCATCCAGAAAGCGCTGGAGTCTGTCCCAGCTGGTGTAGAGCGAGAGGCAGGGTACACCCTGGACAAGTCGTCAGTCTGTCACAGGGCTAACACAGAGTGACAGACAACTGTTCATCCTCTCATTCACACCTACAGCCAATTTAGCATCACCAGTTTTCCTAACATGCATGTCTTAAGACTGCGGGAGAGCCTGATTACCTGAAGAGAAACCTCACAGACACATGGAGTACAGGAAGACTCCACAAGAAAGGCCAAAGCCTGGATGCAAAAGAAAAAGAAGAAAAAGAATTATCAGTTTATTATAACTTAACTAGTCCTGCATTGTCTCTTAATCTATTTTTTGAGCCATTTTTCCCATTTAAATCGATGAAGTCATTAGTATTCATTCCACAGAAAGTGTCTGGTATCATTATGGTGCTCCACTTACTGCTCCAGCCTTACAGTGGTCCCATTAGGCTTAACTGTAAGAGCTAATGTTGCTAGAGAGTGCTTTGTCAACATTCACTCTGTTCATGCCACAGCCCTCCCCCAAATTGTTATAGTGGTCCCCTTTGTCTGTCCTCTTAATGGATGGCACCGAGCAAGAATAAAATGTAAAAACAGATTTTGGCCAGCACACACCCACTCTACTGATAAACCCATTTAGATGAGGAAGCTAGTGATGGAGCATGCAGCTATAGGGTCATTTTCCCCAGCACCGGTGATAGCACTGAAGAGCCCCTCTAGTGATCTGACATCAGCCTAATGAAGAGCAGCTTTAGTGGAAATGCTGCTGCATCATTAAAATCCGGTCTGGTTCATTTAGTATGCAGGTATTCACGACACAAAGCACTTTGAACCCACTCTCCACTTTGTATCTGTTGACTCTGAGGGCTAAGAGGTAGATAGAGAATGAGAGCGGTAGCAGGATTTAAAAAAAAAGAAAGATAGTGAGAGGAATAAATGCAGAATGAAGTTAGAAATATTAAAAGGGACAAGAGGGAGAAAGGCAGGTAGATGAGGTGAAAGGAGTCAAATCATGGACTGCAAAAAGAGCTGGGACCTTGTGTCATAATTTCAAATGCAGCACTTCTACTTTTAAGGGCTGTTGTGAAGGTGAGATTGGGGGTCTGATAAAGAGATTTATCAGATCCTGGATCAAGGAAGGATACACAACATGATCGTGAGGTGAACAAGCTGCACTTGCTATACTTGTTAGATGAAATAACAAATAAATAAAGGACTGGGCACAATGTCTGTGTAGGTTTCTGTGGTAGTGTCTGTGGTAGTCTTAGGAGCTTGAAAAGAACTACTACACCTTGTTAAAAAGCTCAAATCAAACTCAAATCAGGCTCAAACTGGTTTCTTGAACATGACAATTAGTTAACTGTATTTAAATGGCCTCCGAAGCCAGCGCATGTCAGCCAATATAGAAGTCCTTTGAGATGTGGTGGAACAGGAGATTCATGGGTCGTGGGATCATGGATGTGCTGTCACACATGTGGTCCAATCAGTCCCAGACATCCTGTCCTTAAGCGTGTGTGGCTCCCCTGTTATTAAACTCTTAGCTAAACAGAACTATGCTGTGTGTTTTATACTGAAGGCCACTCTTAAAGACATTGAGCCGCGATTATTCACATTTCCGCCGACTCATTTGTCAACAATCATCACAATGAACAGTGTGGATGTTTGTCCATCACATGACTTCCTCGTAAACCAATACGGCCCCGAGAATGTCCTCCAAGGTATTTTTAACCTCTGTTTTCATGGTCACTAGCCTGCCCAATGTACTGGAGGTTCAAGAGACAGCAAGTCAAGCCACACATGCGGGTCATGATACACTTGTGCTCAGTAAAAGGGCGATAGCAAGTTGATATGCTTAAAATGCACATTGATAGAGTAGTGATGATAAGAGGTGGAATGTGAAAAGCTTCCTTTGCTTTTCCTCCCTGACACAACGCTGGTGAAAAGAGCAAAGCAGCTCTGACAGGAAGAGGGGCTCAGCACGAGCTTGGATAAAAAGATTGGCATCCACTTGGTGTCATAGTTAGAGGATAATAGGGGAATCATTATTTCATTATTTTTCAAATGCATGAAAAATAATCCACAGAATGGGAAAATGTGTCACAGTGACCATTGAATTTGGCACCTGTTGTTGTTGTTTCATTATTTAATTGCTTCATTTCAGTGGGCCAGAGTCAAGTGTTATGGCTGTGTACACAGTATATTAGTCTCCTCTTACGGTCAGCCACGTAACTCTGTTGTGTAAATTTACCTTTGTGTGTTTTTTTTATCTTGAGCAGGAGACAGGTGTTTATTTAAAACAGCGTATGACTATTTGTAGATGCAGATACTCATTTCTCTTGTACGCTCATTTGTTTTTAGAAGCGTCAGAACAATTACAGGGCCTTTTTGTGGATGAGATTTGTTGTCAATAATGTCAATATTGTTATCCATCTTTTATAGTTTCATATTTGCATTTCTTTTACTTAGCTGCATTTAGAAAGTCTTTGCACGAATTATCAGTTAAACTCTTTAACATTGAAGCAGCGTGAATAATTCTGAACATGCACCCTATATGCATGCTGCACCCTATATGCATGCTCCACCCTATATGCATGGTGCACCCTATATGCATGCTCCACCCTATATGCATGCTGCACCCTATATGCATGCTCCACCCTATATGCATGCTGCACCCTGCTGTAATAAGTGCCATTTTCAATGCACATGCCTTAAAACAGTGTATTTTTGCAGTAAATTTAAAAGAGCACCTTTTTTAGCTAAAATGTAAGCATGCAAACATCAGAAGGGACCACTGGACCAATAAATACAAATTTATAGTCATGCACACAAGCGGTTTGCAGCGTTTATACTCCAGGGTGTAAATCCCCTTGATTTCACACTGTATTGCTATTGCCGTTTGGGGTGTGTGTGTGTGTGTGTGTGTGTGTGTGTGTGTGTGTGTGTGTGTGTGTGTGTGTGTGTGTATGCCCTTGTGGTGGATGCCAGTGCATGACAGGCTTTCCTCAGCCCTGTGAAGTTGTGTCTTAGTGCTGTTATAAATCACTTTGTTTATGCGTGCTGAGCGGGTTATCCAGCAGTGGATCTGGGAATAGGTTGCATGCAGCGCCACAAAAGAAGCAGAGACCCTAAATGGAGCGAAGAATAGCCTATTCTCCTCCTGCATTCTTCTCTTCTTCCTCCTTGAGTTTAGTTTTAGACTTCCTATCAGAGTTGCTTGTCACAAGGAAAATGTATTCTGTGCTTTTATGTTTTTTTGGGTGATTAGTGCATATCTAGATTAGGATTAAATATTTCTGTTGGTCCTTTTATTAAGACAGGTGCATAGGTACATGTAGTGAATGTGCTTTTCCTCTGTCATTCTCATTCAGTGCGTTTTCAGAATACAAGATAACCCAGATATGGAGGAGCAAAGTGACAGACCATAGGTGGTTCCGTTTTTGGCACATTGCACACGGAGCCATCTTTCTGATGCGACTCAAATCTGTGATTTTTTTAAGTCACCACTTCTTCTTGACCTCACTGACCAACTCTTATCCTCGTACCTTTACACACTCCAGTCTCTCTTGTTATTTCTCTGTTAAGTTCTACCTCAGCTCATCTACCCAACCACAATCTAACCTCTCACATTCTTTCTCCATTTCTCCTTCCTTTCTTGGCCATGTCTTCACCACATTTCGCTTTCATTTATCTTTAGTGGAAAATGTGCCGCTTGAGGCCATGACAAGAAACAGGAGGCAGCGATGTCTAGCTGGTGTTTTGCCTGTTTGCTGTCAGGGAGCAGAAAAGACTCCACTGAGGGGGAGCAGGATTACAAGAGGGGGGAAAATATTGGGAAAGAGAGATGCTTAGAGATGAAAGCATTTTTTAGATACAAACAGAGGAGTCACAGTGGGAGGTGGAATCACTCACTCTTGTGGGTATTTAAATAAAGCATTTGAAATATGTAAACATCTACATACTGTATGCAGCAATGGCAGGAGTCATGGGAAACTGATGCCAGCTGGACTGACATCCTTGAAGAGCAAATGAAAACCAAAATATGCATAATGTAACATACAGTTTAATTATTTTAAGCATCCACACTTTCTTCTCTCCACTGTCATCATGTCTGTAGTTGAGTACACATGCGGGATAAAGCCCATATAGAGAACTTAAGGTGGTACCATTGCAGCATGTCATCTCTCAATTACCACCTTAGCCTCACTTCATTTTTGTCTTGACGCAACTATTAAAAAGTCTGCTTTGGAACTTGGCATTCCCTCTGTTCGGCTTTCGCATTCTCACTCACCAGCATTTGAATTATACGGCTTCTGAAATTGAATCTGTCAGCACATGTGTGCATTAATGGCATTCGCTGCATGTCTTCTGTGAAGCCAAGTACAGCCATTCGTCATCTCTATAATAATCAGGGAAGAGTTCTAAATCCAGATCTGTCTCTGGGCTCTTTTCTTTATTCCTCAGCCTCAAAACTTCACCTGTGTTTTGAACAGCCTGGTGGGTTGAGATATATCTCCAAGGTAAAGATTTTTGTAAATTTAAATGCAGACTGTACTCTGTGGTAAGATCTTTTGTTTGTTTGTTTGTTTTAAGCTTACAAATACAGACAGCTCTAGGCCATCAGGAAGTGAGATGTTGCTATTGTATTCTCAAACTACTCAGAACTGCATGATTTTATAAATATATTAAAAGCGTGTACTGCCTGCGTTGCATAAACTTCAACAGATAATGTCTGAGGGCCTTTGACAAGTATTTCTGTCACTTTTTATTTTTTTTATTATTTATTCAGAGCTCTTTTTGAATGTTGGCTGCCTTTTGTTCTGTTCTCTGTCTCTCATGCTGCTTTAATAATATTGTGTTCCGGGCTGTTGGTAGGCCTGTCCATGATTGATGGTGTTCCATTATGCGTTTTTATATCCAGCTATGCTTTTATTGCATTAGCAGTATGTTTGGGATACCTGGATTTAAAGGGATCATGTATTGTTGGAAAATGGAGTCGTTGCCAATCAGATGCTTTCCAGATGATATTTCATGGTCTAGCAAACTCTGACGGTACTTTTCTGTTTCCATAATTCTAGTTTTGACAAGATCTCCAACCACACTGGCTCAAATGCAGCCCCAAGCCATGACAGAACCTCCACCGTGTGTTACAGATGACTGTAGACACTCACTGTTGGACGTCTCTCATAACCACCTCCCTACATACTGACCACAATTTAAACAGTGTCTTTTTATTAAGAGTTTTTCTTTTATACACATAAACAAAAAGAAAAGAAGGATTACAGATGATCTGTACATTTGGGGTAATTAGCCCGTACATTTAAGGCTGTGAAATAAAAGGAAAAAGGAAATATAAACATTTGTATGATATTTCCCAAAGTAACATAATCCCTGCATAATCCCATTCATTTACTGACCACAATTTAAAAATTTCAAGTTTGGATTCATCACTCCATCAGATCTGTTGCTACTGATTTTCAGTCCAGTTCTTGTGTAATTTGGGATACCTCAGCCTTTTCTCCTTGTTCCCCTTTCTCAAGAATGGCTTCTTGACAGCCACCCTTCCACTGAGACCATTTCCAATCCAGGTTGAGGGTCAACAGTAGTTAGATTTAAGTGAATGTCCAGATGGATCTCTCAGGTCCTGTGACACATGTTTGCTGGATTTTTCTGTCAGGACACACTGCACACCGTGCCAAGATATCCCAGATTTTCATTTTTGCCATGTGTTTTTGTGACGGGGTGATAGTGACAAAGTGCCTAAAACTACAGTTTGGGTTCTTTGCTGTGTGTTATGTGTAGATGCAACATTGGGTCATCCCTTGAGTTAGCTGCTTGTGTTAAAGATTCATAGGTCAGTGTTAAGTGGCTTATTAAATAAGAAAACAGTCCTCTTAGAATGGGCTGAAAAACAGCAAATGTCTAAAGAAAAACTTTGAAAGACACTTGAAAGCCTGCAGAACTATTGCTCAAGACCACTTTAAAAGTTACAAGAAAGTCTGGCACCTTGGAAGCAAAATATAAATAAATCAGGTATGCCTCAAGACTTTATACATTATTGTAGTTTATTTTCCTCTCCATATCTAAAAGAACCTACAAACACTTTTCACTCTGGAGTATTAGAAATCAGATTAGCATAGGCAGCAGATGTTGATTAAAACTCATATGGGAGTTATTATGAAGAGTTAGAATGTTTTTTTTTTTTCTTTATCTAATCTGGCTGACTGGAAATAAGTTTGTTGAGGACGGCGGGTAAACCATCATTTCACATCTTTGAAGCTGTCTCCCGGCGTTTGCTGTTTTTGGCTCTTGAGGCTGACCGGCTTGTGCGACGCAGGATAAAACGTGGCCTTTATCACTGACAAGAGAGCGAGAAAGAAAGAGAGAAACAGATATGTTTTTATGGCAGTATGTAGGAGCTCTGCATTCAGATCAGGTGTCTGTGTATTTACCAGCCTGCCTGCCTCCAGACAGTGTGACTAAGTGGCTGCATGCACCCAATCACAGAGCAAGGCCACGGCGAGAGGAAAGTTTATACTGCTTGCCTCGTATTGATCCCCAACTGCTCTTCTGTTTTCAGCTTTATTGTGTTGTATTGATGCGGTCTCGAATGACTTTCACACACAGCGTATGTGGATAATCATACTTTGATGTTCACAAAAACAGGAACGTCTCATCACACGATCAACATTTAGCACTTATAAACAATTATACGACTGATATTTCTACTTTGGGAGTCCTAACAGGCGCCTCATTCTGTGACTCACTCTGCTACTCTACTCATCATCCTCCTCTTGGGCAGTATTGCACTGCTGAGGTCAGATTAATCAACCGAAGCTGACCTCTGACAGCAGAGAGAAAGCTTGGAAGGGAGGTATTTATGGAGCAGAGGCTATTATTAGCGGAAGGTCCATCTGCAGAATTGATTTATGTGGCTCTCTGTGTGTTCGTGTGTGTGTGTGTGTGTTTTGCAAAAAATTTTGACTACTTATAATCATGAAAATGAGCAATTGCAAAGTGCAGGAATGTTTGTCGTATGCTGGGAGACAAGTACAGTATGCTCTGGAAGAGAAAACAAAAGCTCTGTCAGATTATTTTATTAGATTTTTTGTTTTAGACTCGGAGAATGTTAAACTCTGTTCTCATTTGTCACAGTATTGGGTTACACACAACAGTCAGCTTGCCAGAGATTGAACTACAAGAATTAGAGCTGCAGGATCTCATTGATCTCCGGTTATTTAAATTGAGAGTTTTCACCTTTGTGAACTATCTCTCGGTCCTTTTGCTCATTTAAAGCTCAAACCATTATACCGTTCGTAACTTAAACCTGGAGTTCTTTGGTTCAGGAAATTGTGCATTAATCCATGACTTGAGCTTTATTCGGTCTTTGGAATGATAGAAAGGAGATTTAAATAAATGCTGCTATCAATCTAAAATGATTTAAAACAATTGCACGCTGTCTTTTCTTCATGACTGAAAGGATGAACAGCAGGCGCTGACAGCCCATGCGCCGTGCGTGACTGACAGAGCTAAACGGCCGTGATATATGCGTAGGGGATCAAGGTTGAGTGTATATGCTACTGCGGCTGTCTGCTTTAGCTCGCATTTCATGTTAAACAAAAACACAATGTGAATATGGTAAAGGAAAGAAAGCTCGCTGCTCACTTTATTATTTTTATATGCAGAAAGAGCTGCTGTAAGACTGCATAGTTTAGAGGCAATTACACACTCCTGGCAAGTATTAAAATCATGGCATGAAATTGAACAGGAACCTTACTTTTTGCAACAAATAAATAAATAAAATGTGCTTAATATCCCTTGGGGTGTATATAGGTGGTTGTTTATCCGCATTAGCCTTATGCTTGGTTGGCCACTGCGCTGGTTCGTCTGCTGCCAGAACGGCAAGAAGAGGAAATCAGATCTCTCTCTGCCACCGATTCACGTGTGGCTCTGCAAGTGCATACGCCGCATGTCGAAGGATTAGCGTAAATTAAACGGATACACGTGACTAGAGGGATTGCATTTTAGGTTGTCATGATTTCTTATCACTCTTATCACTATGCAACAACCTTACCGTCACTGTCGTCTGAGAGTGGACAGCGTCATTTCCTAGGCACTTTCCAGTTGCTGATTAGCATCTCCGCTGCGCACTTACATGCACACACTTTTTTATTAGGGAAAGATTTTTAGATCCTGTCATATCAGCTTCATTCGAGCTGGCTAATGACAGCGAGGCCAGGAGAGGATAAACAGCATGAGGTCATCCTAGCTGTAAACATCCATCTGCAACCAGCTGTCTGTGTGTGTTTGATCTAGCCCACCATTAACTATGTGCACCCCCTCCCTTCCTCTGGAGTAATCATTTGAAGTAATCATAGTCATCAAAAGTTGAAACACTAAAATCTGCGTTGTCACCTAAATGTCCCCAGCTCTTATTACTTACAGCATGTGTTACAATTGAAGCTATATCATTTATAACAGAACAGCAATTAGTTTTCTGTTTAATGATATACCCCCATACCCCCTGTTAAGATTTGGTTAGATAAAAATTTAATGATGTATGGGAAGAAATTGTTTGATCATTGCAGAAACAGGAAGTGTTGATGGAAAGATTATATGAAAGTGCAATAAAGCAAACAGTACGCATCACAACATAAGTGGATAGGAGGAGGTTAAAACTGGAACTATCCACACTGAATTTGGCGGTTTCACGTCCCGTAACTCAAACACGATTGGAGGTCACTGCCAAGAATCTGCCAAAGCTTACAACCCTCTATTCAAGTGTATCACAGTAATGATGCAACTGCGTGCAAGGAGTGTTTATGAACTATTTTACATTGCTGCAAAAAACTATGTTATTTAAAAAGTCAGTCACTCCAACTCCAACCAAATATTGTTTTCGGTGGTTTGTGCCATGCAAATTTTTTAACTGTGAAAACGAAATTCATAACTAATCAGATCTAATCTGTTTGGCCTGAGGGGAAACAGCAGGATGGATTCTTCCTGCAAAACTAATATAACTATTTTATCCATTTGTCTGAAATGTCTCTATGTGACCCAAAAGTAGTTCCAGTATAACATCTTTATACACCTGCACCTTTTTAATATTAGTGCATTACTTTGCTTATAGATACTCCAGACTTTGTGTGCCTACTTTACTGAACAGCACCAGTTATTCCAAGTTTAGAATACTTTCACTGTTGAATGTCCTCTCTCTGCTGAATGTTCCTTTCTACATTTATTTTAGACTCCTTATAAGATAACTGCAGTTTAGGAGATATCCACCCATCTATCCATCGAGGGCTGGAGCCTGTCTGAGCTGTCATACAGTGGGAGGTGGGGTACACTCAGAAGAGGTGACCAGTCCATCACAGGGCTACTCAAATACCATTAATAATAAAATCTTCATATTCAAACCACATACAATGCATAGATTAGAAATTCTACATTTCTAAAATGCTGACCCAAAATCAACTACCTAAAATGGCTTATTTCAATCAGATCCAGCCCGTCATGTCAATCAGATGACATGATGGGCCACGCCAAGCACATTTATTTAAACAGAAATAATGATTATAGTGCACTATTATTGTGCTTTATTAATTGCTGCATGTTAGGTGTGTTTATGCAAAGCTACTCCTGTTCGGTACAGGTTTTTTATTTATATCATTTTTTATTTTGCTTTAACACAAAATTCTGTGAGGTTTCTGTTGAACATTGGAAGCGTTTCACATTACATCTAGAGTACAAGTAAATAATAAACAGCATTTAAATCATCAGTTATTTAGCAGTATTTACTAAATGCAAGTGTTCTAAGTTTGGTTCTTTTGTTAACAAATAGACTTGATCAAAAGATCTTGCATGCATTAGTAATACTGCGATCCATCCTCTAGAGAAAGTCTGGGGTTATTTAGTCCATCTGCTTCACAGAGCATTGGTCAGTCCTCATTGAGCCACACCCCTATGCACAGATGGGTGGGTCAGTTGCTTGGCTTTGTCTCTATAAAGCGGGACTTGCAGGCTCCTGTAGTAAACACTTCTCTAACGGTGCGGTAAAAACCAAGAGGAACCCAGAACTCACTAGTGCTGGTTCACTGAAACCCAACTCTCCAACACTCGGCAGTAGACACCTGTCAGAATCTGAAATGGCTACATTTGTGTCGGTGAGTTTTCCATCTCATCAGCATTCGGGACTGTCAACAGTTTGGCTCAGACTTGCTGACCTCTGCAGCGGTGGTCTGTTCAAACCAGTTCTAATGTTGTGGCAACTCTGGATAGCTTCTGTCACTACTGGGATTTTTTTTTATGCTTAGGTTTTAGAGGGAGCTTGAGTTTTTACTGAACACTGTGCACTGCATTTGCTACTTTAAATAAAGTTTTACTTAAGAGGAAAAAAAAGTGTAAATGGCTCTTCTGTTCAAGATTTGTATTTTTCCTGTGCTGGAGTTAGTTGAAGTTATTTGACGTTTGTTAAAACAGCAGAAAAAAATGGTATATCTTTTAATTATAGCAGGGTCATGATGCTGGGATGATTTTCTATGTTGTTACCATCGATCAGTGCATCCTGTGGTGTCTTATAAGAAGTCCTGCCTAATCCTGAACAGTATATATAAAGTAATTGTGGCTTACATAGCAGCCAGTTGTTTTGTTTTTTATCTGTTTGTCCCAGTCACATTATGATTCCTTAACTTATTTGATTAATCATTGATGGTTTATTAACAGCTTGCGTGCACATGTACTGCTGTTTCATGCACCATTTCACTTGGACACACAGTCATAGGCCAAGAGTTAGTATGCATGTTGTCTTAAATTGCGAGGATCTCCTGACCTGTAGTTCTACCTTGCAACTTTCCTGCTTCTTGTTTTGCCTTACATGGAGTTTATATTTTATTTGAATGCAGTGTGTCTTATTTTGAATTACATAAAACAGTAGGCTCAGCTCAAGCATCAGAGAAGTTGTAGGGGAAAAAATGTTATAGAGTTAAACTAAAAGAACTAGCCAACAGCTCTGATAGGATCTGTGAATCATGCACAGCTACACCTTTAAATCAGAGAATAAGAATATGAATTAGTACAGTTTTGTTTTTCTTGAGCACAAAGTTGATCTGTTGCCCGTTGTAAGCTTTCCACATTGCTGTGTACCCTGAATAGGTGAAATTGCATGGCAACAGCCCCACCTTGCCGTCTCATAGGCTAAACACATTGTTTTCCCATCCTGCAATGTTCATAGGTAAAATTATCTTTGGCACAGCCAGTGGGAAGAGCCTCAGCTGTTAAGTGAATCTCCTGTCATGAGTAAGCTTCCTCTACCTCATTGTAAACTTTTCCTCAGCTGTGAGATGTCAGTACGTGTCCCTGACATCTGTGAGGCTTGCGGGTTGGCCTGCGTCACCTGTGGCATGTGCACCATTTTTATTACAGCCAGTCAGGCCCAAGTCCACACCAAACTGTTGTGCGTCCCAGAGAAAGCCATTAAACTGTGGAAATAGTGAGTTTTGATGAAGAATAATAACTAGAATGACAAAAAGCTTCACCTTCCTCTCTAGGATTTACATAATTTGTTGAAATTATACACAAGAAGTTTCAACGGATTTCCTTCCAAGTACTCCTCTGGGGATGCCTTGTATGCCTTCACCTCAAAACCTCATTGTGTATGAGCGCAGTGTAGACGCAGAGCATGCATTATTAATGGATGTGTTCCTTTCCTTCTCCTTATCCCAGATGGCCACCTGCCATGCCTGCAATAAGACATCCAGGTACAAGGGGGTGAACAGGGATTTTATAGCTACCTTCGCTAAGACCCACAACACACCAGGGAGTGCTGGCAAGCACAAAACCCCACAGTCAACCAGCAGATCCAACATGAATGCCCCCAAGACTCCTGGCAAGGACAGGGCGCCTGCTCATACACCTAGGTAAGTTTATTTTGGTTTGCTGTTACTAATATGCACAGAGCCAAAAGTTTAGTTACAGCCTTGCTTGATTAAACTTAGTTGGTGCTGCAGACATATGAGACAGTGATGTGTCAGGCATGTTGGGATTTGAGTGATTGAGTTTCTATTAAGTCAGCATTAACGGAACAAGATGTGCGGGCGGCACGTGTTGGTTCCACGTTTTTCGGATCGTGTCTCTGGTGATAGCTTGCTTTTAAATGAACTCTTCCTTCTCTCCAGATTCTCCTCCTCCTCCTCCTCCACCTCCACCTCCACTACCACCACTTCAGGATCAGGCTCAGGCTCAGCTTCCTCCAAGCCTCCTAAAATTAGAAACTGGGTTGTCCGACGTCTAAGCAAGATTCTACAGCGAGAGGACAACCAGGGCACCAAGAAGGGGGGCTTGAAAGATTTTCTCTCCTCACTTTGAGCATCTTAAGATTATATGTGCTTTATCTTTGTGAATACTCTTAAAAAACAAAGAAATGGGAGTAGGCCCGTGTTGTAATCCGTGTACTCCAGAGCATCAGAACTTGAGAAACTAGTTGAGTTTCCAAGCCAGTGAAAAGGCATACAGTTTGTCCAACAGCGCGGCAGTTGCTGGGCGGATTGGAGCGGCGCTCCTGGAATCCTGAATTGTAACTGGGGGCACTGAGGTCGCTATTTCAGCTGTCAGTTTCTGCAGCTTCTGCACAGTCAGAAAGACGGGGAGACTTCTTTTCATCTAATTTAACACATCCCCCGTTTGTAAACTCCCAAACTGTGGATGTTGAAGGATTGTTCAGTATTTATTTATCAAATTGCCGAAGCATCACAGGAAATCCAGCTTTTCTCTGTGGTGGCATTCGTGGCATGACAAGCTGGTTTACATATATATTTTCTCCATTTTCTACTGTTACAAAAATAGATTTATATAGAAAATATATATCTTTAACTACTATTCATGCTTTTTGATGTTTAAACTTTTGTATTTGATTTATTTACTTATTTCAGCTTTCGGTTCTCTCCAGTGGGGACATGTTTCTATATTCTTTTTTTTTTTTTTTGTAATTACAAAGTTGAAATATAGAAGTGATAAATGTGAATATCTCATTGTTACATATTTGTAAATGCATACAAATCAATCACCAATGAAAATGTTTGATTATCATTCAGAATGGGACTCACCAGTCGCTGTTTACAATGAAAAGGCACATCTGCCAAACATCTGTAGACTTAAAATTAGTGTCATCTAAACTTTACATTTTCTTTTGATACTTTCTTTGGCTACATGCTTTTGCACCATTGCTCTATTAAATATGACTTGTTTGTTTTTTGTAATGTCTGATTACTTAAGCGATTGTAGCTGTAGCTGTTCAGTGAACACACATTTGTTTAAATCCTGAAATACCTCACATTTATATTTCACTGTGAAATACCTGAAATAAAACTGTGACTTTCAGTCTGTGAAAGTGGGCTCTTTACTTTTTTGCTCTGTTTACTGCTGCTTTTTTGTACTGTCTGCTGATATATGCACATATTATATGACCATATATTTGGTATTCAGTATGCATTATCAGCTCTTGTTTACAACCTAGAAACTGAGCCATGTTTAAGACACTAAGATATGGCTGCAAGCAAACTAAAGTGTGATCAATAACTTGAGAAAAAATTAGCTCAAAGAAAGAACTAAATACACTCATCAGCCACTTTATTAGGTACACCTTGCTAGTACCAGGTTGGATACGCTTTGGATATTTTCTCCTTTTCGGGTTTTGTCAGTAAACTTTTCTGTGGGAAAATATGAGTGGATCAGAAGCTTCTGAAATTAGCTTTATTGCCCTCATGGGGAAAAAGGCTTTACAGAAACTAGTCCAACGTAATATATGAATATATTTAAAACTTAGATCCAAATGAACTCTGTCACCATGAATCAAATTATTCAAAATTTATTTAATAATGCAATAAGCAGATCGTAGCCGTCTGAATCTAACGAAACGCAACATGTATGAAAAGATGCTGAAGGTGCACGCTGATGGTTTGTTCCCTTGATGTTAAAGGTCTTAAAACATACAGGGACATTTTGTTTCCAGTATCCTGTTATTAAGATTAAAACTGCCAAACTAGAAAATCATAGAAAAGGGGGTGGGAAAGGGAAGGGAAGAATAAACATTTTTTATCAGACTTTACTGCTGAGAGAAACTGTCATTTGTGTTTAAAAATAAAAAGAGAGAGAAAGAGAATCCAGGCGCGCTTCCTGTGTTACCGCCGGTGTCCTGCAGGTGGCGCCGGACTTTAACAATCGAATCCGACTGCACAGGAAGTACAGAAGCGCTGGAGCGGTGTTTGCTAGTTAGCTGCATGTTAGCACGATTCATCTTCACGGAATTAATAACGTAAAAGCTCCGCATGCACTTTTAATGACAGCGGTGTTTTTTTGTCGGGTGAACATTTTGTTCATAGCAAGATGTCGGACAGAAAGCGAGCAAGAGAAGGAAGGAAGGAGAAGGAAGACAGACGAGACCACAAGAGGGACAAGATACCAAAAGATGATTTGGAGAAACTGAAGAAGCACACGAAAAAAGTCAGCCAAGAAGTCCAGAAACTGAAACACATCGAGACATTGTGAGTAACTCCAGTTCCACTCTAGCTTTTCCTCTTTAATCCCGCAAACTTGTGCATGAATTATAAATGCGTCTTAATAGACACTCATTTTCTTCTTCTGCATTTAAGGTAAAGTTGATCAAGCGTATCCACAATAAGCGAGGGGGCAGCAACTTCATGTTGTTATTTTTTGTTTTAATGTTTTTGGCAGCATACTAACCATTTTTAATCTCTCTCTCATGCAGCTATGAGAAACCTCCACCGGGATTTATTAAGGTAACGTGTTCACAGTAATAGACAGCTAAGAGTAAGAAGTAAATTGCATGTGGCTTTTTTCAGGTGGAGACAAATCGTGAGAATTGGTGACAGTGATCGGTTTGTGTTGCAGGAGCATGAAGAAAAACCAGAGGATTGTATACCTGCAGAACCAGGAAATGAAGACGCCAGGAGCTTCCTGGCCCACGCTCCCACCAAAGGGCTGTGGATGCCTCTAGGGAGGGAGGTGAAGGTGATGCAGTGTGAGTATAGTGTGCCCGAGTTTGTACTGACTGGAATAAACATGCTGTTTACAGTTCTGCTGATGCAAATGCAGTCTTTAACTAAGTTTTTCACATCCCTCGGGAATATTTTCACAGCTACAGGAGTTAGGTGTTGATATCAGAGGTGACACTCATTGCTAATTAGGCAATCAGAAGGAAATCTATCCCAGGAGGCAGCCTCTTGCCTTCAGAACAGGGGGCATAAGACACATGACAGTAGTGATTACTCAGCTGCTCACTTCAGCGTGCTTATTTTAAAATTTTATGCTTGTCTTCAGTGCTGACTCTAACATATTTTCATTATTAATCTCCTAGAGCTGTGCAGTTTTTTGGGCCTGGCAAGTTTCAGTCCTTTAGTTTATGTTTTTAATTTACAGTGCATACACTACAGGGTGTCTACAAGTCCTATAAATGTATGAAGTGTGGTTTGCTGAGAACCTAAATGATTTCAAGTACAGCCATTCCACCCCTTGTTAATATTTTTATCTGTAACAGAAATTGTAATCTTATTGATAGTATTTATTTCTCATGCTTCTTTACTTAAAATTAATTATTTGAAAAATTTAAAATCTGTTAAACAGGCTCACATGGATGCTGGGAAATGTTTTGAGTACGGTTTATTAGTGAGGTACCAGCAGCACTTATAGGTCTGGAACTGTAGGTGGGAGTAAATCTCCACTGTGAGTAGGCAGCAGTTATGATAGGTGATAAATGTTAACTGCGAGATCTTGACATTTATCACTGTGTCTATTGTTTTTATGACAAGAGTGATGGACCGAAGACTAATAATTGGTGTTGCAGAGATTATCTTCTGTCTGTTTTTCCCAAAACAATGAATGTCATTATGTTCAGTGTCCATTTATTCTTTCGTCCCACACATTTTCATGGTGCGAACAGCCCGAGCTCAGACACAAACATGCGCACGCACACAAAAAAGTGGTGTTTGTGTCTTTTTTTTAAAAATCCTTCGTGAAAAACGTGTACATTTGTCGTCCTGTTTAAAAGAACGGCGAGAAATTACTTCATTTACGGGGTGAACAGAATTCATGCAGACTCGCATTAAAAACACTCGAGTCGTTCACAGATGCTACGCTGCCACTTGAGCAGTTAATCGGTGTGAAACTTGGATATAAATTGCTGATTTGTTTTCAGGGCAGAAAAAGTGATAATGAATTTGAGATGATCTGTCACTGATAATCAGGCACCTCATCATGAGCAGCGTGTTTTTTCGTGTGCGACTCTTGAGTTGCTGTTGCGTGGGGTTGTTGTGTTCCTCGCTGACTGCTGTTCAACAAAATCCAATTCAATAAAATAATATTTCTTTCAGGAATTTTTACAGTTTGTCTTTTAATGCAGTTTGAGTTGTCCTTGATTTGCTTTATTAGCTAGCAAGTATTGAACTTAAACTTAAAAGATGACAGGTGGTCTAGACTGGGCTTGCATACATATCCACCAATCAATTTATTAGGTACGCTTTGCTAATACCAGCTTGGAACCCCTTTTGACTTCAGAACTGTTTTAATTCATAATGCCATAGGCTTGTCTACATGTACTTGGGGATTTTTGCATATGTAGGTTTTTCAGTAAGTTTTGGTCAGTTTTAGATGTTCGGTCAGTTTTAGATGCCTAAACTGAGCTTTTGAAAAGCTCCTTTCAGGGCGAGGCTTTCCAGGAACTCTGCGGTGACATGTGGACAAGGAAAATGGGGTTTTTTGTCTTGCAACATCAAAGGTGTGCGGCTTAATCTCCTTTTTTGACGTCAGACTGTGGCCATGTTATTGTTTGTAAGGTTTTTGATTGGCCAGTATTTCTGTACAGTTGGGGTTATAACACCACATGTTTCCTTGGCAAGCACTTGACACCACTTGAAGTTGTTTTTGGTGTTTTCATGTGGACCGAAATGTTTTTCAGAACGAACGCGGAAAAATCCTTGTTAGTACACATGAACCATGAACCACATGAGCCATAGATTCAACAAGGCGCTGGAAACATTCCTCAGAGAACCATGTTGACGTGATAATGTCACACAGTTGCGGCTGATCATCCTCCATGTAAATTTCACGACATCCCAAAGGTAGAGTGACTTGATTGTCATGTTTAAGAAACCATTTTGAGATTATTGTCATGGACACTGTAATTATGAAGGGATGGACATGGTCAGCAACAATAATCGGTGTGGCATTTAAATGATGCTCAGTTGGTACTAAGAGGCACAGAGGGTGCATAAGAAGACATAAAACACATCATTACACCAACAACAACTTAAACTGTTGAAACAGTGCAGGGTGGATTCCTGCTTTTGTGTCGTTGGCACTAAATTCTGAAACCTACCAAGTGTTGCAGCCAAAAGACTCCTCAGACCAGGAAACATTTTTCCAATCTTCTTCTGTTCATTTTTCACGAGCGTGTGTAAACTTTACCTTGGTTGTAACAAGTGGTTATTGAGTTAGTGTTGGCTTCCTATCAGCTTCAAGCAGTCTGTCCATTCTCCTCTCCTCTGACATTAACAAAGCACTTTACCAAGGACAACTGCTAATCCCTTTATATTTTCTTTCTCTTTCAGACCCAACACTGGTTGTCTGGGGAAAAACCCAGTAGATCAGCAATTTCTGAAATACTCAGACAAGCCCATCTGGCACCAACAATCATGCCACGTTCAGACACATTAAGAACTTCAGCTGCTTGTCTTGATCATTTCTGCATGTCTGAATGCACATGATGGCTGCCACATGATTGGTGACCAGTTGGTGCATCTGCGTAGTCATTTATGGCAACTCAAAATAACCATGACAACTGAGCATATTCTATTGAACTACTGTTGAAAGCACCATGAGTTCGGGTTATTTTGGCAAACTAAAGTTCTTGAGATGAAGAAAATCAGTTTTACGTGGGACATCTGTTTAATAGCAAATCTGCCAAGTACATGAAATGTCTGATTCATTAGAGAAACAATGATTTTTGTTTCCTTTTGTAAAGGCTGGAGGTGCAAGCGCTATGGCCACAGGACAGGTGATCGGGAGTGTCCTTTCTTCATCACAGGCAACCAGAAACTGGAGCACTTCAGAGTGGTGAGTTTGTTTACTGCTGTAGAAAAGTTGGTCCACCCACGGTTCCTTATAGAAGCCGTGAAAGCAGTGGAAAAAAGTTAGTAGTCGCGTTTATGTCATGGAGCTATGACAGAGACAAAGTTTGTGTCTGAGACCAAAGTTAAGTAAGGTCACATTTAGTTTACACATGTGGGCAGCAGATCTCTGCACACAGCTCGTTCCAGTGTACTTTTAATGAAACGGTGCTCGCTGCAGGAACGCTCAGTCCCTGCAATGATTACCATAAATGCAACTGTGTCATATTTTCCTTCCTTCTATTGTCTCGATATTCCTAAAAGTGCTGACACAACACTGTTTGGAATATGTAGTTCCTGGATATAGTGTGAATTGTAGCACCTTACCTTCTTTCTGTGTGACATTGTGTTATATTTTATTAGGCACACGAAGACCCAATGTACGACTTGATTCGGGAAAACAAAAGGAATGAGAAGGAAACCAGGTATGTACAGTCATTTTCCTGCTGTGTGCATGTTGGTCATGTTTTTTTTGCTATAATTTCCCAGAGAAAGACTCATAATTTTCCACAGCTATTAAAGGACACACTCGAGACTCGTAATACTCATGTCATATACTTGAAAACTCAGTTTTTTCCACTGTGTCCTCTCGCTGGAGTGGGACAATCTCAGATGACCTGGAAAGTCTCTCATGGTTACTGGCTGCTTGTGCCAGTTTCTAGCAAATACTGTTTGACACCAGGAAGTTTGAATTTGAGGCTAGTTCAGGAAGAAGTGTGCGCGATTGTGCGTGCACACGTGCAGAGCAGCATAGCACACATGCTTGTGTATTTTTGCATGCATATCAAAAAGGTTATTTAAAGGCCAGTGGTGCTTTGAAGTCTACTTGCGTGTCTGTGCCACATTCATTTTGGCATCTTCTTTGAAAGGGGAGCGAAACAGTCCAACCTCTGCCAGCCTGCTTTCTAATTGCATGTAAGGTGCTGTCTATTAAATTGTGCTTGATGCGTAGCCTTGTGTCACAATTGGATAATTCATGAAAAAGTTAGGAAATTAGAGTTTTGGTTTTTTGTTGTTAGAATTACTGGTGTCTGTGTTTATTTTAAGCATTCTCACTTTTTATATTCTTTAATATTCTCGGCTTATTATTTGAGTGTATGACTTTAAATTTTATCATATATTTCGCCCAAATAGTTTTTTCGGGGGCCACATTTTTGCGTTGAATATGATGACGTTTTTCTCTCAGAGCACCACTTCAGTTCAAGAAATAGGGGACAAAAGCTGAAGCCGTCATCCTGTTCAGAAATTCCCTCCAGAGTTTGGCTGAGCCTGACGTGAAGCAATAACAGTCTTACTAAGCTAAAGAGCGGTGGTATTTTCAGAGTTACAGTCCATTTAGGACAAATTTCCCTGGAAAGAAGTGCCTTACCACGCTGCAGCAGAAGGATTCTACTGGAGCCATGTAAGTTTTGTTGTCACCTTACTGCTCACGTGTTACAGCGTGACTCAGAAATGCAGTATGAACACTAATAATTATGCCAGACATTGAATAGCGTACTCTGACACGTGCTTCCATAACAAAATATAATCTTGCTGCAGCTTCTTTAGCACAAATATCCTGCATAGCTTACATGTTATTTATTAACTTTACTCTGGTGATAATTCACACATGCCATTTGTCTTTTTTTGCACTTGAATTGTCAGCTGCTGTACACACAACTGATCATAGCACAGCAGTGTCCTTCAGCCTTATTCTCGCAGTGTGTCTCAAGCTGATGCAATTGTTTTCTAAGAAATGGGCTTTTGCAAACATAGTATTGATGCCCAGTTGAAGCAATTTCTCAGTGGAAATCTATGGACAACGTTTGCTAGCTCTTTCTTCCTCCACTAACATCATCAGTACACACAAACTCTACTCTGTGTATCTGGTACAGCTGCAGCACGAAACGGAGTCTGTTTGAGCACAAGACAAACCCCTGCACTTTATTAGGTACACCTGTCCATCCTGCTGTATATCAGCCTGCTGGTGGAGATGTAATGGTGTGGGGGAATATTTTCTGTGGGTCCCTGAGTACCAGATGAGCATCTTTTAAATCCAGTTTGTCTGAGTATTGTTGGCATTTCCATCTCTTTATGACCACAGTGTACCCATCATCTAATGTTTTGTAACCCAAAGTCACAAAATATTAAAGATACACTGTTAAATCTTTAAAGTGCAAATTCTGTTCCAAAATATAGCCGGGATGTTCGGGAAGTCTTTGGTGTCACTGGACAAGTAGCCCAAAAACACCTTTTAAAATCTTGCAGTCGAGCTTGTTTTAGAAGGACCTTACCTCCTGCACCACCACCATCACCACCATCTGGATGGTTCAGGCTTTAGAAGACCAACTCTGTGACAGGAGTCTTTGGCCTTGTTTGGTGTGATTGGCTTAGAGGAGAGAGGGGAGAGCTGCAGGAGGAGGATGAGGGCAATGGTCTCGTTTTAAATCCTGTTTGTTGTTTTGTTTTTTCCTAGTTTTCTGTGTACTGCAGGTTTTAGTGTGAGCACAATCAAGTAAAGGAATTATAACTAAAAAGCTATTTTAGCACCTTAGTTTAAAGGTCATGTAGACATGTAGAAGAAAAAATGGCTGTTTTGGCTTCTCTTTCTGATGATTATTTCAAATGTTTTGAACATTGTAAACTGTTTAGACAAAGAAATTGTGATTAAAAGATTATTCTTATTCTTTTCATCTACTCCGCTTTAGATTCCTTTAGAGCTTGTGTAATTTTTTTCTAAGGGAGTCTTGCATCACTGAAGGGCCCTCAATACACTTTTTTTCCTTTGAGTCCTGCCCTTCCCTCTGTGTTGTCTGATTGGCTGCCTAGACCAGTTTAAGAAAGCAGCTAGAGACACCAGTAGTCTCAGTTCTGTGAGTCAGAGCCTTCATTTGTAATGGATTTGTCTTCTCAAGTGTGTTTCATGTAAAAGAGAATACATCAAAGCATGCAGATGCTAAAGATATAATAATATGTAAGTCTTTTTGAATGTTTCCATAATTGTTTAAGATTTTAGTATAAACACAAGAAAGACGAGAAACCGAAAAAACACTAACATGGGCAGCACATCTTCGGTAGCAGTAGTCGTAGATTTTCTTTAAAAACAAGATAATTGAGTGAATTAACATCAGGTAACAGGGTCCCTGATGTTAAGAAAACTCATCTCCTCTTTTTTCATTTCAATCTCCCACAATTTGGTGTGCTTATTAAACTTAACCCCAAATCATACATGTGTACAGAATGTTTTCTTACAAAACTTAGCACTCCAACAAAAGTGAACATTTAAATTAAAATGAGTTTTACTTGTTTGGCAAAGATAAAGATATTTATGAGTGAGTCAGACTTCCCAAAAAACTTAGAAGAAACCATTTTAAAAAAATATGCCATGAAACAGTGGATGACCAAAATTACTGAGTTGTTGATTACTTATTTTCAAAAGTATGAAGTCATTATTGTCTCCTCCTCTTTGGGTTTAAGCAATAATTTTCAGCCCAATTCTACTTTTTCTGCATAATTCATCATACAAAATGTAATCAAATGTAATTTAAAATGGAAAAGATTAATTAAAACTTTATGCTCAAGCAAAAATTATTATATGCAACATTCTCTGACTGGAAGAAATTTGTTTAACATTTAAACCTATTTTCTGCACATTCCATTAAAATAAAATATTTTTTGTGTTTACCTCACTAAAAGATCCTTCACACACAAAGACTGTCAGTTTTAATGGTTACTTGGACAGGGTTGCTAACATTGGAAGAATCCGCAACCAGTACAAGCTGGGCAGTTTAGGGTGGCTCACTCCGCCTTTTGTCTTTTATGGAAAAACTCAAAATAAGGTCAGTACTGGGACAAAGACAGTGTGCTGCTCATGATCTGACATTTGAGATACGTTGCCAACCATGGGCAAAAATCAGTATGCAATAGTAATCCCTCATTACTCGTTACTTGAAAAAGTAATCAGATTACAGTAACGCGTTACAAGTAACGCGTTACTGCGCCCATCTCTGGTCCTGCACCTGCAGTTTTAATGGTTACTGGACTTGCTAAATACGCACCACAAGTGGGCATGGCTCACTCTCGCCTTCCTGCCTTCCTCCTTGTCTGTGCTGCTCAGTGACATTTGAGATACTTGCCAACCTGGGCATCAGTATGCCTCGGCTGTGCTTTCCTCTGCTCCAGGACACCACTCCTCCTGCCTTCCCTCCTTGTCTGTAGGATCCAGCAGCTGCAGCAACTGCTCCTCTTCTTCATCCTCCTCCGACTCAGATCACCATCGCACCATCGAAGAGGAAGAGGAAAAGAAGGACAAAAAGAAGAAAGACAAAAAGAAGAGAAAGACGAAGCGAAAGCACAAGTCCAAAACTAATGACTCCTCCGATTCAGACTGAGGGCATGCTGATACGCCAACTTGAGTATTACGTGTTTTGCACGTAAAAAAGGAAAGAGACTGAAATGCAGCACAGCGAGACTGAAATGCAGCACAGTGAGATCTGCACCCTGAAGACGCCCCCATGAGCTTTTTCCCCTCAGGTTAAAAGCTGTTTATGCACCAAGCATGATGACTTCTCCCTCACATTTTTTTCCCCCTAGGGCGACAACTCGCCTTTACATCCTCTCTGTCGGCTCGCACAGCACAGAGTCCGATGGAACAGCAGCTTAAGTATGTATGTGTGCCTTGGTACATATGTTTGTCAAAAAGGATTTGCTGCATGGGCGGTGACTCTTCAGCGAGTATGGAATGAGACTTCTGGTTTAAGAGAATGTTCTTACATCGATTCTGGTAAGGTCATATTCAGAGATTGTATTTTTCTCTGGCATTGCATTCTTATTAAAAACTTTGATTGTAGAGTGCATTAAATGAAAATGGGTGGAAAAAATGTAAACGTTGGGGTGCTGTTAGAATGTTTTTCCACACGAGCCAAAATGTTTGAATGCTTGCGACTGTACATAAACATTTGGAAAGATTTGAGGTTGGAATATGCTTATTTGCTCTGAGGAAGCCACAGAAATGTGGAAAGAATCTTTTGAGATCTCTGTATAGCCATATACAGAGACATGCACTGCAGTCCTGAAGTTTTCAAGTCATCTTTAAGTATAACGATCAGGCTTCGCAATGCTCTAGATCGGGTTTCAAATGTGAGGCCCATGGGCCAGAATCAGCCTGGCAAGGACTCCGATCCGGCCCACTGCATAGCTTTGGAAAATGTAAAGGAGGGCTTAAATTTCACTGTATTTTAATACATTTTACTGCATTTCCTACTGATAAAATCCTCCCTCATGACCATTCATACGACACCAAAGTAATTATGTCAAAAATAAACAACTAAATGACAGAAAATTTCCCATTTTTTCACTAATTCCAATAGAAATTCCTTTTTTTTTTTCACAATGAGTCCACAGTAAGACAAATAAAAGCATAACAGAAAACTTTCTGTGAATTAAAAACTTTGCCCAGACTGTCCTGTGATTATAAAACAATGAAGTATCAGAACTTTTTCTCTACTTTTAGACATTTATTTTTTACAATTCCGAGTCCAAAGAGTCGTGATGACAGATATCTTTCATTTGAAATTGTACTTCCCTTTTCTTCTGTTAAGATATCTGAGGGATTAAATGTGTAGTCCAACTTCTTCACACTGACAAAAAGGGGAGATTCCCTCTGTCGCTGCTCTGTTGACAGGGTTGTTGTTTTTTTGATGATTTCTGTGAGAGGGGATGTCTTTAATATGACCCTGTCGGAGACCACAGCTGTAGCTGAGCGCAGAAGCTCCACCCACCCACTGTTCAAACTACCTGAAAGACAGCAAATCAAAAGCCTTAAAGGGAGCAAGAAGGGGAGAGGAAAGGGCTCGTTTCAGACAGTGAATGAACTGAGAGTTTGCACCAAGTTTGTTGTAAATAATGGATGTTTTTAAACTTTAATGCAAAGCAAATCTGGTGGTGTCTGTGCATAAAAATGTGCAGCAGGAAATGAGCATAATAAGTTCTCTAGAAACATTCCAGCTCTATAGTGACAAAATCTGTGAGAAAGGGAGAAGTAATCATTTCAGGGAATTCAAAAAGAGTCGGTGGTTGTCATGTGTCATGGATGCTGTAGCCGGGCGTCACTCCTTCCCGAAACCAAATGAGTGTTTCCAGGTGGGCGATTCAGGAATCTGATTGTTCTGACACTGTCTGGGTTCATGTGAGAAAATGGTTTTTGACTCTAGCTCGTGTTGCCTTTGACTTGATGTTTTTTTAGAAACTTCACAGAGAGGCTGTCCATTAAAAATTGCACTGCACAGTAATGGGGTGACCTTTATAGCCAAGCAACATTTTTCTTTTGATCTTGTCCTGCTAGCGGTCGGACGATACTTAAAAACAGAATAATTTTAGTATACACTGGACAGGAATCCATGCTCTATGTGCTTAGCTACCATCAAGAAGTCTTCAGATTGACTTCTAAGAGCAGATTTGCAAGCAGACAACAGTAGCTACTTAAAACAAGCATTACTCTTTAAGCTACAGTTGAGGAAGTCTGCTGCTTCTCTTCTAAACTACACACATTCCCTCTTCCTAATGACCCTGACAGAGACAATTACAGTAGACCTACAGGGAACAAGCAGGCAAGATTTCCATTTAGATTTGAGACTAAGGCTTTCTGAATAGCTCATACACAGGGGACTGTATGTGTTTGTGAGAAATTACAGATCCATCAAAGAGTAACAGATAATGCAGCCATGAGAGCGTCTTAGTTGCTTATTGAGAGCATAGATCCAAGTTTTCTCTCGTCGTGCTTGACTCTTTTCTCACTTGCTTTCTGCAGCAAATTTCTTTCTTTTTTCTCGACGGACCAATAAGCGAGGATAAATCAGCTTCCCTGAAACATTTTGTTCCGTGTTGACTTCTCTCTCTCTGTCTCTCGCTCGCTCTTTGAGTAGCACAATGAATCTCCCAGATGAGGTGCAGTCACAGAAAGCAGCTCTGAGGGAGGTTATGCCACGTAGAGAGAATTTGGTCAGTGGAGAGGCTTTATTAAAGCACTCCGTCTTTTTGGACAGGGTGCAGGTCAGACAGGCTGCCAGACCCGAATCTCTGTGCTGATTGTGTTTTAGCCTCAACATGCAGTCCAGATTGTGAGCATTTGAACAGTTGCACATGTTTTATTCTTCAAACTCGGTGTCTCTCTGCAACATTCACTTTCAGATAAAATAAAAAATTCCCTAAAGGGCCAAGTTTCATCTTTAAGTTAGTTCACATCAGTTTGTTAGTATAGTGTTTTCATTCATGCCTACACTCACTCGCCTCTTCATTGGGTACACCTGCCCGACTGCTCGTTAGTGCAAATCAGCCAATCACATAGCAGCAACTCAGTGCATTTAGACGTGTAGATGTGGTCATGGCAACCTGGTGAAGTTCAAACTGAGCATCAGAATGGGGAAGGAAGGTGATTTAAGTGACTTTGAATATAGCATGGTGCTTGGTGCCAGACAGGCTGGTCTGCTGGGGTTTTCCCACATAACCATCTCTGGGGTTTACAGAGAACAGGCCAAAAAAAGAAAGTATCCAGTGAGCGGCAGTTCTCTGCTTGGAAATATCTTGTTGATGCCAGAGGGCACGGAGAAATGACCAGAGTGCTTTGAGCTGATAGGAGTGTAGCAGTAACTACAGTTATGTTATGCAGAAGAGCATCTCTGAACACACTATATGTAAAACCTTTAAAATGATGGGCTACAACAGCAGACGAATGCACTGGGTGCCACTCATGTCAGCAAAGAAGAGGAAACTGAAAATACAACTCACACGGGCTCCCCAAAATTTGACAGTAGAAAACTGGTGAGACGTTGCCTGATCTGCTGAGTCTCGATTTCTGCTGCGACAAACAGGGTCACAATTTGTTAAACAACATGAAACCGCAGAGCCATCCTGCCTTGTATCAGCGGTTCAGGCAGGTAGTGGTGGTATAATGGTTCTGGGGATCATTTTGTGGCTCATTTTGAGCCTTTTAGTACCTACTGAGCATCATTTGAGCACCACAGCCTGCCTGAATATTGCTGCCGGCCATCTCTATCCCTTCATAACCCCAGTGTACTCATCTCTTGATGGCTGCTTCCAGCAGGATAACGCTTCATGTCACAAAACTCAAATCATCTCAAACTGGTTTCTTGAACATGACAATAAATTTACTCTACCTTTGGGATGTGTAACAGGCAATTGACCAAATGGATGTGCAGCTGACAAATCTGCAGCACCTGTGGGATGCTGTCATCCATCGGCACCTTGTTGAATTTATGCTAAGAAGAATTAAAGCACTCCTAAAGGGAAAAGGGAGTTCAACCTGGTAAGACTTTAGGTTAGCTGTGTGTGGATTCAACTTGTAATTTGAAGTTAATAATGTATTTCCAGACATTAAAGGTTGTTATTTCCCCCAAAATAGGCAGCTGGGTTAATTTAAAAACAACAAGGGGCAGGGATAGCTCAGTAGGTAGAGTGGTGGCCCCATGATCGGAAGGTCGGGGGTTTGAATCCACTGAACGGCTACCCTGAGGAAGGTACCGTCCCTACACACTGGGCGCCCAATGGCTGCCCACTGCTTCACTGAGTGAATGGGTTAAATGCAGAGAGGAATTTCCCCACGGGGATCAATAAAGTATACATTATTATTAAAAAGCAGGTGAACACATGAAAATAATAAAATAGAAAACCAGCTGTTATACAGTGGAATACAAGTTATCTGGATGAGTGGATTGGTGTGTTTAAGAAACCCCTCTTTTATGTCTGCAGTATGTCATGAGTCCTTGTCAACAATCAAGCGAAGACCTCGAAGCCTCGGAGGACTCACAATTACAAAAGAAGCCCTGCATCATTTTGAATCCAATTTCTGTGGGATGCTGAAAGAAAACATGAATCTGTCAGAAAAAAAAAAAAAATCATGGATAGAGCGAACTGAAGAGAACAAGGAACGACTCACTAGCCGAAACACCCATTCATCATCAGACTCGGTGGTGCTTCTGTTTGAGCATGTATGGCTTGCCAAAGGAACTGGCACGCTGCCATCTATTGTTATTGTTGGTCTATTGCTGAATGTAACAGGGTGGTCTATATGAGCATTCTGTGTGCTCTAATTAAGCTAAATGCACTGAAACCCAGCGGACAACGCTTCGTTATTAAACGATGATCCTAAATCGTGGCCCGTTTAATCACTTGATCTCAGCTTGAATGAAGACAAGTCTAAAGGTAAGAGCATCGTGTTTAGGCAGGTAAAATCTGATTTTGACGTTCTCTGCTGAAGACCAGTCTTCTGTTAACAATCAAATCTGAAGCAAAAACATGCAGCTCTTCAGATACGTATGGTCTGGATTTGTTTTCCAAAATATGGGAGGAAAAAAAGAAAAGTAGACAATTAAACCTTTATGAGCAGAGCTGCTGCACTTAACTCATGAATAATAACCATGTTTGCCAAAAGGGAAAATTAAGCAGCACCAAGTCTTCCCTCTGTTTTGATATTGTTATCTGATATGACATTAAAGTTTCACACCAGACGTGCAGATGAATGGAGGTTGGCCCGCTGTTTGTGAAACAGGATGTGTCCAAATCAGAGCGAGTTACACAAGTGACAACTGACATCTATAAAAAGAAATCAGTCCAGTGCTTACCTTCTGAGTGCAACACCAGAAATGAGAGTGACTCTGCAGTTTTACCGGCTTGCACTGTGAGTCTCCACTTGATTGAACGCATCATGCAATGCTTTTTTAGGAGTGTGGGCTGTCTTAAAGCTATATGGCGAAATAGAAGATGAAAATATGACCTCATCTCTGAGCCCTTCAATTTGCTCTTGAGCCCTCTCAAGTTAGAGTCGGGGATCCAAAGGTCACAGTGACCGAATGACGCAAATAACACAGAGGGATAAAAGAATGCTTTTGTTTGCTTCCCCAAAAGAAAAGCAGCAGTAAGTGCTGTTTATAATATATTACATACCATATCAAGCATGCTGAGTGTGCTCACGCAGCATTCATAGGTCAAACAAAGATTTATTATCTGAGTCAAATCTGTATGCTTGCACAGAAAAACAAAATGTGTTGACGAATCTTGAAAAACACATAAAAATATCTGTTTTCTTCCTCTTACATTTTTGGGTCAGGTGTGCCTGTCCTCGCAGCCTATTTATGGAGTCAGATTGGGTGTGAAGTCGAGGACGCGGGCTGCCATTTAAACGGGCCGAGCTTTGCATCCTGTGTTTTTCGCAGAGAGAAAAATAAACAGAATGAGGGACTAAGAGATTTCTGCTGGGTGTGTCGCTCCAGATTGTTTGCCAGGACGAACAGGGCTCCTGTATTAATCCTCCTGCTGCTGCTCCCGCTGAGTGGAGACGAGGACGAGCTGCAGAGCTGCCTGCCACACACGCTCTTTTTCTCTTTCAGCCACAAATGCCACTCATTCTGGTACCAAGCACAGCAGGTAATTAACGATCAAAATTAAAGGGACGCCGTGGCTCGGAGATGCTGCAGTCTTTACAGAGTGCCTGTAACATTATGCTCCCAGACAAAGTAACACTAGAAGGTCATAATCCCACTCTCCAAACAGGAGGACATTCAATAACCATGAATTATTGAAAGCACTGTTCCCGTTTGCCTTTCCTTTCCCGAGAGACTGAAGGCCGATCTGCTTTTGTTTCATCAGTTACTGTGAAAAAAAAACAGACGTCTCCTTCGGATTTGAGTTGTTTGTCAGGTATAATCTGTTCAGTCGTTGCCGTAGCAGGCCCACCATTTGTCATGTTGGTGTAGGCTCACTCGGGGAGGCAGAAGTCCTTTCTAATATTTCATTTTTTCCTAAATTATTCTCAGCCGAAACATAAGCGTGTATTTATTTTCAGCCTTGTAAATTCCCTGTGCAAAGTCATTAATGATGAACTGCAAAGTACATTTAGTCCTCTTGAGGAGACAGTCCCTTCTTTATCAAGAATGATGCGTTTTTTTAAGGATCGTAGTTACTAAAGACATCAGGGAAAATCAGCAAGAGCATGAAGTAACATTTAAGTATATGATGTAACACAGACTATTGTGTTCTGCTCTTTTCTTCTCTAATCAGTGTTTTCTTCCAGCCTGTTTTTTACTCTTTTTAATAACTTCCAGATAGCCTACACATATGCCTTTACACATGATCCATATTGGGTTTTAATGTCATTTTTGATTGCCCTGCATCTAGGAGTATAAACAAACAGTAACAAATATAAATCAGAGAAGAAGAAAATACATCAAATACACACCATTTGTTTTCATTTTCTTGGAAAGTGTGCTTTACTGTGCAAGAATGTTATAACCGATGAACAAAAATCAAACTGGGATGGTCATCTTCTTGCTTATCTTGCAATTAACCTAATCCAACGCTGATATCAAATGCTTTTGGGATGATAAATTAATCTTTATAGCACATATTTTGGAAAAGGTGCTTCCTGCTTCTTCAGCTTCCAGTTTTCTGTGATCCTGATATTCCTGTTTGGTGATTTTGCTCTTGCATCCTTATCCAACACCCTACATACACCTACACACACCCATACACACCACTGTCACCACACGCTCCCTCACTACATGTTTAGTTAAATAAATTGACAGAGGGAAAATGAGGAGAGGATTACTTTTACAGAGTGAAGGTTTCCTCTCAGAAATACTCTGTAAAACAAGAATAAAGTTTTCATTTCCCTTTCTGTATGTTGGCACTGCACTTAAAACTGTTATTAACCAAACCGAGCTAAGCTTTGGGGCTAAAATAGTAAAATAACGATTTTCCATCCTGTAGAAAAATAAATAATTACTAAAAAGTCCCCTTCCTCCTGTTCACCAGCGGCTGCTTGAGCTTTGCTGCTGTCATGCATTCGTGCATCCTCTGTTTGGCAACACAAGCCAGCCAGCAGACGGCAGAAGAAAAGAGGAAGTGGAAACATCAGCACTATCTCTACGGCAGAGGAGAGAGAGAGAGAGAGAGAAGGAGAGGAACCACCAGTGAGTGACACGCTCTCACACACACTCTCTCTCTCTCTCACTCACAACACACACACAACTCCGGACATCGGCGCCTTTTAGTGGAAGAAGCGTCCTCGCGTCGTCAGGTTGGTGAAAGCCTCGTTTCCCTCTTCCTGCAGAAATGTTGATGTTGCTGAAATTCCGTCTCACTTCCTTCGCGTTGTGGCGCTAAATGTTCCTGGGGGGTGGCTCGCCGTGTTTTTGTGTGTTCGCTGCGCTCTCGCCACGGCATGCCCGAGTCTCTGTGCGTTACACCGGAGCGAGGCAGCGAGTGTTCCTGCGCTCACGGCTCTCTCCTGCCTGTCGCTACTTTGTTTTCGGTGGCCTCACAGCGGCTCCGGGCGCTGTTCTTTTATTGACATGCTCTTTCTGATTTTTTTATTTTTTTTTTAAGCATCACTGCTCCCTCTCTCTCTCGCAAACATGCATGTTGAACTGCGATGCATAAATGAAAGTGCCAGCAAATCCAGGCTTTGTCCTCGGTTTAGTTTCTTGTTTTTCCCCTTTTTTGAAACAAGTGCACAGCAACGCTGCAAGTTGCGTGTTTGCGGCAGATATACAGCCAAGAAGCAGCCGAGGTCTCTGCTTTTCCCGGCTTGTGTGATGGAAGTGCATGCTGCTGATGGCTAAATGCAGAAAAAAAGGAAGAAGAAGAAGGAAAAAGCTGTACGTCCCCCCCCCCTAATTAAAGAGCTGCTTTAATTGTGCGCGGTGTGTAACTCCAGCCCTGCACGCTGGCCACACCGCGGGCCTGTGATTAGGCAAGAGGAGGGAGAGAAGAAGCCGGACAGCCTCTGATGCATGCAGAAGCTCTCTGCTATCCTCAAAACGAATCAGAACCTGCGATACCAACATGAGCTTCACTCACACCCTTTAAAGCTGTCTCCTCCACTTCTCTCTTTTCACTTCCGGTGTGTTTTCACCTGACCTCCCCTGTCAAATCAATGCGTAATAAACTTCTGATTAGTCTTGTCCCTCAAAAAAAAGAAAAAAAAAGAAGAAGAAGAAGAAGAATCTGTTGTCACTCCTCCCCTTGCACTGGCTGGATATCCAATTTCTTTGGGTAGAAAGACAGTAGTTAATCAGTTTTTCGTCATTGCTGATTTAATAACCTTCTGCTTTGTTTTCCTGCCTTACTCTTGTGGAAAGAAACAAGACGTTAGACCACATTAGACCTCTGTTTGCAAAGATTTGGCCCTAAGTAGCTCCCCTTCTTCTTCATTACAGCAGAAAGTATATTAATATTGTAGATAAACAACACAGGGGCTGGGTGCATCATTCCCAAGCATTTCGTCTCCAAATTGCTCTTACGAGGAAAGACTGTGGAGTAGATCAGCTAATGTGAGATGTATATCAATTTTGATTTCATTAAAATACGATATCAAATGTTCTTCCAGCGTAGCCGTCGGATATCTGGACGTATTGGGCCCAAAGCTTCCTGTTGTGTGCGGTGGTCATAATTTAATAACGAATCCAAATGCATTACTCAAAGTAATTAAAAGCCTAAATGCCAATCAAAGGATAGCTGATGATTTTGCGACTTTGATTCTTCCGGTGCATGTATTTATTTTTTTAGTTCTCCCTACAGATTATTTACTGTTTGCAGCCAAACCCAAAAAAAGAAAAACTTCTGGCACTGAAATCTTGTCTCTTGTCTGCAGATTCTATAAATTCATAAGCAGATATGTGTGGATTGGAGTGATTATTATCTCAACACCTCATGCTGTGATTGAGAGTACACGACGAATAGGTAGAAATCAGTGAAAAACAGACTCAGAGTCCATAGACTAAAGGGATGTAATGGATGTTAAATCTGAAATAACCTCCTGTAACAGGATCGCTGTGACTTGATTCCGATGTGCAGCTTCAAATCCATCGCACTGTGTTTTCCCTGCAGTGAAACGAGAAACAGTCCCATAATGCTTCCCTGACAATGCTTTTAAACCTGTGAGATAAGACGAGGCGGATGGAATCAGTGCTGAAGATGAGAAAATCTACCAATTTGATGCCACGAATCCCACTTTTGTAACCACCGTTTCATTATTCCTCCCTCACTTCAATCTGTAGCTGTTCTAAAAAGACCTCAACAGCAGACAGCTCGGCGTGTCTCGGCGCTGTCCTCATCGCATCAGTCATCGTGCAGCCCTGGGTCTGCGCTGTTGTCTGCGTTCGGACCCTCTGCTCCTCTGGGCAACTTCTGGCAGAGTGAGAGCTCGTTTATACGCCCCGTTAGCCGCCAAAGACGTCCCTGTTGTGATGGAACCGCAAGCATGTTGGCGTCATCGTGTCATGGCGAGATTGTAGCCTAGAAGCAAAAGCACTGGGACACATGCAGTCGTTACACCGGAGATGCAGAACTTGACCAGAAGGGATTCACTGGAGTTGTTTTTCCAGTAATAATGTCCATAAGAATATTATTGTATGCATTTTTTCACTTTTGCCCTATATATGCACCCCGTGACTTCTTATGACTGTGAGTTACAGATTTTCAGCAGAGGTCTGGCACAGCTTTACCACTCAAAGAAGGCCATTTATGAGCCATACTGGGGAACAGAGCGCTACCTGTAGCCCCATCAACCCTGGCTGTGAGGTTCACCGTGTTGATCCAGCAGAGTCATATTTCAGGTTTACGTTCACACGAGGGACCCGTGTGCTTAAGTTTTTATCAGCCGCGGCAAACCTTCATTTCTTGTTAGCTCCCCTCGCCCGAGTAAATATTTCTTTAGCTCTGCAGGGTTTTAAAAATCAGCAGTAGAAATGGAGTGTTGCAACACAAGAGCAAAACAAAGTTGGATGATGAAATGCGGCAGCAGTGAGTCACCAAACAAACTGATGGAATTAAAATTGAGTACTTGGGCCTTTTTTTTTTCTTTTTTTTTTTTAAATCCTGAAATATAATCCAGGAAATCAGATTAGTACACAGAGGCTGAGACGGAGAGGCATTTGGGGAGAGGATGGGTGCCTGCCCTCGCCTCTTTGACTTGCATCACATGTGAGATCCTTCTCTGTACCCATTTGACGCTCCCTACTGTTTGGCATCTTCTCACCACCTCCTCAAGTGCAACCCTGCTAATTTCCTACTCCTCACGTCTGACAACCCCCCCTCGCCTTTTTCTTATTAGCTTGCTCCCTCGCTTATGCTTCCTTTCTCACACATGCAATCCGTCTCTTGCAGTTTCCTCTCAGCTGCGCACTCTCACGTTGCACCCCCCCCCCCAATCTACTTTTTCACTCTCTGTTGTTGCTCCCCAAGGGAAGCCGAGGTATGTAAATTGTTTTCTCCCTGATGTATCCCGAGCTTACTGCTTGTTCATCTTAAGCCGCAACCACGTAAATGCAAGTTGTTCCAAAAACAACGCTTTTAAAACTGAAGCGATCTTTATCCCACGAGTGCTTTTAGCACCTGTTCAGAAGCAATCTCGGTCTATTACAGTGAGCTGCCGTTCAGGTACAGTGAACCCGTGAAAATGCAGGACACAAACTGACTATTAAGACCCCATCGGTCTCTGTCATTCTGTCCAAAGACTCTCTGCTTCTGTGTGACGCCAGTAAAACTCAATCCTGGAATTCTCAAACTGAAACAAAGGAAGTAGCATTTCCAAAAGTCTCCGTTTTGGGAGTTCTGAAATGCAGGATTGCGTAAATATAGTAAAAGGCATGTGTTTTAGAGCAAAAACATATTAGCGCGGTCATGAAATATGAGGTTAAAAAAAAGCTTCACAACTGTCTATGCCTTTTTAATAGACGTTTAACATTATTATTAAAACAAAAAGTCCCTTTAAAAAAAAAAATCCTTGCTGTTATCCTTGCTTCCACTAGTCATAGATAGGCCTGTCATTGTACAGCTTCAGGGGAGATTAATTTGCAGTTCCAAATTAGTTGAATGTTGCCTTGCATAATTGCTCCCTGTGGTATGAAGTTAATTAAAACAGTACGTAGGTACTGAAGGTGCAGTGGGGAGGTGCCAGACAGCCAATCAGACATAGATGGGTGAGAAGAGATCTCATCGGTACTGCTGCCATGTTCTACTCTTTACTTTACTGATTGTTGCTTCGGGCGAAGTTCAGAGCTGATCAACTCGATGAGAGTAAATGAGAAAAAACTGATGGAGATTCTTATTGTTTTTTACGACAAACCGTGATGTCTGGCGGTTGCATAAGGCAACACGCTCGTGGGTATGTTTTGACCCTTAACCTTGGTTGGGCTTGTGTAACTCCGAGCCCATCCATTCTGAGAGTATGAATCGGTTTAAGCGGAGAGCATCCGCTGGTGAATTTTTCGGTCTAAGTCTAGACTTCATGCGGCACGAAGCGGCCCTAGATGACCCAGAAACTGATATGGATCCCTCTGTATGCTCGCTCTGCCCGCTGCATTCCAGCCGTGGTACTGCCGCAGAGCTCTGTAAATACTGAGTGAGAGGTTAGCCAGCTCTCTTGCTCTGTGTTTGTGGTATTTAGCATCTCTTAGCTAAGAGGCTCTCAGGCTTAGAGCCTACTGACCCAGTAGGATAAATGAATAGATAGCCTCTCTGTCTACTATATCCCCACTTAGCTGTGCGAGAGGCTCGAGATGATTTTACATTTATAGCTGGCCACTTTTTCAGATGGCCCAGCTGTGAGCAGGCATTAGGGCCTGCTGTAGTTGGATCGTCCTCACGTGCTGTGTGTTTTCAGCATCACTCGATGCATGAATTATGGCATGTGTGCACAGGTGCTGCAAAGATTTGCAAAATTCTCTGCTGTGTCAGTTTTTATTTCTCTCCACTGCTCGCCTGAGTCATTTTTACAGCTGCTGGTGTGTCAGTATGACCCAGGTGCTTCAACCAGGTTTTATTATGTTGTAAACTAATTATAGCTTTTTCCCCCCTGTGTGTCTCTGAGCCCTTTGGGTGGTGTTTAATATTACAGGTCACCACCTAATGTGTCTTTTGGTGTCCATATATCGATGGTTGTATCAATACTTCTGTTCCCTCTTTCTGTCAATCCATAAAAATATGATATGCCAACACTAACTGAGGAACACACAAGTCACTGCTGAGTCCTGATCTCAGTAATTTAAAAGGAATCAAAGTTGGGAATGTAAATCTCTTTAGGTATATCTGGCCGGTAGGTGCCCTTGGTACCTATTTGGACAGCCTGCAAAAAGAGAAGACAATCCACACTGTACATTTACTCCACTACTCACTAATTCGACCTGCCTAATGGTTAAAAAACCTATTATCCACAAAAAAAAATAAAGACCGTTACCAAGCTAAGAAGTGCATTTCTTGTTCTCAGTGATAAAAACTCGAGGATTTAGGTTCTTAAATGTGCCCCTTAGTGTCTTGTCCACTTGGATCTTAAGTGAGCATGAATTGATGGAAGTGCCCTAGTTTTCAGCGCTGCTCTCCCCGAACTGTGCTTTTGATTTTTTATTATCCTTTTGATGTTAGATTTGTGGAAGTCGAGAGAGAGACTTTTATGAACTTGTTTGCTTTGCACATAAAAGGCAAACACTTCATCGTACTAAAATAACGAAAAATTATTGACGCATTTATTTGACTTTCATCTGATGTAAACTCTTTAAAGAGGAGCCCCACCAGTTGCAAATATCAGCACTGGTTTTGGAGAACTATTGCGTAAGTGGAAAAAAAAGCATAAATAAAGGCCTTTTGGATACAGAGGGAGCTGCGTGGAACCTGGGGATTATTTAAATACTCGGTTGGTATTAAACCTCCTAGACCTCTGTCTGCTTGAGGCTAGCGGCTCCATGCTACTTTATCCACATGCAGCGTAACAAACCCAAATTTCTGACCAGACTGATTGTGGCCCTTCTGTTTCATTGTTGGTGCTGGTGCAAGTTTTTATTACGGTAAAGTAATGTAAGGAAAACATTAAGTTCTGCTGCATAGAGTTCAGCAGTTCTTTAAACAGTCCTTTATTGGGTCTGAGAGTGTTATGTGCTGCAATAAGTAGAGTACTTTTTAGTAGAATAATAGAAACCAAAGTTTTCTATTATTCTACTTTTTACTTCACCCATTTTGACACTTTAACTCCATAAAATGACCACTTCAGAAGGATTCCCGCTAGTGGAAGTACTGTGGTTTAAAGTGACGAGGGCTACCTGGACAGAGTGTGCATGAGGAAGGACGCCCGTTCACCCGTGCTATTCTCACAAGGGTGCAATTACATGTCACATAGACTTCGTCCTAAGAAGCTGGCAGGTTAAAGACCGTTTAATATTCTCACATGTGCCGCTCGTCAAGTGACGTTGTTAAAAGTTTAAGGGCATGTTGGAAAACGGCTTTTCAGGGCTGCATGTTTTAAGCTCAACAGTTATTGGACAAGATAGAAGGTAGCAAAGTCCCGAGAAGTCCTTACAGATCCCTCAGTAAATTTAACAAGAGCTTGAGAGCTCTCTTAGTTTTCTTTGGGAACTCTTTATGAGACCTCTCTGTAAATCCAGCAGAGCTTGCTTAAAGGAATTACCCAAAAATGTCCTTTAAAAATCTTGCATTTTTTGTAGAAGAGTGAATTAGAATTGAGGTGAGAAACCCGCAAATCTATTTCACCCTTCATTTCCAGTGTTGTTGTGTTTTTGTGGGTTTATCTGTCTTCATCGTTCTTCTGTTTCTAAAAGTCAATTTGAGCAATTATTATGAAGTCTGAATTTTCTTTGATTTATGTATTGGTTAAAAACAACTCTGTTAAGACTTAATTTAATGCTTTCTGTGACTGGAAGGAAAGCAAAAAAAAAAGAGGAAGATACTGTTAAAATGAGTAGCTGCAGTTTTTTAATGGTGTTTATGCCTCACAAGCCTTAACACACAAATATGAACACATTTTCATGTATTAGTCTTTTTGGGGTGCTTGCTATATTTCTTGTTGCTGCTGCGAGCTTTTTCATTTCTGGTTATTTCTGTTAATGTGAGAATAGAGGTGAGGGGAACGGTGCGATAACGCTTGGCTAAATGAACGGTATAATTAATGTATGGGCTGAGATTGTGAATTTTATCCCTTTCTGGCTTGACGCCTCTGTGATGTCAGTGCAGTAGGAGTGTTTTCTATTAGACAAGTCAAGGCTACATCTACAGAGAGGAGATTTAGGAGTGGAGGGCCTCTCGTAATATACCAAGGTCACCAGCTCGCTCGTTCTCTCCAGGTCTGGGAACTACAAGCGCTGGATTGAAGATATGTTGCTTTATATCGGAGCTGCTTCTGGCTCTCTGAATAAATCAAAACGTATAAGAGCGTACGAGAAGCAGAGCATTCTGATATTTCACCCTCTCGTGGTTGCATCCCTCGGATACCCAATCTTTATGTCTCTCTTTTAAAGAGCGGTTCTGATTTAGAGCTGTGCTGGGCTTTGCAGATGCACATCTGCCTGTTCAAGCTGTTTGCTGGTACTCGGGACCAGTTTCAAAAATATGTGGAAAAGCTACAAACAAAGGCCACTATTGCTCATGTTTGTTGTAGTCCTTTATCTTTGCTTTAGCACAGGGGGAAAAAGCAGACTTTGTGTTTTTTGCTTTTCTTCCTCCTTTTGGTGAACTCTGGTGAGACTGTTGTCTTTCCAGTTCAGGCCAACCCTTTACCCAATTACTACACTGCAGGACTGCATGCAAGTGCATCCCCATAGCCTTTGTGTTGGTTAAATATGTGTCATCCCACTCTCTATCCTGCATGTAGGTGGAGAGCTACGCAAATGAAGACGATGTATTGGCCTAAAGACTTTAATTCCTCCTCTTTTTCTAGCATTCTCGTCAGTGTTTCTGACTCGTCTTTATCTTCTATCGTCATGTTTTCTCCATTTATACAGCTCCACATATCCATATTGCCCAGTCTCTGACCCTCACTACCCACACACTGACCACCAGCAGTAGCAGCATTCGTCAGGGCATCGTTGCTCCAAGCCTCATTGGTCATCTCTCTTGCTGCCACTGTACAGCTCAGTAGCAGCCTGAGGTGAGTTTCTGTTGGCTCTAAGCAGCCGGGAAAACAACAAACCATAATTAGTTGTCACACCCTGATGGCAACATTATCGCTTGTTAGAAGGAAGAAAATCTCAAGCAGGGTATTTGATCTGGAAAACAGCCACAGCGAAAAGAAGCCCTCCCAAAGCCTCGCTCAGGGGGATGTCGAGCTGTCAAAGAGCATCAGGTCAGATGGTGAAGCTCTTTTACCTCTTTTCCAATAGTATCTCAGCTCGGTTCAACTTGACTCTACTTTCTTTTGGTCGTTTTCTATTACAGTTGAGTACCGCCTCAATGTGCGTGGGGTCATTATTGCCAGAAGTCTCGTGTCGTCAATTGTATGCGACACAAACACAACAATGGAGGACATCGATGGTATCCCTGCTGCAAAAGGTCTACGCCTCATCACTGAACCACGGTCTTGTTTTGTGTGTAGCTATTTCCCTCATTGCAGGTTTCAAAGATGCCGGCTTTAATTCATGTTAAGGAGTCACTGTTGTGACTCATCCAGTGATGACAATCTTTGGCCAATCAGTGGCATCCAGTCTGACGATGTCACATTTTCAGCTTAACTCAGCTAGCTTGTAACCCCGGATGAGTAGGCACTAAGAAGGTACCTGGTACCAGGTAGTAACGCCTAATGGAAAACCATAAAGGCTGAGCTGAGTAGATGGAGGCTGTTGAAGCATAAAGCTAATGGATGCTTGGTCCAAACTTGCCTCATCCCACCTCATTGAACTATGAAAGACATATTAGTTTTACGTAACTGCCCAGGTTTGTTAAGTTGATCAGAAATACATGTGAAAAACGCCTCTGTTTGTCTCTTTCCTGCCTCGTGAGCTGAGTAATTACTACAGCATAAGAGTGCCAGCTGAGTTCACAACAAAATTAATGCATCATTGTCAAAAGCAGAGTATGCCTATGTCAAGACACCCATGTGGGAGATGGTTTTCTTTGGCAGAGACAAATATTTTGTCTTCTGTTTAGTTCTTATCAGAGTTTCTGCTTCTTGTTAGTTCTGCCAGTCACACTGTTGTGTCTATAGACGTGGGTTCTTCGTGCCATCTGAGAATAAACAGTGTTTTTTGTTGCTCTCACACTCGGCTGAATCTTTGTGATGAGCTCGGGATTCTTCTGCCGTTTGTGGCTCGCTCAGATTCTCCATCTGTAAACCACCTGTCTTACCCCGTGTCACCCTGGCTGGTCTGTGCTGGCCACACATCAGAGTTTTCCATTTCCTGTGGATGTCACACGTCGACTGTGTGCTCACCCCTTATCTTTTACCCTGCTATGTCGAAGTGAGGAATAACACATACGGCTCAGCTCGCTTGGTCACAGCATGGCTCTCTATTGAAAGAAGAGGGGTATTGTAATGGCAGACAAGCTGGGTTTAATGTTGCCTTCGGGGCTTGTTGCTGTGTCTGTTCTTTTGTTGTCTGGAGGGGAAGCTTAACACCCAGTGTTTGTATTTTTGGTGTGTGTGTGTGCATGTTTGACTTGTCGAGCTGCATTTTCCAGCCCAGACAGCAAAGTAGAAGAAAGGTACAGGAAATACCGAGGGCAGTTTTACAATAATAGGGGAACTGTCAGATGCAGGACACTCTGTAAAAGCAGTGAAGGTTTGCTACATGCAAAGTGCGATTTCCCATTGGGGTTAAGAAGAGCTACTGTGGTTTGCTCTTAAAGCTACTATATAGCACAAGCCTCATCTGAACAGAAGGTACAAGGTGAGCCACTTCCTGTCGATATCCACGTGTAAACCGATCCTTTTCCTGTTGACAGAAAGTACGAAGACAAAGGTCAAAAAGCACAGACAGAACTCCACAGCCCAATGTTATCAGATATTAGTTTGCTTTCAGTGTGAATTACAGGGCAGCCTGACCAGCTGAAACAAACCGTGTCTGTTTCCATACACTCTGTGAAAAGATGTACAGTATGAGGGCTTGATATGCACCGATTACATCATTCCAATGACATCGTACCCACAGCAATGAAAGCCTGGCCTGTGGAATGCCCACCACTGGTGTTTTTCTTTCCTTCTTTCCTCTTCCTTCTTTTTCTGTCTCTGTTTCGCAAAAATGTGGGTTACAAGCAATTAACCCATAAAAGGCAAACATGAACCTCTGAATCCTTTGCCCCAGTTTATAAATAGCCAGACTTCAGCCTCAATTCTGCTTTTGCTGCCACTGTACCACAAGCAAAGCCCTCACCCCTCAATTTTACTACATAGCTTGACAATTATAAGGCATGGGTGAAGCCCAAATGAATAGCTTTTGTATGACTTGGGCTGGGGATGCATACAGGATGAAAGTGTTTTAGCCGTGGCCAGTCACCGCACTGCTAGGGTGGAGGCTGAGCTGGCATTGTCACTGGTTTGTGACTGACCAGACCAGGCTGAGGCCTGTCACTGGGTAAACATACTGAGGGGAGGGCATGGTTGTAGCATATGGTTAAAAAAAGATGTGGGGTGGGGTGGGGGTAAATAAATAATAGGAAGGCAGTGGAGAGTGGGAAGCTTAGGGCAGAGCTTGGGGGTTAACAAATTAAAGGGTGAGCCCAGTGGTGGGGCACGGGGCATCTGTCAGGAGAGGGGGGAGGGCATTGTGGTGAAAGGGCGTAGTACGCCCTAAGTGGCTGGGGAAATAAGTGTAGCAGGCAAGAGAGAGAACAATAACAAGCATCTTGGAGACTTTAAAAGCAACAAAAAAACTGCCTCATGTGGAAAATCTTCTCAAAAATAAGCCTCACCATGTTTTCCGTGGCACACATGAGTTCATTGTCGTGGGTGTGTGCAGTGGCGTGACGCTGATGAGCCGTTGGTGGATGGCGAAAAACATTGTGCCCCCAACAGTGCGGTCAGTCAGTCATTCAGTGTGGCAGATAGGCAGTGACCACGCAGCAGGGAGGAAGAGAGTGTTTTGGTCAGACCAGGTCCTGAAGCCACCCAGGAGATGCGTGCTTCTGGGTGTGTTTGCGTGTGCGTGTGGAATTGAGGTTTGCTTGATGTATAGCCACAGCTGGGGGACAGTGGGAGGGGATGAAGAGACAGCTGGCAGGGCAAAGGGTGAGTGTAACGAGGAGTGTGTGTGACAGCCACAGTGACTCCTTTGTTCCTACTCACTTGTGCCAGTCACAGCAAGTAGATGGCTGGTCTGTGAAGTGACTGAATCCTTTCATAGCACCTAGACCAGATACACAGTTTAGCTTTACACTCAGCCTGTGTGTGCGTGTGTGTGTGCAGGCAGGGTGTGTGTGACTCTATGCAACAGAGAAGTGGCAATGGCGGCAAGAGATTTCCACAGGAGAGCCCATAACCATCTTCCATAATGCCAGTGTTCCCGTAGAGCGTTTATTATGCTTGTGATGATAGTCATCAGCGCTAACATAATTGTAGCGCCAGCAACACTGAGCTGTGGCTTGCTTGCTATATGCTAAAGTAATGAGTGTTGTTGAGGGCCTGTGTTCTCTCCAGAGTTATGTCTTAATAAGAGGAGTAATTTTTGCTCTGGTGGAGAGGAGTTCTGCATGTGTGTGGCTTCTGCTGGAAACGCCGTTAACGTGTGGACTGAGCTTGTCAAGGTGCAAGGTCACATGAGACGTCTTCTTCACCACACCTTTTATTAAAGCCCTCTGGTTGTGTGTTTGTGTGTGTGCGTTTGCTCGCATGAACATTTTCCAACGTGTTCATTTTCACTCGTCAGAATTCAGCAGTCTTTCAATAACAGGCTAATGGATAGAGGATAGCTTATTGTTCTCTACTGTTAAAAGGTGCTTTTTTTCCCCTCTTTTAAACCTCTACACTGAAGCATCCCCTCTTCCAACACCATTTAGCTTTCCAGTGATATTTTTTTATGAGTTCAATAAGCCCTTTCAGTGCCTGACTTCTTCCTGTGAGTATCTGAACCATTTATTTCAAGTAGGACAAGTAAAAATAGCCATGAATCAATCCCAAATGTTCTCGGGCTTTTTGCACATCTCAATCTAGGCTACAACCCAACAGGGGATAGAGCATTCAAAGCTGGGCAGAATAACTGGCACTTCGGTGGAGGGGCACAGTCATTAAATACATGACTGGTGGCAACATTTTGGACTTTGACATACTTTTAAAAGCCATTAAAGGTGCAGCGGCGGATTATGATTTGTTGAGTTATGATGATAATACGACCCTTTGGTTATTACATGCTTGAGTGGAGATGGTAATCCTCTGATACAATTGATTTTAGCTTAAGTGCAGACCATGTTTCCGTTAGAAGATGTACCTTATGAAGTGAGGTGTGCAACACTGTAGCGGCAGTTTGCTGCAGACCAAATTATCATTTCCCCTGAAATGTCACAGTACGATACAGAGTGGTTTTTGTTCAGTGCAGGGATAAGAAGCAATGTTCAAGCGGGGGAAGAGCAATTGTTTTATGAAGGATGCACATGGTAGGAAGTTGTGTTGTTTAGGTGTCTTGTGCCTAGGTGCTATATAAATACTGTGAAAGCATAAAAACGCTCAATTCATGGAGAAATACATTTTAAAAATCAGTATGTATGCAATGTGCGCTGCTAAACATCTCAGAACTTCCTTAAGATTCATTCACACATTTACAGTCAACGCCCTCAGCCACCCTCACAGCATGACCCACTTGGGCCCTCTGTCAAACCTTAAGTAACCTTAAGAAGAAAAGACTCTTTTAACACTAAAATTTCTCAGTTAACAGCAATAGAAAATCTTCAGCTGTTGGTTTTAAGAGTGAGCTCAGTGGCCTTTATGCCCTTCCATCTGTTGGAATGCTCGTTATATTTTATTTTTCTGACCTAGGATATGTTAATGCAGGATATTAACTACATGTTGACCTCAAACTTCTTTTGCAAGTCATTTTTCTCAGTGCTCTGCATTGCACAAAAAATTTCCATAAACCTCAGCTAATACTGCTGAGGCTGTATGTAAAATGAGAGACGATAAAAGTGAATGTCTCATTCACATCTGTGTCAGCTTCCACATGTTCATCTGCATATGCTTGTACTGCTCTCATTTGCTGCTCTTGTCTGGTTTTCAAAGACCTCATCCTTAAAGGAGCATGAGCGGCAACAGCTGACTTGTATTTAACTCTGCAAACGCGCACACACACACACACACACACACACACACACTATTTGATCTGAGCTAAAAACCAGAGATGTAAACTCTAAACAAAAAGTACACTATATTTCCAAAAATATTCAGTCACCCATCCAAATAATTGAATTCAGGTGTTCCGATCACTTCTGTGGCCACAGGTGAATAAAATCAAGCACATGGGCATGGAGACTGCTCCTACAAACATTTGTGAAAGAGTGGGTCGTTCTCAGGAGCTCAGTGAAGTCCAGCATGGTACTGCGATAGGATGCCACCTGTGCAACAAGTCCAGTCGTGGTATTTCCTTGTTACTAAGTATTGGACAGTTAAGCGTTCGTGGTATTATAACAAAGTGGAAGTGATTGGGAATCACAGCAACTAATCCACTAAGTTGTAGACCCGGAGGTCTGCCAACTTTTTGCAGAGTCAATCACTACAAACCTCCAAATTTCATGTAGGCTTCAGATTTGCTCAAGAACATTGTGTACAGAGCCTCAATTGGTTTCCATGGCCAAGCATCCAAACGTTACATCATCAAGTGCAATGCAAAGTGTTGATTGTAGTGGTGTAAAGCACATTGCTACTGGATTCTAGAGCAGTGGAGACGTGTTCTCTGGAGTGACGAACAACACTTCTCCGTCTCGCAATCTGATGGACGAGTCTGGGTTTGGTGGTTGCTAGGAGAACAGTACTTTTCTGACTGCGTTGTGCCAAGTGTAAAGTTTGGTGGAGGGGGGTTATGGTGTGGGCTTGTTTTTTAGCAGTTGGGTTCGGCCTTTATGTTTGAGTAAAAGAAACTCTTAATGCTTCAGCATACCAAGACATTTAGGATAATTTCATGGTCCCAATTTTGTGGAAACAGTTTAGGGAGCGAGTTTGGTATGGAAGAACTTGCCTGGCCTGCGCAGAGTCCTGATCTTCAGCTGATAGAACACATTTGAGATTAATTAGAGTGGAGGCTGCAAACCAGGCTTGCTTGTTCACCATCAGTGTCTGACCACACAAATTCCTATCTGGAAAAAGAATCCAAAATTCCCATAAACACTCCTAAACCTTGTGGAAAGCCTTCCTAGAAGAGTTGTAGCTTTTACAGCTGTAAATGGTGGACCAACATCATATTAAACCCTATGGATCGAGAATGGGACGTCGCTCAAGTTCATATTCATGAAGGAATACTTCGCACTATACTATATTAACTTTTGCCTTATTTTTAGCATTTCCTTATTCCCATATTTCTTCAGCAAAGAACTTAGAGTTGGCCAATTCGCTTGATACTTTCCATGTATATTGCTGTTGTGAATTTGGTGCAAATACTAATGACTGAAATGTAACCCAAGTGCTGCACCATTCATTTATCCATAATTTCATGTCAACTTGTTTTTACATGGCAACAGTTCTGCAGTTGTTAGGGAGCAGCAAACAGCTCTTACCCATTAAACCAAGTGCTTCTAATTTGTCCCCACATTGCATCAGTAAATGACAAAACTGTGGTGCACGGCATGACAGGCTTTTCACAATCGGGAACCAAAAATAGAAGTAATATGTGTCTGTGTGTGTTGGCAAGAGAGAAAAAAAACTGTGCTGAATACTAAAGAGTAAAAAGCCAAAACAAAATGAGCTTTAATCAAGGAAAACTCGCATTATTTGTTAGGAACTGGAAAAACTTCAGATTTTCAAACAATATTTTCCTCATTTGTGGTGGTTTCATAGGGTAGAGGTTAACACATTCGCTTAATGCATGAAAGAACCCCAGTTTGAGAATGTTAGGAAACACAGAACCACATGAGAGTTGTGTTAGGAAAAGCATCCAGCATAGAAACTGGTGTCAAAGTTTGCTGATCTGTGCCCACTGTGGCAACCCCCATGGGAATAATCAAGCTAAAAAAACTTATCTGTAGCAGGGTAACACTGGATGTCTGAACTTTTCTATTGCCTTAAAATTATGATTAAAAGTATCCCAAAAAATCCTACCTGAGCAGTGTTCAGTGTGTGTGTGTGTGTGTGTGTGTGCATGTGTGTTGTCATGCACACAAACACTGAACTCTGCGTTTGAGCAACACAAATATCCCCCAGAGACAGTCAATCAAAGCTTCATGGGAAATCTGCAGTCCGAGTCTGAGGGAGAACATTCAGCATCTTCCTGTGTGCACATCTGTGTGGGTCCCTCTGACACCGATACAATACCGTCTGAAAGCAGCCCCAGTTTGTATGTTTGTCTAAATGCCGAACAAAAAGAAAGCCTTGCCTTAGCAGCTCAGCAGCAATCATTTGCAATGGAAATTCCCTGACCCGGGATGCCCAGTCCCTCACATCCCATTTGATTCAATGGAGCACATGCCAACTCTGCCAGCGCAGTGAGCAGAGGGAGTTAAGCTCATAATATGTAACAAAACAGGTCTGAAAGAGCTTTCTAGTCATCAGCTTAACAGTAACCTTTCATTTTAAAACCTGAAGACTGTAGTCATATCTGTAATGCTCTTCTCATCACACTGTTAATATCTATATCCTTTTTTTGTTAGTTTTATACATAATATCCTGTATGAGCAGGATTTCTTGTGAAAGCTGGGCTTGAATGGTGTGTTCGCTCCTGCTTGTGTATGATAAAATGCAACAAGTAATTTTTTTTGCTTTGTTTTTGGTATTTTTCAGTGACCACTCATAAATCTGTTTCTCTTGTCATGGTTTTACAGCAAACAGGCATATAACCAAAGATATTTTAAAGCGCACATGAAGTGAGTGCTGTTGTTTCTCATTTAGCCATAGACGGTGTAAAAGATGATGAGAGGGGCGGGTCTGACTGTGAAACTGCTTGTTCATTGGCTAACAACTTGTCAATTGCAAGTCGTTATCCAAGGCAGCTATTTTTTTTTTTATTACCCCTCAGCCATAAAAGGCTGATGTAATATCAGGGCGACGTGGACACTCAACTTTGTGAGCACGATAACTCGAGAACGAGGCGATGTAGGATCTTCAAATTTGTACCACAAGTGCTTCTTTTAAAAATCTTAGACAAGTTTGAATCTCAGTGACCTCAGCCTCAAGGTCAGAGGTCAAGTTTTTTTTGTTTTTAATCTTCTGAATCCAATAAAAGTCAAGACGGAAGTTACAGAAGATCTTCAAATTTATACCACATCTACTAGAAGGCTGATTGTAGCATTAGCAGCCGCCAGTGTTTTTTAGCATGATATAAATGCGTGACTGAGGCCATGAACTCAGCAGGAAAGTTTTTACTGAGGTCAAGTCAGAAAGTCTTTTCCCCATAGACTTTTATGGGAACAGAAGACGTTTAGCAACTACAGCTGTCGCCATCTAGTGGTCTTCAGATAAAATCCAGGTTTAAGCTACGTCCGTGTTTTACACGGTCTGCATATGTAGTGTAAAAGAGTGAACTTAATACCATTATACTTTTTCAGCCTAAGGCCTCAATTTTCTCAGCTGCAGACACGAAGAGCTGGAGATCCGATGGCCGAGTAGTTATTAGTCCTGTTGTACTTCTTTGAAGTCTGCCACCTTGAGCAAATATGTACTTGGTGCATTGTAATATAAATTCTCCACGGAGAAGTGTGCGCAGTCACAATAAAACAGACAGGCACGCAGACATCTGCACGGACCCTCACGTTCAACATCTGATGAAATCTACATGATGTGGAGGCGAGTACCTGAACCACAGGGGTTATAGAAGAGAAAGTTTGCTCCAAGATAATTTAGAAATCAGGTTCAGAGGAAAGAATGAACCATCTTTTATTTCTTTAAATCAGATTCTAGTCATTTGTTTTTTATCCCTCAGCCATAAAAGGTTGTTGGGGTATTGTCATCACCCTGCCTTGCAGGCGGGCGACATGGACACCCAAGTTTGTGAATGCGATAACTCAAGAACGAAGCAACTTAGGAGTTTCAAATTGATACCATAGGTGTGTCTACTAAAACTCTTGGACAAGTTTGACTCTCAATAACCTTGACGTTAAGGAGGTAGGTCAAGTTTTCTGAAAACCTTGTGAATGCAATTACTTGAGAACAAGGCAATGTAGGATTTTGAAATTGATACCATACATGCATCTACTAGGAGGCTAAGAGGTACCACTGGTCAGTATTTTTAATGTCCTGGTGACCATTGAAATCAAAGTTAAAGTAGACATTGCCTTAAATAAAACTGCCCACACAGGAGATAATACCAATATGGCTGGCGAATGGTGAGACTTGCTTCTGAAATACAATACATGGTATTAAGTAGTTGTTGTCATTAACCTGAGAACAACCAGAACTTTCTACTTTGCACATTTTCAAGCAGCAAAAATCAAATATAGTAGCAGAAAGATGAGCAGTTTAAAGTTACGCTTATATTTCCTGGTTACAGTATCTTCATCTGTCCTCGTTGCTTCTGTTGGCAAGGTGGGCTGCATGACACATTAAGACTAACACTCACAGTAATTAGCATAACATTGCCATACTGCCCGTGCTCTAGGGCAGTGCCGCTCTCTTTTCTCTCCAAAATGAGTGAAACTAAGCCTTTAGCTACAGTATTGTTCTTGCATAATCCCCTCTGCTCTATTCTGAGATGTACACTTAGCTCATGCCTGGTCGGCAACAGTGCGTGTGCTCTGTTTTTGCAGCTTCCTGGGATCCTGAGTGTGCAAGTAACTTCCCAAAGCATCTGTCTTTTCTGTTTGCTGTTTAGCACACAGAAGCCGTACCAACACTTCCTTCCTTACGAGCAATGATAATCCTGTTGAGAGATGAATACCCTTCAAGAGCAGTTTTCACTTAGCTGCGAAGAGATAACTACCGTCTGTGTTTTATGAATGAGAAACCTCACAGAGGAGGCCATAAAAGACAAGTGCTGTTGTCTCCAGCTTGCGTGCGCTGCTTGTGGTTATGTATGCATGTTTTCCGTAATAACCTTTTGTCCGGTGCATTTCTTTCCTGCCGTCTGGTGTATAATTTTAGCATTTTAGGAACACAAATTTCAGGGCTGATTATTGCTAAACTTGCACATTTGAGAGACTGCTTCAGCCCTGACCTTGTTGAACTGATTTTGAAGAACGTTTTACGTTTTTTAAGATATTTTTTTAACACGACAGGAAGCAATTTAATTATCCAATTGCTGCTTTTGTTAGGATTTTTTTTATTACCTCAGTGGCAGTTTCAGTGAGCCAGATTAGCTGGCATTTGGAAACGCTGAGTTATTGATTTGCCCTCCAGAAACGAGGGTTGATTGGTAACATAGCATGAAACTGGAGCTTGTTATAACTTATTCCCTGTCCTAAATCTGGTTGGTCGGTTGTTTTTTCAATGAAGGCCAGTTTCATAACCTCAACCGTGTCAGTGTTTTAAAATAGGCAAAATGTTTACGTGGTTGTTTGCTTCTCTGAAATGCGCCCACCTAGAGCGAGGGGCGGGTGGGGTTCTGTGATAGAGAGGTGCTCGGATGCGCTCAGTGTTCTGCTAGAGTAGTCAAGGTCACTCTATGATGGAGGCGGGTTTAGATTTTTTTGCTTGTGAATGAAAAATGCTGCACTGGTTTCCTCCCTGTGTTACAACGCCTTCCACCTCCTCCAACACGGACCTCGCACGACAATGGGACTATAGACCTAGTTCTATAACTTCCCTTTCTATCCAATCGAAAAGCACCATAGATCCCCGCCTTGGTCATGTGACCTGACAGGGTTTTTGTTGTGTGCCTACCATCCCCACTAAACACCCTCCCCACACACACACACACACACACACACACACACACACACACACACACACACACACACACACACACACACACACACACACACAGATGGGGGTCAAGGGAACTTTTTCAGGATGGCTTGTTCCTTGAAGCGTGGCCCCTGAGGCTCCAGCCCTTTGTTGTCTGCAGTGATCAGTCAGAGGGGAGCTCTGCTCAAACTCTTTCTGCCCCTACTCTCTGCCCCTTTTGAAGCATTGCACTTTAATGCTTTTCTTCATCACACACAGTTGTGGCTTTGGCAACTGTTACACACATTTTTATGGCGCTGAAGAAGAGATTTCATATTTGGTTTTGTTGACAGCGAACGGATATTTACGTTTCCACGGTGGTATTTTGATTTATTTATTTATTTTTGAGCCAAAAGTTTGTTTTACCTCAGTTTTTAAAAATTTAAAAGACGGAGATGGAACGGGAGCTGGGGCTGGTTTATCTATTCTTTCTTTTGATATGAGAGAGTTAGAAAAATTGTTAATACTGCTATGATTGCTGCAACATAATTGTAGTACACCTAATTCACAAATTTAAACTCACATTTATAAAATACGATCATACAAATACGAGTTTGGGTGGCTTGAGAAACTCAACGACACATGGTCTAAATACACTAACAGCATCCAAGTATTAACCTTCTTATGTTATTCTGAAATATACCTAACCATTTTGTTAGATGTTGGATAGGCTCAAATGTTTGCAATGGCTAACGTGAAATGCTTGAGCTGACGTAATGTAACTAACATTGTGCCTTGTAGTAACTATCGTAGGCTACTCGGCAACCATCCAAACATTTCATTCTGTGTCCTGTCAACAAAATATAATATTTGCTTTTTTTTGTAAGATTCTATTTTTGTTTTGTTTTGTTGTTCCGTGGTATCGAATTGGTTATTAAGAATTGTGTAATTGTGTTGGCCCCAACTACTAAATTTCTGTTATCAAGACATCCCTCGGTAGTCATCATGTTATCACATTTGGGCCGTTATTTTAAAGGATTTATCTAAATGGTCTGCATCTATATACTCACAAGTCAACTCTAATAATCACAGCATAGAGACTCCACTGAATTTTCCCCAAATAAGTTTTTAAACAGTCTTCTATCTCCCATTGATTTCAGTTTCTTCAGGTCTTTGAGTGCTTTATCTTATATTGTCTCACTAAGCAGTTAGTTAGCTTGTAATAAATAACTTGTTATATGTCTGTGCTGCTACATACTGTAAAAAGTCAGTCAGCACCATTGTCAGGGTTTGTTCAACATCAAAGGTTTGAGATTATAAGCCTCTAGCAACTACATCTTTTTCCTTTCTTTGCTTACACCCTGTGAGTTTTCCGTAGAGCCGTTTATTTCTAATAAATATATTTAGAACATGACATTTAAATAGTGCTTGTGCATTTGAATACCACACCAGAGACTTACCTAAAGCCATTTCTACTGTTATGACTATAAATGTAGTCACATCAGTAGTCAATCTGTCCCTTTAAGTATCCAGCCCCCTCTTTCCTGCTTCACTTTAACAGTCCAAAATATGTAAGTTGATTACACCCCAGACCCCACGGGCCTACAGCCAGACCAGCCACTGGAGACTGGAGACGTGCATAGCATAACTGACATTTTTATCTTTTTAACCAGAATCTCTAGCTGAGGTAATTTAAGGTTCTGAAACCGCTGTTATCAGCCTCAGGATTTCATTGAGGTCCATTTAAAAATCCCGATGGTGAAGTCTGAACCGACCACTGGTTGAGTATGCGGAATTTTCTTTGGAGGAATTTGTGATGGTACTGTGTTTTTATGATAATTCTAAGCATACATCCCGTTATTTATTACTGAGGATCTAAGCCTGCCTTCCACTAAAGTAGACGTTAAGGTCTCTTTGCTGATTGCACACGTCAGCAGTGGTAACAATCCGGCACACTGATGGCTTTCAACCCAGCTGGATCCCAGCAAACTTAATGTTTCCTTCTGCTGCAACAGATTTTGGTTGGATCTACTTTTAAAGACAATATTGGATCACAAAGTATTTCCATAACTCAGCCCTACTGTTCTTCTTCTGTTTGGAATAAATAAGCTGTGGAGAGTGGGTGTTTGACCTGGAAAGGCTGCTAAGAAGCCCAAGAGCAGAAGGTCACTCTCACACTCTCGCACACACTTTTTTTCCTGTAGCCGGCAGTGGAAAGGCTTCCGGGGTAAACACCTAATTGCGCGCCTCTTTTCTGTTTTAGAGCTCTCACCGCCGACCTTGGTGCTGACTGATATTGAGTTATGTAATGGGCGAGGATGGCATGTTATTTTTAAATCTACAGAGAAAAGGGATTGTGTTTGAACAGAGCACATCGCCTATTGTGTATCAGTAAGTGAGGCAATGGAGGGAAAAAACCAATGTGTAATAGTCACCTTATGCAACACCCTTGACAACGCGCACTGTAAGTGCTGATTTAAATATACACACAGGGGTATTTTTGATGATACAGATAATGTTTTATAAGCGCTTACATATCCAAAAATATCACACTTTCCATTTAGATTGATCACAGAGCAGTGATGAACCTCATTCATGAACAGTGGGTCACCATATTTGTCTGTTCACTTCTCAGCGGTTTATGATGCATGATGGATGCTGTAAACACCTGATATAATTAGATAAATAAATACATTCAGTCATTACTCATTACATTGGTAAAGAGATGAAAGTACATATGTAGCAACTTATAGTTTGCATCTGTTATCGGGCCACTTCTCTTTTGTTTGTCTATGTTTTACAGTTGTGTTTAAAAGTATAATCATGGGAAGGAAGAATCAGAAAATGTTTATTCCCCAACCAGTTGTTGAGTGGTTGCTGGTAGCTGGTAGATGAACTTGATTGCAAAGAGGTATACAGCGCTGCACCAAAAATCTCCTTGCAGTTGCTCTGGTTGCTAGACCGATTGATGCGGTTGTGACACCAGTTTGTCTACAAACGCTAACCAACCACCAAGTGGTAGGTAAACTTAAAAAACTGCAACAAAAATCAGAACCGCCACCCTGTTTGCAGCCAATTTCACCCAGTGACACCCAGCAACCACTTGCAAACCGGTTGGGAAAAACAGACTTTTTCCTGACACCAGAGGTTACCGGGGGGTCACTGGCCAGTCTCTAGACCTATGTAACTGAGCCTTCATATGATAAGCTGTGACAGGTGTGTCCCTGTTGCTATTTGCAGTACAGTGCATGACTTACTTTCTTAAATTCTAACATTGCCTTTTCATCCTCAGTTAAAATTGGCATGGGTTAAGCACCTTAGCCATTTGCATTATTAAAATGTAACTGTTTTCTTTTTTTCTTTTTTTTTTTCATGCATTACAGATAGAGAAAGGGCAGATGTTAGAGTGACTGATGGTCTGTGAAGAGTGCTGACTGCAGCATTGTGCAGACAGATAACGATATGGGCAATTAAAACAATTTGTCATTATACACAAAACAATAGTGTAGAAGTGGGTTTTAGTTACGCCTGAGTTTAAGTAACTTTTAGTTAACCTAAATATTTGACCTTTCCCATTTTGAGCTTAAAAAATGGCACAAATAAACTTAAGCTCAATGTGTAATAATTTCTTCCTTTGTGTCACAGTAACCCTGTTAATTTAAATAATAGTGGGCACTTACTTAGTTACTTATATTAAAATGAGAATACTGGTTATTAAATGTATTTGCATAAGGCTTTAGTGGTGACCTTTTCTTGATAGCTTGAGATTTGCCCCATAAGACTTTATTATCAAATTGAGCAGAGCATCACTCTGCAGTCTCTTATCTGCATGTGGGTTGTCAGTCATCCAGGTCGTGGCACTGCCTGTATCACTGAGAGGTGTGAACAGGGCGACCTCCAAGAGGAGAAGCCCACTATGGGTTAAATACCTGGGGCTCTATCAGTTTTTAGAATGAATGAAATGTGAACCTAAAAAAGAAGCCGACTTGCTTTCATTTCAGTCGCATAAGACTCTTATCTGTGTCAACACGCTGATAACCACAAACCCACTGCACCCATGGTGTCACTGCTCACTTTCTTCACATGAAGGGAATAAATAAAGCCTGAGAAAATAAACTGTAAGCATAATGGAACAAACATAAAACAGTCATGAAAACAGAACAGGCATAATTATGAACTGCAAGCTCTGAGCTTCCCTGACATGCACGCTGCAATATTAATAGATAAGTGCAGACTCTAGCAGACAAACATCTTCTTCCTGTCTTTCTTGATCATATTAAGCGCAGTAAGTGCTTGCATGCATATTTTTCTCAGCCTGACTGTGTTTAGATAAAAGAGCTGAATGCTTTCCTGACTACACATTACTGACACAAGACATCCATCCATCCATTTTCTTCCACTTATGCGGTCCAGGTTGCAGGAAGGCTGGAGCCTATTCCAGCTGTTCTATCAAGGCAGAGTACACCCTGGACTTATCACTCATCTATCACAGGACCAAGATGCACACACTTAGACTTTAGGGTATTCTTTAAAATTAAGTTTACCGTATTTGCACTAAGTAATTACATTAGATTATTTGGGTTTACAGTACACCTGTCTGGTGCGCTGCACACACAGGTTTAGTCAATTGTCCCTGAACCCGTGTGCTGTTAATACTGTCAGACAAGCAAGGAGTCAGCAGCACATTAGCGTGTGCAACGATGTTCCAGTCATTGTTATTCATATGATAATAAGTGGATACTTGCACAAACCTGGGCAGTGAAACTCAGCTAAAACACTGTATTTACATTTGACATTTTCTGCATTAAAATACACCCAGTTGTGTTTGGACCAATTAAGGAGCTGCTGTCGAAAATTTTGTTCCTATTAATTTTGCTTCTGTGGTTTTGCAGACTGTTGCTGTTTCTGCTTCTGCTTCTGCTTCTTTTTCTGGCAGGTCACTTTAGGGGTCACCACCACAGCAGATCATCTGCCTCCGTCTCATCTCCACCCTCAATATTCTCTGTGGTCTAATCGGTTGATGACACTGCTTGAAAAGCGTCATTTGTAGAAAATAATGACGACTATATTTTTGTGTTCTAATAACATTACTTTGATTGACGCTGTCATCGTGTAATTATACATTATTGTTTATCTTGATGGTTTACAGACCTAGCATATGCATGCATGGAGCATTGTTAATGATGATCTGGACTGGCAAGATGTAATTCGCTGGAATTTCTTTGTCCAGTAAGAATGGTCTACTGGTGCACGATAACTTCATTACAGGTTATCTCTCTTTGCATTTTATCTAGTTTGGAGTCTAAAGCAGGAAGTCTGTCTTTCTCAGTGCCCCGTTCAGTCCCAAACCCCGGGACTTTCCTTTTTCTTTTTTTCTTTTTCTTTTTTTTTTTGCAGGCTAATAGCTTGTGTTCATTTACCGCTGTAGTTTGATCATGCAAGTGAAACGTGTTACTCTTCTTAAGTTGAATAAGTGTAGATGTGGCTTTGAATAATAGATGAACCCCCGAAGTGTTGTGGAATTATCTTGGCCTGACAACCTTCTCTGCAAGCACAATGTGGGAATGTGCCGATTCATTTTATGTTTAAAAAAAGAGAGAGAAAGTCTGTGAATAAGAAAAGAAGCTTTTGAAACACCAGTCAATTGGATGACGTCAGCACCTGCCTGACTTTATTCAAAACCTGCATTTGCTTTAAATTTTCAGCTAACGCTTTGATCTACAACCATGTAGAAAGAAGTGCATCCACAAGCTCACATTCCTCGCAAACAGTGGTTATCTAGGCCATGGCCATAGAGCTGCTGACTGATATCCAGCTCCTGAATTTTATAAACAGTAACACTTGTTTTAAATATTTGCCCATGTGTTGTTGATTAATCAACATCTTGCTGCTATGTATGTGAAAATTTCTATTTACTTTTCAGAAATAGGTCAGCATAGCTGGTAAATAAAACAGTCAGCTTTAAATTATTAGTATTCTAATATGCCAAATTCTTTGTTTTTCCACTGAATAATATCTGATTTTGAGCTCTTACAGTACTCTGTAAAAGTCTAGTCCATAGTTCTCCAGGCTTCATGAAGGACAGTCAAAGCTTTTCTTTGGATGTTGGCTGCCTTTTGTTCTGTTCTCCATCCTGATCCCACACTGCTTAAATAGCGTTGAGGTCCGGGCTCTGGGGAGACCAATCCATGACTGATAGTGTTTCAGTGTGTGTTTTTATATCCAGATATGCTTTTACCGCAGTCTCTGTGTTTTTGGGATCATTGTCATGCATGTAAACTCTTCATCGCCTCCGTATATACTGGTGACAATTTGAATCAGACAGTTCAAACTTGGTTTTATTACTCCATAAGACTTGTTGCTGCTGATTTTCAGTCCAGTTCTTGTGTAATTTAGCATACCTCATCATTTTCCCCCTGTTTCGCTTCCTTGACAGTCACCCTTCCCCTGATACTATTTCTGATGAGGCTTCAGCGCACAGATCAACTGAAGGGCCACATGTATCGCTCACATCCGGTGTCAGGTCTTCACTGGATTTTTCCCTAATTCTTAAGGACATGACTTTCAGATACTGTTCGTCTGGTATAAACAGTTATTAATAGTTACTTCTTCTTTTGTCCTGCATTTGTCCAGCTTCCTCAAAATTATTGAGGGCGCTCTGCAAACCATCCGAAAACATACAAGTTTTTTTAAGTGTGCAAACTTTTTAATAATAGCTCTTTGGGAATCACCTTTTTGGTGTAAAAATGCTATTTTATGCCTGTGAAACATTGTTATTTTTGAGACTGTTAATAAATTCAGCTAAAGAAGTGGGAAAAAATAATGTGATAGGCTGCTAGTTACAAAAGTCCCCAAAGATAGACACAAAACTAGCTCATCCCTGGAGTTATGTGCTCTGATGTGCTTAAGTGGCTTAATTTAATAGACAAAAAAAAAAACCTCACAACATTAAACTGACAATGGTCTGGTAGGAAAGTGAGTAAAAAAGGCTTTCTGAAAGTCTGCAGAACTATTGCTCAAGACCAATTTTTAAAAGAATTACAAAAGCATTTGGCTTTTTTAAAGTGAGGAGGGGGCTTGAAACTTTTGCACAGCACTGTACAATTGTAGTAACTTATCTTACTACAACTTAAGTAAATATCATTGCATTCATTCTACCAACCAGCTAAGGCTGAATAGCCCAAGACTAGAGCCACAAACAGACGAGACTGCTTCAGTCAGTTTGCTGCTTTTGGATAAACTCAACACATTTCAGATCTAACACAGAGGTCATAAAATCAACTAACCCCCCAAAAAATGTATGTGTAAACATTGCAGCACGTCAATCAAAATTTTTGAGTATCGACCCCCTCGTCACTTACATGCTTAAATTTTGGGTGTTACCATTTAGCGCCTTTTCTGTTCTGTTCTCTGTGAACGAGGAGCGTTTACGGGCAGTTTAAATTCTTGTTCATCATTGCGTAAACATCTCAAAACACTTGCACAAAATAGTTTACTTAAATGCTGTCTGTCCACATGCTCACAAAGGGCCAAGCATAAATATTTCCACCTCGTTGTGGTTTTTTTTTTTTCTTTTTTCTTCTTTTTTCTTCCTTTTTTTTGAGGTTGTGTAGGTTTAGACTTTTTGTTCCATTTTGAAAGAGGGGTATGCATATTAATTGCATTTGTAGAATTATGCCAAAATTAGCTCGATAGAGTTTGACTGCAGATCATAAGACTAATAACTTTGAAAGAATGGGGAGGTGTCATTTCTTCAGTGGTGTTGTACAGTTTTTGAGTTTTAGTGAGCAGATGGTGACATGGAAGAAATGTCACGTTCGCCAACCTCGACAGATATGTCGTAGCATCCTGGATGAATCATGAGGGCTTAAAGCGACTACAAAGTCAGGACATTCAAGGAGGAGTTTAGATAGTTTGGACAGATTAATAAAGCTCTGGCGTGCTTCTCTCTTTGCTAGCCTTCGTCCCTCTGTCACAGTTTGCTGACAGTCGGAGTATATAACCCAGATATTCTTAGCTCTATAGCAAGGATATACGTCCTCTAAATATTTTCACTTCCTCAGGCCAGGATAGTTTCCAAGTTTGGCTCGGCTGATCACATGACCGCTCATCTCGCATGCAGGCCTGTCATCTTGCTCATATTTCTGTGTCTTGAAACATGAAAGACTTAAATGAGGATATGATATATTTCAATTGGCATGTTTTATTTTCGCTGTTGTGGCTGAGCTGAAATGTTTTCCCGCTTGGACGCTCGCCTTTCGGAGGCTCCCTGGAAGAACCGAGAGTCCCGACCGTTTGTATTTATGGGGCTGACTCTAACCAAAGTTGACCTCAGCCTGGGTGGAGCAAACATCTGTTTTTTGTGTGTGTCGCTTGCACAGATGGCCTGTTGAGCTCTCAGCTGGAGATGAAGATGTCATCGTCTTGCACAAGCTGTAAATGTTTAATTTAGGCGTTTGGCCTGATGATCAGCGATCTTTTGTGACAGTATAAACCATCTGAGTCACTCTGTTGTTGCAGACAATTCTGCCGCTGTGGTAATTAGGGGGAGCGAGAGGTGGAAGTGAAAGTGTGAGCTACACTGGTTGATAATATCTGAATCCATACATGAATTCATCGTTACTCTCAGTCCATGTTTTGTTGCCATCATTTTGGATGCAGCAGCAGCTTGGCTCTCGAACAAGGGCGAACCTTGCTCTTTATTTTTGGCGTGCTAAATGTCACTGATAGGTTAGCTGTCTACTCTGACATATTACACACAGAATAAGTCTTGGGCTTAATTTGTTGTGCTCGTAGATGGCTATTAAGGCTTCAACAGTTTAGACTAACACAGTGGAGCTGGAGTAAGGGGGCACTGATGGCATATTCATAAGCTATAATTACCCATAAGTAATCCAGTCACCTCACTGAGTGTGTTTTTAATTCCTAGGCTTGAAACAGATGCATTGTTTGTCGTTCCTTGCATGTGAGCTTTAAGTTTTAAATCCAACAGTCTTTTCTCGGCTGTTGTCGTCTCATCTTTGAATTTAGCGCTTTTTTTTCTAACAGACAGACCTGTTTCCTCCTCACTCGAAAAACGCCTACTTCCTCTACTTCCTCCTTCTGTCTCTCGCAGCACTCTGTCGGTTGCTCTTTTGCCTCAGGGCGAAGCACTGCACAGACCGTGGTGAACTTTTTGTTTGTGGCTTGTGATGCTGAAGGCACTTTACTTGGAGGCAGATTGTCACACCGAAGTTGCCCTCCCCATCCTGTTATTGTAGTCGCATGCACAAGAAGCAGGTGGATTGGGAAGAAAGCTAAGGGTACTTGTGGATGTCAAAGTCTTGCGGGTGAGTCCTCAAGTCTTCAGTACTTTTCACTCTTTAAAAGGCTACACAGGATGCAGTAGGCCTCAGGGTGTGGCTCCGTGTGCTCCCCTGCCTCCTTTAATCTCCAGTGTGCCACCTCCTTAAGCACGGCCATTGTGTGGTGGGATGTTTGCCGTCTGGAGTGGTAAAAGTCTTGGTATGTCTGTTCCAAGAACAGGGAACTTGCGTGGGTTTTCCTCCAGCAAACCAAAGAAGAATTGCGCTGTCAAAGAACGGACGAGGTTAAAGACAGCTGAGTCTTGTGGCCTCGTAATTTGGTGGGATGGAAATGTGGTGTCAGTAGTTTATGATTTTGGATTGGCTAAAGAAAGTGTATACTTACACAGCTGATAAATCTGCTGCATTGGAAAGTAATTACTTGGCAATATGAATGTTCCCTCACGATAAACATTAAGGATTAGTTTTGTGCTTTGGGGCCTAATTTTGCCTTAGATTTTTTTTCTATTTCTTTGTCTCAGTTTTTTTGTCTCCTCATCACTAATCATTTCAGTGTTTTTATTATTTGGTTTTACAGAATATCATCCAAGTACCTCTAATTGTTTCTGATTCACTTGTTTACCTTAATTTGCCAGCTTGCTCTGCTCCGAGCGCTATACTAAGGCTATGTTTGTTATGTTTTTTGGTGGTGCATCATAGCTCCATGCTTGTTTCTTTTCTTGTGTGTGTAGATTTATGTTAAAAAAAGCATAGAGATGGTATATTGAGCGGCACATGTGAACTCATAAATGCAAAAGTCAGCTTGGTGTTAGCGGCATAACTGCCTTGCAAGAGATTGGCTGGCTGCTGCTGAGAGTTGTTACGAGCAGCTGGTAGCGACCTTTGACAGGATATCCTGCTAGTGTTGTGTGAGCGAAGGCGGTTTGTGACACAGAGGCCCGCTGAGAGGCACATGGGTCGCACAGAGACTTTAGAAACTTTAGAAAATGGTCTATTAAATAATAAAAATATTTTTTTTAAAAATAACTTGGCTAGATTGTTTTCTTTGTCCTGTTGGTTTGCGAAGTCCCTCAGAACGTGGCGCTTCCTGTTTGTTTGAATCTTGATGCCACATTTCTCAACCCTAGCTTTACCCTTTATGTCTTTGTCCTTTATTTGAAGCCGTTTTCTCAGCCCTTTGTCTTTCAATCAGTGGTTTTTCCTGTCGACTGGGTGTTAGGTATGCGTCTGTTGTGGAAGAATGGGGAAAACAAATAAATAAGCATGAAGATTTTAAGATTAAGTGTACTCTTGCTGTTATGCCTTTCATGGCTCTTGGGACTGTGCTCTGTTTTGTGTTGATATTCTATTCATCAGTGATTCCCAGCCAGGCGAGTTTTCTTTTTTTTCCAACCTCCTAAATGGTTGAAATGTTTAATTTATGCCAGCAGTAATAGTGCAAATGTAACTGAGCTGTAATAACTACTAGTATGCACACTTCTGTATCGTTATTAAATCATATCAAGTTAAAGTAACATATTTGGAACATGAAGCGTCAGACGGTGTTTATAGTTGGGAGACCTGCCTTAACTACAGGGTGTGTTTTGTATGTATGCTCACAATAAGTGTAACATGAACATCTACTATGTGTGTAGACGTGTAAAGGTGTCACCTTTAGAGCGACAATAACTCTAGGTCCTCTGCAGCACGACTATGGCGTTTGGTCTCAACTCAAATAAAAGATGGTGGTCTTTTTGAAGACACACACACACACACACACACACACACACACACACACACACACACACACACACTAACCCCTGCAGCTAGGCGGGCCCTTTGTAGAGGCATCAGATGAAGAGCTTGAAGGGGTTCTTTTGAAATCCAGCCGGCACACGGACTAATACAGACACACCCACACAAAGACAAAGTTACTGATCTCTCCATATACAATTCTTGAAGCTCTCATGATACCATGAAACCTTGTGGTGCAGACACACTTTAGGTACACAAGAGCTTGGGTAACCAGATGTGGTATGATAGGATTTTTTTTTTTTTAAAGCAAAGAACAGAGATTGTGCTACGTTGCATTTTGCTTGGTCTTTGTAGATACAGGGGGATAGAAAGGTCTTGTTAGTGCTTGCACGTTTGATTTCCCATGTTGAACATGTTTAGTTATGTGACAGTGGCATATTAAACTGTTCCAGAAGCATAATTAATACTGTTCAGCATGTGCAGGTAATCCCTGATTCAGACTGCTCCAATCAGTCCCTTTCTGCTCTTTTGTATGATGAAGGTGAGCGCAGTAAAGACCACAACAATATTATATGTCATATACCAGCTATTTGCTGATAACTTTAATAAATCTCAATCGGTCAAGCCCCACCCACCTCCTGTTCAAGCCTTCTTTTGACAAGGGTCAGCCAATCAGAATAAATGTGGCTCAAAGGTAGTGGGAACGGCTCCCAAACCAGGAGCTGGTCAGACGATAAAGTGATGTGCTGCACCACTGCCTAGTAAAAGAAATGGGGACTTCTTTGAACTCTAGTAGAACCACAGAATGAAAAATGAGCATAACAGATCTGCATTATGTAAGTTGTAAGAAGTTGAAGTTATAATGATGAGCTTCAGAACAGTTAGGAAACTTGTTACAATCATGAGAAGTAAGATGAGTCAAGTAGAGAGTTGTGTTAGAGATTCGAGACATTTGGCTACATTTTTTACAACTTTAAATGATTTCTTTTTTTTAAAAAAAGAAAAAGGTAAATGCATTAATTATTAAACTGTGTATTTAACCAGACTTTAATAACCAAATAAAAAACTATGTAAAAGTGTTAGCCGATCAGACTGTCTAATGCAGGGGTGGGGTTTATTTTCCCAAGGTGCGGCCCTCCACAACAGTCCCAGTTTCTAATGTGCCCAGTCCTGATCCTGGGTGAGGCTGTTTGCACATATCAGCCTCCTCAGGTCGTGCTGCTTTAAATGCCACTTAAGTGTCTGAGTTAAATGTGTTAAAGGCTTTTCTTTGATAACCGACGTTCATCGGGGCAAAGTGCTGCTAGGCGACACATCACGGTGTCTAAAACGTGCCGTCTCATGGTCTCTGTAACAACATTGACGCTCTCACAGAAAGTTTCTTGGAGGATCAGCCCAGTCTCACCATACTCTAGTGCAAGTCACCCTGCGGTCTGATACGTCCATATAACCCTTGTCTTTCTATTTTTAAGCCTCTGTTTCTCCTTTTCTTTTGTTCTACTTTCTAACATATCTATAATGTGCTGTTTTACTTTCTTTTTTGCTCTATTTCTGTTTTTTATTACATTTTCTCTGGCTTTCTATTTATTATCAGTACTCTTAATTTTAACTTTCTCTGACACGCTGTCGGCCCCGCTTTCATTTGCGTTGCTTCTCGTCGCCTTCCTACCTCTGTTCCTACTCGTGTTCCCTTGCATTTTTCACCTTCACCCTCCCCCTCCCCTCGTCCCTCCACAGATTGTGTGACCCTCCTATTACACATCATGAATTATTGAGGTGAAACCTAGTATTGCCTAACAAAACTCCCCTCTGTTTCCTCTGCTGTCATCATCTCTCTTCTCTTTACTGATGGCTTTGTTCCTTAATTTCTTCCTCTGGCAGGTGACAGAATCACACAATAATAAACTGTTTAATTTAATCATATAGTACATTAAACTTATAAATGGAAAGATGCATAAATGAAAATTTTACTTTGATAATTTCACAGTCTGTCTTTTTTTTGTATTTGTCATTTATTTGGATTTATATAATGTTCAAAAGCAAAACAGCCATAATCCTTTTCTCTGCACTTTTACCTAAATTAAATAATATTCTCTCTCTCTCTAAAAAAAATGATACCCTCTCCAAAATTCCAGTATCAACAAGGCTCTAGTTTCTTCTGTTTATATGTAATCATGGGGAAGATAGATACTGTAACCCAGCACTAAATGCCTCCTGGTAACAGCAGGTGGGTGAGTGTATAAGGACAGATTAATTGCACACATGTACTTTCAAAGCTTACAATAATTTTGGGCTTGACTCTGGAACAGTTAGGCTGTGGGTTCATTGTATAAGAATCATGGTGCTGAATACAACATGTAAATATGAAGATTGCACCAAGAGATTAAAAAAGAGAGCATCCAATAAGGCTTTTCTGCTCCTCGACTTACAGTACCAGGTCAAATTCTGACCAGTCAGTATATTTTTTTTTCATCTTCTGTTGTCCAATTTTGATCAGCTTGTGCAAATTTCCCAGTTTGTTCCTTGTTTTAAACACTGCTCCACCCAGTGGGGCACCCAGTGTGGTCTTCTGCCCTGTAGCCCGTCTGCTTCAAGATTTGACGTTGTGCGTTCAGAGATGCTCTTCTGCATACCTTCAGTGATTATTTGAGCAACTGTAGCTCCAAGATGTCTAGCCACTCTCCTTTGGCAACAACTATCCAGAAAACTGCTGCTCAGTAGATATGTTCAGTTTTTGTACCATTCTCTGTAAACCCAAGAGTGTGTTATGAGGGACAATCCTAGTAGATGAGCAGTTTCTGAAAAACTCAGACCACCCTGTCTGGCATCAACAACCATGCCACATTCAAAGTCACTTAGATCACCCTTCTTCCCCATTCTTATTCGCCTTTACCATGTCTACATGCCTGAATCCATTGAGTTGCTGCCATTTGATTGGATGATCAGATATTTGCATTAACAAGCAATTGAATATATGTACCTAATAAAGTGGCCGGTGAGTGTATATGTATTATTTGGGTCAAATTCTCCAAAATAATATGTTTCTGGAGAGAGAAGCGGAGCATGGAGTGGAAAAAGAGGTCGATGAAAGCAATAAAACATCAGATGCGGTAGAAAAGCAGAGAAGAGAAAAGAAGCGGGGTCAGATCCAGAAGAACTGAGTGACGGGTTTTGCAAATAAAAAAAGATGGAATGAGCTCTGTATCCCGCTGGCCTGCTTAACCCTCTAGCAGAGCGTAAAATAAACACACTCAGTCACTCACACTCAGCTAAACCAGGTTGCAGCAAATCACCTGCTCTGACATGATGAGCTGTGACAGCAGCTAGCGCGATAACAAGGTTCCATTTACAGTGTAAAGAGGCTGCAGCGAGATGCCAAAGTGACAGATAAGGGAATTGATACACAGACCACATGGCTCATGTAAATCATGAGTATCTTTCGTAGATATGAAGGCAAACGTATACGGACGCCAGACAAAATCCTGGTGTGAAAAGCTTGTTTCTAACAAGCTGTTTGCAGGAGCGCGGTGTGTCAATCGCTAGAAAAACATGTTGATCGAATGAGTCCTGGACCACTTGTAGCTCCGGCGTGCTATGTGTGTTGAAACGCTGTGTTTCTCAATTAAATTGAAGCCTTAGATAATGTGTGCGTGTGTGTGTCCTGGTACCTGCACATGTGTGTATTTCCAATCAATATGCCTCAAGGCAGTCCATCTTTGAGTCATCTGAAGTTCCTCGAAGATGATGACAAGGTGCTGGGAACACACACACACACACACACAGATCCAAACGCACAAACACACACACACTTCTCATCCTTATTGGAAAAACAAATCCTGTGTCAGGAGAATGAGCTTGTGCTCTGACTTAAGGTACAAACAAGTCTCTCGAACTCTCCACTTAATGGATCTTCCTGTAATTTTTGGTTATTTCTTTGTGTTATCACAGCAGGGTACTCGGTGAACTGAGCCTTAGTATTGGTGCAAACATATCACAGTAGCTATCTTTGGCATTTCTGCACTCCGGTTTCATGTTACTCATCAGATCCTGCTATGTCTGTGATAACATCAACAGAAATATGTCCCAGTGGATTTTATTGTTTGGCTTTAGTTACAACTGGAAGTCCCAGAAATTGCACTGGTAGGTTTAGTTAAAGCAATACGAAACAATTACATTCAAATAAACTGCTTTACTTATTTACTTTTTGTGGGTGTTTTTAAAAGACAAAAAGAAGATTGTTGATTATAGACAACCACTATAGGATTTTTAATGCCCGTACTTGATGATTTAAAAACCCAACATTGCACTCTGGTATCCAGCCATCCATTTTTTTATGCTTATTGACTTCATTTTTCAGTTTTCATTTATTAGGTGTTATAAATGCCAGTACCATCAAATATCATCAAATAGCTAATATAGGCTTAGAACCTAAAGAAACAACAACTGAGTTCTGTTGTGGATCCTTGATATTTAGATAATGCTAACATGTCGGTGCAGAAAACAGTGTCAACTTAAAGTCTTAGATTCACTGTGATTCTGTGTTAACCTTAAAGTTTAGCATGTACCCTTCATCTCACAAGGATCTTTAATCCACTGTGTTGTATGTGTGCTGGAATAATCAGGGAAACTTTGGAAATGGGAGCATCTGAAGAGCATGTGAATGTACAACTTTAGCTAATTTTATGGCTCTTCATCCAACAGCTGTTGAGATATTTCACTTAAAAGTTGCTGTGATATTTTAACCTGGAGGAAACTGACAAATTAAACAGTGGACTAACATTAAAATCACTGGAATATCAGGGCTAACAATGTTGACGGCAGTCTCAAGAACAGCAGATTTCTAGCTTTCATTTTCTGTCTCTCTGTGACTTCGGGTCAGTTTTGAGAGGGATGATTATCTGTACATAGATGACTAATGCGGGTTTGTTTGTATAATGCAACTGAATGAATCATACATGTGTTAGTACAGTAAGGCTCCTGTATTTGGGACATGTATTTTTAACATGGAAAAAACAGGATGAGCCTGAAATGTATTTTTTTCTTCTTCTTTTCTTAAAAGGTACATTTTTGTGAACAAATGGAAAAGAAGAATTCAGTTTATCCAGATGTTTACATAGATTTCTTTCAGTGTTGTCTTTCCGTTTTGTTTTCCTCATCTTTTGTGGCATTATCTTTTCTGCGTAAGGTTACAGAGCTGGAAAGCGGAGCAAAACACTAATTTACTGAACATCACTGAAGGCAAAGTGTATCAGAAAGTATTTAACATACATTAAGAAAACGTTCTAATCTTCAGCAGGCACGCTCGTTCAACGCAGAGGGCTGGAGTGACTCATTTTTGTGAAGTTGTGACAAACGTGACTTGAGTATGGGCATGCAGTTTGGAAAAAAAATGCATCCACATCTCAAGCTATTGATGCAGCAGCTGCCATGGCAACGGGCCCTTGAATAAAGGCTACATGGATTATTATGGGGTGAATCACACACAACGCCAGGCCGGTGTCCTTAAATTAACACATGCTCTTTAAATACACACGTGCATAGATTACATGTGGTCAGTGTTTGTAAACACGTCTCCAGTCATCCATCCACATGTGCTTTTGCCATGTGTATCAACACTATAATAACACCATATTCCACTCAGCAGTTTTCTCCCAGGAATTAGTCTGAGCCAACCATTATACATTATGCATTTTCAAATTAAATATGTAATCAGACTTCTTCACCAGGAACTAGGATTATCTGAGTTTTTCTAGACAAGCTGAGAAGGTAAATTATTGATGCCTTCCTCAGTTGATTTGGGGGATTTCTATGCTACATTTTCCACTCGAGACTCGTCCACCGGCATGTTTCATTAGACCCCCTGCAAGGACACAGAAGTGGTTTTGCTCAGCTCTCCCCGCATGGTTCTGGGTGACTCTGATTTGCCTTTCTTTAAGCTGTGGAAGCACAAACTGGCTTATCCACAGCCTTTCAGGTCGATCTGGCTGTCGTCTCCTATGTGAGATATCATGCCGTTTTTGGTGCCCTGAAGGGCTGTGCACCGGGACAGGGGCCAGGGAGGAGGATTACAGGTTCAGTGTTAGCGTTGGGGTAATTGCATGAAAGTGGAGTGAGTGTTGACGTCTTTTGCCTTTGCTTTGTTTATGAACAAGAGTTCACATGGTTTCTTATAAGGATTCAAGGTATAATTGTAAAATTCAGTTTTGTTGTGACCCATCCCCAAGTCAAGTACTAACATCCATCTTCTTTATCTTTTTAATCTGTGCTTCATTGTTTCTTCTACTTTCCTCTTGCAGATCAACTTTTTCTTGTTTTTGTTTTTTTTTAATCTGCAGCTAATCAAGCCTTTTTTTCAATCCAAGCTAAGATATCTGGATCACGTCACTTAAGTAGTTTACTCAGACTCGACAGAGCTCACCCAGAATAACAAAAGACATTGCTCAGATCTTTTAAAGGTTGTTTCATGCGCCCCACGATGAGTAAACTGACCTTTTTATATGCTAAATTGGAGGAATACCCCTTGAAGCAAGTGCTACTGCACAGGGCTGTGGAAGAAGCTCTGCACTACTAACGTGTTTAACCGCTTGCTTTTGACTCTTACGTTCATGCTAATGTGGTTTAATGTGGCAGTTACATCCTCTCTCCCAAGCTACAGGAACTGTTATGTGAAAATGTCCAAAGGGACTTTCAAACTGAACTGTTCCACTGCTTGAGTCACAGGAAGATGCTGCTGAGTGGTTTATGGTTTTTCTGTTGGATAAAAATGTCTGAATTGAGGCTCGAACCAAGAGTAGCAGTTGAATTTTGACTCGAACAACAATGAACATTTTGAATATATCCAGATGTGTGGACTTTTTGTCTTCCCTTTTGGCAGTGAGGGTAAATGCACTTAGTTGCTCTAACGTCCTTCTGAATTCTTGTACAGAAAGTAACTGCAGTAACCACATTTAAAACTCCAGTTTTGCAAAATACAGAGAGATTTACGTGGCTCTGATAGGCTTAATCAGCATTGTATGAGCTTGTTTGGCGAGGGCTCGAATTTATTGGATGGTTATTTATATGTAAATGTACCACACTCCAACTTTAAATTAGTCTACCCCTGGAAAAATTGATCTCAGAGGACAAATAAAAAGTCTGCCTGCCTTAGTTTGCATAAGCGATAGTCAGAAGTTTAACTGCATTCACGTATGACTTTCAGCACCAGTATTTGCAGGAATAAGCATGAAGAGCATAGTTCTTAACTGAAGAGCCTGTCCTAGCTGTGGGCTAATGAACAGCATGCAGTGTATTTGTGGTTTTTAAACTGGTACTGATGATAAACCCCCCACTGTTGTTGCCCAGCCTTACCTGAGAAGATTTCTTGGTACGAAATAAAAAGAGCCAGAGTGTTTACTTTCTTGTGAGTGCACAAATTATAGTAAATTGATGTAAGTAGGTCAGTTGACTTACTTCCTCTAAAAATTTAAATGCTATATGAAAGTGAACGTATTGGTTTTAGCAGTTCACTAGCTTCTCCTGAAGATGAGTTTCATTTGCTTGCACTCACCCCCCACCCCCAGAGCGCTGTGTTGCACTCGTGTCTTGTTTTTCAGCGCTGTCCTTGTTGACCTTAAAATAGTCTTTGAATTTCAACAACTCTAACACAAGCAAACATCAGTGACTAATGTGCCTCATTTCTGCTTCTTTTTCTTCCCCTTCACTCTGTCCTACAGGTTTGGATGAGCCATCTTCAGTAGTACTGACAGAGGTGTGAGGCAGTGAGGCTCTCACCCCCACCCCGGGAGCCATGCCGCCGCCGGCAGATATTGTCAAGGTGGCCATTGAGTGGCCGGGGGCATTCCCCAAGCTCATGGAGATAGACCAGGTATGTGCCTCAGTGCAACAAAAGACACCGTCATCTCACAAGCACACATTACTGTCTTTTAAATCCAGCACAACCAGTAAAAAAATGTTTGGGGTCTGTGACGATCACAGTGCATGTTTTGTATGAACACATTATTGCGCAGTAATCCGTTGCTGTGTATATAATGAAATCGCTTGGATGTTTGTAGGTGTCTCTCTCTGGAGCGGCTGGGCGGATGTGATCAGGGCTTGGTGCGGCTTTTGCGTTGTTCCCATCAATTATACTAATTAGCCTCAAGGAAGTGGGCTTAATTAAAGATGTTTAACAGTTAGTCACAGCTTTGACATAGCTTTAAAGAAATTTCACTGAATGCAAAGAGGCCGGCTCTGTCATTAAGAAAAGTGACAAAAAATTTGGATGTTTGTGGGTAAATACCTGGGCTGTTTAGCTCACTGTCAGAGCAAAAAATATTCATATGATTGGAGGTGAGATTTGGTATAAAGCACAACACAATGTACAAAACATTTAGATGTGCAACCTTTTCACTCTTGTCTGCTATGAAAAATAAACTCAGTCAAAGCTTTATGCATCTGTCACATTACAATATCAATGAATCTTAGTGATGCTGTTTTTTAAAATGTAAAACATAATGGTCACAGCTGTGGTCAGAGGCGTTATGTGATATCTCTTGAACACCTTCAGGGAAACTTCAATAGGTTTGGACAAAAGCTCTGTTGAATCAAAGGAAAAACTTTGCCTGTCAAAGGTCGAGGTCTCTGCGACCTCCTGTTCGTTTGACTGTGATATCTGAGGAACTCCTCGAGCGAGTTTTGCTTCATCTGTTCACTTAAAGTAATGGTCGTGGTCAAGGATCACTGTGATGTCATGTAGTTTTGGCCATTACCCGAGACCTTCAGCATCATAATGTTCTGTTTGTGGCGATTATTACACTGTAACTCGCCTTCTTTCAGTTTCTCCCTTTCACCATCACTCTCTTCCGCTATCTCACCCTATCCCTAGTGTCCTCTTCTTCCAGCCTCTGTATGAACTTTTTTGCTACATCCATGAATCTTCTCTGTGGTCTTCCTCTTTCTTCAATCTGTGGTGTTTTCACTATTAAATTTCTTTCAAGTCTTCACTTGATATGTTGCATGCATCTGGACAAACATAGACCTAAACTGCAACTTGAGTGGTTGGTGGAGCTCCACGACTGCAAGGGGGGTATTTATAGTTTGTCTTGGGGGTTTTTTAAAACTGTAACATTAAATAGCTGCAATGCTAAAGCGCTATGAAACCCCATCAGTGCATATCTATATATTCCACGGATTTACATAATGCAGTCGCTATGTTAATGCTCAACAGTTAACAATACTGGTGCGTGCTTTTTAAAACTGAAACTACACTTCTGTGTAGATTTGCGTCGCAGCTGCTTTCGCCTGCACGCAGCTCGCATCCATTACGAGCCCACAGATAATGGCCATGCCGTATGTCAGCAGATTGTTGGGGTCTATCCAGCGCTAGATTAGATGCTAATAAAATAATTAGCCCAAACAGCGACTACCCCATGTGCGTGTGGGGGGACATGTTTGCTGTTACTTTGTTTGATTGCACATACAGTTTTATAAATTGGCCTGTTTGTTGTTTGTGTGACTCACAGATAGATGGGCTAATGATTGTAAAAGCTATGAGTCACCGTGGTAACCGGAGTCACAATTGCCATTCTCAATGGATGAACTAGTGAATGAAGTATTGAACTGTGAAGTACATGTGCTTCTGGTGCTTTAAACACTTAAGTAGAGATTTAGGGGATGTGGTTTTTGTATTAAATGCCCCGCTTATCAGCAGCGCTGTTCCAGTCTGAGTAGATTGCCTTTAGCTTTGCTTAGGTCTGTCTTTACTTCTTTAAGCCACCTCTCCTCCTCCTCCTCTTCCTCCTCCTCCTCCACCTCCTTTTATCTCTCCCTGTCATCTTCCTCTTGTTCCACCTCTGTGTTGCCTTCCTCCTCTTTGTCCTTCTTTGCTTTCGCTCTTGTTCGCTCCCCCCTCGCACTCCTCCTCCCCGTGTTTTGTTGTGACTGCGAAACTTGCGCGCGCTGTGCCTCTTCCTCTCTTGTCCTCCACCATCAACCCCCACCTCTTCCTCCTCCCTCTGCATCTCCTCTGTACAATAGGCCCTGCAGCAGCATATGGCTGTCTGACTCATGCGACGGGGAGTGGGCTTCTGCAGCTCGAGCTGTTTTGATACCCAGAGAAAGTGTGCGTGTGTGTGTGTGTGTGTATGCGCGCGTGTGTGTACATGCCTGAAAACTTGTATGTGTAAATTTTGTTTGTTTACGTAGGTAAAATTCTGCTTAAGTGAAAATGTGCGTGGGTGTGTTTGTGTGGCAACATGGATAGTTGTTACTGTTCATGCGTGTGCATGCTTATTTGCTGTGTGTGTGTGTGTGCGTGCATGTGCCTGTATCCATGTGCATGCCGATAAATATGTGTATTTTTATTATTTCTGTCTGTTTGTATATGCGCCTCTGCAGTGCACGCGTGAGTGTGTTTAGGCTACATCTGCTTCGGTGTGCGTCTCTGTGATTTCTGTATCTCTCCAAACATCTTCAGGCACAAAAGTCCAACCTTTATGTAGGAATGCGGGGGAATCGCTACAAGTTTAGACAATTGTTTTTAAGTGTTTTATTGCTTTTTGTTTATCAGAAAGGCAATAGAGAAACTGGGGGAGGATTGGGTGGTGGGGTTTCTGGTGGAGCTGTTTGCAGGTAGAAAAGGAGCAAGAAACAAAAGAAGGGAAACAAACTCTAAGAGTAACGGCCTGTTGGAGTAGGTGTATTGCTTAGTTTTAGGTAATGTGCTAAAATTGGTTTTAGATTTGTGTCACTGCTGTGGTTAAAAGATAGCAAACTAAAAATAAAGGGATTTATTTATATTTTGGCATGTGTTTGTGCGCATTCGGATCTAAGCACAGTGGTTAACAGAAGAAAAGTCCAGAGGGATATATTAAACAGATTCCTTGAGTGAAATAAGACTAAACGCCTTCAGTGAATGTGCAAAAATGGCTAGCAGGTTCTAGTGGGTCATGCTTTATTGCATATAAATGACCTCGGAGGGGGAAAAAAAGAATAACCACTAAATGTGCTAAAGGAGAATAACTCCTTAGATAAACTATTGTGTGGAGTAACAGGAGCTGAAATCTAGTGGGTGGTACAGGATCTTATAGATCACAGCTTTGCTTTTCACCTTTGTACAAAGTGAATTCCGGTTATGTAGCAGGTGCTACACTTGAACTGTACTCCTGACTGGGCTTACAGTAAGTAAAACAAAGTGGCTCATGTGGGTTGAAAGTAATAGTAAAGGAGAGGAAGATGTAGTGGGAGGTTAGACAGGGAAATGGTAGATGGGAAAACAGAGTCAGTTTAAAGCTTGGATAGAACTGCTTGTATTTATAGGTACATAATAAGCAACATATAAAGTAGGGTCACTGGAAGCATCTCTGTGTTTCACATTAGCATGACTGGGTATAAAAAGAGTTTGCCAGAGAGGATGATTCACTGAGAAGTTAACACGGGAAGGGTTTTACTACTCTGTCAAGAGCTGCCAAATAATTCAGCAATTTAACAATGAAGTTTTTAGTCCTAAAGTTGCATCATCTGCAAAAACCTAATGATTCTGAGAGGCTGAAGAAATCTCTGTAAGCAAGGAAGTAATCAAAATCAGATTTGTTTTTTGTTTTTCTTTTTTAATCATGAATGCTCCATCCTCTGAGCTTCAGTTGCTGTCGTGGGAAAAATAACAAGCCAGCATCCATGGTGGCTCCTTAGTGCGCAGCGGCTTGGATGACGTGCAAACGTTGCACATATGCAGGTTTTGGAGCAGCATTTTCTAGGAAGGGTTTGCTTATTCCTGAAATGCCAAACCACATTCTGCTTGTGTTATTGCAGCATGATCTGTAATGAAAGAGGGACTGCAATCCATGTCTGTCAGCATCACCACTGAAAATATTCACTTTCAGAGCATCGGTCCCTTTTAGTTCCCAAATGCCTTCTGAGTGTTTTTTAAAAGAAGAAGTGATGCAACACAGTGGAAAACATGCCTCTGGTCGAAACATGTAACTGGCACTAAATTCTAAGAGCATTTATTTTTCCCAAAAATGATTAAAAATGTCTTTGATGCAACATTTAATATGTTGTTTTTGTGAAGGGGGGGTTAAGGTAAATATGGGGTTTAAATAGCTGAACTCTTTTGGAAACGCGGTTGTATCGTCGAGTACTTTTATGAGTGCTTGTGCTTGCGTGTGTTTGTGTATAGATTATGCATGTAGCCTGGCAGCATACTGTATCTCCCACAGAGCCTGAGGATGATGGCAGTGGCAAGCAAGCAGATATTAAGTTAACACTGATTAGCATTTCTCATGCACACGCTGCTTTTATTTATCTCTGCTTCCCTCCTCATACACATCTTGCATGCTCCTAATTTTTCATCTATCTGTGTCCATCTGTGTTTGTTGTCCTCGTTATTAGCTGCATTGTTTTTATAAGTACACTGAGAGCAGGAAAAAAAAGACTCAAACTCCTTTTATGTATACACTTTTTCTTTTCACATTCTTTTTCCCACTTTTGTTTATTCCGCGTTCTCCCTTTTGTTCACAAACAGCCCACCCTCTTTTTCTGTCACCACTCTGCCTTTCTTTCCTTGTCATATATGCCCACCATCCTGCCATCGTTATCTTTTGTCTGTCTGTCTTCATCACCGCAGCTTCTCTCACTGCCTGGGCTAATCCCCCGAAAAGCAATAATGCCATATGAGCTGCGATGCTCGTATATTTTGATATATAGATGCTCAAACGAATCCATCTTCATGCGTTTGGGGGGGAAGAATTGAAAGAAAACAGTGGTAAGAATCGGCCCAGCTGAAAATGAAGTATCCTGATTCAGAACCTGATATCGTTTTTCTGTACTTTTATTATCTTTGGTTGATCAAAGTCATTTAAAAAAGGTGCTGCACCGACCACGTAATGAGTAAACATTGTTTAATTGGTTCAGTTTGTTTATCTGTTCTCAAACTTCACAACAATATACTAGGCCCCGGAGCACCAGAGTACACAGGTTAGCTGAGCATTTGGCTCGGCTACTTTATAGCTAGCACCCAAGGTCAAAGTTAACATTGAAAAAAATGTTAAGAAACCATACTGAGTAATATATCATATGAAAGGGCATGGAGAGAGCTGTACAACACACTTTTTATTTTTTCAATGACACCATAAAATTGCGCAAAATCACACACTGCATGAATATATCTTAAAATCTCAAGTTTTACAGCCAGTTTTAATCCAATAATATGGTTAAAGATAATAAAATACTCCATTTTAGTATCTAATGCTTCAAGACCATAGGTCAAAGGTCAGACATCAGCGTGTTGTTGTGAAAGCAGCCTGACGTCAGCATGTTGTAATAAAAACATCATAAAACATCAAAGTTTTAGTGTAGCATTTGCCCCTCGGGGGGGAAGGTTGGCCTCAACATGACGCTAAATCTTTCACTGCTAGTATACTAAGGCTGTTATTAGATGTCCCCAGATCTAGATTAAGAAACTTGTTTCACTTTAGATAGTATCTTGTTTAAGGCTTCCTGAGGCACTGAGGGGTTTCTGTATATTTCATTGAATCTTCATTAAATTTTTTAGCTGTGAAATTGTAAATGTGGTTCTTGAAAAGCTGTACTCTGCACCGCTGTAGAAACACTGAATCAGTAATAATGAATGAAGCGGTGCAGCAGCCGTGGTCGATGATCCCACATCAGCAGTTGGATAAATACAGGCTCCTGAAGAACAGCCTCTCATTGTGCCAGTCCCGCAATATAAAATAATTGCAGCCCACTCTGAATTGCCTGTTGTTTTAGGAACTCAGTACTGGACTGTGAACTAAATGTAGTTTTGCCTTTTTTTTTATTCCCAGAAAAAGCCTCTCTCAGCCATCATTAAAGAAGTGTGCGAGGGGTAAGTCTTCATTTGCTTTTCTTTTTTTTAAATGTATGCACTAGTTCATGTCTTTCGGATTTGAATTTAACCGTCCAATAGAAACCCGCCTTCTCTACCCCCATACTTGAATCCTATTTGCTGTTTTTTATGCACTTTTAAACCAATTACACAGTGTATTTTGTCTCCATCCAATGTCTTTTAGGTGGTCCCTAGGGAACCCTGAAAACTTTGCTCTGCAGATTGCTGACGCAACAAATTTCTACATCACAGAAAAGGTTTGCTCATCTGCAAGCTGCTGTATCCAAGAGAAAGATATAAAGGCCTGAAGTGCACACTAACTTCTGCTTGTGTCTTTGTAATCCTCCACAGAATCGCAGTGACATTAAGAACGGCTCGATCCTTCGTTTGACCACCTCACCTGTAAGTGTTTTGCCATTTGAAAAAGCAAATTCTGTGAATACGTATGAAAGCGTTCACAATCTGGGACATATCCTGTTTTTTTTCCCTCTTTCCTTTTCCCTTTTGCCCTCCAGTACCAGACGGCAGTGCAGCTTCATGAACGGATCCAGTCATCAAGCATGGACGCCAAGCTGGAGGCTCTTAAGGACCTGGCTAACGCGTCCCGGGATATCACCTTCGCCCAGGAGTTCATCAACCTCGATGGTATCTCGCTGCTCACTCAGATGGTGGAAAGTGGGACTGAGTAAGTGAGAAGTCTGACTGTTTCTTTTGCTGTTTGGATTTGCCTTGTTTGCACCGTTTTCCCCTGCAGCATCTTTTTTGTTTGTGCGTGTGTGTGTGTTATAGGAAACAGGGAAGAGTACATACTTCCAATGTTTTACTCTGGATTTTGGATTTATGTGGCAATATTAGACTTTGACTCAACAATGTGATCCATCAAAACCAGCAAACACAGAGTCCAGTTCAACAGGATACCTAATTCAAATCTTACCATATTTAATTTCACATATCGCTGACATTATTTCTCACAGGCCTGATGTAACAAACCACAAATTTGTAACAGGAACCCGGCGTGGTTTAATAGGGCTGCGGGTTTGGACGGTATTCGGGTGGAACCTTTGATTTCAGTGAGAATAAAAGGGGGTCTTTGGAGTTGCACTGTGCAGTCTGACCGGTTAAGTTCAAAGCGTTTACAGCAGCTGACTGGCCTCCTCATTCACTGACATTCCTCAGTTCACTCTGTTAAGCTGGATTTATTTTACTGGTGTCTCGTGTCATCGCCATCTTTGTGAAGATGCCTTTGATGTGCAATGCTTTTATTTCAGCGTGCTGCAGGGCTGTGCGGATGTGCTGTTATTATTAGGTCATGTAGCAAATATCAGTATATACACTGCATGGAATAATCAGTCGTACATTTGCGCTGAATGATAACCCTAACCTTGTGCATAAGTTTTGCCTCGGGTTCAACAATGCTACCCTGTGCTGCAAAGAGAAGAACAGGTTCACACAGTGCCCAGCAGCTCCTGTTCATCTTTGTTGACCATGATAGTGATATTGCACACAGCTGAGAGGAAATACTCTGCCTTCTGCATGTTCAGCACATCCAAAAACTCACAGTGTGTGTTGAGGTGGGGGGTGGAGGGCAGGCGTAGTGCCCTGGAGACCGTCTCAACTGAAGGTTAAAGCGAGGACTTTTTTCGCTGAGGTGAAACTTCTCAGCCGTGATGCCAGGGGAGGGGAGTGGGTGGGCGAGGGAGATGGGGTTTGTGCCAGTGGCGTGCTGTGGGGAGTGCAAAGAGCTCGCCAGAGCCAAGAGTTGAATTACAGTATGAGTGCAAAACGTGCACACAATCACACAGAAGTAGATAGACGGTGCAAACTGGCAGGGAGGGCAGGAGCGGCCAGCCGTGCGAGACGTGCTCGTTTTCTGCTTCGTGCAATTCCCATTATCCAGCCCTTCTTTTTTTCCAGGGAGAGAAACGATAGATTGAAGAGTTGTTTTGCACCTAATGCGCGCTTATAAACGCACGGCATTCAACGTGTCCCGGCAGAAGCGCAGTGAAAACCCAAAGTAAGAACTGCAGTTTTTTGGTGCAGGTGTGTCCTGTCACACTAATGATTGCTTTCAAATGAAGGTTCAAATTCTGGTTAGACATGTAATGGCTTTTTCTTTGCAGAAACCACTCAGTGATCTAGTGTTTGTGGGTACAGCTTGACAGGAAATCAATGAGGCCTCTTCTCCTTTTTGAATATGATGTTCAAATTAGCAAATATTTGATCTTAATGCAAGGAGCTGTCACAGCAGCACCGAGGTTCCTCCTGTTGCTCCTGGCCCTTTGATTAAATATGTTTTTCATCTAAATTCCCATCAAATCATATTCAGGGCTGGAGAGTTTGAGCGGCGCGTGTAAGAAAAGGAGAGCAGGGTGAGTCGTTCTGCTGCATTTCCATCTCAACAGAAGGAGCTTATGAAACAGGCATGCAGATAGGTATCAGAGGCTAACACACACACTCTCACACACACACACGCTCATTAGTGTGCCTGCCAACCAACTTGGTGAACTGTAATTATTCAAGAGGCTCTGTGCTCGAGACTCTTGAGGGCAGAGCAGTTCTGTGATCTGATGCTTCTGCCAAAGATGCTGCACAATATTCATGTGTAGATCAGCTGCCCAGCTGAGCTCCACAAGTTTAAGGCAGACATTGCCCTCTACTGACAAAAACATGGAGCAACTCATACTGTGATTTGACACATGTTCAGAATGTACAGTGCAACTTCAAACTGATTAACACCGCTAGCCTTACTATGAACTTCGGTCTTCTTTGACCAGGTTTAACATATGCTGCCACCTTGGTATTCATGAGTGTCATTCATGTTCTTTTCTATTTTTGTCCTGTTAGCTCCCAGCATAGTTTTGCCTGTTAAATTCACAAAACCCTTTGTAAACATTATTCCATTGAATTGTACCTTATTAGCGGTGTCATCCCTTTGAAAACTGGATTTATAGAGGGAAAGGAACACTGATACTGAAATCAAACCCCACTGTTAAAACAGTTTCTTGTTTGTTTTAGCAGGTGAAATTAAGAAGTTCTGCAACTCCACCCATTAAGAGCAAAAAAAAACATCCCTTGTTTAAATCCCATGAAGGTTGTCTCTTTCTGGACCTGGCCCTCGTTTCCAGGGCTGCTGCTGTTTGTAGATCGCTCCCAGGAAGTCCCGTTCTGACCAATCCTGTTCTATCAGATTTCTCCAAATTAACAGTCTGACCCTGGGAGATGCATTCATGGTAAATTCACTCCATACCCATGTTTGCCCTCCTGTCTCGGTGCATGCTTATCAAATGTCTTTGAGCTATTCAGCTAGTCTAGTGTGAGACCTGGATCTTCCTAGCAGTGATGATCCGCGACATAAAGGTTGAATCAGTTGGACACAAAAAGTTTGAGATCCATGCTGAAATCCCAGAGCCCAGATGCATGTGGCCGGAAGCAGACTCCCAGATCTCTGAAGCAATACAGAGGTGCACATGGAGACAGCCTCATATTAGATGATTTTTGCACATATGGGTAGTATCGCTGAACTTCATGAGTGCACCTGTCATCTCGAATCTATTGAGGGAAAGTTAACTCTCTGCAGATGTTGCTTCCTTTTGCTTGTTTAGCGTAAGGCATTTCTCCCACTGCACCTGTCACATATTTACAAGGTGGTCTCTGCTTTCTGAAATGTGCAAAACTCCGTTTCGTTATGCTCGCTGTGGCACATTAGGTCTGCAGCAAGCCGCTTTGTCAGCCGTTTCTGCTTGGCATGCTTTGAGCGCCTTAGCGATCCAAAGTGTTTATTTCGAGTCGGTGTATTAAAGTTGTTTACATTGAGACTTGTTTTACATTTGCACAGTAAGGAATTCTTTTTCTGTGTATGAGAGTGGACCTCCTTAGAGTCGGGTCTCTTTGAGGGATGTTTATTGTGAAAAGATTGTGATTTGTGTTGCTCCCTGCTGAGACTTTAAGGTTTTGTTGTGTGTTTCCCACCTGTGACACCTAAGTTTCTCTTTACAGGCGCTATCAGAAACTGCAAAAGATTATGAAGCCATGGTAAGCCCCTCCCATTCCCCCGGGTAACGTCATTGACTCTGTGCTCTTCCTAACCTGCTGCCTGAGTCTGCATGATGAAGACTCTGGCCCCAAAGCCTTATGGGGAATTACTATAATTATGTGTTTAACACAGCCATTTACAGGCTTCTGTTTTGAAATCAATTTTGCACTTAATTTTTTTTTTTTTTTTTTGCATGTGGTTTTGGGCAAAATGATCTTCTTAAGTCTTTGCCTCAGACTGTTGGAAGGCCATGATTTATTTCTAAAAATGTAATGCCATGAGAAATCTATAAAAACCAGATCAGATGTTGCTATGGCCATTTGGGGGTTCAGTGGAGCTAATTTATTAGTTTTAGTCGGTGCTTACATTGAATTAAATCTTGGTCTTCTTTCCTAAATAGTGCTCAGGGTGAGGGGGATTGTCTCTGCACTCACTAGTAGACTTCAGCTACTTTTTTCCTTTTACATTATTAGCCAATAGCACATCACACATGAAGACATCACACATTAGGATCATCATCCATCTGTCAAATAAGATTTTCTTCTCTTTCTTTATCTTAAATAATCTATCCTCAAATTTCAGTGTTCCTCGATTTCATTAAGCATTTACTAGTTACAGTAACTACATCAAAATGCCCAGTACCATCTGCAAAGGCCTCTTCATTCTTCAGCTGTGGGTTACTAATGACTGTTACTAATCATCTACCATGCAGCAGTACTGACCCATGTCCTGAAATCATTTCTTATCATTTGGTTTTTGGTTTGCTGATTTGACGGTGGATGCCACTCTGTTGTCTTTAAAACGCCGATCTTCACTTTTGTAAACAAACTTAAAAATTAATCTTTTTTTTTTCTTCTCGATAAAAAGTTTCAGGAAAGATGCCAACATTTTTTAGTCAAACATTTATTGTATTCGACTATAGCCCCATAGGTGTTTGCTATATTTTCATGTTGCATCTACTAAAGCACCTAACAGTAAATCAGTGTAAGATAAACAATGAGAACCACGTGTAGGCCAGGTCAGAGTATTTGCCTGAGCAATGCCAGCTGTAAGCAGTAGAGGTCAGTACTGTAAAAGCTACTGGTGAAACTAATAAAAGGCCAGAAATCCCAAAACTCATGTAAAAGTTAAGTAGAAAGGTAATGTAACTCCAGAAACTCCTACTGCTGTGATTTATGACCAAGTAAAAGCTTCTATATTTCATCATTTGCGATTTTTTTCATTAAGTTCATGCAGCAGAAATATGAAGTGGAGGCTATTTAATGTGGTCCTTGCTTTGGCCCCCCTGTGACTCTTGCAGAGCTGATTGATTTCTCTTGATATTTGTGTAACTGCATGACTTCACTCTATAACATAGCTTTCTGGTCCTGATTGAACGCCGCCCTGTGCTGCCCGGCTCCTGCTGATTTTCTGATGGCTCCTGCTGTTTCTCGAAGGCCAGTTTGTCTGCGCTGCATCTCAAGCCTCTGTCCCCATTTATTCTTCTCTCCCCCTCCGCCTGTCTTCTGTCTTTCTTCAGCCAGTCTGGTTGCGGCATTGAATTTATTTTCACATGCACCATTTTCTCTGTTTCTGCCTACCGCTCGCCCCTTGTTGCCTTCCAAGCCATCAGGGCTTTGCAGATTATACACTGCTCCAAGCCATCTGCTAGAGAGAAGCGTCCTATGGTTTGTGTGTGTCTCTGTGTGTCCTACCCTTTAGTTTTGGAGACCTGCTGTCCTTCACTTTGACGGCCTTTGTGGAGCTGATGGACCACGGCATCGTCTCCTGGGACACTTTCTCTGTGGCATTCATCAAGAAGGTCAGACCAAGAAAACGTCTCATTAAAGGCAGCCCTGATTTATTAACGGCATTCAAAGTGCTGTTGTTATTCGCTGAATAAAGTTTTGATCGAACATTTACGTCATGACATTTACAGCCTCTGCAATGAAGCTTGTCCTATGATAGTGTCATGAAGCTGAATGTCTATAAAATTGTTTGGCAATGAGCCTATTTTCAGGACATAAACATTAAAGGCAAAAATACTCTAAAAAGAAAAATTGCTTGTGTACATTACAAGATGTGTGTTTAATTTTTTCCCTCATCTCAAAGTGTTTCTATGGGGTTTTTTTTAACCTTTGTGGCCTCTATAAAATGTGTTTTTGTAAAACATGTTTTCAGAGTTTATACCTAATTTAAACTTTTAAAAGTTATGAAATCTTGCTAATTTTTTTCCATCCTATTTTTTCAGGATCCAATTGCCTTATTTTTGAATCAAAAATTGCAATTGTCTGCAACAGATCCTCTAAACGCTTTGCTCTTTTTTTCAGATTGCCAGCTTCGTGAACAAGACGGCCATGGACACGGCGGTGCTGCAGCGCTCCCTGGCGATCCTGGAGTCCATGGTGCTCAACAGTCAGGATCTTTACCACAAGGTGGCACAAGAGATCACCATTGGACAGCTTATCCCGCATCTCCAGGGGTACGTGAACGAAGCCGTAAATTCTTCTTTTTTAACATTAATCGAGCTTGCTGGTTTCTGAAAGCTTCATAGTGATAAATCCTTTTAACCTCCTATTTGGACTGTGTTTTAATCACAGGACTGATCAAGACATTCAGACCTACACTATAGCTGTCATCAATGCTTTATTCCTCAAAGCTCCTGAGGAGAAGAGACAGGTGAGGCTGCGGTGCACACACACACACAAATACACTGCATATACTGTATCGTACATCATTTCATGTTGCAGTCATCAGCATTTTTCAACTCTAACAGTGTCTAACTGTGTGTCTTTGTGTGTGGGTGTGTATTTGTATGAGAAACTATAAAACATCTGCATTGTAGTGCAATAAATAAAACCTGAGTGTAAAGAAGTGATGCCATGCTCCCATCTCTCCGGTCTTTCCCACACACACACGCTCTCTCACCAATGTCACGCGTTGCCCTGTAGCTCATCACATGATCCCTTGCCCCAGCACCATAGAGTCCAGAGATGCGCTCTGACATTAATAATGAATGATGCTAACCCACAGCGCGGCACACAAAGTCGAAGGCACGCTAGGCTGAAACGAGCTTCGCCGCAGTGCTGAAAACAGACTGTGTGTGGCTGTTGCATTTATTATCCATTTAACACAGAGAAGATGTGTTTTTAAGACTCTGTTTAGGAGACAAACAAGCTATGGGACCACAAACTAACACTAATCGTGATAGTTTATTTCAGCGTGATGTAGAAGATGTGACATGCTGGCTACTCTCTTTCTTTGGCTTTTCCTCTAAGGTCAGAGAGTGTTTTGTGTGTCTGTGTGCGTGCGTTAAGGACTCGACCATCAGTAGACCTATTATTACAAACCCCCAGTCTGTCACCGTTCTGCTGACTCTGTTGCCCCCCACCCCCCTTTCTCCCCTCTCGCCACAGGCTGCTCGGCTGACAGAAAATGGTTTTTTTTAACCTCCTCTCACACTTTTTTTTTTCTCCTCCACATTCACTCACTCACTCACCCTCTCTGTCTCTCTGTCTCTGACTTTGTTTCTTCACTGCACACGATATGGTAGTATGATGAGCACATTGTGGACATCCTAAATTGTCCCCTGACAGTAAGTGCACCCTTGATTAGCACCCTTTGTAGTTTGCACTGTAGAAGACAACAGTTAGTGCATTTAGTATCCCTTCTTAAGTTCCTTTTTTTCGGATGGCTTTCTTACTTTTTTAATTAATTAATTTATTTATTTATTTTTCATTTTTACCCGCCTTAATTTCCTCATCATAGCATGGACAACCCTAAGACGCTTTGTCTTGATATGGCGTTGTGTCTCACTCTCTCCCCCGCTCTTCCCTGTTCCTCCCCACTGTTCTTTCTCCCCCTTTAGGAGATGGCCCATATTCTTGCCCAGAAACAGCTGCGCTCCATCATTCTCAGTGTAAGTCTACCCTTCTCCTCTTTACCCCTCCAGTGTCTTCCTCTGTCTTTGTCTCTCTCTGTTGCTGTTCGCGTTTCAACCTCTTCTCTTCTTGATATCTGTAACAAAAATGACACCTGCCACATCTTTCTCTGTTTCACCCCCTTGGCCGTTATCTCTTGTGGATACTTTTTCCACACCTGTTCCCTTTTGTCTCTTCATCATCTCTCTCCTGTGTGAAATCTCATTCTCCTTCCCCTTTTCCTTCATCTGCCTTCTGCCTTCTAATCCTCGTCATTCACGTCCAAATCCTCTTATTCCTCTTTGTCATATCTTGTCGTCTTCTGGCAAAATCCACTTCTCGCCTTTCTGACCCTAAAACCTTTCGCCTCTCCTTTACTTTTCCCATTTGTCCTCTACGCCATGCAGAACGTGATCCGGAGCAACACGCCCATTAATGATGAGATGGCACATCAGCTGTACGTGCTGCAGGTTCTCAACTTCAACCTGCTCGAGGACCGCATGATGACCAAGATGGATCCTCAGGACCAGGTGTGGACTGGGACAGTCCATCAAAACGGGTGGTGGTGGGTGTGATGAGGGAGGGAGGGAGGTAGATTACCATCAGATTTGCATATCATCTGCAGCGGCTTCATTTCTCAGCTCAACAAAGATCCCAAACAGACTGCTAATACGTTAAAAGCATCCCTGAATAGAAAACACTGTAACGACTGGATGGATTATAAACTAACTTTCATGTTCGTTGGAATTGTGCAAACTCTGTTTTTACCGTATATACTCTGTTACCATGTGTGTTTGCACCTTTTCCCCCATTTTTACAATCATTAATCTTTCGTTCAGTGGCTCGTGGGTAGTTTGGGCTGGAATCATCCAAAATAATAATAATTTTTGGCTCAATATTTAAATCGGGGAATTGGCTATTGTCTAGCTTGCCTAGGGCGCTGCGAGACCCCAGACGATGGAGAATGAGGGTGAAAGATTTTAAGACTGTAAAGTGGTAAATGGAAGAAAAGACTGACGGATTTGTGAGCAGCGCTTTAACATTCCTCTCTGTGTGTGCAGGCTCAGAGAGACATCATCTTTGAGCTTCGGAGAATCGCCTTCGACGTAGAGTTGGAGCCCAACAACAGCGGCAGCATTGAGAAACGCAAGTCGATGTACACCCGCGACTACAAAAAGCTTGGCTTTATTGTAAGTGTTTTTAGAGGGCTTCGTTAATCCGCTTCCTCTCTGATGTTATCCTCCTGGTAAAAAAAAAAGCTTCTTTTAAACATATCACAGCTAGTGCAATAACAGGCTGTATATCAAAGATGAACAAAGCTGACATGATGTCACCCACTGGTTTGCAAACTTCCTAAAGTTGATGATTTTGGCTCCTGTGGTCTTTGGAAACCACATATGACAAGTGAAGCGGAGCTCTGACTGAGAAACTGAGGATGTTCCACACTTACACAGGATAGTCGTGCCCTAAAGGTTATCATGTCGTATTAACCCGTGACTATAAACTCATCAGGGAAGTGTTTACTGATGCTTATGCTTTGGCTTTGCTGTTCATACCCAGTAGCTACGTTTTTTTAACAGCCTTGGATGCAACGTACCAAAATAAATATAGTATTGTGGAATGTGTGTGTGTTTATGTGTTGCTTTTGTGTTGTATGCAGCAGTCTAACTATGGCATAAGAACTTTAGTAAAGCCACTGTGGCTTGGTGTAAGCCCAGAGCCGTTTCGGGGCTCTTCCCATTCACACTCCGACTGCAGTGTGCTCAGTAGAGATAAGGCCAAATTGGCCTGTCTTGTCTCCACTGTGTGGAGAAAACCCACCCTAAAAATCCTTAGTCTGCTTTCAGTGCTCCTCAGTCTGCACAGACACACACATACATACTGCGCGTGCACACATATAAAACTCATCATTCTCTAGATCGCCCTTATCACTACTGAGAAAAGTTGTTTACCTTCTAATACACGCAGCTTCTCTTCAGTAGATATTGTTGGATATGCTGGAAGATTGTTCACATTTTATTAGATATGCATGTGCCACATAGTCTATTTCTGTTTTAAGCCTATAAGTTTGCTTGCTGTCAGGCAGAATTCCAAAACTGATGAGCCAGGTCTCACTGTCCTCCATTTCTCTTTCATCCTCCGTTTCCTTTGCTTGTCTTCCTGTCGCTGTCCTCTTCAGTATGCTGCGTCACATTTAAAAGTCGAGAAGAGTCTCGGAGTGACGCGTCTGCACGTGCATCTGTGCATTTAATTGTTAGTCGTCTGCAATGTCTGGAAAGAATTACGTCTGACAGACTTTCAGCACAAACGGTTTCTTCCCGTATGTCTGATGCAATATTTAGATGTTAAAAGTAGTGCCTGTGTTTTTGTTATTTAAAAGTTTTGAGTCTGATTGTTGAATATTTTAGTATAAGTTAGTATTTCATATTGTTCCTTCCCCATGGCCCTTCACTTACAGTTAGAGTTACTTACCAAATTTGGAGCAGATTTAGTTTAGAGAGATTTAGTGTCATAACTACAATATCCATCTCCAAAATGTCAACTTTTAGCCCAATAATCTTTTGCATTTCGCCTGCTGTGGAAGATATGTTATGTGTTTATACACTAGTAGAAGATATTCAGACTCTCAACAGACAGAGATATATTTAAACACCTGACAAGGCATGAAAGCCACCTTTATAGTAGTTTCCATTGTAGTAGACCTTATAGGGTATCAGCCATGAGTGTGAAGATCATGTATTTGCCAGATATCTGTTTAATAATCAGAGACAAGTTGTATATTTTTTTTACTTAACAGATTTCAAGTGGGCAGAGATTTAGTTGTAAAAATAAAGTCTGCACCAAATGTAATTTTGCATTATTTTAACCTAAATCTAATTACAGTGGGTTATTTGAGACTGCCAGCCTGCTGCGAATAAATCAGATCAATCCACACCCACACAGTCCTCAGTACTTTTCTACTGTTTGTTTAGTGTTTTTTTTATTAACATTGTCTTTAATGGAATCAAAAGCTTCCAGGGGCTTTAAAAGACGACCTCCTGCTCCACTAACGCGGCCCTAAAACTCCAAGTTTCCTCCCTGACAGAAGGAGAGTGGTTGTGCTGTGCCTGTGATCGCTTGGCTCCTTTGCGCTGGGGGGAAAAGGGGAAATGGGATTTTTAATCGATTATATCAAAGAAATTAAAGGTTAAAAAAGGAGATTTGGTGAAATGTGTTTAAAAGCATGTCTCACACTGCACCTCTGTTTCTCTCAGAACCATGTGAATCCAGCTGTGGATTTCACCCAGATTCCTCCAGGCATGCTAGCTCTGGATAACATGCTGTACTTCGCCAGGCACCACCAGGACGCGTACATCAGGGTAAGCACACACGTACAACCCTAACGCATACACAAATGCTGCACAGAGATTCCTGTAGTGTCCTACAAAAGCCTCACTTCCCTCCAGCTCATTCATTCAGTGAAGTTTCTGGCTCGTTCTCAACACATCTTTCAGTAAAACCGCGTTTCGCGAGCCTTCTCAGCCCTGACGATAAAACTTATTTAATTTCTTTCACCGCCGGTCTCTAAACAATGCTGCACTGACATTAAGTGCTTTTTGTCATCCTTGCATGATTTTATACAGCTTTTATCATTATGTGTGTGACGGTTTCTAGACACGATTGTGGGAAAAGAGACGCATTACTCGTGCCCGCTCAGCCCTTATCAGTCGAACAGTGGGAGAAAACACAGCCTTCAATTCCACAAATTAAACTGTCACCAGCTAAAATGATTGGGACCTTGATGGCCTCGGTTATGGCGTGCTGCCACCATCCACGTAATTAGAGTGGGGTTTTTTTGCTGGTGACTTTTATGTATAGATTTAATTTATGTTAATGCACGAGCTCTAAGGGGTCAGATAAGGTCAAGAAAAAGACTTATAGTTTCTACCTCAGTGTTTATGGGTAAAATACCTTCAGTGTGACATTGAACCCCTTTAAAAGGGTTTAAGGCCCCTGCACCTAATTGGTGTCAAAAATGCAATGCATGCTCACGCTCACCTGTCACCGCAGCAGGTAGCTCTGCATGTTTGATTTTACACAACTTCCTGACACAACTCCAAAGGGCGTTTGTTTCCCAGGCTGGAATTAAACCAGCGACTTTTCGCTTTTCCAAGTGAATCTGCTTTAACCAAACCCAGGAAATGCTATTAATTCCTGTCAGTTAACCTGTCAGAGTGGAACACAGTGCAGCATCACAGATTATTCTTCACATAGAGCTGGGGTATCAAACATAAGATCCGTGGGCCAGAATAGGCCCAGCAAAGACTCCGATCCGGCCCCTTGGATGGCTTTGGAATATACGAAGGAGGACAGAAATTATGGACTACTCACTGCTATTCATTCTGCACCAAAGTAATTAAGTAATAGTTAAAAAAAAACCCGAAATTACAGTGAAAAATCATGAACTTTTCTATCGAATATATAGAAACAAAATTTAAAAAAACAAAACAAAACAATTTTCTGTCAATTAGGGAACATTTAGTTTTTTAATTAGTCTGGGCAATGAGCTTTTTTTCAGTCTTCAGGCAACACACTCACCAGAAATGTCTTGTTTTGTTTTATAGCCCCAAGGAAATACGTCCTTATTTCTTGCCTGGCTTATTTTATAACGTCTTGTTTCCAGATTGTCTTGGAGAACAGCAGTCGAGAAGACAAACACGAGTGTCCGTTCGGCCGCAGCAGCATCGAGCTGACCAAGATGCTGTGCGAGATACTGAAAGTGGGCGAGCTCCGTAAGTCTATATCAGCAAATGCGCACACACACAGACACACACTTTGCACACTCTGAACAATGGATGCCTTCAGCGTGAATAAAGACATTAAAAAAAACAAGATGCTTTACGTGCAGAGATGCATATAGTTGTGTGCAAGGATACAAACATCCAGAGACACAAGTACACACAGCCCCTAACTGTTAAGATGAAAGCAGCCATTATGCCCAGTAATTGTGCTGCCAGGAGTTCATTATTTAGTGATGCACCTCGCCCCCACGGAGCCCCTTTTCAGCCTAATACGCCGCCTCTGGAAGGCACACTGCGCAGAGAAAGAGACGCTGTGCCTACGTCCACTTCAAATTGATGTGCCCTTTTCATCTGTCTTTACTTGTTTAAATAGCTGAGCTGGTCTCAGTTCCGTTCCAGACTGACCCCTGCTGCTGCCTGTGGGGAGGAAAAAGGCATTTTTAGCTCAGTTTTAAACAGATATGCCCTTTTCTTCTGCTTATATTCTTTTTTTTCCAGAGGAGTTGGCTGCAGTGCAGGTTTATTTTTTTTTAAACTCTTGTCAGAAAATTGTCCTGATAAAAGTGCCAAGCTAGGTTTCAATACCAGATAAGAAAGTGTGGAAACACTTCTTATTTTAAACATATTGTAATTGCCCTGTCTATTTTAAACATGCTCTTATCTCTGCCAGACTGAGCTCTAATGCTACATTTCTATGCCCGACTTTCCTACCTTGGTCACATTCTGCCTGCTCTACTTTTATCCCACGAATGACCGGTAGACACGTCCTGACCGGGAGAGATGGGCTGGGTGAGTGCAGGGCACCGGTGGCGTGTGGAAACATGCTGAGCTTTTAGTTTTCCTTGTTTCGGTGATCACTTTCATTCTACTTCGTGTTTGTTAGTGCATCGGTACGTGCCTGCTGATTCTTTGCAGCAGATCTCTGGGTTATATTTATATTCCGTGTATGTCAGTGCTCTTTTTTTCTTTTTTAAAATCCAAATCTGCTTCACTCCACGTGCCCTTTAGGCCTTTCCTCTTAGCAGACTGAAATTCTTCACTCCAGTCTCTCTTAGAAATATCATTTTGACCTCATTCGTACCAAAATACAGATGAAACAGCCAGACTTGTCCCTAAATAGGGAAACATGTGTATCTCTAAGGCTTTTTCTGAGCTTCGAGTTGAAGGGCTTATGCAACAGAGCTGGATCCCTGGGATGAATGCCAGACTGTCATTATGAATAAAACTTTCTGTTTTTGAGAGACTTTCTCGTTCAAATACAGTCCAAATTTCCCCCCCAAAAATTTGGGATTCTCTTTGAAATGTAAGAGTCGTGATGCCGGCTTTTGAACTGTGCACTCATAACGAGCCGGATGGTCCCTCTCTTCTTTAGCCCGAAGGATGCGACTAAGCTGATGATACTGTTATGTTATGACACAAAAAAATTCCCCTCCAGGACCGGATGCCCTAGTTGAATTATAGCGGTGACCTTGACTCGTACTTCTGAGCCTTTCAGTCCCCAGTGGCTGTATAATGTCCCCTTTACTGAGGGTGTTAGTCTGGGACACTGAACATACCATTAATATTTATGATGCAGCAGACTGTGTTTATGTATTTGTGAAATGGGAGAGCAGATAAGAATTGCAAAGGTGAACCCATAACCTGCAGAGAATGACCGATCTATCTGCGATATTATGCTCTACTGACATGATAACGGCACATACGCCTGGTTAAAACATGACACGATGGCTTTATACACAAGTAGGCCATCGTTGGGTACAAGGTTTTTAAAAAAATGGATGTAGAGGGAATGAAATGAAACAAGGCAAACACCGGGGACAGGAGAGAAAAGACAACATTTTGATATATTTTTATTTACTGAGCTCTAAATCTTAATCTTCCCGTCCATCTCCGTCAGAGCTCCAGTAAATATTTGCTCAGTCTCACACTCTTTGAACATTGTATGAGTCCAATCCTTATGAGAGGATGCCACTGTGCCCCAGAGTACTCATAAGCTGCATTGCTTTTCTCCTGTAGTGAGCTAAGTGCATTTTCATACACACCCCATTAGCCCTGTGTATATTAACACACACTAATGAACGTACGAGTAGGACAAATGTAACATGGGCCTGGCAGGTGCTTAGGGAGTGACGGCTAGTCATTAATAGTGTGTGTGTGCGTGTGTGTGTGTGTGTGTGTGTGTGTGTGTAGCACTTTCCCCAGAGAGATGATGGTAAAGAAAAGAGTCTTGGCTCTACACTTACATCATTGGTTGACCTTTCATTGGAGAAACAGTGAAATACCTGACACTAATGAGGATGTTAGAACTTTTCTCTTTTTATCAGCTTTGATGGTATTTAAGTCAAGATACTGTTGTGAGTTGTTCCACCAGTAACTTAAAATGTAACAGCCACGTTTCTCTTTATTGTAAGAGTTTGCACTGTGGGGTGAAAACATTCTGTTTCCTGTTCACTACACAAAAGTATGAAAGCTAAATCATGGACGAATAAATCTGACTTTTGACAGTTTGGAGGGCGGAGCCCAAAGGCCCTAATGTGATTGGTCACTTTCAAAGCGGTGACACCTCCACCTCTGTAAATGACAGATTCAGTTGACAGTATTAAATCGACTTACTCTGTAACAGCATCATGAGCGCGGTTTCATGTTTGCTAAATTCACCTTCAACTGTTCATTTTTAGAAGAAACCCTGGCAGTTATCACTGGATTAGTTTAAAGCTAAAGCAAAGACAGAGTGCTCAAAGGCAAGGAATTAAATAGCGTGAGTGGCCATGAATACCTGTGAATGAAAGTATAAGTGCATGATTATGTTTTTATCTCGCACACCAGTATATTATTATAAATATTATTCCATACAAAACCCCTGAAAAAATTCTTTGCTTGAACCATAGTGGTGCTAGAGATGGCAACGTTGGTTGGCCAGTTGGTAAACAGTTTTGGATAGGGCATCTCACATAGTGGAGTTGCCATAGTAACATCACCTATTTAATTGAGGACTTACATTTTGAATTTCACTCTGTGGCTGTGAACATTTTTTTTATGTTGTTGTTGATGTTTTGCTACTATGTATTTTGTACTATGCTATTAATACGACACATTAATGCTAGCAAGTCTGGTTAGTTCTTGGAAGATTAACTGGTGAGCCTGAATGTGTTTGCTAAATGTCTGGATAATTAGATAAATGGGTTTCAGATTTTTAGTGCTGACTTGCATCCTGCTGTCAAGATAAACTGTAAAAGCTTTGTAAAAACCTTGTTGAGCTTATAAGTTTTTATGCAGCGCCATCGCTACAGCCCAGTAGTTTGATCAAAGACTGAAAAACCTGAAGAAATTTAGTATTGGCTCTTGTTGTTTTTTACCAGCCATCTACATGGTGATGCTTTTATTATGAGTGTGCTGCTAAGCTACTTTTCCATTCATCTCAAAGCACCAGTCTGACTCCTGTAAGCACAGTTGCACACGAGCTGCTGGAGTGTCTGCATCCATCACTGTAAAACAGTAACTTAAATTTAAATGTTCTTGTGAATAATGTTCCACCACACAGTCTTAGTGCTGCAGAAGATAAATAAGAAATTGATACACTGAGAAAGCTGTACTCCCTAAAACTTTGATGCTCCCGAGCTACACGCTGATGCAAAGCTGCAAAACAGGAAAAAAAGTGTTAGCTTTTTAAAAAAAAAAAAAAAAAAAATCTGCTCTGTATCCCTTTGTGGATAAAGGCAGAAGAAAGAGACAGTGGATTAATGGTGACAGCGGTGACGTCTCTGTGGCTCATTTGCTCTCTCCATCTGTGTGAAATGCAAGTATGGCTCTGGCACGCAGACGCTCTCTTCTTGTTTTCTCACGAGGATGAAACGCGGAGGGATTCTGGATTTGCCGGGGCCTGCTGAAGTTGCCTTTCTTCCCTGCTCGCGTCTTCATTCTAACCACATATTTCTCACTTTTCTCAATTTTCATTCTTGCTTTCATGCATCCTCCTTTTTTTTATTTGCCCCTCTTTGTGTGTCTGAAGAACATCTGTCCCGCTCAGACTTGTAATCCTTTCTCCTGCTTTTATGGTCTCGGTTGCTGTCTTTTCACGTGAATTTAACAAAAATGGCACAAGCACACCAGAAAGTAGCATTATACCATTGTCTAAAAGAAATACTATATAATCCACTCATGAATCTGCAGTCATAGTTTTCTTAGTGCTTGCTCAGGTGAACAAACTTTCTTCTATTCTGTTTTTCTATTTCACTCTATACATGTTTTGAGACCTTATAGTATTTTGCCTTTGTTGCTGTTGTTCAGATGTCACTGTGCATATTTGATCTGCACAAAGGAGGCAAGCTTGTATCAGCGCTGATAGAGCCTACATAATTCATAACAGCAGGTGTCACTCTCTGTCCTGCCTCCCAGTCTCCGCTCTCTTTCTCAATTACTTCCATTAATACATACCTGTCCTGGCTCTATTTCTCCATTTCTGATGCCTTCCTTCGGATCCTAAAAGATTAATTGTCCCAACAGTGTTTCTGCTGGAACATGGGGCCTAATGGAATCTGTGTCTTTGAGACGCCGAGCCATGACTTCTCTCTCCCCGCTTAAGCTGGCCCATGGAATATTTATGAAGTTATTTAGAAACAGGCCAGGCATGGTGAGTAATGGCCCTGCTTGGTGATTCACGGTGTGTCGTCTCTGTGCTGAGATGGAGAGCTGGGTGGTGAGGCATGGCGGGTCCAGGTAGGACGCACGCATGCTAGCAGACACGGATGCCAGAATCAAAAAGAGACCAAACCCCATTTCTAAGAACACAGAGCGAGGCAGACTGACGGTCACGTGATGTTCTTCAGGTTTGTTTCTGTGTCTTTCTTTAGAAAGCCATCAGCCAAGGTCAGAGCAAAGGGCCGTGTTCAGCACCTTGGTCAAATCCACTGTACATTTCAGCACATGAGCAGCATTGCAATAAGGAATTTCAGAAATTCTCTTAATTCAGTTTTGTTGTTTATATCGCCTCATCTGCCATCTGTGTATCTTTTACTTTAAGCAAAAATTTATAATACTGTTCATATATTTGTACCGCCTTCTAATATTCTAATAAACTCTAAGTGACACTAGTCAAAAGAGAGTAACTGGGCTGTTGTGATACGTATGGCTAGTTGAGTCCAGTCACTCTGGTTGTCAAAGGTTTGTGTGTGGACTTGTGTGTATGTAGTATGTCCAAGCCCAGCAGGTGACTCAGAGTCATCCAAACTCATTAACCTCCCCTGCTGTTACCCCAAAAAACAACACACACACTTCCACACATACACTTGAGAGGTGCCACAGTGTGAGATTAAAAGGCTGCTATGTGTTTGGACCGGCCCACAGTGTGCCAGTGAGATGTGGTTTTTACACACACTCCCAGCTGCGAAATGGATATTCATGTTGGGACATGCAGCCATACACTCATGCAGAAGAGTAAATGGCAGCCACAAATATCATATCTCACATCCTCAGGCTTTTTAATCAGTTCGTTTCAAATGGAAAGAAACAGCTTCACAGCTTTAAAATGTATTTCATTATGACTTCATGGTTTCTGATTGTTTTCTATGGCACATTAGTGTCTGTAGTTGCTATCTTTGCTATCTGTACCTTAACTAATTTCTATCCATGAGCACATCTGAGGGACGAACGTGCATTACACACCATGTGGTGCATAAAACAGTAAAACAAGCACGGAGGACGCATTGCTCAGGGATGAAATTCTACCTCCTGCTCGTATGTCGCACGCTGTGGGGAGGCCGACGCAGCATAAGAGCAATAAAGTCGCGGCAAATATTCATCAGTGTTCACAAACGTATGTCGCTGCTTCAAAAAATCATATCAAACAAGAATAAGCTCAAACTTGCCACCGGTAAACGGTCCTTGAAGTATCCGTGACTCAGCTCGCAAGGTATTTATTTTCATCATAAAATGTTTCTGATATTCTTGAGATTTCCTAATGCTGGGATATTTTTTAGTGCCTAGCAGCACAGTTTGCTCTTCAGGATTGATTTGAGACTTTTGGATTATGTTTTCCAACCTAAAACTTGTAGCCCAGCATGAGCCCAAGCACATGCAGCTGCAGTAACATCCACCTCACCGAGGCTACAGAGAGTGAGGATTTCGGAAGTAATCGATTTCGAGTCATTTCACTTTTGATAGCATTAGTCACACTTCTGATTCCGTGAGGCATTTTCCAAATTCAACAATTTCTCCAACAACAAATATTAAAGTGTACAAACATTAAGTGTTAGCCGCGCATTGACGTGGAAGCTGGTCGTCAAATCACAGCTACCGCTGCAAGCCACCTCCTTTGTAATTCTCCCTCAGTGAATCAGGAGCAAAGGAGATGATGGCAGAAGGATGTAAAGGCCAAGCGCAGAATCCCAAGTATCCCTCGAGTCATGACATGAGCATCTATTTGGCAGTCAGCAGCCACTTCTCACAGTTGTCAGTTGCAGGCTTGTGTTAACTGGGGGGAGGATAGCATTCTTCAGGGTTTTCCACTTCATAGCCTCAGGCATACACCAGTAAACGGATTGTAAATTTGAGAGCACAAACAACAACAAACTTGACAGATGGGTGCTTGAGAATCTCAATTTTTGAGCATCATTGGCATTTTCCAGAAACTCCCGTCCCCTGTCAGTTCTCAGCATGTCGTGATATACTAAAGTGGCTCAGTGGATGAAACATAAGCCTGCCTATGCAAGTGCTGCTGGTCTAAATTTTGCTTGTATGTTTTTTGCTCTTGGAGGTCCTTGGATGTAATTTACCAGCAAACCATGCTCTCAACAATCTGTTTCCCCAAAAGACCTCTTACTGGCAGGCTGTCGAGGGTGAAATCAGACAATACAAAACCGCTGAGGTCTAGCGTCTTTATATAGTTGTAAAAGCACAAAAAGATAGCTGCTTTGGAAGCTGAGAGTTACAAACGGGACAAAGTTTTCTGTGCTGTTAAAATGAAGGACGATGTGACTATAGTGTAAATGCACGTTTCTTTGCTATAGGATATAAAATGAGATCAAATGCAAAATTCCACCAATAATGATTTTTCAGTGCAATCAAATATTCAAAAGAGGCAATTTCTGTGATTGGAGGTTAAATTGTGGTTGCTAGCTAGTTGTAGTTTGCATGGAAGATGCGGCTTGTCTGCAAATATTTGGCATTTATTCCCCGAGCTGTAGTGAAACATGAAAAAGTGCAACACAACCTGTAAACTGAGACAATTTGGCTTCAAAGTAAAAGTAAAAGTTCTCTCTTTCCAGTTTGTGACACAGGTTTCACAGGTTTTCTACCGCTTGGTGAGTAGTTTGCAAGTGTTTGCAGACCAGTTGATGTCTTTCATGCAACCTACTCTAACTGAAGCAATCGTGGGGTGGTTTTCAGTGCAGAGCCTTTTCACACTAGTGACTGCCAGCAACCAGTTGTCAACCAGCTGGGGAATAAACCTTTTTTCCTTAGTGACCGGTGGGTAAATGGGGCTTTAGCAATCAATGAAACCAATTGGGGAATACATCTTTTTCTTTCATGATCGCTGATTGCCAGATGGCCACTGCCGGGTCTCTTGGCCTGCATGCCTGGGGCGTTACACAGCATTTGTTCCTTTCCAAAAAGTGAGAGCATTCCCACATTAAAAGGGAAAATGCACGTCATCGTTTGCACCTGACGCAGCTACATCCTTATGAGTCTATTATTTTTAGTTGATGCACAGTACCTGTGTATGAATATGTTTCGTTCACTCGTGCAGGCTGTGTCTGCGTGCATACCGCACTAATGCACAAACACATATGTGCCTGTAAGCTGGATCATTTTCTGTTGTTTTGTAATGATTAACAAACAATTCTGTTTTTTTGCATTTGGACCGTCGCAGACAGATTGTGTGTTTGTTTACGTAAGCATGACTCACGCCATCTGAGATATTCCTTCAGAAGAATCTGGCACGAGGTGTAATAGAGTGCATGGTTTAGCCCCCATATTTGGCATATTAAGATATAAGTTGTGTTTAGTACCTTTAATAATTGCAACCCAGGCACAGCACACTCACAAAACTCACAGCTGGATGCGAGCCTCATTGTAGCTGAGAAAGGAAATCTGTGCGAGCAGATGCTGCGAAATTTGTTGGATTTCTGTCTCAGTCCACAGCGCTGATGGATTCACTACATGCCTCCCTCCGTCTCATTTTCCTTTCTCTCCATCTGTTACCCTCCTATCCTTTGCTCTTCCCCTGTCCTCTAATGCTTCTTGACCATTGTGAGCAACACCACATGCTAAAGTGGTTTTGTTATGCAAATGAAAGCCCCAGAATTTCGAGGCTCTGACTTTTCCCTGTTTTTCATCCTTATCTAATCTGCGTCCCTCCCTATAATGGCACAGTTGTTGTTAGGAGATTCCAAATAAAACTAATTTAATATTTTGAATAAATGGTTTCCCGTTATTGTCTTGCATCTCTTGCACTGCCTCTTTTTTTTGTTTGTTTTATCTTGCATTCCTAAGCAGAGCCTTGGACCAGCGACCCCCTTTCTGCTGGCATCCTTATTTAATGATCATTAGTTTCATGATTGAGATACTTTAATCAGAGCAGATCCAGAGCCTTGCTGGTCTGGCCTAGATATTGTAAAGTTTTTATTGTTATTTCACATAGACTCCAGCCTCAAAATCTCTTTGACCATGTATTTGAAAGGGACACACTTACCCTATAACATTTGGCAGGGTCTTAATAGGCTCGTAGGATCATTAAAATCCCTGCTGAATTCTTGTAGCAGTCTAGCACATAAGATGTGCTAGATGGATCTACAAAAGCTCTCTCCCCTTAGATCCAGTATATTAGTAGAAACAATAGATTTCGCTTTGATGCATATAGGTTAGCTTTGATATGTTTATTTTAAGCTGATATCCATTAATTATGTCGGTTTAGTGACACTGTGCTGTAGAAATACACAGTCAGCCTGCTAAGTCATGCAGCCAGCTGCGGTTTGCATCTCTGTGTACCTGCTGCTTTGGCATCCTGTACACTCACGCAAACAGTGACTGGATCAGAAAGATGATGCTGACGCTGCTCGCTGGACACACACACATACGCTCTCCCCTCATCACAGTTGGACATGAGGCCATGCTGGTATTGTAATTAGAGTGGGGATGACACTTTTTGCTGTGTATTCATCATGTGGCATAGCTGCAAGGTGACTCCGAGAGTTGTTGTGCTTGCTTCGTGCGCGCTCACAGACACGCATGCACACAAACAAATACACAGCAGACCTTGACGGATGTCAGGATGGCATTCAGCCTCTGTCTTCCTCTCACACATGCATAGAGTTGTGCGCTCATTCTGTTGAGGCACATGCTTAGTCACCTCCCTCATGTCCACGACTCATCTGTTTGGTCGCCAGTTTAGTAATTAGCTTTCAGCCGATGTTACCGAGTCCTCGGAGCGATCACGTCGAATGGATAACATGACGGGTGACGGCGGCGTACACGCGCAAACGCACGCGCGCACACACGTCCACTTCAGGAACGTGACAGTGACCCTTGAAAGCGGCCCACGTCCCAGAAGATGGATGAAAGGAGAGGAGAACTGCCTGAGCCCCCTGAGTGGCCTCGTCTTCATGATTAAATTTGTTGATGTCGTGGAACATCACTGTACCGATGTGTCTAATTTAGTCTGCAGCCAATGGCTTTGAACTCCTCTCTGCTGACAGAACTTTCACATCCTATCAGTCAGGCCATGATCATGAGCTACTGAAGCAGTGTTAAAAAAAAAAAAAAAAAAAAGTTCACATACGCCTTCGAGTTGTGATTCTGAATTATAAAGTTTCCAATATTTTATAATATTGCTCTCCCTTTGGTGAAAAGAACTATAAAAATATCAACATTCTTTTAAAAATTCATTCAAAAAGCCTACACTTCCTCCTACAGCACCAGCAGTCTGCTTCTTATTTTATTGCAATCGGTATAGATGATTTTAAAAGAGCTGTTGAAGATGGTGCGTCTACACAGGTCAAAAAGTGCAGTTCCTCAAAGGGCCAGAGATGTGAAAATGCCAAGTCTTACAGCAGAAATAAACATGTTTTCAGCCTGGTACAGAAAAAACCCCCAAACTTGTCTCTGTAGCCAGTATCTCCCTCCTTTGTGACAGCTGCATGGGCATGAATTTCTTTTAATAACTCACTCGCATAACCCTTAAAAATGTAAACATCTTTTTAGTGGCCGCTGGATGCAGACGCAGGTATCTGCAGATATTAGCTGTCTGCTAAGTTTCTCCTCCGCTAATTGGAGTCGCTGAACTGAACCTCATGACTAAAAAAAAGTGTTTAGGGTGCTGGTGAATTTTTCATGCAGTTATCTAAATAAATGGCTTGCTGTGCATTTACTGGAAATAAGACTGTCCGAGAAGTCTGTGCTCCAGTTTTTTACAGTAGGTGAAATTCTATACTTATTTAGATTTAGCACTAATTAGCAGGTATGTGTCGGTCCAGTGCACCTATACAACTGTGAGCTCTTTGTGCTAAGCAGACAGACTGGTTTGCTAAACCGGAGGCTTCCACAAACCAGTCTGTGCGGTCTCTATTTATATTGTGCTGTTTTGTTGGATTCTTGTTTATGTGCTTTGTTTTGGTTTGCTTCTTTTTTCTATTCTAACTTGAAAGCTAAATTTATACCTTCAGATCTTTCTTGTATTTTTTGGCTGTCAGTTGTCGCTGTCTCTTCATTAATCTGAATGAGATCAAAGCTGTTATAGGGGCCTCATCGTAAGTTGCAGAACTTCTTGTTTTTCCTCTCTGGTTCTTCACAGCAATGGCTTTTTGTTTTGGATCATTATCTGCATGCCAGATGTTTCTGTCCTTCAGCTTTTATAATAATTTGAAGACCTACATTTAGCCAGTGATGGGTGTTTTTAGCTCATCCAGCTGAAGGACTGATGAGCTTGGACAACGTCAGGGTGTCTGTCTGTACCACCACAGTTCTTAAGAATCGTTGCTTCTCCTACAGTTTTGGTCAGAATTGAATCAAACTTACATACACTGATTATGTAAAGGGTCTTCATTCAATGTTGAAGTCATATTTGTTGTTTTATGGACATTTTTACAATAATTATTAATTGTGTATTGGTCAAACGTGAGTTAAATGGTTCACGAGCCAGATGAGCTACCATGTCACTGAGCTTCTGGTTCTCTTTACACATCTTCGGGATTTCAGTGACCTGGAAAAAATAGATTAACAGGCAGTGATTGAAACAGAGCATAGAATTGTTTGCAGAGCACCAAGCAGGAAGAAACAGGCATCAGTCACTACAAAGGCAACTATTTGTACCACCAAAGATGCTCTTTCATCATTTTGTGTTGACGGATAATGAAAAAAGTATTGAACCAATGTTCTGCTGACCAATGTGACCATATGGTCAAGCATAATTTAAATGAGCCATTATAGTGTCCTGTTACTTACTCTGAGTGGTACAGGCACTGAACATCTGTATATGCAGATGGATGAAACACACACAGGACAAAGAATACTCATTAGAGCTGGGTTATAATATCACTCCAAATGTCTGCTGTGGACCCATATGCTTGGCCAGAAAGAGTCATAAATTGTGACTTTAACTGAGTACGAGTTCACGGCCACCCTGCTGTTTCAGGCTGTTTTTAGCCAGCTGCAAGCAGAGTTCAGTATCTGGGTGTGTGTTCAATGATGTGAGTCTTCATAAAGTCATCAAAATATAAACTCATGGTGTAATGTAGTTTTAAAACACAGACACACAACTTTCTTAATGGAAAAAGACCAAAGATCAGTTTTTTTGGTAGAATACAGATGAACTCTTAAGTAGGAAGTTGTTGTTGTAATGGTCTGGACTTGATTGATTTTATTTATTTATTTGTTTTACTTTTTTATTTTTAATTGTGGGGTTGAATTTAACACTGAACGTGTGCATTTTGACCATCATCCTATTGCTTTATTGAAACAGCAACGAGTGGATGAGTCACCCTTTAATGGTCTATTTTACTCAAAATGGGACAAAATTATGGAAAATGAATCTCATGCTTTATTAAAAAAGAGCTGAAACCAGCAATTGAGACATTAAACTCAGTAAGAAAATGTTTAGTGGAGCCGTAATTCAAGTGAAAAATTGGATCATTTACTTATAAACTTCTATACAATTAGATTGCAACCAGAAGAGTCGCCCCCTTCTGGCCATTTGAATGAATGCAGATTTTGACATTGGCTTCACTTTTCAAAGCTGGAGGCTTGATCCAGTCTGTTTGCTGTCAAAAGTCAAACTGAAATAAGCCGTCCTCTCCTCCTTAAATCATTTCCATTGACTGCTGTCTCTGATTTCAGGTGCAGCTGTTGTTTTATTTGTTTTAGCTGCTCAGTGCAAGGCAGTATTTTATGTGATTAAAACATGGATCTTATATGACATAAAATAACAATTTCAGTCTTTACAGTATTTTTTTTTTTAATGGATACAGCTGATCGTATTCCAGCTAAAAACAATACGTCTCTCAGTAAAATAACTTAGAGTATTCTCAGCATCCACTCTAAATTTCAATTAAAAGTTTATTGCGTGACTCTGCAGGTCTCCCCTTTTAGAAGGACATTTTTAAGAGGTAGCTCCATTCACCAGTACTCCTTAATGTCAGGTCAGTAATGCCAGCCTGTGCACTGAAAGACGTTTTCTAATGGATTCCTCTTGGCATGCACACAGCGTGATGTCTGTCAACTTCAAATCGAGGTCATGTGCATGATTTGAGACGAGCAGTAACAAGAAGCTAAATACTACTGTACATCGATTTCAGCTGCACAGCCCCTCAAGTCAGAATAATGAGCAATACAGTTTTATTCCGACTCTATTTTCATTTCATTATTGTGTTTATAGTGTCACTCAGAAAAATGCTAAACCGCTGCTCTGGTTAGGGAAAAAAAACACAAAGGTTGGTTAAGGCTAGCAAGGCTTAAAGCTCTAGTTACCTAATCATGGCAACAAGACTTTGCACTCACACAGTTCCAGCTCCATTCAGGTGGATAATTTTAAGTGCCTTTGTGCAGTGCTGAGAATGATTCAGTGGCATTTCAGCTAGCTGAAAAAAGGGAAGTACTAAATTGTTCAGCATTTCCCTCCATATGAACTGCAGCACTCTGCAGTAAAAAAACTCAAACATCAAAAAGCTGAAAACAGCATCTATATGTAAACGTGATGAATTTAAATTTGAATGAACACACTAAGGATCGCAGCCATTTCTCTGCTACAGTCGCACGAGAACCATTTAAGGCTCGTTCCTAACGTCGGCATCTTAAAGCGCACATTTTGGTGTTTTGATTTCTCCCACTTACTCTAAGCTAAGCGTGTTTGTATTCAACCATCCGCATTCTGTAACCATTTGGATAACGGCGCTGTTTGGGAACCATTTGGAGCCATCCGCACCGTGCCATGTTTTACTTTCCCCCCTTAGCGTCGGTGCTTCTGGAGGTAATAAAACCACCCTCGACTCAGCACGCTTTACAAAACCCAGAGATGGAGAAATTTCTGCAGCATCACACCAGAGAGCTCGCTGTCTGTATCTCCAGAATAAACCTTGACATGTAATTCCCCTCACCTTGCCACCTTGGGGCTCTGTTGGTCCTATCAATAAACAACCCATTTAGCTCAGAGGTCACTTCAAACTTCAGCCTTCCCGACACCTTGTACCTGCCAGATTTTAAAAAAAAGGGGGAGGGGGTTGTACTTGATTATTGAGGGAGGTTTTGTTATCTGTCCTTTTCTTTTTTTTTTTTTTATCTCTTTCCTCTTTTTTTCCCCCTGTCCCCGAGAGAAAGACTGTAGACTAAGCAGGTAGTCAGCATCTGTTTTGGCTCACCTCTATTAGCTTCCTGATTGACTACTGGCACGGGTAACACATCTCCCCGGATTCCCCCCTCGCCCTCCCCTTAATCTCGCATCTATCGCTTCAAATCAAGGCTCTGGTCGCTGTGCCCATGGGCTGAGGGCATCACTCATTATACTGTGAAGTTTCAATTGCAGCCTGACCCCTTCCATCCAATTTCATGGCTGCTCGTGGTGGGCGAGTGCTCCCGCTGCTCCATTCTGAAACTCTTTAAATGAACCAACCTTTGGCTCAGGGCCGCCACTCATCTCAGCAAGACGAGAGGGAGACGAATTTAGTTCAAATGAATGTCAAGCCTTGTTATTGTAGCTCTTGGTTAATGCGGTTTGGGCACTCAAGAGCCTCGGCTTTCTCTCTTCCCTCTCATTCTTATTTCGTACATGCTCTCGCACAAATGGTGAGGATTGAAATGCTTCAGTGCGCCGCTAATAAAAAAACAAACCACCTCTGGCTTTGGAAAATGGAAAGTCTCGACGTAGTCCAGTTGGAGCTGTTTGCAGGTCACAGTTTGCCTCTGAGGGACATTTTTGTGTTTGAAGTTGATGAGTGGCGAAATTTTCAATAACACGCGGTTTGCTTCATTGGGAAACTGCATCTGTTTCTCCCTAGTGTTTTTCTTTTTTTTTCTTAATGAAATAACCTTATAAACACATCACCTTCCTGCCACGTCTGTAACGCTGAAGCAGACAATCCCTATCAGGCTTCTTAGATTTTCTCTAATGAACCGTGTGTCATATTTCATAATATTTCGTCGCTAGTGGAAAATTACATTATTTTCAAGGTGGCTCTTTAATATATACAAACCTGATGATTCTGCTTTCACACTTAAGCGTCTCTGTGATCATCACACATCTGTCAGTGTAAAGCAGAACCTTTCAGCAGCTCTTAGTGTATGATTTTATTTGTAATGTTTCTAGCTAAGTGATGTTTACTTGCAGTGGTTGTTTGTGTGGGATACCTGTCCCGGTGTGCTTCTGTCAGGTGTCTCGCCTTCAGGCCACATTCCTTAATTAAAAGGAGCATTTGGATTAAAATAAATGGACTTTTGCTCACCAACTGGCTAATCCTTTGGCATTTGTTGTGCTGAGGCTATGTGTTAACTAACAGGATCACGCTTTTTTAAATTTTTATAAATCTAATGATGAGTTCAGTGGTACCAGAAGTCACAGTTACAAACAAAATATCCAGACTAATGTAAGATGATTCGCTCTTGTGGTATTTGCACAAAACAAGCTGTTTGCCAGGCATCATGTTGCCTGAGCCGCCTGCTAGTTAGCGTAGCTTAGCATAAAGAGTGGAAACTGGGCCAACGGCTAGCGGGGTCAAGTAAAACCATAAACAGTTACACAAAACTTTGGATACATAGTTAACAAACATCATTGTGATGTGGTTTGGAGCTGTCTCTGCAGCTCGGGTTCTCTGTCTTTTACCTCTCCAGTAGCTGTGCTCCTAGGTGTCAAACATACGGCCCGGGAATATTTGAGGAGTTCAGAGATGTTTATAATGTTTTATAGCTTTTCCTACTAATGAAGTCCCTTCTCCACCATTGAAAGGCATACTACACCAGAGTAATAAAGTAATAGATAAACAATGATACATAAGTGCCTGTGTTAGCTACTATAGAAATGTCTGTTTTTCTTTTGTTTCATTTAGTTTTTTTTCAGTTATTTTAGAATTTTAAAAAGGCTTTTTCTGTCCGTTATTAAAAACCTCATATTTTATAATTGCAAGGATAGTCTGGGCAGTGAACTATCAGCACTTTTTCCATTTATCATATAGTTTCACTGCTCCAGTCCGGCACACTTAAGATCAAAGTGGTCTGTATGTGGCCCATGATGTAAGATGATAACCCTGTCATAGGTCATTGACAGTTTTTTGACAAGATTTTCATTTTTAAATGCAGTTTTGAAACTGACATGGTAAAACCAGACATGTTGCAGCAGTAAAAATTCATCTGAATTCACAAAAATTTAGGCAAGGTGTCACAGTGGTTGCCCAGAAGAGCCGCACAAAAATAATTTTAGCACACATACAGACTGTATATAAAAGATGTCCATGTTTTCAAACCTCATTAAACTGCCATGTGGGGTTTTTTTTGCAAGCAGCAGTGAGGATATATGTCATGTTTCTGAGCTTTGTTTTCATTAGTTAAATGCAGCATTATTTGGGTTTAGTCAGATTAGAGCTGCGTCTATGCTATCTCCTCTGGACTTAAGAATCTGTATCTTTTCTGTCCACAGCCAGTGAAAACTGCCATGACTTCCACCCCATGTTCTTCACCCACGATCGCGCTTTTGAAGAATTCTTCTGTATCTGCATCCAGCTGCTCAACAAGACCTGGAAGGAGATGAGAGCCACAAGTGAAGATTTCAACAAGGTATGCTGCGTGCGTGTGTGTGTCTGTTCTTTTTCTTTTTTCTTTTTTTTTTGAGGGAGCAGGAAGGTTGAGATGAAGACAAAACATCACAGTATTCATGAATATTATTGGGCCTAGCTTTTGGTTTTGTACTCAGCTTTCCACATAGATGTGTCACAGCTGGAAAAAGCAAGTAAGTGTGGTTGTATATTTCATCATTACTGCAAAAATAATGCTGTTTATTCATTAAGCATGGAGACCCTTTTTAGTTTATTACCTCTCAGCCACAAAAAGGCTGATGGGGGATTGTCGCCTAAGTTTGTGAATACAATAAGTCAAAAAAGAGGCGACATAGGAGCTTCAAATTGATACCCTCGATGCCTCTACTAAAAATCTCAGACGAGTTTGAATCTCAATGACCTTGACCTCCAGGTCAGCACTCAAGTTTTCTGAAAACCTTGTGAATGTGATTCTCTAGAACCAGATGATATAGGATTTTGAAACTGATACCACAGGTGTGCCTATTAGGAGGCCGTCGCCAGTATTTTTCTACTGGGATTAAGAAGTGGATTTCTTCATTTAAATCAGAGGAAATCTGGTGTAAGGAGCATCTTACAAAACTTAACGCACCACTTACAAATGACAAACCTAAATGCTGCAGTTGTACGGTTATCCATGCTCTTGTGATACTCGTTATTCCAACATTTACCCAGTTACACTCGGTTCAATATTCTGCAGCAAGGCTGCTCACTAAGACCTCGTATAGCTCTCATATCACGCCAGGTCTGATGTCGTTACACGGGCTTCTGATTAAATTTAGGATTCAATTTCAGTTCCTCCTCATCTATAAGGCCTTGAGTGGTCTGGCTTCAGAGTATATCAGTGAACTATTAATGCCATATATCCTTTCTAGACCCCCTGAGGTCCTGTGAAGTGGGGGCTGATGATAGTAGCCAGTGCAAAACTGAGAACACAAGGAGGCTGTGCATCCGACTGCCGGTAAATGTTGCTAAGATGCGTTTATTTCTCATAATATGTAAAATAAAAGTTAGACACAAAGGGCTGAAAGATGTGACGGATGTGAAAGGTGTGATTTCACAGTGCAAATTTCCTCTCAAACAAGACGCCGCAGATTTAGAAAGGAAGCTTGTACACATGTTGGAATATTTTTCCTGCATTGTTCTGCTCTGGTTCTGGTATAAAACATTAGCTTTCTCTGTTGGCAGAGCCCCATATAAAGCCCCTACATCTTCATTTGGTGCTCAGTGGAGTTTGGATGAAGATGACATACTTCCTGTTAGCTGGCTAATGTTGAATCGGCTCACGCGGGAAATTTATGTAGGTGCATGGCCAGACGGTGTTGGTAATGAGGTGTTTATGACAGATATTGTATGTTGTGAAGTCAATTGGGCATCAGTTGTAGCAGACAGCAGATGCTCTGTGTCTTTTCCCTAATTTATCAAAGAAGTTACGATTATGTTACAATGTCAAACGCCGAACCGGCACGAGCTTCTCCACTGAAGAAACCAGCCCTTATTCCAGCTCAGAGGGTAGAAGCTGTGTGGTTCACTCTACTGTAAGGAGACACACAATGTGCTGCATAATGGTGACACTCTAACCGTCAACTCAGACCTCAAGCAGCCCCAAAATAAATCTTCAAAGTTTGTTTTTGGTTGAATTTGAATGGAGTTGGTGTGCATGAATAATTGCATCATCTTCAGGTGTTTCGTCGCAGAGTCAAATGATGGAAGACGGCAGTGGGAGTTTCATAAGCCGGTCTCAGTGTCAGCGCAAATGTAACTCGGTGTTCAGATGGAAAATTGCGAATAAAAATCTCACGCTCAACTTTCACAGAAGAAATGAGAAGTGATATGGAAAATGTATTGGTTTTGTTTCCAGACTTGTTTTGATCCACTGCGAGAGGCTTTAGGAAGACATTGTGTTAAAGTCGAGACAATACAAACCTTGTCTTCTTTTTAGCAGTCGAACAAATGCTAAAGCCACCTACAGTCGATTGATGTGCTCACCAGCAGCTGTGTTTTTATCTCCAGTTAATTTGACAGCGTGATTGTTCTGCTGTTGTTTTCCATCCACAACCGAATGGAAAATGAGTGATTTTCAGCGTTACACAAGAGATTTGTTATGTCACCTGATTGTCTAATGGACTGAAACTTGGGCTTTATTTAATAATAGACACAGAGTGATGGAATAATCTCCTAATTGACACTTATTGCAACACCTCAACTGGCTAGTGATCCTGTTACCCAGTCCCCTTCCCTTCACATCGTTCACTTGAAGCTAGAATCAGTTTCAACTGATAGAGACAGAAGATGCTTACCTCCCCAGCCTTGTCTTTCATTGCGCGTGACTTTGAAATTCAGCAGTAGCTGTTGATAGTAAAACCATTTGGTCTCAAGGGCTGTGTATCAGCTAAATGGGGCATGTGGAGGTCAGCGCTTGCATTCTCTGCTTATATCCCCTATGACCTTAAAAGGAAGCCTTGAGACATCTACCTAATTTGGTAAACAACAATCTAGTTTTTTGTTTTTATCTGTAGCTGAAGCAAAAGGATAGAGAAGAGGAAAATTCACACTGGGAAAGCTCAGATCCTTTTAAATGCAAAGTCTCAACGTGCTCAGTTTAAAATCAGAACGTGATACTACTTTGAACAAGAACGAAACAATTTTGTGGAAGCAGTTTATCCAATATATCGCTAAAAGGCAATAAAGAAAAATACAAATCACCAAAAAATTAACATTTAAAGTCATAAAAAGCCTTTCGAATGCTTTAAATGTATCTCTCTGACAAACGTCTCAGTACATGAGCCCGCTGATCATTAACACCAAGAGATCTGCAGTAATTCAGCCAATTACAAAGAGGCATGGTATTAGCATTTGGAAAATGTCTTTTTTTATTATTGCCTGTGTTTTTAGAGAGTAAGAGTAGGAGAATTTCTTTAAATGAAGAGTAAAGGAACAAGAAAATGTATTGTTTGGAGAAGGCCAGAGACTAATTTTGTAGCTATGTCCTGCTTTAATTCAGCTGCTTTCTTGCAGAGAGTGCAGGAGGCAGGAAACATAATGGCCACTGGCTACCTGCGCTATTTTCTCATGGACGTAATGAGGCATTGCATGAACTTTGTGTAAGAGGCAGCTCACGGCGTAAAGACCATTTAATGCCGTGTGAATGAGTCAGACATTTGCTTTCTCACATGCAGCTCTGCCGAGTGATGTGGAGTATATGGATGCAGATTATCAGTCTTTGTTGCCGTCTGTCTTTATCGGCTATGAAGGAATGATTTTCACAAATAAATAAGTAAATAGCAGACAGTCAAGCCCAGGTACACTCCCTTGCACAAGCAGATATTGGCTGTGCTATAAAAGGACCAGCCCGTACCTATAGTGTGTAGATGTGTGCCGTGGCTCCAAGTGTGCACACAGTATATAGGAGGGTATATCCTCTTTGGAGAGGACGCATGGATGCGTGGGTGGATAATTCCATGTGTCAAGTGTAATTCTGAGGGCGTCCACTTTAGAATAAGGTTCCCATATGGCTAGATGTTCCTGTAGGTTCTACATTTGCCAAGCAGTCGGCTTTCTGAAGTGCTGAATACTTGTTGGGAAAAAAAATCCTTGCTCAGGTTTTGTCTACGTTTGGATGTGAAGTGCATGAGTAAATCTTGATGGCTCTTTCAGTGGCTGCATCTTCACGCTTGATGGAGCATCTGCCCAGTACACACACACACACACACACACACACACACACACACACACACACACACTCTTATGTGAATTTAAGCTCATTTAAGACAAAGGCACAAGGCTTAAAAGAAGCTTAAAACACTATGGCGGTTAAGCCCGTGCACACAGCACCACCGCACAGCAGCTGTACATTCTGCCTTGTTGGTTTTTTGAATGTTCAAAAAAAAAAAAGACAGAACATGAGAGCATAAAGGCGTGTGTGCTGTGAGTACATGATGTATGTATGTTTAATAGAGGCAAGTCTGATGCTCCCAGGGCACAGCGCCGACCGTCAGCAACCGTTTCCCCTGTTTCCATAGCAACCGCTGTTCAATTACCTCTGCTGTGCTGCACTACTCTGGCTCTGTGTCGGTAAGATGGAGCCACTGTGCTGCGTGCGTGCACGCTTGCGTTTGTGTGTGCGACAGCATCTATCAGAGACTGTGTCTTGTACAGCTGCCTGTCGTGCCTTCATCCAAACGTCTGCGCTGTGCGCCTCTCCTCTTCCTCCTCTTCTCCACAGGAGTGGGAAAAAAAACACCTTCATCTCGCTCTCTGCTCAGGCTCTTGGAAAAAAAAAATCCCTCAGTGATGTAGCGGCTTGCAGCCACTCACAAAACCCCTCCTCCTCCTTCTCCCCATCTCTTATCCTTTCCTCCCTCCCTCTTCGTCCAAACTGCTCTCAGACACACACACACACACACTCTTATCATGTGATCCACTTGCTGCACCACGATTGGTGTCTCTGATCGTGGCGTGTGTCCAATCAGGGCATAAGCCCCGAGATCAACCTAAGCGAAGCAGAGCAGCCTGGCTGATGCTCTTAGAGTCACAGAGGGAGGGAGGAAGGCAAATACAGAGGCATGCAAAAATATAGTAGAATTGAGATGGGTAAAGTTTTATGAAGAGGAAGAAGGCAGTTTTTTTTTTTTTAATTAAAGAGAACATGCTGAAACAGCAAGTGAAGCAGGAAAGCTGATTTAATAGGATAAACAGATTCGAAAAGGAAAAACAGAAAAGGCAACCTGGAGGTGGTACACAAGCTGTGTTGACAGACAAGTCTCCCCTTATTGTGGCTAACGCTAAAGCTAACTGTCCACAGTCAGCTTGACTGCTCTTCCGAGGAGCCATCTGCTCCCTCCGTCCGTCCTTCCGTCCATCCCTCTCTCGCTGAGCTCTAAAAACTCCCTTTTCCTGGCAAAAGCACGAGGATTCGTCAGCCACTGTGGAGAGTATCACACCACGCTTGGAACCATGGAGGTGACATGTAAGTACTAAGAATGGAAATGAGAATGAGAAAGAGAGGCTGGTTTGCAATTAGCATGGACGGATGGGGCGAGGGGAGGTGGTAGTAAGGGAGGAAGAGGGACTGTTTGTGGTGTTGCCTGGATGCGGAGGAGGAGGCGGAGGATGGAGAGATTGAGGAAAGGAGTAGAAAAAGGCAGGCGTAGATGGAGAAGATGGGATGGGGCAGAGTGGCAGAGAAAAGGGGAGGGACAGATGGGGTCATGTAGACTCGGCGAGGCGTAAACCGGTTAGACCGGGACCCGGATCGCATCCTTTTCATTAACAGACACAGACTCGGTCACACAAATATAATCTGTCTTATAAGCACACACCCACAGCTACTTACACTCTATGCGCACATTTCCCTGTTCACCTACCCCCCCATTAGACTCCAGGCATCATCTGTATTCCTGTGTGAGTGAGTGTGTGTGTGTGTGTGTGTTGGGGGTTGGGTTTTGTTGTTGTGAATGGGATTACTCCACATTACCAACACCCACTGTTTGTCACCAGAGGAATTCAATGCCACTACTACTGCTCTCCTCTACTCCACACTGTCTCTCTCAGCCTTGGATGAGCTTCAACCAGTGTTTTAGCCAGAGGGGTTTGACACAGGATTAGAGCGAGGTCGGCCCCAGACTGTAGAGCAGGCGTCTGTGCAGTACTGCCAGTACCTGATTTTATTTGTTTGGGACACAGTGCAGAGAGGATTGCTGTCACATGTTATGCTGCTCACCCTGTGATTGTGATGATGGATAGCATCTTAGCCGTCGGGTGAACTATACGCTGCTGAGGTTAAAGCTGAAATGATTAATCAGTGAGATTAATATGCTGACTAACTGAAGTTAAATCGAGAACTATTTAGATAGTTTCTTAAAGTCATCCACGGTTTTTGAAGTCTCTTAAATGGTAGGATTTGTTGCCCTTTTTTTGGTGCTAATGTACACCAATGCTATATGTAGGATGTAGTTCTCCCTCTTCAGACTTTCACATGTTATCCCAACTACCCTCCCCTAACTCCCAATTGGTCCCTGCAGATGGCGGCCCCTCCCATGGGCTGGTTCTGCTGGAGGTTTCTTCCTGTTAAAAGGGAGTTTTTCCTTCCCACTCTCACCAAGTGCTTGCTCATAGGGGATCATCTGATTGTTCGGGGTTTCTCTGTATTATTGTAGGGTCTTTACCTTACAGTGCCCTGAGGTGACTGTTGTTGTGATTTGGCGCTAGAGAAATAAAATCAGTAGTAGTAACATCTTTCAGCTGCTTCTTTATTCACAAGTGGTTGCCATAATGGATAGATCAGCATGTTTGATTTTGCACACGTTTTTGCTGGATGCCCTTCCTGACACGACCCTTTCAGGGAAATGTACCTTTTCCCAGTCGGTTTTTGTTTTTTCATTTAATTAAGAAAAATCTCCGTCTTCTACAACAGTTTCCTGTAACTTGTAAACACGCTGAGATATCAATCTGAATTTTGAGGCACGTGTTTGAAATTTGTGTCCAACAATCAAGGGTCATGACTTACTCTGTGACCCAGTTTGGTAATGACTGATTAAAGTAAAAGGGTTTAACCACAACCAATGCACATTTCTAAGCACTTCAAAAAAAAATGTCTCCCACACAGCATGAAACAGTCAATTAAAAGTCCATCTATATTTTTGAAAATACGCTCAGTCAGTGTGGGATTCTCCTTAAATCATGCTTGTTTATATGTTTACATTTCAATTTTCTGTCATATTTTTTTGAGCAATTAAAATAAACATGCAATACTGAGCCACTCTAGATTTACCAGAGTATTTCTTGCCAGGGCCAGGATTTATGCCAGCTGCGTCCTGGATCGAGCTTCATTCTGAAGTCATCAATTCTCAGAACGAAAGCATTGCATGTCTCACTTTAAATCAATACTGGAAATGTTTATTTGCAGTTTCAGCCCTGTTGATGATTCTATTCTCTAAGTGACAAGCCGAGCTCTATCACGAAATCCATGTGTCTGGTTATCGGTGATCAGTAAGCTGAACAAGAGACCTCGAGCGTGGTGAAGGTAGCACTTCAGCTAAAGCTTCTTTTTTTTTATTGGTGTTTGACATTTCTGTTCCTGCCTGTGGTGATATAGAGGAGAGTAGATAATCTGCTTTGTTCAGCCATGTTGAAGAGTGACTATCCCAAGTGGGATTATTCACATAGCAATCCCCAAAAGCCCTTGGTACTGTAACTGCAGTTCAGAGAGCCTCTCATCAGCCCAACCCTGATAAATCGCTCCCTTTTTTAGAACAGAAGTGTGGTTTTTAGCTACTATTTCAGCTTTATTTAATGGTGCAGATCAGCTAAGGCCGCTTAATGCAAATCGATGCAAATGATTTCTGACTGTGCTCTTTAGCAAGCGGACACTTCTTTCACTTTGCCAGAAGGTTCCCATAGATGCATGCATACTTGATTAATTGAATGGGTGCCGGTGCGTCCAGTCAGAAGCGATGTGACAGTAATAATTGTGAGTGCAGGTGACGAAGGCTTTGGGCGAGTGCCATGTTTGGATTCCAGAAAGCGGCTCGGGACAGTTGGTGAAAAGTGCTCGCACACGCCACCCTCCATATGCCAACAACCGTGACCGCTGCTGTCCAGCTTTGTATGGAAATGATACGTCTGATGGCGAAAGGGCACCTCCCCCACTCCTCTCCTCTCCCACAGCGAGACCCCTCCTCACTTTGTTATAGCACGCTGGCTTTACGTACCTCAGCAACTCTGCAGATGTTTACGTTCCTCTTTCCTTCCCTCGATTTCTTTTTGTCTTTCTCTCTCCTCCTCCTCCTTAGTCGTGTCTCTTGACCCCTCCCCTTTCTCCCCCTACACCACCACCACCTCTATTGTTGAATTCAGACAGGCTATTTATATCTTTCTGCCTGGCTGCTTCACCTCCCACTCCCTTAACAAGGTTTTCTTTATTGTTTTTTTTTTTTGGTTTTTTTGTGCACGTGAAAGTGAGCGCACACATGTGTGTTTGTAAATGCGCCGCAGCAAAGTGGCGTATTTGTGTCTGAGTCTTTCTACAGAGCACGTGAGGTTGCGTTAGCTTGATGTGTGTGTGTACTTTTGTTGTCCACATGGTTTGAGTTTGTAGCAGGAGGACGGTGTGGATGCTTAGCTGTGTTTCTGCGCTGGGATTTCGTTCTTTTTTTTTTTATGAGTACATTAGTTTTTCATGACTGTGTGTGTTCCTGAGGGGGTATCTCTGATGTCAGGCAACGTTGGCCCACTCACACTGAGAACACCAAAGCTAAGCTCACTAATCAGACCAGAGAGATCCTCAGTCATTAGCATCAAACCATCTGAGCTGCACAGGCAGAGATGCAGAGCTAACATTTTTTTTGTTGCTGTTTTTGTTGTTTTGTGTCAGGATAGAGAGAGGCTTGTCTCATCTTCACAACAACACACTGAAAATCAGCAGGGGAAGAGATGAGTAAACTCAAGTTTTCTTGTCTTTTGATGCGGTTATTTATCTATCTCTTCATTTATTTATGTGTGTGTGTGTGTGTGTGTGTGTGTGTGTGTGTGTGTGTGTGTGTGTGTGTGTGTGTGTGTGTGTGTGTGTGTGTGTGTGTGTGTGTGTGTGTGTGTGTGTGTGTGTGTGTGTCTGTGTGTGTGTGTGTGTGTGTGTGTGCCCAGCAGTCAGCAGTATATAAAGTCTTCTTGCAAGAAAAGTCTCTACAAAGGTTTTGTGTGTGTGTGGGTGAGACTTATTGTGCATACGTGCTGAAGGCCCTGTAATTAATATTGTATAATAATCCAGTTTTGATCTAACACAGCTTGAATCAGTGATTAATTTAAAGCACCTCCTCTGTCTGTGGATTGATACTCGTATGCGAGGAAAGGAGACAAACCCAGAATCTCTCTCTGTCTAGTGTTTTTTCAATACCTCACTTTCCTCTGCCGACAACAAAAAGACAAGATGTATGATTGCAATTACCACTTTGGACTAAATATGCAAGAGCAAATCATGCACACAAGGATTCACATTGTTCTTCTTTTTTTTTTTTTTTTGGCTCTCTGCTCTCCTCCTTCTATTTGATATTTTCTGCAGCAGGTGAGAATTTCTATTCAAGCCGCGTCAGGAGACAGTGGTTGCATACGTAATGGCATAAAGCCTGTTTTGCACCAATCAATTTTTCCACCGCCGTTCTAAATTAAGTGAAGCGCATTAAACTTTACGTCCTGACAATGTCTGGATCCCACTGTGTGTAGAAATTCACTGCTGTTGCATGGCTTCTGCAGCGTCTTCCATATGCTTTTCTGTACAGTGCCAAACTTGCACTTTTAGTGTAAAAGCCCTGTAACTGGCCTAAGTAGGAGCTGGTTGCATTATTTAAGGAGAAGCTGTGTGATTTAGTTTTCCAGACAACTTCAGTGCTCTTAGGCCCTTTTCTCCCCTTATGCATTACCTCATATAATGAAATAATACCTGATTTTATGTCCTTGATGAGATTGTTAATCACCGCCAATATACTCACCCCTGTGGGACAATTAATGCAGAATGTTCATATTTCCAGCAACAACTTTGTCATAATAAAACGCTCATTAATGCAGCGCTGTACACAAGCCAAGGTCAGCGCTCGGCTTTCATCAGCATTTCTTGATAGACTTGCAGTAAGTGGCGATTTCCCAAGCGACTCTCTTCTGCGGTCATCCATATGGGCTGTGCTGCGCCTCACACAGAGCTGGTTGTTGAAAAAGAGCTCCTCTGACAGTTTGTCTCAGCATGCATTGCTAGCCCTCTAAATATGGCAACAACAGCAGCCAACAGCAACAGCCGGTGTCGACCCAGCATCACTCATGTGGAAGGAAGACTAGAACCGATGCAAGGAAGGTCTTCAGATGTGGTTTGTGGATACATGGAAATATTAGGAATTTCCATTAATTACTCAACTAATTGTTGTGTGTGCTAGTGGTGCTCTCTCCTACTGAGTAATGCTTGGGAGAGGAGGAATACAGCAGCGAATGTGCACTTTAAATGTGCACATTGGGAGTGTGTAGAAGTGTTTTGCCTACAGTACAGTATGTGTGCTTCTCTGTGGTGCAGTAATGCTGTCAAATAGGTCCCCGAGGCATTCACTGAAAGAGAATGGAGCTGCTTTTAAAGTTGCATTTACCCCTCACCACTCTATTTTATTTCATTGAAATACCCAGATATCATGACTCCTTGCATGTCAGCTGTAGGGGGGTTTGATACACGATTGAAATTTTAATGGATGAGACTAGCGCCTTATCCTCTCAGCAGAGTTAACATAGAGCCACGACAAAGTTTGTCAGTAGAGTCTAAGAAAAACCAAATGCTGAAGTGGCGCTGTGACTGCCTCGTCTTTGTCATGTTGTTCTGTGTTGCCAAGCAGTTTGTTTAAGGTAACTCCAGTGATTTTCTCAATATTTTCCTTATATACAGTACTGTCCAAAAGCCTTGTGCAACCCCTTATTTCTTTAGATTTTGTCACAAAAATGGTAAATAGCTGCAGTAATTTATTGAAATGTGTCCAAACATACATGGAAATACAGTGTACGAGTCAAGAAACAGTTTGTACTATTCTAACGAGCTTGAAAGTCAGTATTTGGTGCGACCACCTTTATTCTTCAACACAGCCTGAACTCTTTTCTGGAAGCTGTGTTACAATTTCTTTAACTAGTCTGCGTGATTAGTTCTCTAGGCTTCTTAAAGGACAATTAGAGCTCTTCTTTGAATGCTGGCTGCTGTCATGATGATCCCATACAGCTTCAGTAATGTTCAGCTCCATGATCCGTGACTGATCGTGTGTTTTTCTATGCAGGTATGCTTTTACTGCACTGACAGTGTGTCAGGGGCCATGCTGAAAAATTAAACCATTGCCATTCAAAGGCTTTCCAGGTGGTATTGCATGTTGGAAAATCCGATGGTACTTTTCTGTGTTCGATCTCCAGCACCACTGGCTGAAACGCAGCCCCACACCATGACTGCGCCTCCACCGTGTTTTACAGATGGCTGTAGACTCTCTCATCACCTCCTCCATACTTAAAGATATGAGGGGTGATTTGAGACTTTTGCACAAAGGGAACATTAACATCCCAGTTATGATAATTATTACTGATATTTAAAGATATATCCTCTGAAATTCCTTTCAGTTGTCCCCTCTGTAACCAGCACATGTATGCCACTGACAGCAGCTAGCATGCAGTTGTTGTTTCAGCTCAAGCTTTCAGTGCTCCAGACCAGTGCAAAGCAGTTAAAGCACAACACTGTGCCAGTGTGTTTGTGCTGTCTGACTCCTGTCAGACAGAGATCTGTGTTTTGTCGTGCCTCCCCAAACGTCTTCTCACACAGGCTGCAGGGCTGAGTTAGAGCAAGAAACGGCACATTTGGCATTGTTGGCAAAGATTACTGTCACTATGATTTCGGAAACAGAAACCAGAGTGAAACAATGTCTGCATTTACAAAGGAGGCTCGTCTTAATATGGATTTAATAAACTAGGCAGCTTGCATCATCGATACTGATGTTTTTTTCAGGATGTTTTAAAGCTTTGATGTAAGTCGTATTCTACCTATAAATCTTCAGCCACATAAAGATTTATATTTTTCCTTTATTTTTAAACTCTGCCTTTTTATCAGCTTCTAAATTTAATCCAAACTGTACCCACCTCCCCTCTCCAGGCAGCGCAATAAGAAATGGGCATCTTTTAATGTCCATCTCTGTGGGATTGTTGTACTTTCAATGACATCATGGTCAGCTCTCAAGAAGATAATTATTTACTGAATGTGGGACATCGTTGCAGGGAGGGAAAATGTAATGAATGATCCCATATATTAATTTTTTTTTCTGCTACTCACTTAAAAAAACCCCAAATCTGACAGGAATGAACTTGTATGCGCAGATAATTATTGCACAAACACGTGCTGGCATGCATTCCTTTTGTATGCGAGCAAGCGTGCATGTTTAGTCTTCTTCATTTACGGCCCCATTAGCACCGTGTGAGATCGACTTTTTGATTGCTTTCACGGAGTTATCAGCGAAGTCATTATTCTGTGATTACTGCATTGTTACTTTGCCCACCAAAGTCTTACCAGGACAATCTCCAGTTTTTACCACACAGGCGTGAGTGGCGGGTGAGCAGTTGACTGGCAGCTGGTAAATGATGCCATTAGCATCTCTCAGGCAAATGGAACGGCGGCGACAGTCGATTGGTCGTCGAGAAGGGGAAGGTAATTTGTTCCGGCTGAGGCGTTGCCGATGATGGAGAGGCCGACTAGAAGAAAGGAGAAGGAGGACGAGGAGATGGGAGCGTGGTAGACGCGTCAGTGGCCGGCTCTTCATTACATGGACTTGATGGCTCATGGGACAGCATTTAATTACTTTTGCTGACTCTTGCTCTGCTGTCCAACTTCTCTCTTGCAAAGAGCTACAAGTAAGAATCACTGACTGTTGTCTAGAATAGATTAGTGCATGAGGGGGAAAATGGAGAGAGGCAGAAATAAAGATAGAGGCGACGACCGGGATGAACAATTGGCCACTTAAATCATCTAAAGTGTACTTTAAGATGACGCCATTCCAAAAGCGGAGCCTAAATTTGGTGCTGAGGATTTCTCAGCTCAGGCGGTAAAAAGTTTGTTTCAGCGCTGACGTCATCTCACCTCTGCCAAGGTGCTCTCTGAGCAATCGGTGGATAACAGAGAAGGATGAAGATAAAATATTCATAATGCCCTGTTGTGAAAGGACCATGTGGTCGTATTAAATGTGATGAATATTCGCAGTGTTAATTAGCATCAGAGCAGCCACATGGGCCAACAGAATTGTTTTCCCGGTGAAGACATGACTGCAAACAAGGCATATTAATGAACAATCCCCAGAGACAGCTGGGCTGAAATGGCGGTCTGTCCCTGGAGATTAAGATTAGGTGAGAAAGCAGGCTACAGGTGACAAGAAGATTCGAAAACGTCATTTCAGGGGTGGTCTTCAGTATACTCCAGATTCCAACTGAAACTGTTTTAGTCACAGTTTTATTATTTTCTTTATTTTTAAAAAGCTTCTTAGTTGCATAATGTTCCTTAATGGCAACCTGACACCTCATTTGTAATCCTAATGGGGAAATAAATTCATTTTAGGCTTAATTATCACTTTTATAGGCGCGTGTGTGCAAAAAATTTATGATGGGGAAGTCGGTGAGGGTGTGATTAAAAGAAGGGGAAAGGAGTGATGAATCTCTGGTAGCGTGATTGCAAGCTGTGGCTTCATCCATTTGCAATTTTCAGCTCAAAGAGGAGGATGAGGAGGAGGCTGGGGTGATGGGCTGAAGCTCGAAAGGCAGTCTCGGGGTGCTGTAAACCTGTCACAACCTGGACACCTGTTCATGAAAATATGGCATTCATGTTATGAGGATGCAGAGGTGAGGACAGAACATGGAAAAACAGATGGAGAAGTCATCCAACAGTGGGAATATGGATGTGGATGGATTTATGTCAGTTTAGTCCCGACTGGTGCAGAGGGAAAACGTCAACACTCGCCCTCTGGTGGACACACTTTTTTTTTTTTTTTTTGACATTTACATTTTTTAACCTGTTTATGTTGCACTACTGCACATCAGTTAATAAAGGGATTCATATCTCATCACTAGAAGAAGCCCCGTTGTCCGTGCAGTTCTTTTTAAATATAATCATAACATTTTTACTCAGTGAGCATGTTGGTTTCAAAAAGCCCTCGTGCACAGCTGTCGGGATTGTTTTGAAAATGATATAATGAGGTCAATACGTTGCATAAATGGGCTGTATCTTCATCCAGTACGGAGCTTCTTTGTGAACAACCAAAGATCCTGATTTCGGCTTTTATGTGCTCCGTCAGGGGGGATTTGAAGGATGCACTTTTGTGCAGTCGCTGATGTTTTGCATTAGTTATAGTGCCACTTAGATTTGGATTACATTAGAGAAAAACCACAAATCCACTAATGCGAGTCTGTGTCTGGGCTTTGTGAATGAATCACACTGCATATGGTCAAAGTCTTAGCTCTGCAAGTGATTCTTCAGAGGAATCTAATGGCCTGTCATATCTGGTCGCTAAAATGTACTAATTTCAGAGGCCAGCTGTAACATTGCCAGTGTGCTTGCGGCTCTGTGTAACTCTCTCTCTGACCTCCTGACACTCCTTGTCTCCTTTGTCACCTTTTTGCATGTGTTTAGTTCCCAGGATTAATTTGTTGCCCATTAGTTTGGAAGTCAGTCATTACCGCCTCCAAACATATTTTATTCCAAAAGTTAATCCCCAGATTAAAGTTTGTAATCGGTTACAAAAATACTTTTTTTGTGGTTAAAGCTTAATACCAGCATTTTACCACAAAACCCCATCAGATCTAGAATTAGACATGGGTTAAGTCCTTTTTCTGGCAATATTGCTGAGCAGCCCCAACTTCCCCACAGGAGACTTTGGGTCCAGGCCTCCTCTTAATGCTTTTTAACACAGAGAGTACTGCTGATTCTGATCTAAGAGGATTAACTTCAATCGCCTGCGTCATCTGGAGTGTTTTTGTTTTTTGGTGCTGAGCTGCGGTTTATTCTGTGCCTGCTACACTTTCACTAAGTCCAGCCTTCTATTTTTAATGCCCTCACCCCTTTGCTCGATCTGACTAGTGTGAGGCCACAGGTTTGCAAGTTGATGAGTAATCGCTTTGCAGTCAAACCAAACAAGAATAATATTACGTAAGACTATGTTTGGGATCTTAGCTGGGTTTTGGCATAGCTGTTAAGAATGGGAAGCTGAGAGATTTCACCGATCATGAATGTAGAAGTATCCACTTGTTCTGTGCACATGTAGCGCAAAACATGATCTCAAACTCTCATCATCTCCTAATTTAATAAAGTTTGTAAGAAAGCGTCTCCAGAGGCTGGAAACAAGTGTGCTCTTAAGCACTCGATCAAGCCAAATCAACGAGAACAGAAGGCGGACATTATTTCTTTCCACCACCTCCGTGTGATTTCATCTAGCGAATCAGCATCTGCAGGCTCACAAAGTTGATCTGTCATCGTATCTGCTGTCACATCATTTCCAGTTAGTGGAGGAGCAGTGCTTAGCCAGAGAGAAACGGTAAAAAGTGTTTTTGAATGAAAGCTGCTCTCCGTTTTTGAATGTTCTGTTTGAAACTTTTCAGGACGTTTTCAGTCAGATTCCTTTTCTGTGTGTTGGGCAAATGCGTTCACAGATGAAGAAAATTCAGGATCTTTGGATCACACCAGTGTTAACGTTCTAATTATGCAAACTGCAAATCACTTGTCAGAGCACAAAGTTAAATGGAAGCAGCTGTCATCGAGTGTGTGAGCACAGGACTAATTTTCTAAAATGCTTCAGCGTGACTAGAGAAGGATGAAGAGCTTTTATATGCATAGCCAGCGTATTACTGTCAGAAACCTGGTTTATTACTGGTCCTAGCTTTTGTGTGGTCACCGGTACCCATGCTTTAAGGAAAGAAAAAAAAATCATCAAGCATTCTTTATGGTTTCTGGCACTTTTGTTATGTCATGATAGAAAATTGTATAAGCTCTTCATTTTTCAGAGAATTTCCTTTGCTATCAGTTAAATATTTTTCACAGAGTGCCGCACACCAACACGTCAATTCTTATTGCACAAGCAGTTAAAAGAGATCATTCATTGGTCCGGGTTTGTTGTCTCTGTTGTCACTTCAGACAGTGTGCAGATGCTCCAAAATAAATAATCCAGAAATGCTTCTGATGACTTTGAAGAGCACTCCTATCGTGCTTCTGCACCCATTTCCAAGCAACTGGTTTTAGCTGAATTTTAATACTGTGAGCAAGTTCTATCATGTATTTCCCTGATATAAGATACCAGGACTTTTATTCGACTACCCGCTGCTAAACTGATCTCCTTTGCTCTTTTTCTACTTGATGCCCAATGAACCAGACTGGATTAGAAGCTCAAGTTCTGGAAAAAATAAAAGGCATAAATCCTTTTGGAGTTAAACGCTCCCCTGAGCCTTGGGTGGGGTTAGAGTCAGGGGGGGGTGATTTTGACTTCCTGTGTCTTCTCAGATGTAGTACACGCTCTCTGTCTTCACCCATTATGTCTCCTGCACCCTCTATAATCTCATCTTGCTCTCTTTTGCTTCTCTGCTCTGCTGTGCAGGTAATGCAGGTGGTGAGGGAGCAGATCATGCGAGCACTCACTGCCAAGCCTAATTCCCTGGACCAGTTCAAGAGCCGCCTGCAGAACCTGAGCTACACAGAGATCCTGAAGATACGTCAGTCTGAAAGGATGAATCAGGAAGACTTCCAGTCCCGCCCCATTCTGTGAGTCATGCAGTCATTTTTTTTTTGTTTGTTTGTTTGATTTTTGGGTTTTTTTTTGCATAAACTCCAAACTTACAAAAGCATGCATTTGACAGAGGGTTATATTGTTTGAAGCGTTACACCAAAGCTCTCAAAAACAGCAGCCAAATGCTTTATTTAATATGAATAGTAGCTACTAATATTTTATTCATGCATGTTGTAGAGCTTTGCAGGAAAAGCCACTCTGAAAACACTGAAAACTACAGCTAAGTGATATTCCTGCTGGTATATGGAAGTGCTGTTCTTTTCATCTACCTGATCAGGACCCAAATGAGAGCATAATATGTGTCTACAAATAGCTGTAGTACTTTTCTCCTGATCTCCAACTTGGCCCACAGCAGGTTACGTCTGCGCTTTGCTCTCATAATTGAAAATATGCATAAAATTCAAATTGTCTGCAAACGGTATTCCAAATGAATACTCCATTAATGACCCTCCAGCTCACTGCGCTCGGAGAGCTAGCCCGTAATAGATCACTCATTCAATGATCGTTGATGCAGGTCCGGTAATGAAGAACATTGTTTTGTCCTGCCTGTATTTAATGGAGTAGGTAGCACTATTGAAAAATCGTTGCATCAAGAGAGCTTGTCCCTTTGAAGAGTAATCAATGCCTTAGCCAAGGGCTTATTGAATCAATATTGGAGGGGTGGAGACCAAACTTTAGTAAGCAATTAACCCCAGTGAAAAAAGTAACATAAAATAAAGAAAGTTGCACAAAAGTTTTTATATAATCATATTTAACAGATTGGTTTGAATCACTTTCCTGGTTAATCTAGCACACACCAATTCATTGCCGCGTCCTTCATTAATGAGGAAAAGATGAGATGCGCCCAGTCTATGTGAAGTGATTTAAAGCCAAGTGAAAATGAAACGGCATGCTTTAAAACTGTATCACAGCTGTGGAGAAGAGCTGAGCATCGCAGAGTCTCTTCTAAAGACTGCCGTCGGAGTTTGCCTCTAATCTTTATAGCACAATTAAGAATTGTAAACACAATGAGCTGAGCACGTCAGACCAGATATTTAAACGAGCCCTGCTTTACTCGCTGCAACCGCTCGCACTTCTCTACTACAAATTATTGGGAGGAATGAGTTAAGACACCAAAAGAAGGTGAAGCGACAGTTTCGTGGCTTCACTTCAAAGCTGCCCGTCTTCGTAGATGTTCTGAGCTTATGGATTATTTTATGTAATTTAAGGTGTACAAAATCTACACCTTAATTCAATCGTAATAAGTGGCCAAGTGCACATTATCAGGAGGCCCGTGCCTCATTACTTTCATCATTTAAACACTTGTTAACAACCACAGCCTTCTTTGCAGAGGTCCGTTCGTACAAGACGTCCAATTTTCTGTGACTTTCTCCATTTGCCAGAAAGAATGGATTCAAATTAAAACTGAGGAGCTGCTTCCCGAGAAGACAAAGCAACAAAGTAATCTGAAACTCTGCAAAAGCAGCCTCGCCCGCGTCGACCTCAGTCATGAGCGCGGTGCATGAAGTGGTAAAGACGAGCTATCATCGTCCATCCTTTCCCAGCCATGCCTTTCTCACTAGCTGTTTCTTTAAAGATGTCAGAGTGAATGTCCTAACACAGATCGGTGTAATGACTGGAATCACCAATGAGGCAAATACATGCCCAGAGAGGGCCAAGCAGGGAGACGGATGAAGGGAGGAAAGAGCGAGTGAGCCTGAAGGAAGACGACGACGCGATCAGGAACGCCGAAACATAAAATTCTCACAGTCAGTAATATTTCTACGATAGAAAACAAATGTATAGTAAATGTGATGAGAAAGGACTCGGCTGTAATAATGATGGAGAGCAGCACCGCTCAGGCAGATGATATACATAATTCATGTTGACCGGTGCTGTGTGCTCTGCATTCGTATGCAACGGAAACAACACACATACATGAAGCTGCATGAATAAACGAGAGGAAATCGAGCAGACGCTTCAGAGACACAGGTTTCCGCTGATCCAACCTTACGAGATGCTGTGACATATTTGCTGTGAAAGTGTATGTGTGTGTGTTTTGGCCCTCTCTGTTTCATTTCCAACAATCTTGTGGCTTCGCTGTCACCGGCTCGCCACACCGGATGGGTGCGGTTAACGGGATTTAAACAATTCTCTTAAAGCACGGGTGTGTGCTTGTTTTTCGGCAGGGAGCTGAGAGAAAAGATCCAGCCGGAGATCATGGAACTGATCAAGCAGCAGAGGCTCAACAGGCTGTGTGAGGGCACTTGCTTCAGGAAAATCAGCAGTCGCAGGAGGCAAGGTGAGGCAAAGCATTCACACACATGCATGCACACAGGAGCAAACAGGAATTTACAACCATGCAAACTTGACTTTTGGTCATAGGCATCAGAATCCACTGCCACGCCTCTTGCGTCCACAAAAGATCTGCTTCTGTTTCCTCCTTTGTCTTCTTCTGTTTCCTCCTTTGTCTTCTTCTGTTCTCCGTTTCCATCGCCTTACTCTCTTTTCCATGTGAAAACACCACGGGAGATATTTTATCTGAGGGGAATCTTTGAAGCTGTGGACTGCTGTGCATCTGCCGTCATGATCGCTCAGAAGTTTTCTGGCTCTCCGAGCCTTTGAGGCAGACACATAGTGAAACTCTGCCTCTCTCCTCGCTGCATACAGAAAAGCAGGAACACGCGTGTCTGCCTTGAGGTGCACGCGCGGCGTCTTCCGTCTCCTTTTGCCCCTGCACATACATGGAAAGGGCGCGCTAACAAATGCAAAGACGCATGAAGCCAAAAGCCCTGTAAACACACTTCTGTTTGCTCTTCTTCAGACACATTTGAGGGAAAAGCTTTGAGTGGAAAGAATGAAAGATGACTGTGATAATCCCCAGTTCTACACTGCAGAGGATGTGGTGAAAATGGCAAGGCGGTGTATTACCTTTAGAGAATAACACGAGTGTGTTGTTCAGGAAATATTAGGGCGCTCCCATTTAAAGCGGCACAATGGAGATGAGAGCAAAAGGAATAAAAATTGAAAATCCGGCAGACTGCTTGCATACGAGTGCATTCAAATCATTCCACCTAATATCGCGTTTCACACTCACTGCCACGGGAGAGAAGGTAAGCAGAGAGGAATAAGAGAAGCGGGAAAGAGAGGAGTAGCAGGTATAATATACCGCTCTTCACTCACAGAGGATTTAATCTGCCTGAGGCCTCATCCCTTCACTCTTCTGTCCCCCCACCTTTCCATAGCCCCTCTCTGCCACTTTTGCCTCTACAAATACATTAAATTTTTTAAAAAAAGAGCCCAGTGACAAGCTTAGGATGTGGTTTTTGGTTCGCTGTTATTGCATTGCTGTCAGAAGCTACCCTGCAGGAACTGTACTTTTCAATAAGGCAAATCAAACTGACTGACTGAGTTTAGACCTCGTCCTCTTTTTCCTTCCATGCACCAATTTATTCTGGCATTTTAAAGCCTGATCACTGATACATTCATCTTGGCAGCTGTCATCCAGATGTTGTCATAGCTGGATGACGGAAACGGAGAAAAGAAACACAGAAGTGGGGGAGAAAAACAATTGAGTTAAAAAGATTATTCAGGACAGACGTTCAGGTGGAAACCGTCAGCCGGATTAAGTATCTGATCTTCTTCGCCGCTTGTGGCCGACTGATTTACGCTTGTCTAGGTTTTCCGGAGCAGCATGCTGTGATTGAGCTCATATTACCATATCATGGTCATCATTAACTCACAGAGATCCTAGAAAGCTTCTCAGTGGAACTGGGAACATGCAGCCTTTGTGGATCCTATACAAAAAGAAAGCACGCTGGACCCTTTTGGAACACGAGTATATGTAAAGCTATTTTGGAGCCCTGCTGGATCTGATTGAGCACACCAGCCTGTGGGGTTCCACCGGCTTTAATCTGGTGCAACAGCACGCTAACTATAGCCAAGTCATCTAGCTGTAGCTGACATCGCCTCTGAGGAGATTGCCGTTTATCCACAACACTCCTGCACCCCCATTCGTCAGCGTCTCTCTGTGGCTTGCTTTGTATCCTTCCTCTGCACGTGTGAATTTATACATTCTTTTTTTGCTTCTTCCTTCATTAATACATCTTGCTCCTATCTGTTTTCCCACTCTATCTAGATCTCTAAGGCTTTGTTCTCATGCGGTACTGACAGCAAATCCATGCATTGAAATGTGAGAAGCTCCTCTTCTTGCAAAGCTTAAGGAAGCAATGCCACTACAAGGCTGGTGTATATAAGCGATCATGCTTAACTACTCAAAATTTTCCTTTATCTTTGGTGCCTTTCTTAGACAGATTTCCCAGTTATTACTTTATTAACTCTCTGTATGCTGGAAGTGTTTATTTTATACATGCAGTAAATTAGATGGGCTCTTACAGTCCCCTCACACAGTCCTCGGCACTCCACGGCTTCTTGTGTGATTATTTCAAAGACTCTCATCCCGACATAAAATATTAATTAAGCTGACTTCAGTGCATTTGAATCCTCTCTCTACTCCCCATGCTGCCCATTACAGGAAAACACTTTTTAAAAGGTCAGCTTGATGGCACTTTAAAGTTGGAAAGAGTGCTATGTGTGCCGTCTTAAGTGCAGGATACTGCAGGTACTTTGTGTAAATGCTGCTTTAAAGCAAAAGCAAACTTTAAAATTTGACCTAATTCTGTTAAACGTTATCGCTCACCAATGTTCTGGTTGCTGACTTTGTGATTGTTACGAGTGATACGAGAGATAAGTCTCAGATCAAAGACAGCAAGAAGACGAGCATACACTGCTGCACAGACACACCCTATCAGTTAAGATGAGCAGTTTGAGAGCCTCCCATCCCCTCACAGCCACTGCGCAGATCTCATATCAGCTCCCTGTGGACCAGTGCCACTCGAACCAATGGCCTGGCAGCACCAACTGTCTATTTTCAGCAATTAGGATTTGGACTGTGCACACACCGAGCAGAACTCCTCAGTCTGTGCACGCTTTCTGCCAGCTCAGCTCGATGCCCACCTTGCCAGATAACGGCTGACAAACACCAGGCTGGAGGCAGAGGCTGCTGATGGAGACAACTGGTGCTGATGCTGCTGGAGGACTGCTCAGGAGAGCGGCCATGAGAAAAACACACCAACACGATTTTGACTTGAAGAGTCCTCTTAATGGTTACAATGATGTGACAACCTATGCACAGTAAATCCAGATCAGCTTGCAGCCTTTTTTTGCTCACTTAATTTTAGGCCATATTCTCTGTTTTTTTAAATAATCAGATAATATTTTGCTGTCGTATATAGCTGATATAATTGAGGCTTTATCTTTGATAGCCTTTGTAATGTTGGATGTGAGCTTTGATTGCCTTTTAGAGAGAACCTTAGCTTTTGATATTAAAACACTATAAGTGTCTTCACAGTCTTCACAGAAAAGTAGCTTGGATCCCATGTCTCTGCCAAGGACCCGATATACACTTTAACTTGTTTAATCAGGTCACAGTTAAGGTTTCATGCTCTTTTGAGCCTTTTGAGTGAGAGTTAAAGAAACCTGGATGTCCTTTTGTGATCTTGAATCAACCGTGTTTTCTGCTGTTGAGTCATTGTTCGGTGATGAAGGCCGCCGGTTTTGTTGTTGCCCGTCCAGATCCCTCCCTCCCTGCCTAGTAGAGATCATCATTGCCCATCTGTGGATTTTCCTCAAGGCTGTTTTATTTTTTGACACATATTTTTTGCCATGCTAATTTTCTCTGCTGTTG